>NC_035107.1:14745044-15391494 GCF_002204515.2 Aedes aegypti
CGGTTGTGTGGACATAGCATCTACGGATGAACCAAATGTCTTTTCATGTAGTTACGAGTCTCTGGCCTCGGCTCGCAGTATCGTAACTACTGAATCGATTCAATGGGCACTTAATAGTTTTGCTCCTTTCAAATCTCCAGGAGCGGATGGGATTTATCCTGTTCTGCTCCAAAAGGGATTTGAGTTTATCAAACATGTTTTGAAAAAGCTACTTGTAAGCAGTTTTGCTACCGGGTACATTCCCAAATCCTGGCGTGATATTACTGTAAAGTTTATCCCAAAAGGAGGACGTGCGTCGTATGAGGAAGCGAAGAGTTTTAGACCAATCAGTCTGACCTCTTTTCTTCTGAAATGTCTGGAACGCATTATCGATCATCACATCCGTGATGTTTATTTGGCAAACATGCCTCTTCATGTGAATCAACATGCTTACCAATCTGGAAAGTCCACTGTGACTCTTTTACACAAAGTTGTATACGATATCGAGAAAGCATTCGCTCAGAAGCAATCCTGCTTGGGTGTTTTCTTGGATATTGAGGGTGCCTTTGATAACGTGTCTTTCGATGCCATATTGGAAGCCGCACGAAACCATGGGCTACCTACAATGATTACCAATTGGATTCATCAAATGCTCAAAAACCGACATCTCTTCTCGACATTGCGTCAAGCAGCGATTCGAAAATTGAGTGTTTGCGGATGCCCCCAAGGGGGAGTCTTGTCACCACTTTTGTGGAATCTCGTAGCAGATACGCTATTGAGGCAACTCAATAATAGCGGTTTTCCAACTTATGGACTTGCCGACGACTATCTAGCTCTGATAGTTGGTATGTGCATAAGCACCCTATTCGACCTGATGCAAAGTGCTCTTCAGGTAGTCGAGAGTTGGTGTCGCCAATATGGCCTTTCGGTTAACCCGAATAAAACATCTATTGTTCTTTTTACGGAAAGACGAAACCGCGATGGAATTCGACCTTTACGTCTTTTTGGCACTGAGATTAATGTGACTGATCAAGTAAAGTATGTCGGAGTCATTCTAGATTCTAAACTTTTATGGACAGCTCACATTGATTTCAGAGTCAAAAAAGCTTGCATGGCCTTCGGTCAATGCCGGCGAACCTTTGGTAAAACTTGGGGCCTCAAACCCAAATATATCAAATGGATTTACACAACAGTTGTTCGACCAATATTGGCATATGGATGTCTTGTGTGGTGGCAAAAGGGCGAAGTGAGAACAATCCAATCAAAATTGGGCCATCTCCAGAGGATGTGCTTGATGGCGATGTCTGGTGCGTTCTCTACAACTCCCACAGCAGCGCTTGAGGCCATTTTCAACGTTGCGCCACTACACATATATCTTAAACAAGAAGCACTTTCTTGCTCTTACCGTTTATGGGTACTGGATCTACTGGAGAAAAATCCAGTGAATCGTAGATCTACACACACTTCGTTGTTTCCACTTTTGGTGAATTGGGACAAAATTGTCCTTGCTCCAAGTGATCTCACAATTGCTTGTCACTTTCCTTACAGGACATTTACCACACAATTCCCTTCACGGGAAGAGTGGACGTCTGGCTATTTGGAAAGAAGTATATCAAACAATATAGTATGTTACACTGATGGCTCCCTTCTTGAAGGTAGAGCTGGTGCAGGAGTATATTCTCGTGAGCTAAGACTGAATCAGTTTTACTCACTTGGTAGAAACTGCACCGTTTTTCAGGCGGAAATATTTGCTCTTATGTGTGGAGTGCAATCAGCACTTCAACAGCGCGTAATGGGTAAAGTCATATACTTCTGTTCAGATAGTCAGGCTGCTATAAAAGCTCTCGCTTCGGCCAACTCAAGGTCGAAGCTTGTTATCGCATGTCGAACTCAAATTGAGGAACTGAATTCAGTCAACTCTGTAAACCTTGTATGGGTACCAGGCCATTCTTCCATCGCTGGAAATGAATTGGCTGATGAGCTAGCTCGCGATGGAGCATCGCATGACTTCATTGGCCCTGAGCCGGCTATTCCAATTTCGAAGTGCTGGGTGAAGCTTCAGATAAACTCTTGGGCGGCAACTCAGCACAAGCAATATTGGAATAGTTTGGAGTCATGTCGTCAAACAAAATTGTACATTACTGAGCCATCTCCAAGGGTGGCAAAGTATTTAGCAAATCTGTCAAAGCAGAATTGCAGTCTCTTGGTCAGAGCGTTGACAGGCCACTGCCGACTCAACTATCACATGGCAAATATTCAGCGTGCTGACTCATTTGTGTGTGATAGTTGTGACTCCGATTATGGAACTTCGTATCACCTGATATGTAACTGTCCAGTTTTTTCGCAAATGCGATTCCAATTACTTGGTAAACACTTATTGAGTGAAACTGAATTCAGAAGCCTGAATCTTCAGGATATTCTGTTATTCTTAACCCGCTGTGGTAATGAGCTATAGGCTCACTACGCTCATGCGTTTTGCAGTGCCCTTTTTAGGGCGCTGTTCGAACCCATTGTGGTATGGAGCTACATGCTCTCATTTCGCTTATGCGATTTTCCCTCTTCAAGGGACCCCACTCCTATTTCCTCCCATCTTTCCCTTCCCTTTCCTCTCCCATCGGGTAGATGATGAAATAGGCTCAAATATGGCGATGGCACAAATCTCCCAACTGGTGGGGAACGTGCCTTTGGAGCCGGCCTTCTGATACCTGATACCTGATGACACAAGATAACTATAAGCAAAACACACTGAATCCGTGTTGGAGTGATGATCTATGTGTCCATAGGTTGACACATACGAATCTGAAGAGAAAGCTTCGGGAACTTATGTGGAAAAAATATGGAATCCCTGTTGTCGGTTGATGAATCAATCCATGAAGCAAAACACAGGAATTTAATGTGTAACACACACGAAGTTAGCAAGAAAATCATAGCAAATCGATATGGACGTTCATGAATCGATTCATAATTTTAAACACACAGATCGAGCGTGTGGATTTTTATCAGTGAACGATTAAATGACTTGTTAGTGCTTAGTTTAGCTGGAAATGTTGTTTCATACAGTGATAATAGTACATTTATTTTAGGCGAACATGTTTTATCGCTTAAGGTGAAACAGTTTGGAATCAAATTCTAAGATTGCACTAAAACTTTAAAGGCACAAATCTCGCGAAGAAAGCATCCCACAACAGTGCACTTTTTATTTTGGCTTTGTGTACTAGCAGAAAGCTTAAAATAAGAAGATCAGGAACGTTTGCCAACTATTTCTCCAGTTTTGTGCCTTCGAAAACGTGAGTAGGGGGAGAAGTCGGCCATTGTGCTGGCCATTTTTGGATTCCGAGATGTTTTGCCGAGAACCCAACAGCTGAGAATTCGGTAATTTTCAATGCCGACTCTGAACTTATTTTACAAAGACTTCGGCAATCCAAATTTTGTCGAGATCTCGGTTAACGTTACCGAGATTCGGTAAACGTTTGCCGAGATCTCGGTAAAGGTTTTACCGAAAATCGTCAAATTATAACCGAAAAATCATTGGATTCTCGGCGATTCCGTTTAAGTGTGTATGAACTAATTTACGATGATGTCACACTGCAACTTCCAGCGAGAAGAAAACCTTTACAGCGGCCGATGTTTACAAAAAAAACAACGATTTCGTTTCATATTCATCCACGCATTGTTCATCTGGTAAACATTCGTTCACTGGATATGGTCTAATCCACCGGTGTACTAAATTCACTCGGTCTGAGGATTGAGACACTTGAGCGGGGCACGCTTCCGTACACGGAGAAAACAGAAAACCCATATTTGAGTATTTTTAAACTTATTTTTGAGTTATTTTTCTCTCCCTATTTCATTCACTTCTTCTATTGTTGTCAGAGAGCGAAGAGCAAAACAATCCAAAAACCGAACATTTGTGCGTTACCTCAAATTTGAGTAAGTGGGCTAGTACTGGAAGTTGAGTTATTTGATCTGCCGGTTGAGTGAAAAGAACTTGACCAGTAGGTATTTTTTTGCATGGCTGCAAATGAAAACAACTTCTACCCCATTAACTCAAAATTAGGTTAATCCACGAGCCCCCCGAGCTAAGTGGAATGAACTCACTTTTGAGTACTTCATTTTTTCCGTGTATGCTCCTGACGTGTTCTGGACCTGCTCAAGTGTCACAATTTTCAGACCGAGTGATTTTAGTACATCAATGGATTAGTCTATGGTCTAATCCACCGGTGTACTAAATTTACTCGGTCTGAGAATTGTGACACTTGAGCGGGGCACGCTCCCGTTTGATCCCCACGTGATCCGGACCCGCTCTAGTGTCAAAATTCTTCGACCGAGCTGGTTTAGTACACCAGTGGATAAGACCATTGGTGCGGAACTAATTTTATGTAAACACATACGGGCAGAGCGGAAAAGAAAAAAAAGTCGACAAGAAAAGAAGACTGTGGATGAATCAATTGCATGAACTATCCAGCTTTTCAAGAGCGGTAATGGCCTTCAAAAGTTATTTACTTTCTGGTAGGGATCCATCAGTTTGACGTTTGGCTTGAGTCCGTTCAATCGACGTTGTACTTAATTCACTCGGTCCAAAAATTTTGACACTTCAACAGCAGCTTACAAAAAAGTGAGCAAATTAATGGTGATATTAGCGCTCGTAAAAAGTTTGATAGTTTATCCAATAAGCTTATCTGATTGAAGCTAAGAGATTTGGTGGCGAGTATGAGGAAAAAAAGTGTTCAAATCCACAAAGAAAAATGTGCTGCGAGTAAAAGGCTGAATATGAACTACATAACATTGATTTTCAAGCTGATAAATTACTAAAAAAAACTACTAACTGAACTTTAACACTTTACTGCACTTTTGCAAAGGAAAATTTCTTCCATCAATAAAAAAATGTGACATAAATCATTATATATGTCTTAGGAATTATTCAAATATAACATGACTTATTTTAAGCCCCTCCCTTCGATTATCTATGGATTTTGTTTATGAATGGCCCGTAACACTACGAAAGACCCCCTTCCTCACCCTGTTGCGTTACGTAATATTTTACAATCCCCAACATGGAGAAACGCAGACAAATTTGACATCTTTTGAATTACCAAGCGGTCAAACATTATTTCAAAAGCAAAGAATCGGTTACTATAAGCATCTTTCAGCATGTCTTTGTGCGAACCACATCACACCACTATTCAAAACCCGCTCGTGGGTCGTACAAAATCTTCCCGAGGACCGCACAAAACTTTTTCAGTTTGGTGATCACTGATGTATAATGATATTACAAATGCCAAACAAAAGTAATAAATAAATATGTCCGTTAAGCATCATTTTAATTTGCGCCCTATTTCGAGCACACTCCATGATTTCATTGAGTTTGACAGTACCACGGACCAAAATTTTTCGGTACACTGACATTGTATGGCAGCTGTCATGATGCTCCCGGGTTGGTTATTCCGAAAGCTTGGGGAACGTGCTATTGAAAACACAAAACAAAAACACTTCGTCCCAGACGGTATTTAAACAGACCGACCAAAAATGTTCCAACAAATCTACACTTCGCTTATGATTTCGTTAATACAAAAATATTCACTTCAAGATTCTTTAAAGAGTTTCATTGAAAAATTTGCTCGATTTTTCTGTTTTTTACAATTTTACACACAACTTTCCTTTTGTCGCGATATTTTTCAGGTATTGCTTATAACACTAGTATTTGAGAACATTTTTAAAAGTTTCTTAAACGGGAATTCAAAAAATTCTCAAGAACCAATATTTTTTGTTACACTGAACGATTTCTGAAGCGATATAAGGAACTATATGATACTATTTCAGACACGCATAGAAACGTATGAAACGTTTTCGATAAAAAATATATATTCCTGATGCATCTACAGTCGACTCTCCACATCTCGATGTTCTATATCTCGATATCTCTCCCTATGTCGATGATTTCTCAGGTCCCTTCATTCTGCATAAAAATTCTCACTCCACATCTCGATATCCTTCTTATCTCGATAACTCCGTCTCTCGATGTGATCCTATGTGATTTTTCGTTCACAATTTCCTCTCTGTCTGTCGATATGACCAATATCAAAGGTTACTAGACCAAATTTTTGGAATTGAAAACAAATTTGGAACGCGCAATGACGTCTGATTGTTTATTATTTTCTTGGTAACGGAGTGTTTTTCAATCTAGTATTCAATAAAAAAAGATTTTTGTCTCGATCTCTCCCTATCTCGATGGTCCCTTCGATATCGAGATGACTGTATATTGAAATATTTGGTGACACTTGAGAAACGATAAAGAACGATTGCCTGAATCATCTTCATATGGTGCCATAGAAAATATCAAGAAAAATATTTTCGAGTGGCTTATCGTCTAAAAATCTACGATAAAGGCCATGAAATGCATACAAACAGACAGTACAAATTTTTAATTATTAAGTTTGACAACTAAAAAACTGATTCTTAATAATTTATAACTATTGAAATTACAAAATTGAAATATATACCTGGTGCATCTCTTTCGACGCCGGTGACGCTTGAGAAACGATAAAGGATGATTGCCTGAATCATCTTGATATGGTTTTCTAAGAAATACGAAGAAATAATTTATTTCCGGATAGCATATCATCTTATGATGCGCTTCGATGTACGATGAAGGCCATAAAATACATACAGACAGACTCAGAGGCGCGTCCACGTTCGAAACCATGGGTAGGACAAACGTTGCCAGATATTTTGTGCACATTGAAGCTAAGAAAAATTTTAACCCTTTGGAATCCTAGACTGGAAATGTCAAGTTACTGTATTTGAAGGGCTCAAACGCAAAGGGGTGTAATTGACATTTTGGTCGGATTCTAATTGAAGAAATTCTTCTTTTTCCAATCGTTATAACGATATGTTCATGTGACTTTTCCACTGAATAGAAGAAATAACATGATTGTTAGAAAACTGGCTTGTTTTGTTTTGACTCCCTTACAATTTTTATAGAATGAAAAATTGCAGTGAAAGTTTGAAGTAGATTTTAAAAAATCAGGTTTTTTTCACTGACATCCCATTGCTTCTAATCACCTTATTTTCATACCAGTCATTACCATAAGCCTAAGAAAGCTTTCCGTCTTTACAGGGCTAGTAGCGACTGAGTGCCTTAAAATAGGAAATTAGGGACCAAGAAAACAAAACGAAACCTATTAGGAGCCAGGAAATAAGAGTTTAATTATTCATATCATCAGAGCAAACATTTCAAGATCCAAGACCTTTTTGGAATTACGTGATTTTCTCCAGGAATTTCATCTGAAATTTATTTAGACAATGTTCAGATATTACTCCGAAAATTTCTAAAGGAGTTTGACTGGTTTTCCTAGGGAATTTCTTCAAGAATTGAGTTTTGGATGCCTCAACAATTCAATCTCGATTGACCAAAAAATAACCACAGAAATGGACTTTCTCCAAAGACTCATTAGAATTCCTCCAACAATTCTTTGAGGAATTTTCCAAGAAAGTCCCAACTCCTCTAAAATTTTACCATCTTCATTCATATTCATCCATCGTTCTAAGGATTTCCTATAAAACAGTATTTGAGAGTGAATATAAGATTTCAACTAGAGATCTCTCAAGAGATAGCTTCAGCAATTGCTCCAGACATTTCTTCTACGGTTTCTTCGAAAATTCCTCCTGTAATAATTAGAGATTTTCTCCAGGAATATGCCAATAGAATTTTTCTGAAGGTTAAGGTGAAAATGAATCAAAGCCAAAGTTCAAATTTTCAAAAGCACGGATCTGGAGAACCAAACACCCGTTTGAGCTGAAAACCGAATCGATTAGTCACCACCAGCTAGTGACCAATCGATTAAGTTTTCAGCTTAAACGGATAATTGGTTCTCCAGATCCGTGCTCTTGAAAATTTGAACTTTGGCTTCGATTCATCTTCACCTTAAATCCGTGAGACACTTCTAAAAAAATCCTGAATTACCCTCATATAAAACTAGTGGAAGTTATAAAGTCACT
This sequence comes from Aedes aegypti, assembly GCF_002204515.2. Taxonomy (NCBI): domain Eukaryota; kingdom Metazoa; phylum Arthropoda; class Insecta; order Diptera; family Culicidae; genus Aedes; species Aedes aegypti. Next base: position 14,753,022 of record NC_035107.1, read on the forward strand.
CTTAATGAACAATGATCTCTGAAAGAACACCTGGACTCTTGAGAATATTTCAAACGATTTCCTAAATAATTTGCTAAGATAATCTAAAAACAAACTCAATCGAATCTTGGGAAAGCATTTCGCAGGAATTTCTAATGAATTTCTCGAAAAACATTGGACAGAACCCCTACAGAATTTTGTAGGAATAATTGGGAAAATTGTTGTAGTGTGAAAACTTAAATAAACTTTGGAAAATTGCATGGGAATTTTTGGAAAACTTTTTAAAAATTGTTTGGAAAAACTGCAGGAGTAATACTTGGATGAAATGATGGAGGAATTCCTAGAAAAAAAAAAATGAATTTAATCGAAGAAGCCCTTAAGGAATTTTGAATTTCCGGGATAAATTGTGGATGAGTTCTTGAAAGCATCCATATGAACAGGCGGAGGAATTCTTGCAGGGTTTAAAAAAAAAACCCTTCAAGTATATTTTGTTTCAAAAACTCTGAAATAAACCTTTGAGGATTTCCTCAGGAGAAATTCTATAAAAATCTCAGGAACAACTGGAGAATTCAGTTGAAGGATTAGTGAAAAAATATCTGGTGGAAATTCTAGGATAGTTTTGGAAAAGAAAATCAAGGTAATACCTGAAAAAAATAACTAGAGGTAGTAGCTTTGGAGCTCTAAATTAATACTTGAACAAATTCTGAAAAATTCTTCTAAGCATACTTTGAGCAATCTTTGAAAGAAATTCTGGGAGAATAAGTAGATAAATCTCTAGGAGAATTTCGGAAGAGAACCCTGTAACCACTATGATAATTCTTGAAGCTTTTTCTGGGGGAATCTGAGACGTTAGAGTCCCTGAAGGTTTCCCTGTAGTAAATGCAATTTTGCATCAGAATTCAATGCAAGCAGTATTAGAAAAACAAAGAGACTTTAGAGATCTTTTTTTTAACAGAGGCTTAAGAGACCTCCCATTAAAAATAGAGACTTTTTAAAGACTTGCATTAAAAAGGGCCAAAGTCTTTAAAAAGAAAACTACTATCAGCCCAATCTTTAGGCTCGTTTATTGTATCAACTTGTATAATTATTCATATTAACCTTTCAGTCGTCGCGCGGTTTGCTACAGCCATAAATAAACAAAATGCAACAGCGCGACGACTGAAGTGTTAACATATATGAATAACCTTTATATTTATATCCATTTCAAATCAATTTTATTAAATAAATTAGACAAAGATAGACCAAACTGCTTGTCTTTGCAACCAGTCAAATTGTTCTAATTTCCCAAATAACAAATTCGTGAACAACCAAAATTCTGTTAATTTATGTAGTTTTTTGTTTGTGTCGAAGTTATCGTAAAGTGGATAATAGCAAACGTTTTCATAAGAAACTGAAGATTCTTGAAAAATGTTTTATAGCGCAGAAACTCCATCAAATATTTCACTTGAATATCTTCAAGTGGCCAAACTTTCCGTTTTTGTAAATTGAAATTTCGAACTTTTAACTTGGGTGTTTTTGTGCGCTAAAACACTAAAAAACTGATTCTCACTAAAAAGCCTAGCCATTGAGAACTACTGAAATCATAAAATTGAAATTCAAACCGAGATGCTCTGTTCTCAAGAGAATAAGCGATTTCCGATCTCCTATCTGATTTTATCAGTTCTTTTTTTACGAATATCGAGTACTGATTATAACACCAATATTCGAGAACTTTTTAAGAAGCTTCTAAAACGGACATTTCAAAATTTTTCAAGCATCGAGAGTTTCTGTTACACTACAGGACTACTTTAGACATGCATCAAAATGTATATTTGATAAAAAAAAAATATGTTCCTGGTGCATCTCTATCGAAATATTTAGTAACACATAAGAAACGATAAAGGATGATTGCCTAAATTATCCTCATACGGTTCTATGGGAAATATTGGGAAAAAATATATTTTCGGGAAGTACATAATTAATAGTGCACTTTAATGTACGCTGAAACTATAAAATAGACACACACAGAGAAATTGACCGAACTTTTCAGTTTTGTAAATTGAAATTTCAAACTTTTCAACTTTGATCGGAGTGATTCTCACTAAAAACTCAACTATTGAGAACTATTGATACCATAAAATTGAAATTAGAACAGTTATACTCTTATCTCAATGGAAAAAGTGATTCCCGATTTCCTATCTGACTTTATCTGTGCTTTTTTACGATTTTCAAATATTGCCTATGAAATAAATATTCCAGACTTTTTCAGAAGCTTCTCAAACAGAAATACAAAATTATATCAAGAATCAAAAGTTTTAGTTACATTATAAGATTCCCTTCCCTCCCGGGCCATCCTTAGCCGAGTGGTTAGAGTCCGCGGCTACAAAGCAAAGCCATGCTACTATCTGTCGAAATATTTGGTGACACCCAAGAAACGATAAAGGAAGATTGCCTGAATCATCCTCATGTGGTTCCATTAGAAATACTAAGAAAAACTAATATTTTCGGGTGGTATATCGTCCTAAGGTCCGTACATTGATGTAGGATGAAGGCAATAAAATGCATACAGACAGACAAGTTGGTCAAACTTATCAGTTTTGTAAATAAAGTTTCTAACTATGACCAGATTGATACAACCACTAAAAATCTGATTCTCACTGAAAAGCTTTATCATCGAGAACTACTAAAATCACTAAACTGAAATTCAAACAGAGATGTTCTAATCTCAATAGAACAAGCGATTCTCGATCTCCTCTCTGACTTTTTTTTGTTCTTTTTTTTTACCAATTTCAGGCGGAATTCATTTGTATTGATGAATTATGCATTTATCCACTGGAAACTGGAACCGACCAATCAGAACAGATTGGTTCATCGATGTAGCACGCGACAGATACTCACCTGGAAGGAAAAAAAGAAAATGAAAAGAGGTTAGAATTTGCATGCATTTGTGAAAATTTCAGTTGATTTTGCGAACATGTTGCCAAACATGTTTTTTTATCTTATATTAACCCTCTCATACCCAAATTTTTGTTTTCGATCTAAATATTATTTTTCGTTATCTAAAATCATTCTAAACACGGTTTGGGCAATGATTTATTTTTCTTAGCAAATTTATGAATTTTGGTTTTTGATTTTTATTGTTTTTATTTTTGAACATCCCTATCGTTTTCATTTTTTTCCTGAAGCCTCTTCTGGTTACTGATTTGTGACAATAATAAAAATTTGAGTTATTACTGATTTTTTTAATTTTTTTCTGGGACATTTTTTATTTTCCGTGTAACTAACGAAAAAACAGATTTGAAATCATTTCAATACCATCAGGTATACCATACCATTCTGCGAGAGGTTGATCGTAGAAAAATGTAAAAGGTACGATTTTTTATAATACACGTTAAATGAATCCCAGGCATTTGTAGGTTATATATGAATGCAATTTTTCAAACAATTTTCAAAAATACAAAAAAGTTTCCTAAATCATAAAAAACTTTTCTTATAATACGTGTTATGAGTCAAGGTTTAAGCCAAAAATAAAATCATTTTAATTTCCGAGCTACGGAAAAATACACAAAATTTCAAAGTGTACCCCGTCTAAAGGCGGGGTTGGGTATTAGAGGGTTAAAATATATCGAATGTGTATAATTTGACTTCCAAAATTTTGATCCCATGGTGATTGATAGACAGTTTCGAGTCCAAAACTCTCCAAGAAAATTTGATTTAAACATTGATTATATAGCAACACTGCTATCCTACACTGCATTTAAATACGGTAAACATAAATTTTTACTTCAAAATCAAATACTACCTATTCGACAAAAAACTGTTTATTAATTTTGAAATTGTAAAATTGCCTGACTGGCAACACTGAAGCAGAAATTTTGTACCGTATTTTCTTGGAAGTTTTCCATCTACTAGCTAAGAAAATAACTTCAGTGAGATCCTAGAAAATTGCTACACATGGTAGGCACACTTCAAGTGCAAAATTACCCAAATGCGAGTGAAATTGTGGTCAAACGTTTCGTCGTTCTTTTCCACCTTCTTCAGGGTTTGTGTAAGAGCCTATTATTTCGATTTTCAGCTATTCCTGTTATCTTATTCAAAATTTATGTCCGAAATCGCCTCAATTGTTCATTAGGATAGAATTACGCGAGTGCCAAACAATCTGTTTCACGACACCGCCACGAATGGATGGCGCTTCAAATTCAATAAATTATACATTTTTACCCCATTTATCCTTCCCGTACAAAGCGTTTGCACCCCCCGAACGCTTCATCAAATCCCACTTCAACTGGCGGCGCCCAGCAGATTTGCCAAGTCCACCACCGTGCTCACCGACCGAGGGCCATTATATAATCTTTTATTTACACCGGGCGGAGAGTGGAGTCGATCCATAACAGCATCGCGCGCTATGGTTGCAAGATAAAATTTATTTTTCAACTCCATAATTCCAGCTCCGAGTCCAAGCTTGGTGAAACAGGGGTTCGAGTGGCGCGACGCACAGTGGCTGCATTGCTCCGCAAATAGTGGTCAAAAGTACAAATTGCATTCAAGTAGTTCAAAATGCTCAATAAAACAAATTTTTTTGGATGTTTGAAGATAAAACAGGAATTTTGGATTTTTGAAACATTGATGAAACAATTTTTTTTTTGAAAATAGTCATTGGATCAACAGTATTAACGGTTAATTGGGCAGAATAGGTTTGTAATAGCATATTTCGTTAATTTAGTTACCAAAATCGTATGAATTTCAAAACCTATTGAAATGTAATTATTTACATACCAATTTGAAGTAGATTATCGTGTTCAAAGTCTAATGATATGATAAGCTGATTCGCTGTGTAATAAAAGGTATATCGAATACTACGGAAAAGCGCTACAAGAAACAAACTTTTTTGAAATTTCAAAACTTTTAAACTAGTTTATTGTGATGCATGTGCTTACATTTTTAAATGTTTATCAATTGGATATCAATAGAAAGCGTTGTGTTTGAATGGGCATCTAATTCTTCCGAAAGAGGTGCACTTTGCGAAAAAGGACCACGTGATTATTGAGCTGAAATCGAAGTCAGGTTAACTTCTGCGTCCATGAGTCCTCTCATGACGTAGGGGTAACGCGCCCTAACTAGAGATCGGGGAGTCGTGAGTTCGATTCTCACTGAGAAGACGTGTAACTTTTTCGCAAAACTTCACATCAATTTGTCCATTTAATTCAATTGCAACGTATATGTAATGTTTAGCTTTTCGGTAGTTGATGGCTCACATGTTAAATGCGGTTTAAAGCTTCTTCAAAATTTAGAATTAGATCTATTCCTTCGAATAAGACCCATTGAGCTAGATTTTGTTGAAATTTAATACAGAAACAACAAAAACAATCGGGTAAAGAATTCAATTTTTGTTTTTTATGGCTTTAAGCCAGTTTTGGCCCACTGTCCAACAGTGCGGAATGATGAATCGCTCCGACGACGACTGAACCCTTCCTGAACCCCGAGTCATAACCATGGTTCACAACGGATTGTGCTTCCATTTGTAGGTAGAAGGAGACTCTGAATCCAGTTGGCACCACTGACTGAGAGAAGAGAGGGAGAGAGGGACAATCCGAGTGCAGCAGCTTCAGTAGCAAAACCAATGAATGTGTGTAACTGAATTATGGTTTCGAAATGAACTGGGCGCTAAAATTGTTTTCACACCTGGATTTCTCGGCAAGCGCAAGCAAACGAGAGGGGCTTTGTTACTTTTTGCAGCTAGCGCGTGCATACAGAAACGAAAAAAACGGATGATGGGGTGCATATTAAAATGAAATGATATTCTCTCTGGTAGTGGCGAAATATGATTTTTTTTTTGTCTGAATGTCCTCAGGTTGTTTACACGGGTAATCGCATATAAAATAAAAGAAAGGGAAATGGAATTTTATGTAATCTAGTTTGAAATTTGCTTCAATTCTGTTTTTATTGAGTAGTGGAGAATTGAAACCTCGCATAACTTTTCAAAAGGACCTATCTAATATTGAGAGGCTTTCTTTGTTTACTTTCTCTTTAATCAATAACTGAGTCACTTTAACCTATTCTGTTGTATTATTTATATGAAACGCTAGCCAAGGACATTTTCTTTCGAGCTTTAGTTTAAAACTTACCAAACGCTCAAGTATTCAACTACCATAATCGAAAGAGATAAAAAATAAGAGAATCTTTGATTGTTACACATGTATTTTGAAAAATTACGCTGGAAATCTCGCTAACTTTATTAAAGGACCTATGTAACAATAAAAGATTCTCTCCTCACTCGCTCCTTTTCGAATATAACAGTACAATACTAAAGCTTTTGGGAAGTTTTTCACTATAGATCGAAAAAAAATGTCATTGACTAGTGTTTCATACAAAAACCGCCACACAAGAGGTTAATATGACTTATTTTTCGATTAAAGAGAAAGTAAACAAGACAAGCCTCTCAATGTTAGGCCATTTTGAAAAGTTACGCGGGAAATATCTGCACTGAAACAATTGTATCAAAACTCATAGGAATCTATTATAAAAGATCGAAAGACAAAAGGTCAGAGAGGAAAAAATAAGGAATAAAAATTCGAAAATCTTTAAGGTGAAGATGAATCGAAGCCAAACTTCAAATTTTCAAAAGCACACATTTGAAGAACCGAACACCTGTTTGAGCCAAAAACTTTAAACGATTAAGTTTTCAGCTTAAACGGATGTTTGGTTCTCAAGATTTGTGCTCTAGTAAATTTGAGGGTTGGCTTCGATTCATCTTCACCTTAAGGAGAGCTAAAAAGAAAAAGCAAACCATTTTCGATCTTCTGTAATTTCGATCTTTCTAAGCTTTATCTTCCGATCTTTCGTCCTTGAACTCGACTCATAAAAGCATATTGTACCCTGTTTCTATGGCAAAAGCTAGAAAAAGAGAAGAGACGAAAGGGTCAAAACTCATTTTTACCGAAGTGAAAATTTTCAGCTTAGAAAACCATTTCCAACCTTTGGACCCTTCGTCCTTTTGCTTTTCGAGAACTTTTGTCGCTAAGCCCGTATCCCATTGAACCCTTACAAGGAATGGAATTCCAGGTTTAGGGATAAAATGGAGCTACAAACATCTGTCCCTCAATATTTTCCTTTTAGGCCATTTGTATATTCGTGCTTCTGATAAAACGATTTCCGACCAGTGAATTACAACAAAGTTGTATCACAATAATATGGAAATAAGTGGACATAACACAATTTGTTCCATTTTTATAAGAAGCACTTTGAGCTTGTGGAGGAAAGTATAGCACAAGTAAACAAAATCAGTTCTGAAAACTAAGGCTGTTTTGAGTTTCAAAAGAAAAAATGTTTTATTTAGAGCTAATCACGTTGAAATATTCAAACAAATTTTCAGGCCAGCCATGTTGTATGCTGTACCAATATGGACTAGCTGTTATAAGACCGGGAAGAAAGCTCTGCAGAGAATTCAAAATAAAATTTTGAAAATGATTCTGAGGCTTCCTCCCTGGTATAGTACCAATGAGTTACATAGAATATCCAATGTTGAAACATTGGAACAAATGTCAAATAAAATAATCAATAATTTCAGGCAAAAATCGTTACAATCGTCTATTGCCACGATTGATGCGTTATATGTTTAGGTTAAGTTAGGTTAAGTATATTCAAAGCGTTTTTTTCTCTTATAAGCAGGTGAAATCAACTCACCTGTAAAAAATCTGAACTGCTACGGCAAATGAAATGTAATATGTTATTAACAAAATGTTAATAAAATCTTAGATTTGTTTTACCAATTTAGGATGATAGTGTTGTCTAATAACACAGAACACCTAGATATAAGAAATAATGAATGTAATGTTTGGAATGATACTAATAAAGAAAATTAAAAAAATAATAAATAAATAAAAAATAAAATAAAATTGCAGTATACATATGAAAAAAAGAACAAAAAAAAAAACAAAAAAAAAACAAAAAAATAACAAAACATAAACAAAAAAACAAACATAAAAAACAAACTCCTTCTCCATGGTTGTACGATCTTGCCGCGATGAGAGGGCTTTACCCATTAGCCGGGCTTAGCCCTGGGGACCAAAGGTACACCGTTGTGATTGAATCACATTTTAATGCCACGTTTAGATTTACCGTGTATATCTCGGAAGTGATGCATCTCAGCTAAATTTTACTTGAGTATTTTTCGATAGAAACTTTTCATATTTAAAAATATATAGTTATTTTTCTGTACTCAAAAAAAAAAAACGCACCAAAAATATCGTTTTACATAAATTCGTTTTATTTATTTTTTTAAATAATTTATTTTTTATCCAAAAATTTTACGTTTTGAGGCATTGTGCAAGAAATTACAAACAATATGCTGCAAAACATATCCAAAAATTAAAAACATCAATTTTGCGGTTTTTAAGAACAATGAACTTAAAATTTTCATTTGAAAATTTCGTTTATATTTTTTTACCGTGCATACTTTTTTAAATACTTTAGTATATAGGTTTTGATCAAACAATGAACATTTCAGCTACGAATCACTCAATCAAAATAAAATATTTCTGGAATGGAGAAACACGAAATATGTTTGAAAAGGGCCTATTTTACTATTTTTATTTGAAAATTTTATATAAATATGAGTATATCTCGAAATTGATGCAACCTAGAAAAAATTTACTTGGTACTTTTCGATTGCAATTTTTCTGTGCTTTCAAATAATCACATAAAAAATTATTGTTTTCCTCTATTTCAATTTTTTTTTCAAAAAAAAATTTTTTTTAATATCATAACTTTTTTGTTCATAATTCCTCCATTTTGAAACATTGTGCAATAAATCACATAAGTTGTCCCCTAAAACATATCCAAAAATAAAAAAAAATCGAAACTGCGTTTCTGGACAAAATCGATTTTTAATTTTTTTTTTGCAATAAAAAATAATCTGTAACTTTTTTTTACCGTGCATATTTTTCTCCATATAGTCCTAAGCAATACCTACAACTTTGTAGAAGATCTCAAATCGATCGGACAAACCGTTTTCGAGTTACAGTTTTTTAAAGATTTGCTATACATTTTCCGATACGCTCTTCTCAAAAATAAGGCGAAGTTCAAAATGGCGGTCTGAACGTGCAAAATGGCATTTTTGGTCATAAAGAATCTGTATGCAAATTTTCAGGCGATTTAAAAAATACAAAAATTAAATTTAAAAAAAATTCGTCATGTTCGGTGGAACTGCTCACATAGAAGATGGATAAATCGAACATTGTGTAATCTAATTTAAAATTAATCTTTGACAAAAGCTCGAAAGATAAAACGTCGAAAGGACAAAGGGTCGAGAGACAAAAGGTCAAAGAGGAAAAATGAAGGAAAAAAAGGGTCGAATATCGTTTTATAGATGGAAGTTTTTTCCATCAAGAAAATTATTTTCTGTCATTTCAACCTTTTGTTCTTTTGACGTTTCGACTTTCAACCTTTTGCACTTCATACCCGACTAATGGAAGCATATTGTACCGTAAATCTATAGCAAAAGGTTGAACGACAGAAGGTCTAAAGAGAAAAAGAGAAGTCACCGAAAGGGCGAAACTGCTTTTCATTGAAGTGAAAATTTCCAGCTCGGAAAATAACTTCCAACCTTTTGTCCTTCGTCCTTTTGGCTTACGAGTTTTTGGTCGAGAGCTTTTGTCCCTCAACTGGCAAACCTGCACAAAAGCCTAGAATTCATTGTTTAGGAATGATAGTTCGCAAAATGACAGGCCTAAAAGCCGTCTACAGAACAAAGAGATGCGAACATTAGTTCCTCGCTTTTTTCTTCCATCGATCTTTTGTCTTTCGACCTTTTGAATTATCGACGTTTTGTCTTTCAACCGGTCATTCTAGAATTTGGTTTATTTTTAAACATAATTAGAACAAAATTAGTTATAAAAATAAAAACAATGTTTTTTGTTCTTATGGAATCGTTTAACAAGAACAAAATTTGTTACTCAGTTACTTAGTAAAAGTAAAGAGTAAAGAAATGGAAAAATCGCCAAAAAATAACGAGATATAGTTTTTTTATATTTGTTATATTTGTTACTCAGTTAGCGCATTTTTTCTAACAAAATATGTTATAATTTTAACTGGTTAGCAGTTAAAATGGCAAAAATAACACAATTTCTCCTACACTAAACCACATTGAAACAACATGTGATATAATTTGAACATGGTAAATGAGTTACATTTCTCATTATGTTCCAAATCAAAGAAAAATATAAGTCATTTTGTATATTTCCACAACTAAATTATAACAAAATTTGTTATTTCCTAAACATGTATAGAATCATAACTTACTTTGTTTTAATTATTTTAAAATTTCCTTCATCAACTCAAAGTGCTACTAACAAAAATGAAACAAAATTTGTGATTTATAACAAATCTTGGTATAATTCTGATAAAATTGTAAATTGATAAATTGTAATCCACAGGTTGGGTTTTGTATAACTCATTCATTGCATTTTGAAAAGTACCATGCAATAAAATACACACAAAATTAAAAATGGCTTATAATGCGTTAAATTTCGCAATTTCCACTATTATTGGTCACGCAATATCACTGGATCAGCTAACCTATGACATATTATGGTTCAATTTTGGTTGATATGGAGTAAATCTTCTAATATTTTTTGCTATGTCAACTACGAGCCGAAATCAAATATGTCCTGTTAGAACTATGCTAACTCGTGCTAACAATGTAACACAATCTGTTACAATTTAGTTATAATCGACTGGTCTGGAGTCGCTCTCTGATTCTCCATAACACATTTTGTTAATAATACACAAATTAAAAACAGCCTTTGTTATTATTAGGTTCAATTGTGTACTAATCCTTGTGGAGCTTCCACTAACTTACCCGATCAGTGGATTACAACAACAAAATTATATCAAAACTTGTTACAAATAAAAAATTTCGTTTTTTTTTTGAAAAAGTACGCTGAGTTGGTAGAGGAAAAAAGAACACAATTAAAACAAAATCATGTATAATGGCAAGGTTTCCATAAAACAGTTGAAGAAAAAACATGATCATAACAAAATTTGATATAGGCAATCTAAAATCAATTGCGAATATTAAATTTCGTTATTATTCATGTATGGAAAATAATAAGTAATATGTTTGTCTTATAGTGAGTTATGTTTATGGTTAACTTATAACATATTTTGTTTTAATCTTGTTCAAGGTAAAACTCAATCGAAGCCAAAACTCAAATTTTCAAGATCACGAATTTGGAGAACCAAACATCCGTTTTAGCTGAAAACTTAATCGATTGGTCACTAGCTGGTGGTGACCAATCGATTAAGTTTTTAGCTCGAATGGTCTCTAGATTTGTGCTCTTGAAAATTTGAGTTTTGGCTTCGATTCATCTTCACCTTAATGTAGAGGAGATTTTGTGTTATTTTTTTGTTATTTTAACTACTGACCAGCCAAAATTATTATATATGTTAAAAGAAAAAACGTGCTTTCTGAGGAGTAAAATCTGTTACAACTCTGTTGTAATCCACTGCTCGAGTTGTGGCTTCTAACAAAAACGAAGCATTTTTTTTTTGTTTATATGTGAGTGCTTTTTAATTGCAAGTTCGATGGTTGCAACATAACAAAATCAGTACGCTGTCAATTTTATGTCAAACACAACTGTCACAATAACTTTGACGGAGAAAATTCTGTCGAAAACCCTAGAGACATCTCTGGAAAGCAATTCCTGGATAAACTTCGTGAGGATCCTAGTACAATTTGTTTTGGAATTTTGAAAAGTTTCCAAAAGATTTTGTGGAATAATCCTTTAAAAATTTCCAGAAGCATAAAAAAAACAACGCTGAATTCAATTGTAGAAATGACCCGAATGACACAAATCGAGTTTAAAAAGCTTTAATGAACTAATAAGAAAAATCCTGGGAGGAAACGTAGCGGAATGAAATCAAATTTCTATAAAAATTACTAGAAGAATATCATAAAGATCTTAGTAGGAAACCCTCCAGGAATACTAGCAGGATTTTCTGGAATAATTGCTCAACAAATTTCCCTTATTCTAGAATAAGCCTTGGTGTAATTTTCTGGAAAAAAAAATCTGTTTGAAACTTCGTAGGATATCCCAGATTAACAATGGTAGCAATCGGTAGAAAAACTATTGGAGGGATCTTTAGTTGAACCTGGAGACTTTTTAGAGACTTGCATTGAAAATATTACCTAGAGATGAGATCTGTTGCTTATTCAAAAACAGAGTGAGTATTTTTCAAGGAACCATTAAATAACGGTTTATGCAATATTCCAACAAATTTCCAAAAAATCTGCAGATCCAGTTTCTATTACACAGTTTGGCTTGAGGTTGAAAGCAAGTGTTGTCTGGTAATCACCACATCAAAGTTGGATAATCGGAATTTTTACCATATTGTTCACGTAATCTTCTGATGTTATAACAAACATTGATTTGGAAACGATTTGTGGTTCACCTTGAGTTTATTCTGATTTGAAATCTGTTTCGCAACTCTCCCTGCTTTTGCTGATTTTTTCAAGGAGCTACTCACGGTAATAGCATCCATTGCCTACTATCACATTGTATGATTATTTCTTATAAAACCATTGAATAATTATTTGTCATATACTCCAAATAAAATCCAGGAGTTTAGGGTTCTTACCATGTCTTGCATATGCTGGAGTTCGTTGAAGGAAATTGAATAGTATTATCAGGAAGTTATCCAAAAATCCCAAGTTTACCATAGAGCCATAAAATTATCGTTCAGGCAATATTTTGGTGTTTCAAGAAACGTTTGCCTTACGTCATTTCATGGTTTACCTTGAACATAGTCGAAGTAATATGTTCGAAAATATTGATAGTAATAATTCCTGTTTGTCCAACCATTAGCTTGGGTTGCACTGTGTTTTATTTTGACGGTTTCATGTGCTTTTTGAATAGCGCCCACCAAAACCGCTGATTTTAGCGATATAGTTTCTCGGTATATTAAGGTGATTATAGAACGAAGCCACACCTCCAATTTTCAAGAGCACAAGACTTGAGAACCAAACAGCGCTCCGCGTTGGAAATTTATCCCATTGGTCACCACCAGCAAGCAAGTAATTTGATTGATTCTCAATGCGAACTGTTGTCAGAGTCTCCAGTCTTGTGCACTTGAAAATTCGATGTTTAGCTTCGTTTTATAATAACCTTAAAGCGCATCTTTTAATGCAAAATGTTTTGTGATCAATGCACCTAGCAGTGAGATAGAAAAACTACAGCCATTCCATGAAAAACCGATCTAGTGGGTCTCCGAATTCCGTGCAAATTTGCTATTTTGTTCCTTATCCGAAATAAGGATACACGTATTTTTGGATTTTTTGATTAGGGTGACCATTTCCGAAATAGGGTGACCAGAAAAATCGCGATTTTGCAAAATTTTTATTTAAAAAAAAATTATAACTTTTGAACCGTTTGACCGATTTTCAATCTTTTTGGACGAAATGAAGGCTACGGATTTTGACTTTTCAGGAAAAATATAAAATTTCACAAAAATTGTGTTTTTTACATAAAAAACTCAATAGTTTCCGTTTTTTTTTTTTTTTGTTTTTTGAAGGCCTCGGGACCAAAGGGGCTATTGCTGCTCTCATTTTTTCTTGAAAGTTCAGAAAATTTTACGTATACTGTCAAATTTTCAGCGATGTTTGTTTTTTTAGTTTTTGAGATATATTTTTTTGAAAATAAAAAATCAGTCATTTTTTATCGGCACACACTGTAGGTCTCAGCGCATTAGATTTGTAATGTTTAAAAGAAATTATAACTTTTGAACAGCTTAACCGATTTCCAATCTTTTTGTATGGAATGAAAGCTTAAAATTTCAACTATTCAGACAAAATTGAAAAATCTGATAAAAATATGTTTAAACGTGAAAAATATAAAAATTTCTAGTTTTTTTTAGAAATTTTCATATATTTTAATGTGAAAAATATTTTTTCAAAGTTTTCTATTTTTTCTATTTTTTCTGAAATGTTGAGACCTTAAGCTTTCATTCCATAAAGAAAGATTGGAAATCGGTTGAGTTGTTCAAAAGTTATGATTTTTTTTAAACATTACCAATCTAATGCGCTGAGATCTACAGTGTGTGCCGATGAAAAATGACTGATTTTTTATTTAAAAAAAATATGTATCAAAAACTAAAAAACATACATCGCTGAAAATTTGACAGTTTACGTAAAATTTTCTGAACTTTTAAGAAAAAAATGAGAGCAGCAATAGCCCCTTTGGTCCCGAGGCCTTCAAAACACGAAAAAACGAAAAAAAAAACACAATTTATGTGAAATTTTATATCTAAAAAATCTTTAGCCTTCATTTCGTCCAAAGAGATTGAAAATCGGTCAAACGGTTCAAAAGTTATAATTTTTTTAACAATAAAAATTTTGCAAAATCGCGATTTTTCTGGTCAACCTATTTCGGAAATGGTCACCCTAATCAAAAAATCCAAAAATACGTGTATCCTTATTTCGGATAAGGAACAAAATAGCAAATTTTCACGGAATTCGGAGACCCACTAGATTGGTTTTTCATGGAATGGCTGTATATACGCTTTATTTAGGGTTATCATCGATGAAGGATGATCCAAATATTTTGTAATATTATTTGAAATGAATTTGTGACAGAAGGTCGGAAGATAAAACGTCGAAAGGACAAAGGAAACATTAAATTCCGAAATAACAATCGACCTTTTATCCTTTCGACGTTTTTTCTTTCAACCTTTTGTCTGTGAACCCGACTCATAGAAGCTTAATGGTAACATAAATCTAGGGCAAAAAGTAGATAGGCAGAAAGTTTAATGAGAAAATGGGAAGAGACAAGGGTCAAAATTCCTTCTGTACAGAAGTGAAAAGTTTCCAGCTCAGAAAATCATTTCCAACCTTTTGTTCCTTCGTCCTTTCGCCTTTGGAGCTTTTGGCCGAGAGCTTTCGTCCATAAACCGGTATCCTACTAAACCTGTACAAAGGGCCTTCTAGAAAATAAAGTGTTACGAACATTTGTTCCTCTATATTTTCTTCCATCGATCTTTTGACCGATCGACTTTTTATCTTTTGACCTTTTGTATTATCGACGTTTTGTCTTTCAACCGGTCGTGTTAGTATTTGATTAATTTAAAAACATAATCCGGAATTTTTTTTTATAGAGAATGAGAGAATGAGAAAGATGTTGGGTATAAGTTTTATTTAGGGTTAGAAAGTAACAAATTTTGTTCCAATTCAGTTATATAAAATAAAACAATGAGTTAACATTTTGTTTAATTAACAACACAGTATGTAGCATTTCTAATTCTAATTGGATTAGGCATCTTTGATAGGCTGTAGTAACGGGTTTAGAGTAAATTTCTAAAAAAAAACAACGAGAGAAAATTTTTTATACCTGGATACCTCAATTTGGAAGCTTTTCTATTATATTTCACGTAAAAAATAATCTTGAAATGGTAAAATCATTCTATCTCCCAAAAAACACTAGCCCCTTTCTAAGAACATGGTCCAGTAACAGAAGTATTTTCTAACTTCTGTTCCTATCAAGCATTGCAGAATTCACCCTCATTTGGTTTTGAAGTACGATCATAGCAAGCGAAGAAAAAAACATCCCATCTGTTGCGATGTACGATTGGCAATGTATCGCAAATTGTAACAAGTCTGATAAATAGGAGCAGCGAGCGAGAGCCCCAAAGAGAGAGTTATGATAAACTCTATTTCTCTCGCTTGTTTACCATTGGGGTGGTTGGTGGTAGGTCATTTGGCATAAAGTCGTTTGGCATAAAGCCGTTTGGCATAAAGTCGTTTGGCATAATGGTCATTTGGCATAATAGTCGTTTGGCATAATAAGTCTGAAATCAAGAATTTCTTAATATGACATTCGTTTTTACGTTTCAATTGAATTTTTCTGATGACATCAGGCTTGTTATAAGGTCAATTGATACAAAATGTCACTTTATTCAACAATCATATGCTCTTGAATAAACTAAAGCATTTTAGGAAAGTTATTGCCAATAGTATTTTATTATTTATCCAGAAATTACCCTTCTTTCAAAATTATTTTTTTGACTTCCGCTATTGGAATAGATTTTTTTTACAGAAGATTTTGATATATTTAGCACAAATTTACCCTTCTTTCAAACATTTTTTTTTTCTGAATATGATGCAACCATAATTATCATCATAATCAAATCAGGTATAAAAACTGATTTGAAATTAAAATAAATTTCACCGTCTTTTATACTTAGGCTGTTCTTTGGAGCTACTTTTTTTTAGATATTGTTTTGCTTCCAACTGACAAAAGGGTGGCAATCGATAACATTGATCTGCTCAAGTAATCAGCGAAAAAAGACATCGATTAATGCAGTTACTTCGATGAGTTGTGCTACTTTTCCCAGAATGTCAGTCTCCCAAA
Organism: Aedes aegypti; assembly: GCF_002204515.2. Lineage (NCBI taxonomy): Eukaryota > Metazoa > Arthropoda > Insecta > Diptera > Culicidae > Aedes > Aedes aegypti. The sequence continues at coordinate 14,769,380 of NC_035107.1, forward strand.
TGTCGTTACTCCGAACGCCAGTTCCCCGAATGCTAGTTCCCTGAATATCCCGCTTCCCCGAATAGCCTACTTCCCCGAAAAGTTATAGCACCTATTTACACTGCACCACTTTTTGGGAAAAGGGTCATTCGGGGAACCAGCATTCGGATAAACGACATTCAGGGAAAAGTACCAAAATCACTTCGATGATTTTGAACGCAATTATAATTCGTTTTATTATGCCGCAATCATTTTTGGCGGCCAATCTACTATTGGTTTTATAATTAATTTTGCCTTCTTCTAATAATAGGCTGTTCTTTATATTCATACTGTTTTAAATTTTATTATTTAGTTAAACTAAATGTTAACCTTTTTTTGTTTTTTTATCAATTCTTGCAAGACGTGCTGTTGGAATGATAGTTAGAAGACACTACACGTTAAAAGAAGAAGTTACGTTCCAATATAGAATATAAAGAAAGAACGTGCCAATATCCATCATATTTTTTTTTTGTTTCGCAAACACAAGATTTCCTTTTGAGATATGCTGGGAAAAAAATACACTTTCAAAATTAAAATTTATACAGAATCGTTCAAAAGTTTGCCACAAATATTTTCTTTTATTTTCAAAAATGTGTTTTCGTTTAAGTTATGCTGTGAGAAGATATTTTTCGTTAGAGCCTTAAATATTTTAAACGAAAAATAACCTGCTCTCGTACTTAGGCTACTTCTGCAGTATGCTGCAATAATAGATTTATGGATAAAAGCTTTTAATATTTTGAAAATAAATTTTCCCTTCTTTTACCAAATAATTTTCATCCAGTGTTACGTCCAAACTGGGGCAGAGAACTTTCTTTGTTAATTGACTATTTTCAAATATGTATATCGCAATAAGCTCAACGATATTCTATGTTCTGGGATGTTGAAAAAAAAAAATGTATAATTCCGAAAAGATCTTCCACCAGAACCGTCACCAGTTTTATTTAATTATGCTCTCTACAATTTTTGACATTCATAGCTTGGAATATCCCTGAACGACCACCACGCTTATTGAGAGCCTACGAAAAATTCTTGCTATGGGGTTGATCTCGGCAAAAGCTTCGAAAATGCCGATATTCATTCTAAGTCAATCATTATGCCAAACGGCCATTATGCCAAATGACCATTATGCCAAACGACTTTATGACAAACGGCTTTATGCCAAACGACCTTATGCCAAACGACTTTATGCCAAATGGGGTACAATCGTTTTACTTTACTGACACGATAAATAATCCTCGGGCTACCGATAGCAATAGTGTCCCCCGGGTTTGGAGCTTGTTTAGAGGGGTTTTATCATACACTGCTTTCCCCCGATCTGATCAAAGTTGTAGCAGTATACGATAAACAGTCTCTCATAATGTGCTGTATATTATGATAGTTACAGAGAGCGAGCGATTCTCTCAATTTTCTCAGAATTCAATCCCTGGTTCCTATAATAGTAGTTTACATTGATTTCCCTCCTAGACTCACTATTATAGAAAAGTATCACTGTTTCTGGTACAAAGGAACAAACAAGTTTTCTTTTATAACTTAATTATAACACAATCAATTGAGAAGAATCTGAAATTAATTGCTTATACACGGTCAGTTTTATTTCGTTAAGAAAATAACAAATTTTGTTATAATCCAGCTATTAAATATAACACAGTAGGTAACATTTTTGTTTGATTTAAAGCATATTGAGTAATATCTATGTTTAAATTATAACATATTTTGTTACAATTTTGTTTGATGTAGAGGAAATTTTGTTCTAATTGTTGTTATGCAGTTGCTAACTAGCCATAATCATAACATATTTTGTTATAGTATGATGCTATCTGAGTAACAAACTTTTTTAAATTCAGACCAATCTGTACCGGTTATTATTACGAATCATGTTCAACTGTGTTATCATCCCTTCAAACATATTACCCGACCAGTGCACGACAGCAAATTACAAATAACAAATTTCGTTTCTCTTTTGATATAAGTACGCTGGGTTGGTCAAGAAATAAGGAACACGAATAAAAAAAATCAGTTATAATGACAAAGTCTGCTTTAAATTTGTTTTGAATGAAACATGATTGTAACAAAATTTGTTATAATTTAAACAAACATGTAACTCAATATGTTTGAAATTATACCTGAAGTATAACAAAATTTGTTACGTTCTCAAAAGCGCACATGCCTAAGCAATATTGTGTTATCAAAATGTTTTAAATTGAAACAAATTTGAAACAGCCTTGATATTGTTTTAATTATGTTATATTTTCTTCGAAGTACTTCTAACAAAAATAAAACAAAAATTGTTCTTTGTAACAAATCTTGATATAATTTTGTTGTAATTGCAAATTTTGGAGAATAACACGAAGAGTTATATTATTGTCTGATTTAAAACCTATTGAGTTATTCATTTATTATGTAATTATAACATATTTTGTTTTAATTTTGTTTCATATAGAGGGAATTTTGTTATTTTAACTCCCAACCTGTGGTCCGCGTACCCCCAAGGGGCCTTGACGAGCTCTGAGGGGATCCGCAAAGCCATTGTAAATAAGTGTCGGTTTTCTTGATTGATGAGTACATATGAATTTTCTCCAGTCTTGATAATACTCATCAACATCACCAGAGTTCGGTTACATACTCTAGAAGAGCAGCGCGCTGTCTTTGCCTCTTAGTGAGGGAGCGAAAAAATACTAAGCAGAGAGGCAACGATAAATGAGCGAGGAAGATGCGGCAGAAAACAACCAATTCCATCCTAAAAAAGAGCCATCACAGTTCGGTAAGGCCGGTTTTGTTCGGATGGGTCACTTAATAGTTCTTTTAAAGTGTGAGTAAAGGTGGGCATAACAGCAAGTCAGAAAGAGTACAAGAAAAAAGTCCTCGCATTTCAATGTACTCTCACTGGAATCGTTTGAGGATTGTTGATTATGAATTCAGTTTTTATTCCTCAGAAAAAAAAGTCTAAATCGCCTCATTTTTGCATCGCAGAGGAGTTTCTGTCAAGCCTAGTATTTATCCTCACCTATTTTACAAAAGGTTATTATATGATACCTTCTATATATATTATTATTTTTTAAATGTTTTAATCGTAAACGCAACTAACATTGTTGCTTAAGGTATTCATAGGAAATAACTGGCTTTTTCTTGAAAGTTTCTAGACAAACTATTAAAGAATTTTTTTATATTTTCGCTTAAACGAAATGGCGAAATCATCTCGACTCTATCAGTAGTATTGTAGTAAGATTTTCAACAGAAATCTGCAAGTTATCGTTGAAAGATTTGTGCGAAGATTCTTGATGGATATCTGACAAGGTTTTTGAAGAGTTCTTGGCGAATTTTTCAATATATTTACCTAATTAGCCGTTAGTTGGCTCCGTGAGCTCTTGGTAGATTCCAAATACTCAAGCAGAATACTTGAATTATCTGCATAAAGACACACGTATGATTGATCGTAGAATTATATGTATCTTTTTTAATAAGGGGTTCAATTAATCATTCCTTCCAAATCCCAGACCGTGGCCACTAAACTGGACGGGAAACAAATAAACCTTATTCAGCAAGAACTGTACCACCTACGAAACTTTTTCAAAATTTCAATTGATGATTCATATAAGAAATTTGCAAGGTTTCCACAAGTATACAATTGAAGAACATCCAATTTAAGGGGTCCGTAGGATGTTTATAGAACGTCGAAGGGGACCGCAGCTCAAAAAAGGTTGAAAACCATTGTTTTCACTACTGACCAGTCAAAATTATTACACAATTTGTGAAAAAAAAAACCTGTTTTCAGAGTAATAACATTTGTTACAACTCTGTTGTAAATCACTGCTCGGGTTGAGTGGTTTTAACAAAAATGAAGACATTTTTTTTTTTGACAAATTTTGTAGTAATTGAAATACAATTTTGTCGTGATTCACTGATCCACTGAGATTCCATAATTTTGGCGGATAATGTATATGGAAAATGTGGAATATCGTTGATTTAATGATACCAACCAATATATCGTACCATATCTGTATCGTTCATTAATAATTAGTTTTTGAAGTGAATTCATGGTTATTGGGATACTTTTTAATTGCAAGTTCGATGATTGCAATATGAAAAAGCAGTACGCTGTCAATTTTCTGTCAAACATCAATGTAGTTTTAACGGATTAAATGCTGGAGAAATCCTTGAGACATTCTTGGAAAGAAAATCCTGAAGCAAGCTGGTGTCAGGTAGAGTTTTTTAGTAAGTCAAGAAAGAGCCCCTAAAAAAATTCAGAGAAAGAAGCTATTCCTGGGATTATACGTAGCGTTAGTCCTTAATAAATCTTCTATAATAAAGACTAGAATAATTACATAAACACCAGAGTAGGAACACCTTAAGGATTTCTTGCAGGATTCTTTGGAATAATTCCTAAACGAATTCTCATAACCTTGGTTCAAATTCTTGCAAGAAATTTTTTAGGAATATGGTAGAAATCGGTAGAAGAATTATTTGAGAGACCTATGGTTCAAAAATGAGACTTTTCAGGAAAATATATTGAACATTAGTGGCCAAGTTTCTAAAATGAGAGCTGCTACTAAGGATGGGATCTGTTGCTTATTCTAAACTAGAATTAGTATTATTCATGGAACCATTAAATAACTGTTTGTGCAATATTCCAACAAATTTCCTCAAAATCTGCATATCCAGTTTCTAGATATTATTACATATTTTGGATTCAGTTTGGAAGCAAAGTTCATAGAGTTATCTAGAAATCACCACGCAATGATTGGATAATCTTAAGTTTTACCATATAAGGATTTCTCATGTAATATTCTGAAGTTGTAAAAAACATTAAGTTGTAAACGTTTTGTGCTTGGAATTTGTTCATTCTTTTGCTAGTTTTTTGCAAGGAGTTACTCACGAAACAGCACTAATTACCTGTGCTTAAATTGAATGCGAATGTTGTATAAACCACTGCATGACTGTTTGTCAAATACTCCAAGAAATGTTCAGGAATTTAGGAAATTTCTGGACCAAGAACCTATGTTTTGCATTTGATGGAGTTCGTTGAAGGAAATGAAATAGTATTATTTGGAAAATGTCACAAAAATGTTAGGGAATCCCAAATTAGCCATAGAACCATTAAATAATTGTTTAGGCAATGTTCCGATATTTCAAGAAACGTTTCCATTACGTCATTTCAGGATTTACCTTAAGCTTGAATTGAATGAGTATTGTTTACCAAACCATTGAATGTCTGTTTGTACAGTACTCCAAGAAATTTCCGAGAATGTAGGAAATTTCTGACTAAGAACCCATGTTTTTCATACGCTGGAGTTTGTTTAAAGAAATAAAGTAGTATTATTTGGAAATTATCTGAAAAATGTTAGGGAATCACAAGTAACCATAAAAGGATTGTGCAGCAAATGTTCCGATGTTTTAGGAAATGTTTTAATCACGTCATTTCATGGTTTACCTTCAGTTTGACCGAAAAAATCCGTTCGGAAATTTTGCTTATAATGATTAATCCATTACTTAATCTTAAATAGAATGAGTACTTCTTATGAAACCGTTGAATAACTATTTGTACAATACTCCAAGAAATTTCCAGGAATACAGAAATTTTCTTACTAAGAACCTATGTTTTGCATACGCTGGAGTTTGTTGAAGGAAGTTAAATAGTATTGTTTGGAAATCATCAGCTAAAAGTTAGGATATCTCGAGTTTTCCATAAAACCATAAAAAGGTTTTTCAGACAATGTTCCGAAGTTTGTGAAAATCTGTTACTGCGAATAATAATTCCTGCTTGTCTTAAAATAAGCTTTGGTTATTTGTGGCGTAGTCCTACGTCAATTACTGGCGTAAATTTGTAAATCTGTGAGTGAATTATGTGCACAGTAATAAATTTTCCCTCAAAAAGAGTCCACCGAAAACCACAATTTGAATAAATTTCCGCCTCGAAGCAAAGCGAGGAAACAGACAGCCAGTGACGGCACGTGTCCTATCTCGCGACTGTCTTCACTTGTATTTGTCGTCGTCGACGTCGACTTTGCTCTAGATGACAGGCCGGGAAGAGCTCGTGCTCGCAGCGCAGTCCCTACTCGTGTTGTTACGTTACGGTTTCTGTTATCTCAAGACTGACATCTGCTCGCACTTGGTTTTGTTGGGAACGGCAGTAGCAGAGTGTGGTACGAAGTCGAGGAGAGGGCGAGATAAATACATGTTCATCAACACAACAGGATCAGATCTATCATCATGTCGACGAGGAGCGCCAAAGCGGAGCAGAGTGGAGTAGACGCGAGTGCGATACAGATCAAAACAGTGTTACACATTTGGAGTCAAGGGTACGTATGTTGAGTTACCCTGCAATAACAGTGATGATGATGATGATGATGATGATGATGATGATGATGGCGCAAATACAGAGGGAAATGTAGCATTTCATGCTGAGATGGAAATGTGAGAACTGGATTTGGGTTAGGAATCTGAGAAAGATCATTGCTACGGTGGTAGTTTTAGGGATAATCTGGAAATTGTGATTAACCCACCTCCTAGTGGCCCATGGTGAAAGCTTTCGAATATTCCTTTTTTTGTTTTGTCAAGAAGAATAATAGAATAATAAGTGTAACGATATACAGGGATATGAAAGAAAATTAAGAACTAAATAATAATAAAACGAGCTCACCAAATTAACTGAAGAAAATTGGTGAGCTCGTTCTATTCTAATTTATCAACAATTATTTGATGTTTCAAGTCAAACGCCACGAAGAGGAATGACGATTGATCACAAGTTTCAAGTTGCACGTCATTTAGTGGTATGACTAGCTCATGGTGGGATCTTTCATTTCATAAATACTTTAAAAAATAATATGATATAGACGAAAATTCAAAATGAAGAAATTGTAGAGGCTTGTCAATTTTGTGAGCTTGTTCTAAATGTATTAAATTTTTAAATTTTATGAACAAGCTCACCATTTTTTTCCAGTTCCAGTTCCAAAAAATAAATGGTTTGGTGAGCACATTTTAATTTACTTCATCTAAAATTATTTGATTTCCAAATTAAAAACCTTGTAAAAGCAAGTCGATTGATTAAAAAAAACGGAGACATCACTCTGAAACATAACTAATTTCTGGGTTACTTCTACAATCCAGAAGAATGATACGAAAATAAGGGCACAAGTGTTACATTTGGGCGATTCAAATTACTAACAAAAAAGGTGGAAATCCCATCTCGCATATGTCCCTTACACCTCTTATATTCAAAATTTAGTAGAGCGAATTTTTTCAGCATTTCTTAAGCAACATTTTTATTAAATCTGTTTTAATAAGATATAATAACTACCGAAAAGCTAAACATTACATATAATCTGCTATTGGATTAGATGGACAAATTGATGTGAAGATTTGCCATCTAATCCAATTGCAGATTATATGTAATGTTTAGCTTTTCGGTAGTTGTTAAACTTCCACTCGGCTGGTTAGCCGTAAACCACGATTCATAATCAAAAACAAGTATAAGATATAATAGTTCTGCCGATGTTAGAAGCATTCGTTTAGTTTTTTCATATAAATTATTATACAAATTTGCAACGTCTTCAGGGTACTTTTGAAACTTCTTTTTTAACTTGGTTCGTCCTAGTGTTACATGAAATGGACGCGAAATTAGAACTGAAGAATAATGAAACGAGCTCACCAAATCTGAAGAAGATTTGGTGAGCTCGTTTTATTCAAATTTATCAACAGTTATCTGATTTTTCAAGTAAAAAACCATGAAGAAGAATGACGATTGATCACAAGTTTCATGTTTAAAGTCATCTAAAGGCATGACTAGCACGTGGTGAGATATTTTTTTTTCGTAATTAATATGAATATGAACAGGGTATGAATCCAGAATTCGAACAAAAGCATTATAGAACAAGGTCACCAAAAGGTAAGGTTATATTTGTTTCTTTGTAAACTTTGTGAGCTTGTTCTATAACTCACCAAATCTTTTCAATTGATTGGTGAGCTCGTTCTTTGCTCTTTTACCTAAACTTATTTGAAAATCAAACGCCTTGTAGAAACAATGGATATTGATCCAAAAATAATGGACATCGCTCTGAAATGTAACTGAAATTTAATTCCAAGAATTTTTGCATATCCACGTGAATAGTTTCAATACCGATTGATTGCACCTCTTTCGACCGACAACATTCCAAATTTTGCCATAGTGATAGTTTAAGGGATGATCCGGAAATCGCGAACAACCCACCTAGGGACTAGTGGTGAGATCTTTCCTTTCTCAACTACTAATATTTCATCTATCAAAAAGAATAGTACCAAATGCAGAACATAAGTGTTACATGATATGCAGGTATATGAAAGCAAATGTATGAAGAAAGAATAATAGAACGAGCTCACCAACTGAAGTACACTTGGTGAGCACGTTCATTCAAATTTGTCTAATTAAATCATTTCATAATCATAAGATTCAAGTTTCAAGTCATCAAGTCATCGACTCATGGAACCATACTAGGAACAAAATTTCATGATTACTATGATGATCCCACGGAACAGCTTCCCATAGGATTCCTGTTCCATGACTCGATATTTCTGTGAGTCGATGGCCCCTTCAATATCGACTGTACTAATTATATAAATACAGGACTGGCACTATAGTGACTGAATGTTCTAGAAATGGGAATTTTACGCTAGAAAAAAAAGTGTCCAAACAGAAACCAAAAAGGGGCCTAAAAAGATCAAATTAGAATCAAACGGAGACCAAACCCGAACAAAAAAAGAAATCATGATTCTATTACAGATTTCTTATGGAATTCCTGCAAAAAATTGGTTCAAGATACCTTATTTAATTCAACCTTGAATTTTATCTAATCAAAGTCTTTTTTCTTCATAAGCACGACGTACGCTCTTCAGGAACTCATCCAGTAATTCTTCCATCAAATCCCTTAGGAATCCCTCAAAAAAAAATTATTGGACATCTTGGAATTTCTTAAGATTTCCACCGAAACTGTCGTTCAGCTTTCCTTTAAGATTTCAGGCAGGAATTTCTCTGAGAATATTTTTTGCAGTTACTTCGGACATTTATCCTGAAATTCTCTGAAAAATTTCTTAACAAGGGCCTCAAATAATCAATGTCTGCTCAGAACGGTTAAAAAAATTTTAAAGAAATTTTTGGATAAATCCCTGAAAAAAAAAACACGGAGACCGAAATCCTACAGCAATCTATGATTAGACGTCTGTAGAAATTCGTGATGAACTTCTACGAGGGTATTTGATAGAGCTCCCGAACTCCCGATGTGTTTTTGGACGATTTTCCTGATAATTTCTAAAAAAATTATTGGAAAAATAATTCGGCAGGGTTTTCTGAAGAATATACTTGTACAATCTCCTTAAAGAAGTTTGTGACGGAATGATCGGAAGAAAAACTGGATTGAATACTGCAGTATTTTCTGTTTTGAAACCTCAAGTTGATTTTTTAAGAATTCATAGGGATTTTACTTGAGAAATAACTCAAAAAATCTGATGCTGAACTGCAAGAGTAATTCCTGTATTAAAATCTTGGAGAAATATCCACATAAGTATTTGAAAGTATCTGTTAGGAATTCCTGCTCGTATTTTTTGAGGGATTCGCGGAAGAGTTTTCAATAGAGTTTCTGGAATAGTCCCAGGAGGGTTTGCTGGCAACTGCTGGGAGAAACTTTGAAAGAATTCTTGAAGGAACTCATACAAAAACGTTTGGAAGAATAATTGAGAAATTAGGGGTAGGAACTCTTGGAGGATTTCTTGGAAAACTCCTCGAACAATTTTTTTAAGCTATGAAATCAACCTTTGTAGGAAATCTTGGAATCTTAATCCAGTAAGACGTATTGGAAGATCTTCTAGAGGAATTTTTGGGAGAATTTCTGGAATAATTGGTGAATATCTGGAGTGATCCACGGAGAAGTACTTGGAAGTGTTTCAAAGAAAATCTGGGGAAATCACTCAAGGAATTTCTGGAAGGTTTTCCTCGCGGAATTTGAGAAGAAATTCTAGAAGAATTTTTAACTAGGGTTTTATGAAAGCAGAAAGAAGATCGTTTTTGCATATGCATGCAAACACAAATGTAATGTAAATGCCCAGTGAAGTAGAGAAAATAAGTATCATGAATAAATTCTCGACCGGCGGGATTCAAACCCACGACCCTCATCTTGGTCTTGGTGGATAGCAACATGATTAACGCTACCGCTAAATTGGCCCCTGTGAATACGACATAAACGCAAATATACAACAAAAGTAGTATAGAACGAGCTCACCATTTGGTGAGCTCGTTCTACATTAATTTTAATTCAAAATTAAAAGAACCAGCTCACCAAATCTTTCCAGTCGAAGTAAGATTTTGTAAGCTCGTTCTATTTCATTTGATCTGACATTCTTTCATTTTCATATAAAACGCCGTGAAAAGAAAGATGATTAATCAAACTAAACGGGCATCGCTCTGAAACGCAGCTGAAATCCAACTCCGACAATTTACGCATAGTGTTACTGCTCGCATCTTTTTTTCAGGAGTTTTTCCTATAATTTCATCAGCTTTTACAGATTTCCTACGTAATCCTTCCAAGAATATTGTTCCAAAAACCTTAAAGCGTTCATCTTGGATATTTTTCTGAGGATAATCTCAAAAGTCACTTCATAGATTCCACCAAGAAATCCTTCAGAGATTTTTTTCAGAAATTTCTAAAGTACGTCGTAAACTTTTCAGGAATTCGTTCAGTAAATCTTTCTGGAATTTATCTGAGAATATTTTTTGGAATTGCTCCGGACGTTCCTCCACAAATTCTATGAGAAATTTCTTAAAAAGGACCTCAAATAAATCGACCAAATATTTCAGAAATGTCTTCTCATAATGATTAAGAAAAAAACCGGAGTGTATTACTGAATAAAATCCTCTAGCAATCTCTGATGAATCTTCGGTAGAAATTCGTGATGAACTTCCACAAGGATTTCTGAAAGAACTCCTGAACTCCCAAAGTAGTTTCGAGCGATTATTCTGGAAAAATACCCCGGCAGGGTTTTCTGAAGGATTTTGTTGTGCAATCTAGAACGGAATCCCTGAAAGAGTTTGTGACGCAATGATCGGAAGAAAAACTGGAATGATTGCGGCAGTATTTTCTGATTTGAATCCTCAAGTTGAATTTAGAAGAATTTATGTAGATTTTACTTGACAAATTCCTCATAATTTTTGTTATGAGCTACAGGAGTAATTCCTTTATTGGATGATGTAGAAATATCCAGATAAGTTTCTGAAAGTATTCATTAGGAATTCATAGTCGAGTTTATTGAGTAATTCTACGAAGAATTCTTAATAGGTTTCCTTAAATAATCCCTGAAGGGTTTGATGGGCAACTCCTGGGAAAAACTGTGAATGAATTCTCAAAGGAACTAATACAAAAACGACTGGAGGAATAACTGGGAAATTCTGGTGTCAGGTTTTTCGGAAAACTCCATAAACGAATTGCTTTAAAAGCTCGGAAATTAACTTTTGCAGACATTCTTGAAATCTTAATCCGGTAAGACGTTTTGAAAGATCTCCTATGGTGGTAAGCTCCATCGAAGTTAATACGCCAATCGCGTATTATCCTCGATTTTACTATTTTTTTACGATTATACTATAGTAAAATCGAGGATAATATGCGATTGGCGTAATAACTTCGATGGAGCTTACCACCACTAGAGTAACAATTTGAGAAATCAGAGGAAGACTTAGTGGAAAAATCTACGGAGAAAATTCTGGATAGTCCCTTGAAACAAAAATCAGAATAATCCCAGTGAAAATGATTGAAGGTTGGAAATATTCAGGGATACAGAGATATTTCTCTAAAACTCCCATGAAAACGTGTTAGAGGAATTTTTGGGCGAATTTCTGATAGAATTGATGAATATCTGGATATATGATCATTTGAGGAGCTCTTGAAAGTATTTCAAAGAAAATGTGGTCGAAAAGAATACTGAAGCTTTTCCTTGAGGAACCTGTGGAAGGGTTTTTGGATCCTCCAGAAATTTTCACTAGGGTTCAATACAAGCAGAAAGAAGATCATGCAATCACGAAGATACTCTACTCCTAAAATCGAGAAAATACCCCTGACGTATTCATAAAATTTACAACAAAATATTATAGAAAGATCTCACTATTTGGTGAGCACGTTTTATATTAATTTAAATTTAAAATTAAAATAACGAGCTCACCAAATTCTTTCAATCGATTAAAGATTTGGTGAGCTCGTTCTATTTAATTTTATTTGAAATTCTTTGATTTTCATATCAAACATACTGGAAAAGAATGACGATTGATAAAAATAAACGGACATCACTCTGAAACGTAGCTAAAATCCAACTCCGACAACTTTCGCATGCCCACTTGTCCCGTTTTCAATATCGATCGATTTCACCTCTTTTGACCGACAACAACCCGACCAGACCACGATTCCCAGAAACAGCAGCAGCAGCAGCGGCAGTAATGTTAAGGCCACAATAATTAACTTTTGGCAACTCTCACCTGTAACCTTTACCAATTGCTGCTGCCGAGCTTGGCTCTTGCTCGTTACTCCGACACATTGCCCCGAGGTTGCGGCGATTTATCGCTCTGCCATGTGGCAGCAGTAGCTCTCGATGGAAGCAAACTTGCAGCGGCGCAAAATATGCCCTGTTGGCACGAATGCACCCCTCCACTTCAACGCCCCCTCCTTCCCCGTCTTCCAGCATTTCAACCCGAAACAAGTAAACAGCCGGTCCGATACCAAAACACGACACCCAACAAGTCATAATAATTGCACGGAATTTATGTTGCATGCGAAATTTATTTTTAAACATATGTGATGAATTATTCAGCGCTCGCTCAGCCAACTATCCATACTGTGCGAGTTTGTGTAAGTGTGTATGTCTGTGTGCTTGTCCTGATCCAGGCGACACGACACCGCCGCGGTCAGCAGAAAAGCAAAAAGTAATGCAACAACAACAAAAAAAAGTTGGCGGAAAATTATATAAATGTTTTCGTTTTACCTTCGTCATTACACGCAAAACTTTCCCTATCCCGGCGGGCTCCGGTGGCGACCCGGTTGCACTTGTGGGGAGGGAGATGATAAAATTTTTACTTTTATTTCAGTTCGGTGCGAAGCAAACAACCAGCGACGCCATCTGGTGCCGGAAAGGAGATACAGAAAGTGCAATTTGTGCGGTTTTTCGTACTTTTCTGACACATTTGAGGTATATGAGGCAAAATACGAAAGTGCTTCCCAAGTTCTTTTCCATTTCCAATTCCATTACCAAATTTGGTGAGCTCGTTTGACAATCATCTTATTTTCAAATTGAAAGAATGAGCTTACCGAATCTTTCCAGTTAAAGGTTTGGTGAGCTCGTTCTATTCTATTTTTACTAAAATTATTGAATTTTCAAGTCGAACACCTCAAAGAAGCATCGCGATTGAACATGAAACCACGGACAGCTTCCTGAAACGTAGCTGAAGTTCAATTTTGTCTATAGCTATAACTAAAATCGGAATTAAATCCTAAAAAAATAATTGAATCAACATACATTTGGTGAGGTCGTTCCATTCATTTCCTAACTCGAATTTAACATCCCGAAGGTGGATACAGCATTTCAACCTCCACCAATCCCGACAACAAATGACTGCTAAATTCCATCACTTCGAGCAAAAAGCTGTCACCTCGAGTGACAAATCACTCGGTTCACGTTCTCTGAAACCGAAAAATCACTTTCCGCCACCGGTCCCCTTTTGTTGGCACGAGACTTGACACAAAGTGTGCGCGCGGTAGCACAGCTATAGTTCGGTAACAACGATTGACAGCTGAAGTGTAGTAGCAAATTGTCGCCTCGCCGCTGCCACACACTTGGCTTTGTAGCGTTTCGTCCGTCCGTCCGTCCGTCCGTCCGTCAACCGCTTGTACGATGAAGCGTACCGAAGCGAACCAGATTTGAAACAATCTCTCATAAATCATTTCAACGCGCTTGACTGCTGCTGCTGCTACTGCTCGGCTTGGGCTAAGCTCTCATACTGGCTATTGCTTGTGCATTAGGGTGAGGCTTATTTTTCTGAAAGATCTCAAACCCAAAAGTTCGTGTGATCTTCTGAACTCAAATAAAATAAAACAATTAACCTCAAACTTAATAATCAACGAGAGAATACGAACCGGGACAATCGGCGAAGACCACAGCGACGTAAAGGGACTAGCGATTGGAAGCTCGGTACGTGGAACTGTAAATCTCTCAACTTCATCGGGAGCACACGCATACTCGCCGACGTGCTGAAGGACCGTGGATTCGGCATCGTAGCGTTGCAGGAAGTGTGTTGGAAGGGATCAATGGTGCGAACGTTTAGAGGTAACCATACCATCTACCAGAGCTGCGGCAATACACATGAGCTGGGAACAGCTTTTATAGTGATGGGTGATATGCAGAAGCGCGTGATCGGGTGGTGGCCGATCAATGAGAGAATGTGCAAGTTGAGGATCAAAGGCCGGTTCTTCAACTTCAGCATAATAAACGTGCACAGCCCTCACTCCGGAAGCACTGATGATGATAAAGACGCTTTTTACGCGCAGCTCGAACGCGAGTACGACAGCTGCCCAAGCCACGACGTCAAAATCATCATAGGAGATCTAAACGCTCAATTGATTTTGCCGCCTCCAAGAATATGGCCATTCGTAGCACCTACTTCCAGCACAGCCTTCCGTACCGATACACCTGGAGATCACCACAGCAGACAGAATCGCAAATCGACCACGTTCTGATTGATGGTCGGCACTTCTCCGACATTATCGACGTGACTACTATCTGGTGATGGTCAAACTGTGCCCAAAACTCTCCGTCGTTAACAACGTACGGTACCGACGGCCGCCCCGGTATGACCTAGAGCGGCTGAAGCAACCGGATGTCGCAGCGGCATACGCGCAGCAACTCGAGGCTGCATTAGCGGAAGAGGGTGAGCTGGACGAAGCCCCTCTTGAGGACTGCTGGAGAACAGTAAAAGCAGCCATCAACGATGCAGCTGAGAGCAACGTCGGGTACGTGGGACGGAGTCGACGGAACGATTGGTTCGACGAGGAGTGCCAGGAGGTTTTGAAGGAGAAGAATGCAGCGCGGGCGGTCATGCTGCAGCAAGGGACCCGGCAGAACGTGGAACGCTATAAACGGAAACGGCAACAGCAGACCCGCCTCTTTCGGGAGAAAAAACGCCGCCTGGAGGAGACGGAGTGCGAGGAGATGGAACAGCTGTGCCGGTCTCAGGAAACGCGTAGGTTCTATCAGAAGCTCAACGCATCCCGCAACGGCTTCATGCCGCGAGCCGAGATGTGCAGGGATAAGGATGGGAGCATTCTAACGGACGAGCGTGAGGTGATCGAAAGGTGGAAGCAGCACTTCGACGAGCACCTGAATGGTGCTGAGAGCACAGGCAATGAAGGACGGGACAACGGAGGAAATGCCTTCGTCAGTACTGCAGAAGATGGAAACCAACCAGCCCCCACTTTGAGGGAGGTTAAGGATGCCATTCACCAGCTCAAGAACAATAAAGCTGCTGGTAAGGATGGTATCGGAGCTGAACTCATAAAGATGGGTCCGGAAAGGCTGGCCATTTGTCTGCACCGGCTGATAGGCACAATCTGGGAAACAGAACAGCTACCGGAGGAGTGGAAGGAAGGGGTAATCTGCCCCATCTACAAGAAAGGCGACAAGTTAGATTGTGAGAACTTTCGAGCGATCACCATTCTAAATGCGGCCTACAAAGTATTATCCCAGATCATCTTCCGTCGTCTGTCACCCGTAGTAAACGAGTTCGTGGGAAGTTATCAAGCCGGCTTCGTTGACGGCCGATCGACAACGGACCAGATCTTTACTGTACGGCAAATCCTCCAAAAATGTCGTGAATACCAGGTCCCAACGCATCACCTTTTCATCGATTTCAAGGCGGCATACGACAGTATCGACCGCGTAGAGCTATGGAAAATCATGGACGAGAACAGCTTTCCCGGGAAGCACACGAGACTGATAAGAGCGACAATGGAAGGTGTGCAAAATTGTGTAAAGTTTTCAGGCGAATATTCCAGTTTGTTTGGATCCCACCTGGGACTACGACAAGGTGATGGACTTTCGTGCCTGTTGTTCAATATTGCGCTAGAAGGTGTTATGCGTAGAGCCGGGCTTAACAGCCGGGGTACGATTTTTACGAGATCCAGTCAATTTGTTTTCTTCGCGGATGATATGGACATCGTCGGCAGAACATTTGAAAAGGGGGCAGACCTGAACACCCGCCTGAAACGCGAGGCAGCAAAAGTTGGACTGGTGGTGAATGCGGCCAAGACAAAGTACATGCTAGCTGGTGGGGCCGAGCGCGACAGGGCTCGCCTAGGTAGCAGTGTTACGATAGACGGGGATACGTTCGAGGTGGTCGACGAGTTCGTCTACCTTGGATCCTTGCTGACGGCTGACAATAACGTTAGCCGTGAAATACGGAGGCGCATCATCAGTGGAAGTCGGGCCTACTATGGCCTCCAGAAGAAGCTGCGGTCAAAAAAGATTCACGCCCGCACCAAATGTACCATGTACAAAACGCTCATAAGGCCGGTAGTCCTCTACGGGCATGAAACGTGGACGATGCTCGAGGAGGACCTGCAAGCACTTGGAGTCTTCGAACGTCGGGTGCTTAGGACGCTCTTCGGCGGTGTGCAGGAGAACGGTGTGTGGCGGCGAAGGATGAACCACGAGCTCGCCCAACTCTACGGCGAACCCAGTATCCAGAAGGTGGCCAAAGCTGGAAGGATACGATGGGCAGGGCATGTTGCAATAATGCCGGACAGCAACCCTGCAAAGATGGTGTTCGCTTCGGATCCGGTTGGTACAAGAAGGCGTGGAGCGCAGCGAACTAGGTGGTCGGATCAAGTGCGTATCGATTTGGCGAGCGTGGGGCAGAACCGAGGATGGAGAGATGCGGCCACGAACCGAGTATTGTGGCGTGAAATTGTTGATTCAGTGTTATCTGTGTAGATGTTAACTAAATAAATGAATGAACCTCAAACTTCGAGACAAAAACGTTAAGATTTAGAGGTGGCACAAGATTAATTATTAAGTTATAAAATATGAACTACCATGAAATTTACATATATTTTTTTTTATTTTTCATCCAATCTTTTTGCATTATTGTCTTCACAATTTAATTGTATCGACTTAAAGTTTTCTAATTTATAAAGGAAGATTTTAATACTTTTTTTTTAATATTTGCCTGAAATTATGTTTTTACTACCCATTTTATTAGTAGCAGCAAAAATATATTTGATATAAATGACTTAAAAATCGTTACTCAGATCCTTTCAATTGTTAGCATTGTAGAATAAACGACTTCATCCCAAATATTGAACGTTAATATTTAGGATAAAGCAGATTACCGTCCAAAGTTTATAAAAAAGGTATTTTTAGTTTATGTTAGTTGAATTAGTTAACACAGTCAAAAAACACGCACAATTATCCTCAGAAGCATGTAAATATGTATTTGAAATCGGCTGAGTATTCATGAGGTTATAATCAAACAGAGTTCATTTATTTTAAATTGGGAATAAATGGTATAAAACTAGTTAACTAGTACTAGTTATAGTTTTAGATAAATATTTTGTACTAAAGTTTAGTTA
This sequence comes from Aedes aegypti, assembly GCF_002204515.2. NCBI lineage: Eukaryota > Metazoa > Arthropoda > Insecta > Diptera > Culicidae > Aedes > Aedes aegypti. The sequence continues at coordinate 14,787,022 of NC_035107.1, forward strand.
ATTAAACTTCAAAGATTTAAAATTGTTTGAACGGTTCTCCGACATTACCCGGAAAACCATTACCCGGAATGCAATTTACCGGAAGACCATTACCCGGAAAACCATTTACCGGAATGAACCATTTACCGGAAAACCATTACCCGGAAGGACCATTTACCGGAAAATTATATCTCCATTTCTTAACTTGTTTCATTACCGTCCTTGTAACCGTTTAACGGTCATTCAGGTCAGTATGTTAACTTAAAAATATTTAAAATGACTACCATCGATAAGGTTCTTATTTCAAAATACATAAGCACCAGAGAGGAGTCTAAGATATCTTTATACTTGATCATGTCAATATGCACCATCTTCATATATTAGCATTTCATAAATGGTTTACCCTTTTTTTAAAAATAAGCTGTTCTTTCAACTAATATTTTCAGCTTGTCTTGGCTGAACTGGCTTAATTTGGCTACAACTATATAACTTTACGTTTAATATTCCACCGTCGATTCTCCAAGTGTCTAAATGTTAATAAATAAGCAATGATTAGAATTTTTTTTATAATTTCCGCCGAGTGTCAATTCGCCGAATGTCGTTTCCGCAAACGACAATCAACCGATTGTAAATCCCCCGTATATCCCTTTTTCTAGAATGACCTTTTTTGGGTCATCTGTTATTCACCCTTCTTTATTTGGTTGGCGGTTTTTTCGAGTTCCACCGGATTCTATACCATTACCCGGAATACCATTACCCGGAATGCAATTTACCGGAATACCACTTACCGGAATGTACCATTACCCGGAAAAACCATTTACCGGAATGTACCATTTACCGGAATGCACCATTACCCGGAAAGCCAAATTTCCCATTTTCGACGACCTTTTTCAGTACATTTGAGTACAATATTTATTCTCTTTCATTGATGCTGAGCACAAATTATGTCACGCTAACCATGGACATTCTTGCCTCGGTTTCCATAAACACTTTTTCAAAAGTCATCTTCAAACAGCTATGGACCAAGTATGTTTTTCTTTATGCCGGCGTTACGACTCAACTAGGACAAAGCTATTCTAATAGCATTTTTACAGTTAATAACTGAGAGCCTATGTCAATCGACCACTTTTACATTCGTTCATAGTTTGACAAGTATGTAAGTACTCCAGCTCTGAAACGGCGTCAAGTTTGCCAACCAGAAATAATTTTGAACCGGCGGTATTCAATACTACCAACCTCAGCTTGATCTTTCTGAATAGCCTCACTTTGCCGCAACGAACATTACGATACCAAAATTTAATTATACATGTCATTTATTTGCGATTTTATTAGAAAATAATTGCCTGATAGGGTGCAGAACTATTTGGGCACTTCCACAGGTTTTTCTCGGCCGAATTATCTGAAATTTTGCAGAAAGAAGCACTACAGTACGACGCACATTGTGGCCAAACATGAACTAAGTAGCTTTCAAAAACCACCGCCGAAGTGAATCAAAATTGTCAAGAATAGGATCCGGCTCCCTATAGATCGAAATTTAGGCTATAAGACTAAACATAACAGGCAAAGATAAATTAGAATGAACAGAATTATTTTTGTTACGTATATTTGATGTTAAATATTACGAGGTCAATATAGATCGAAAAAATCGCCTAACGATTAAGGTTGGGTGCGTTGTAGTAAAAGGAACATCTCAGCATTTTAAAATGTTTGGATTTATGATGATTTTCTTATTCTCTTCAAATAACAGTTTAGAATAAAATTTAAATATTGTATAAAAAAACACTAATCTTGCGAGGGAAGTGACATACAACAAATCAACACGATTTTTAAGCGATATCGACAAAAAAATCGACGCGATTTCGTTGTTGAGTCGCTGCAAGCACTCTTATTTGGAACCATCTAGATCGACACGACGAAAATCGCTGCGAAATTGCGTCGCTGTGGCTTAGACACGCTCATCAAACTGTGCATGCAGCGCATGTACATGACGCTGTCAACGTAAAAAATCGCCTTGATTTAGGGGAACCTTTATGGTTTGAGGAAATCTAAAAAATCAAGACGATACTAAGAGTGCCTTGGTGATCGAGAGTAGGGACACTATACGCCATTGTGACGTCCATCTCTGGATTTCGAAATATTTAACCTCAATAGATCTACTTTTCCTTTGAATTTGCTTGATTGTGCTATTTTTCTACGATCGTCATAACTCTGAATGTCTGTACCTCGAATCCAATGCCAGGATAATATACTAGAAAGAACAGTAAGCAATTATAAGAAGAAGATATTTGGTCATTTTCGACTAAACACATTTTGCCAAAAATGCCGAGATTGGTGGAACTCGAAAGAACCGCCAACCAAATAAAGAAGGGTGAATATCAGATGACCTGGAATGAGTTATTCTAGAAAAAGGGATATACAGAGGATTTGCATTCGGTTGATTGACGTTTACAGAAACAGCATTTGGTGAATTGACACTCGGCGAAAAGTAGCTCAACCAATCGTGTTAAAAATTCTAATCATTGCTTATTAATTAACATTTGGACACCGACTGTCGAATGTCAAAAGTAAAGTTATATAATTGTAACCAAATTTATCCAGTTCAGCCAAGACAAGCTGTAAAGATAAGTTGAAAGAACAGCTTATTTTTTAAAGAAGGGTGAATCATCTAAGAAATGCAAACATATGAAGATGTTGCATATTGACATGATCAAGTATGAAGATATCTTGAACTCCTCTTCGGTGCTTATGTTTTTTGAAGGAAGAATATCCCTCTTCCATTATCGTTGGTGATCATTTTAAATATTTCAAGTCAAAATACTGACCTGAATGACCGCAGAACGGTTAAAAGGACGTCAATAAACAAGACGAGAAATAGAGAAATAATTTTCCGGTAAATGGTCCTTCCGGGTAATGGTCTTCCGGTAAATGGTTCATTCCGGTAAATGGTTTTCCGGTTAATGGTCTTCCGGTAAATTGCATTCCGGGTAATGGTTTTCCGGGTAATGTCGGAGAACCGTTCCACCGATCTTGACAGTTTTTGGAAAATGTGTTTAGTCGAAAATGATCAAATATCTTATTACCGTTTTGATTCGAATCCCGGACAGCTTCAAATTTCGGACACTCTACTTTGTATGGGAAAGATTTCACTCGAAATGCTTTAAAATTTGCCGTTAAAAAATTCCCAATTTGAAAGATGATTTTAATAAACATTATATATAGCAATCCATGGAAATTTACAATGCTCAACTAGTTTTGACGTCTTTTTAACGGCTTAGTGCGTTTATTTAATAATTTAACTATTCTTATTGTGTTTTTCAAGAGCTGTCCGGAATTCGAATCAAAGTGTCCGGAATATGAAGCAAAACTGTGGTTGTCCGGAATAAAAATCAGGAAGAGGCCGATCATTTCTAAATATTACAGTGAATTTCAGATGTGCAGTCCGAATCTTCACCCACCATTTAAAATTTAAGTGTTTGCAAGACTTGATTACGCTAAAGTTGCATACAGAACGTTTCAATTTATATGTGTTTTGTTCAGTTGTACTTCACTGAAGCCTTAAGTGTCCGTAATATGAATCAAAACGGTATTTTGATTGCTTATTGTTGTTTCTTGTTTACACTGACATTGAATTCAAGGTACAGACATTCAGAGTTATGACATTCGGAGAAAAATAGCACAATCAGTCAGAACCAAAGGAAAAGTGGATCTATTGAGGTTCCAAAGATGGACGTTACAATAGCGAATAGTGTCTCTACTTTAAATCACCAAGGCACTCCTAGTTTTTGTCTTGACTTTTTCAGCTTTCCCCAAATCATAAAGCTGACATGAGAATTCAACTGTTGTATGTTGCTTCCCTCGCAAGATAAGTGTTTTTATTTTAAATTTTGATACAATATTGAAATTGGATTCTGATCTGTATTAACGTAAGGAAATAAGAAAACCATCAATACGCCAAACATTTTTAAATGCTGGGATGTTCCATTTACTCAAATGCAACCTATCTTATTTGTTAGGCTTTTTTATTTCGATTTATAGTGATGGTACCTTGGTCTCAGATATAAAAGAAAATTAAAAATTCTTTTCATTCTTTCTCTCTATCTTTGCCTGTAATATTCAGTTTAATAGCCTAAATTTGAAGACATAGTTTTCCGATCTATATCAGGTGATTCTTTTCTAATTAGGTCGCCAACAAAATTACATGGTCAATCAAATTTTGGTATCGTGATATTCGTTAATAGTTTAAGGCTTACGTTGCGGCAAAGTGAAGTTATTCAGAAAGATCAAGCTGAGGTTAGTAGAATTGAATACCGCCGGTTCAAAATTATTTCTGGTTGACATATTTGAAAACGTTTCAGAGCTAGAGTACTAACATACTTGTCAAACTATGAACGAATGCAAAAATGGTCGGTTGACATAGGCTCTCAGCTAATAACTGTAGAAATGCTCCTAGAATAGCTGAGAATCAGGTTTTGTTCCAGTTGAGTCGTAACGCCGGCAAGAAGAAAAACATATTTGGTCCATAGCTGTTTGGAGATGTCTATTGAAATAGTGTTTATGAAACCGAGGGAGTCGAGAATGCCCATGGTTAGCGTGAAATAATTTGTACTGCGCATCAATGAATGGTCGTCGAAAATGGAAGATTTGGCTTTCCGGGTAATGGTGCATTCCGGTAAATGGTACATCCGGGTAAATGGGTTTTCCGGGTAATGGTACATTCCGGTAAATGGTCTTCTGGTAAATTGCATTCCGGGTAATGGTATTCCGGGTATTGGTATAAAATCGTTTGAACAATAAAAAAGTTATGCACTGAATTATATAAACTTCACTAAAAGTAATATTATTAAGACTAGCAGCAGAACCTAATGCCAAAAATAGTTATTTTAGTCACTATATTTGAAAAATAGTGACCAAATCGTGACTATAGTGTTAAAACAATACTCACAAGAGTGACTTTTTTTATCTGACGCACTAAACACATGCGATTTATTAAAAATATGGTAAATACAGAGTTACTTATGGATTCTGTACAATTTTCAGTTTTGATTACCCGAAAATCCTAAATTGTTCTGTAATATAGTTGGTTTACTGTAATCTTGTTTGAATATCACAGAAACTGAATATTGCTCCATAACCTTTCTTTTTAATCGGTCGCAAACAGTGCCTGTGTAATTCACGCTCACCAGCGGCTATAATCAGTAAAGCGGACGAAGACGAACATTTAAAATTGAACTCTGTAAGTGCTGAAATGAATTTCATTGAACAAAATAATGACGGATGCACTACACTTTCCATTATTTTATTCCATCTCTTATGGCTCTTATGGCCACGTTATTGATTTCATTCTACATAGTCTTTTAGTGTATGTAACAACAGGAATCAGTAAATTTTTTAATACTCTTGTGGCTTGACGGAATTAGAATGCCTCATTGAGTTATTCAAAATTAATGGTTTGAATGATTACGCCGCATAAAAGGCGTAACTCAAATTTTGCCAATCTTTTCCTTAGAAACTCCTACCACAGATTAGGAATGAAAAATGAAAAATAAGTTAATTGTTGAAGACTTTTGCGGCATGTAGTTGCAGTTTGTCATTGATGGTATATTTCTTCTGATAAAAACGGGTAATGAAAACCCGTTTAAATACCTTAGGGACAGTCCTTTTTTTCTGATAATAACGGTCTGGAGAGCATGGTGACTGTGATCTACTACCTGTTCAAAATTTCTAGAACAAGCTTATAAGTTAATACAGAAGTTTTTTTAGAAACATTTTTCAAACATATTCTAGATGATTTTAAAGATTTTTCTGATGGAATTGCTAATGCTAATCTTTAAGAAGCACGTATTCCTGTATTATCCCTTGAAGAAACTCCTGCAGAAATTCATAATGAAATTGCTGAAGATATTCCGAGCGGATTGATTTTCAGATTTTTGAACGAATACCTGCACCTTTTTTTTGAGTAAATCCTACAGCATTCCATGAGAAATTACTGGATTGTTTTAAACAAATTCCTGCTGAAACTCCAGAAACAATTTGAAGGTAGGCAAAATTGCTTGAAGAGTTTATAGTAAAATCTACTTAAAATCCTGGAGAAATTACTGGATGAGATTCTTTATCAAAGGCACAGTTGAATTCATAGGTATTTTTTTTAAAGAAAATATTCGAAAAATTCAAATTTCTCCATTGAACATTCCTTGAATCCAGAAGTTTTTAGAAACATGTTCAGACATATTCTAGTTGATTTTAGGGAGATTTTTCTGATGGAATTGTTAAAAGAGACGCGAACCCGTTAAGTCAATACTGATCAAATGTTTATAGGAACTCTTGAAGGGATCTCTGAAACCACTTTGGAAAACATGTGGTGGAATCTTTGGAATCATTTCTGAAGGAGTACTCAGAAGTTTTTATGGAGAAACTAGCTTACCCGACGTGGCTAGCCACGTTCCAACGAAATCTTAAGGGTTTGAGCCGGTTCACCGATTCGTTTAACATTTATTCAAAATTTGAATTCTCGATAGTTATTTCCCCTCCGGTTGAAAGTAACCCTGCTCTGAAGCATGATTAAACTTGACAGTTCGAAAGTTGTTTTTCGCTCCCGAGATTTTGAGAATAACTAACCCTCTGTCAACTTTGTTCAGAAATAACTACTCGACTGTCAAAGCTCAAATGGATTGACAGCGAACTTCAATTTAACCATTTGAGGGAAAATAACGAATTGGTGAAACGGTTCACAGCCTAAAGCGAAAAGCTACCAATAATCTTTCAAATCGCATCATACTGAATACCTCAAAATCGCCTAAATTTATGCTCAGGCAATACTCCATCGAGCACGTGGCCTCAGTACTGTTGTAGTGTTCTAATCTGAAATAATTATAGCCTTATATGCTGTTGTAGTGTTTCTTATGTTGTGAAATATTTCAAAAGTTCCAGAAGATTCTATGGATTGAAGAGTAGAATCGTACCAAAAAATCTAGCATATCCTCCCAAATAGCTGCTGTCGTGTAGCATGATTCATTGTCATTTTTCAAAATTACAGTTGTGAAAACACCATTGACTCAGATAAATAGGGAGCCGGATCCTATTCTTGGCACTTTTAATTCACTTCGGCAGTGGGTTTTTTTAAAAGCTACAGAGCTCATATTTTGGCACAATGTGTGTCGTACTGAAGCGCTTCTCATTGCACAATATCAGAAAATTCGGCGGAAAAAACCCCCCCTGCCAAAGTGAATCTTGAAAGTGCCCAAGTGGTTCTGCACCCTACCATGTCATGGAACAGGAATGTTTTAAGTAACCATTATAGTAAGCATACAATTTTGTATTAAGCTTGCATCCATGAGTCGATATTGAGTCATTGAGTATCGACTCTTGGAGGTTTCAATGTAAATTAATAAAACTCGAATATTTGGCGCACATTCATCTCATTTATGTTTATCTTGCTTTTGCATATGTCGAACTCGTTTTTGAACCTGAGATGGAACTGGAGAAACCGTTTCACATTTTCAACTCACACCCGATTCAAGTTCGACTGATCTGCAATTTGCTTGAAGTTGATTTATTGACGTTTTGATCACAAATTAAATTTCAAATCAGACGACAATGATAAAATGTTCGAGAATATTCTACGAATTGGAATGAACAAATTTTCAGAAAACTCCAGAATATTCTGCCAAAGAGCTATTGTAGTACTCCAAAATTTGCAATTGTAATGTTCTAATATTTAAATGTATTGTTGTAGTGCTCTTAAATTGCTGTTGTAGTGCTCAACGAAACTTTTCGATGAAACATGTCAAAGCGTTACTCACAGACAGACAACTCTGGGATTTTATATATATGATGATATCAGGAAGGTTACTAAGTGGAATTCCTGGAGGAATTTTAGAAATACCTGGTAGAATACTTAAATTTATTCCTGGAGTAATTTCAATAACAGCCCATGAATTTTTGTAGGTGTTTCAAGAGATTTCATGCACATTTTTTTTTTTTGGAATCTCTCAAGCTCAAGGAGTGATTCCAGATGAGCCAGCGAATTGATTCAAAAAAAATATTAAAATCTTGGAGAGCTCATTTGAAGAATATGTGTGACCCTATGTGGCAAGAAATGATTTAGTATTCATCGTATTATACTCCCGGCGAAAAATATTGAAGATTGATGTGTCGCATGATAGGCTATGTAATCATCGTATTGAAATGTTTTTCAGGGTCCCGAAATCGACTCCAGAACATCCAGGAGGTACTTGTATAAATTATCCTATGTTGCAAGAAATCACTCAATAAGCATCATATCATAATCGCGGTGAAAAAACTTGAAAATTTATGTGTCGCATGATATGGAAGGCAATCCTCGGATTGACGTCCATTTCTAGGGTCCCGGAATCGGCTCTAGGATATTCCGGAAGTGCTTGCAAATGATCCTATGTTTCAAGTGTTACAAGAAATTATTGAATATGCATTGTATTATACTCCCGTTGTAAAATCTTGAAAATTGATGTGTCGCATGATACAGAATGTGCTGATCACTTTTTGGTCCCCAATTGATGTCCCGGGAACCGGTTCCAAAGAATCAGACACTGGATAAAATGGTTCCAAATAAATTGATTGAGTCGGAATATACTAATAGTTTATAATTCAATTACAAACACTGTAGTTTTGTTTGATCCGCGCAAAAAAATAAAATGGAGTCTCAAATGGCCTTCGGACAGACCCCACGGAACATCAAGAATACAAGAATCCATACAACAATTCTTGACAAACTTTTCGAAACTATAGATTTCACGAAAAAGCCGCAAGAGAACGCCATTTATAAAATGTCACTAATGTAATGTATGCTTGCAGAATTTTCCATGGAAAAAACCCTGAAAAAATAATACTAGCGCTATTCTAAGAAAATTCTCTTGATCTATTTTGAGCAATCTTAAAAACAATCCTCTAATTTTTTATTATTTTAAGAAATTCTTGTAATAAAAAGAAAGCCTGGCGGAATTCGATGAAACATTCTTACACGAATACTTAAACAATTACTGAGAGAAATCAATGGAAGAACGTATTGAGAACCTTCTTAAGAAATTTCTAAAGGAATCATTAAAAAATCTCCTTACACATAAAAACTTTAAAACAATTAAAATCCTTTTAAAAAAATTGAAAAATCGAATGATCCTTGAAGCGAAATCTTACAGATATTCCTATTGAAATTTATGGAGATAGTCTAAGGGCCAATTTCTTCACCTTTGCTCAAGCCTTAAACCACGTTTACCCATATAGGTTTGAGGCCTAAGCGGTGGTGAAAAAACCGCTTGTAAGGTGTGGCCCACTTAGAATACGAACAAACATCTTTGGTTCTTACAACGACTCTAGTAGTTCAATTTAGAAGCTAAACCGTCCATGTGCTCTACAACAATAATAACATCTCATGATTTTTTTCGCAGCTTAATTCGAACGCACTTCTGAGAAATTCAACATGGAAGTAATTGCGTAAATAATTGCGCTCAAAAAATTGAAAATACCGTCCTAACCAGGAATAGAAATTGCGAAAATAATAGATTTTTGAATAAATACTGTTTGGCTCGTACTGAATAAGTACGAAGTAACTATTTTGACAGATCGCAAGCCACAAAGGAAGCGTCGATCAGTTACTGTGCACCGTCAGATGTGGATTAAAAACAGGACCATTGATTCAAAGCCAAACATTTTAGACCGCGATTTGGCTAAAACCGAACTTTTTGCCGTGCAGTACCGTGCAATGGACTCGACTTCGGATATTCAAGCCTCCGATCATACCATGTCTGCAGACAACCAAATAGGGAACAAAATTAGAGAAATATGACCAATTTCAGTAGCATGAAGTTGTTTGATTGACGGAATTTAAGGATTTTTTCATGATAGGCGATACCCTCATAGTTGACCCCATCTCAGCCCAATTAAGAGATTTAGGGCAATTATGTAGCGGAAGCTAAGAGCGAATCAAAGTATCGCCAAAACATCGACGAACTGTAAACTAAATGGGATGAACTTGTCAAAAATATGGATGAAAATAGTGTGCGCAAATTAATTAACCGTATTCCAGGAAAAATCCGACAATTTCTTATAAAAGGGGATGATTTTTTTTTATTATTTTTCCTTCGAAGCTTACAAGCAATGCAACATTTGAGTTAAAACAGAATTCATTATTGTTGAATTATATCCGAAACTGGAATAATGTATGTTCCAATTCTAAATGACCCACACCTTAATAGGATTAATTTCCCTAGGGACACTTTACGAATGTTGCATATTTGTTCTTGAAAGGGACCGCTGAAAGAAGATCCCTGGAGCGCTTCATGTAGGAATCTCTGGAGAAATCCAAAATCCTTGCAGAGAGTTCATTACTTAAAAAAAAAGAATTGGACGTAATCTGGGCGAAATTGTTTGAAGAATCTCTGGTGGAACTCCTCTCTGGTGGTGTCCCTGGAGGAGTTTCTGATAGAATATCTCGAAGAATCTTTAAGGAAATCTGTGAAGTGAATGAATACTAATGAAATAGGGTCCTAAAGCACTGTCCCAATTTTAAAACCAAACGCTTAAATTTAGGCCAGAACCACGCATATACTTAATTTTTAAATGTTTTCCTTTCAATTTCAATTACTTTTTTCAAAGTAAAAAAAAACATGTTTTCCGGTTTTTGAGATTTTGTCACACTATTTGGTTTAAACTCAAATTTTAGGTGAATTTTGTTTTCCATGTCCCTTCCGAAATGTTAGATAAGAACAATCCCAGTGTTAGAAACTAAAACCCCTGTGGCGTTTTTGAGCATGATAGATGACTGTACAATTCGTAGTTGCTACTCCGTGATTGACCAGAACAATCGAAATTATACAAGGAACCAACAGATGGAGCTTGGGAATAGCTTACCATCTTCAGAGTACAATTTAGAGAATTCTAAACATTATAAAGTAATATAACCTCAATTGAAAAAGTCATCTATTGACATACTTGAAGACTAAATATGAAAAATGCCGCAACGTTTGTGATGTCAATTGTTATTGGAGACCGAATATACCTCTGCATCACCATACTATTCACAGGAAGAGGCTTCTTTTTGTTTTGTTTTTCAATATAAAAAGTGTAGGTATTTTCATTTCAATTTGTTATATTAAACATAAATAAGAATATGTCGACACTTGTAGTGTCGAACTAACCAATCTAAAAAAAAAAATGAAAAAACCGTAACATTAACACCATTGTGACAAAAAGATCTGTGTTTACATATAACTTATTTGAAATAGAAGCATGAAACGAGCTCACCAATTGATAATCAATCGATGATAGGGCTGTTTCCAATCACTTTCAACTATTCTCCCGGCACTGCTCAGTAAAACGCGTAAACCGAAAAAAAATCACTCCGGCGGTGAAAACAAAGGAACCATCTCGCTTGGGCTTCCGAAGCGCACTCTCACATGAATGTACGAATTACCTTGTTGCTTATAGGAAGCGTTGGTGATATCCAACCACAACCAAATCAGAAATTTGACTTTGAATAAAAGAAATAAAATAACGAGAAAGTGCATGGAAATAAATGCTGGTTCATGATTGTTTCCCACAATTTTTTTTTTTTTTTTTCTATATTAACGAGATTTTTAGCCCTGGGCTAGTTCATCTCGGGACCAACGGCTTTACTTCCCTTCCGAAGGAAGTCGTCACTGAAATTTTTAGTGACTATCTCGGGGATGGGATTCGATCCCAGGTCCTCGGCGTGAGAGGCGTGTGTTCTAACCACTACACCAGGTCCGTCCCCCACAATGTTACATAAGGCAAATGAGCTGGTTTGTGATTAGTTATCATAATATTACTTCTTGTTAGTCCAACATACAAGATGTTGAGTTTAGGCGAAAAAATAATTAGAAAAAGATACATCAAAACTTGAGATATTTGGACATTATGCAAAATTTACAAAAGATAAGGATACGTGTTTTAAAATGTATTGTTCGAGAATAGATGATAAATGTCTCATAATACACCACAAAATATTAAAGAAGAACACCAAAAGATATTCAATTATGAAATTGAAGCCGACTTGATTTATGCACAAACAATTCCAACATATGAAAATAAGGTTTTTTTAGCGAAAATTTAAAAAAAAAAATGCTCGACGTTCTTTAAGAATTATGCTCAAATCACGTCAGGTTGTAGCACAGGATCAATTTGAAATCATGTCATGGAAGAACAATGTTGAGGATTTTTTAGGCATCATACAAATTTGTTGAATTGGAAATTCTGCTTGGAGATCTGTAAAAACCATGTCCACAATAAAATGCAGTTCAAGATTGTGCGCGACTTCTGTGCAAAATTCTGTAATATTTGTACCCACCTAGGATGCAGTTCAAAATTCTGTCAGAAATCCATCTTCTATGTGAAATTTTTCCCAGATATAGTGATCATACTGTTTAAGATTCTGATTTTCATTTCTGGATTTCTAATTCTTGGAATCATGTTAAAGTGAAACAGTTTGCAATCCAAATTCAATAATGTACTAAAACTTTGAAGGTACAATTCTCGCGGAAGAAGCATCGAACGGAAGCACAATTTTCTATAGTAGCTTCGTACAGAGAAAGTTTAAAATAAAAAGATTCGACAAAGCGACCATTGTGACAGCAATGTTTGGATTCCGACATTATTTCCAGCGTTTTATTATTAGATTCTGTGAAAAAAAACGCACTACACTCTATAAGAATCCTGTGGAAATCATGTCCTGGATTCTATGAGAATCCTACGCCGGAGTTAATGAAAAGTTTTCATGTGAATCCTAGCCAAAACTAACATAGTAAAATTTTGTTTGAACAATTTAGACTTTTGGCAAAAAAAAATATATATATAAGGAGAATAAATAAAAATTTTGCCTTAGCGTTTTTACACAACATAGTTGAAAATAGTGACACATTGTCGAAACAAGTTACTCTAGCTGAAATGCCTTAAAACAGGGCTGATCGCGTACATACAGCGAAATAAAAGTGATTTTAGTGACCAAAATGATAAAAAAAACTAATAAAACGTGACTTCAGATCTACAAGTATTAGTCCAAACAAAATTCCTAAAAACCGAAAATGTATATTTAAACATAGTATTGTGGATGAACATTTTGAAGATTGATTCGAGAGGAATTTGCTGGAGCTGATTGAAAATCATCGTTCATTTCCAAGGGGAATTTGAGTACATAAACTTCGGAATAAGAAACTTGTTGCAGATCATCTAGCGTGTGATGTTAATAAACCTGCTTGTGAACATTAATTGAAGATTTTTCAGGTGTCGGAGAAGTGTGAAACAGTTTTTCGTACCCGTTTCTAGACAAATTCTGGAGTAGAACAAGAAAAATCGTGCTTAAATTTTAGAAATTTCTTTGAAATCTTTTTAAAAAACTAGAATTCTATCACAAAACAATAGATTAATGGAAGAGTTATTGTTGAAGTTTCTTATTTCTCACTGAACATCAAGTTTTATCACTAAACTTCAAGATAACATTTAGATATAAATCTTAGAGATGTTTCTGTAAAAGTGCTTGAATAATTTGGTTGGGATTTCAAAAAGCTGCATGAAGCTAAAGTTTATTTAAATCTTTTCAAAAAGAAGTACAGGGCCCCTTAGAGCTCTAAGCCGAATATTGCTCTAGAACTTTTGCTAGCAATTCGTACAGCAGTATTATTAGGAATATGTTCCGATTTTCAGCAAAACTTCATTAAAATATCTCATTCAACAGAGTTGAGAGCTAAAAATTACAAAATTTTGCCACCAGGAAAAAATGCCTCAAAAATACGGCAAAGTATTATTTCTAGCGCTAAGTATGCTAGATTCCTTCCTATTTTTGTACTAAGATTCAATCAAAAATGACTCCAGAATAATGAAAATTTACAAAACAATTCTTAATGTTTCAGTTTGGGCAGCTAATCGTTTTTATTATCATCAGACCCCGACAATAGTGGCATTTTTATGAAAAAAAAAATAGTTACTTAAGTGAATTTTTGTTGGGAATAGTGACTTCTAAGTGACTAAGTCAAAAAAAGTGACCATGTCACTGGGGCCCAGATAGCCGTAGCGGTAAACGCGCAGCTATTCAGCATGACCAAGCTGAGGGTCGTGGGTTCGAATCCCACCGGTCGAGGATCTTTTCGGATTGGAAATTTTCTCGACTTCCCAGGGCATAGAGTATCTTCGTACCTGCCACACGATATACACATGCAAAAATGGTCATTGGCATAGTAAGCTCTCAGTTAATAACTGTGGAAGTGCTCATAAGAACACTAATCTGAGAAGCAGACTCTGTCCCAGTGGGGACGTAACGCCAGAAAGAAAAAGAAGAAGAATGGGAAAGATCCTAAACAAAAAATAACTGGTACGATCACTGGCGATATTCTAATAGCAATCTGTTGATCTATTTTTATCATTTTCGAAATCATTTCAAATTTACGTTTCCTTTTATAAAACCTGGAGGATTTGGAGGAAAAATGTTTGAACGAATACTTAAACAATTACTGAGAAAAATCACTGGAAGAACACATTGAGAACTTTCGTAATAAATTCCTAGTGAAATCAATGAAGGATTTTCTCACACTTAATGATTCTTGGATGAATCCTTAGAGTAACTGCTGCAGAAATTCATATTGAAATTTCTGGAGATAGTCTAAAAGGATTAGACGAATCTTTGCGGGATTTTTGGAATTTCCCAAGGGCATTTCACGAACGTTGCATGATTGTTTTTAAAAGGGATCGTTAAAAGAAAAAAATGAAAAATCCCTGGAGCAACTCATAAAGAAATGTAAAGATCAATTCGTGCAGGATCTCCGGAATAATTTCAAAGGTATCGTAAGCGGAGTTCCTTAAAGAATCCATAGAAAATACTTGTTTAGATTCTTGTTCAAACGTCCAGTTATTTCTTCAGATATCTATATCTGTCAATAAAAGAGAGAAATTGATAAATCTAAAATCTCTGATGAGCATTCATTACTTGAAAAGAAAAACTAAGAGTTTTTGACGTAACCTGGGCGAAATCCCTAGTGCAATTCCTGCAAACATTTCTTTGTGGTGTATCTGGAAGGATTTCTGATAAAATTTCTCGAAAAATCCTTAGCCTTCCACTTAGTAATCGAGATAAGGATTCACCACGAAAGGGCATCATCAACAACCAAAGAAATCCTTCTGACGGAATTCTTAAATAATCTTACAATGATTTCAAAAAACATATTTTCTAATAAATATGCCAATTATTGTTTTGGTTTAGCTTTCTACTAAGAATTTCAAGCAGTATCAGGCAAAAGCCTAGTATAATACTCACTGAAAACCATAATAGCAATCTACTGATAACATTTTCAGTGATCTCTCAGAAAGAACTTTAAAGAAATTGGTCAATTATCAGTTCAATATCCGTAAGGATTCCAGCAACGATCTCTGCATAAATTGGCTATGATCTAAGTGGAAATCTAACAAGAATCTCGCCAATAACCTTGCCCTAAATACCCTGTTTGTAATATTTAAAATAGCTTATTCTATCTGTCTACCAATTCACCAAAAGTTAGACGGGGTGCGAACTTCAAGTTACAAGCAGTCGTACACTTTGTGGAAAAACAATCCAGTTTCGCCCATAGTGCTTGAAATTGAAACAAACCGGTTTTTTTTTTCCGGGAATACCCTTAATATTCTTTCGAAAATTCCTCTAAAGTTCTTCCGGAAATGTTTCTAAGATTATTTAAGGAATTCTGTTGAAGTACTTTCGGATGTTTCTTGAGAACTCTTCTTAAAATCTTTCTGGAATTCTGCTGAAAACTTTCATGTGCATTTTCTGGAATTACTTTTGAGATTTTTCTGGATATTCTTCTAGGACTTTCCCTCATGAGATCTTCCAGAAATCCTGCTGAATATCTTCAAGATGCCTTTTGAGGATTCTTGAGAGTTCTGGTATTCTACAAGAAATACTTCTGGGTAGCTCCACAACACCTTCGGAGATTTTAACGGAAATGTAATTGCAATTTGTACGTAAATCTTCTCGAATTGTTCCAAAAATCCCGATGAAATTCTTTGGAGTATATTTCGAGGATTCTTCCGAGTAGCCTTCTGGAATTTGTCCGGCAATCTGTTTGGGATTCTCCCAGAAATCCTGCTGAATTCTTCAGGTTATTTTTCTATGATTCTTCCGGAAATCCTCCTGAGACTTCAACTGCAAGCATTCTTCTGGCAATCTTTCTGAAATGCTTCCGGAACGCCTTCTTGTCTCTTTCGTATACTTACAGAATTTTTTCTAAAACTCTGCTGGAAATCCCTTTGAGATACGTCCAAAAATTTCGTTGGGATACTCCCGGAAATTGGTCGAGACGATTCCGGATTCCAGAAACCTCCTGAAATTCTTCAAGAAATCCCTCAAGGATAAGTTTCCCGGAACGTTCTCCTATTTCCGGGATATTTCACGTATCATCCGGTCATTCGTTATTCTCGGGTTTTTCCCGCTTTTTCGGATTTCCCGGATGGATGGACACCCCATGGGGCACCCTGTGTTTAGGAGATCAAGGGCTGACATGCGGTGATCATTCTTATTTGGAATCCCGCCACCAGGCTTTTGTTTTGTAAATATCTCAGATGGCTGCCCACTTAGAAAGATGGCGTCTTCGACAAACTTGTTCAGCAAGTCAAGCCATAATTGGACGATGAGATTCTAGGTTTTGCCACTAGGTGGCGCACGTGAGCGTGAAACTTTTATTTTGCAGATATCTTAGAATCTTGACCACTCTAAAAGATAGCGCTAGTGAGTATTTTCATGTAAAGTTTCTTGTTTAGTAGCGCCACTAGCTCGAACAATGATAGTCCTTTACTTTCTAAGAAACTTTGCCAAAGATGCCTAAGCTAATGCCTAAGTCTCTAGAGATATCTACAAAACAAACTTTCTAGAAGGCTAGGATTTTGGAATATATGCAAAACAAATATTTAATGCTCACTAGCGCCACCTAGTAGAAAAACCTCGAACTTCTTGGTTATGATAATGATAGTTCTTGAGGTCCGAAGACACCATTATTCTAAATGGACAGGCTCCTGAGATATTTGCAAAACAAAAGTTAAGGTTTCTTGCCAACTAGCGCCACCTCGTGGTACCATTGGATAGCGCTTCACCTGCACAACTTTACTGAAGATCCCAAGTTTCGAAATTATTTGGATTTTGAGAGTTATCGGTTTCGAATTCTAGTCTACTCAAACCGTATATAGTGCGTTCATTATAATGCGACATCTTTGTTCAATTGTGAATTTTACCGCATTATTTACGGTCATACTGTAAACTAAAGCTGTCAAGTATTGCTCTTAAGAAGATTATTGAGGAATACATTTTAATTTGGTGTCGATCGCTATTCGTACAAAGTACAACAGCCCGAAAGTTAAAGAAGCATATCATGAGATATTGGTTGCCCCGTTAGGTCGATAGAGTCATTAGGCCGAAAATTGATGATATTTCTAATTGTTAGTGCAGGATAATTTGCATTAGCTAAAAGCCCACAATATCCGCTGTGAAATATTAATAGAACGAACAGCCTTTGTTAACAGAAAGAAAACACTATGAATTTGTTAACCATCTATTACGTAGGACAATGTTGGCGGTTTTTGGACCCACCTCCCGCCATGATAAGATTTTTTGTATTGAAATTAAAATTAATTTGAATGGCACGTAAGATATCTTCTGTCAGAAATCTACCTTCTATGTGATTTTCTTTTCCAGATTCAGTGATCATACTGTCTAGGATTCTGATTTTCATTATTGGATTTTTGATTCCTAAATTCACGTTAAGGTGAAACAGCTTGGAATCCTAATTCGATGATCAACCAGAACTTAAAAGGCACGAATCTCGCGGAAGAAGCATCGAACGCATCGAAAGCATCGAAGTGCAGTTTTATATATTAGCTTTGTTCAGAAATTTTAAAATAATAACATCTACTTCCTACTTTCATTATTTTTGCAGATTACTGCTTTTGAAATCGTGAGTAGAGACACAAGACGGCAATTGTGACAGCCATTTTTGCATTCCTTCATGTTTCATTGTCATGAAACAATTTTAAACTAGGTCTACCTTTAAGACCTATTCATAATTTTGCTTTGGAGTTCTTTATTCAAAATAGTTGGCAATAGAACATTGAATTGAATTGAAACAGGGCTGATAGCGGACATACAATGACGGACATGATAGTGACTTCGGTGACCAGAATGACCAAAAAAATAATAAAAAGTGACTTCAGAACTACAAGCATTAGTTCAAATGAAATTCCTTAAAATGAAAATGTATATTTAAAAATAGTATTGAAGATTAAATTTGGATGATCAATTCGCAAGGACTTTGCTTGAGGTGATTGAAAATCGTCTTTCTTTTTCAAAGGTCATTGGAATGCATAACCTTCTGAAAAAGAAACTTGTTGCAGATCATCTGGCGTGTATCGTTAACGAACCTGCTTGTGAAAATTCATTGAAGATTGTCGGAGAAGTTTGAAAAAGTTTTTCCTAGATGTTTCTAGACAAATTCTGGAGTAGAAGCATTTTTGGCAGAATTGTTAGGATTTTAGGAAGAGTTTTCGTTAGAGTTTCTCATTCCTCATGGAACATCGAAACTTTAAATCTCGGAGATGTTTCTGTGAAAATTGTTGAATAATTTGGTTGGGATTTTAAAAAGCTACCTATAGCTAAAGTTTGTTTAGATCTTTTCAGAAAGAAGTTCAGGATCCTTTAGAGCTAGACGGGGTTGATTGTCTAATGGCTACCGCTTCTGTTTCAGAAGATTATGGGTTCAATCCCATGCCTGTCCGTCTTCTAGTACTTTGTAGTTGTAGTCACTTGCTTCTATCTTCTACTCTTAATCTATCACAGTTGATCTATTCGTTCGTAGCCTTTGCTAGAACCAGAGACGGAAAAACACGTTTCCCTATGTTATCTTTAAAAGACACCGACACGTTAATGCTTCCAGTGGACGATTATGTCCTTTGAAGGAAGCACCACACTAGACGATGGACTAGCATGCAACGCCCAGTGGCACAGTCGAAAAACATTCCTGGCGAAAAGCTTTGCGGACTGAAGCGGGAATCGAACCCACACTCCTTAGCACGATGCGGTTTAATGCCTTGGTGACACTAACCGCACGGCCACGAAGCCCACGTTTTCATGTTTTCATTCTTCCATCATTATAGCACGCATTTCCTTACGTGTAATACATAACCAAACAGCAAGCTTCTCTGCCATAAATTTGGCTCCCTATACCTTCCCGCATAAACTGGGGTAGATGCAGGGGTATGTCCGGTCTACTGTGGGAGCCAGTTTGATGCATCAATTTTTTCCCCTTGCCCTCATTGGTCGGCATTCTGACGTGGCAAGCGCCATTGTTGCCTAAAAATAGAAGATCACCAGCACTTATACACTCAAGCTAAAGTGGCGTGAAAAAGTGGTCAAGTCATTATTAGAGACCTGCATGTTATAACTTGAAAATTCACCTTCTAGCTTTCTATTTTTATGTTATTTGAATTCAGATAGCCCAAACTTTCGGTTTTGAGAACTTTTAAAAAATAAGCCTCACCCTATTGCGCACTGTCTGCCTTGCCTTCGGCAGTATGTGGCAGCGCGGGATGTGGCAATAAAATGAAATAAAATCAAGCGGAAAATAAACACGGATGATGATGACGACGATGAGCTTGCTCGTCCGCTTCGTACATGAAACCGTATCGCACCGAGATTCGAACGAAACCAAAGGGAGATTGAGAGAGAGAGAGCGAGTGAGTGAGGTGTGCAATAAAAATATTAATTTCAATCCCATGAACTGACAGATAGATGTCATCGCCGGGGCAAGTTGATACACTCACTGCTGGCGATGAGGAAGAAGGGCGGGCGGCTTCTGGATGAGAAAGCTTGGAGCCCATCATCGTCACCACCCAATGGGGGAAGGGGGACTTGGTCAACCGTCAAGTGTGTCAAGATGATGGCATCTTCTCCGCTTGAAGCAATCTTCAGCTGAAGTGGCAGAAGCGATTTGATTCAATTGAACGAGTGGATTGATTTCACTTGACAAGTACCTACACAGTAGCTGTCCTTCGGGGTAATAATCACCACTGGTTTGCACTTTCAAGATTTTCATCCGTTGGTCAAGTGGGCGGTTTTCCCTACAGATAAGGGCGTCTGAAGGAGGTTTTAACGAGGCCGACATTCAAACAATTGAGGGATCATTAGAATCTATTAGCTGTCGTCGCTTTCGATTGAGCTGATAAAGGACCTCTCGAGAATCATAAGACCTTACAGAATTGATCTACGATACATTTTACAACGTTAGAATACAATCGAATAAAACCAAAAGTAGTTTTAACGGGTTTCCTGAAGTTTGAGATTTTTTTTCCCAGAATCTCAGAAGCTTGGGAAGCTTCTTCTCAAAAACTTGAGAAACTTGATATCTATAGTTTGAGAAGCATCTTCTCAGAAGCTTGAGAAGTTTGTTCTCAGATGCTAGAGAAGCTTCCTCTTAGAAGCTAGAGCGGCATTTTCTTAATCAAGAGGAGCTTCTTCTCAGAAGCTCTTTCTCAAAAACTTGAGAATCTTCTTCTCATAAAACATGAGAAGCTTCTTCTCAGAAGCTTGAGAAGCTTCTTCTCAGAAGCTTGAGAAGCTTCTTCTCAGAAGCTTGAGAAGCTTCTTCTCAGAAGCCTGAGAAGCTTTTTTTCAGAAGCGTGAGAAGCTTCTTCTCAGAAGCCTGAGAAGCTTCTTCTCAGAAGCCTGAGAAGCTTGAGAAGCTTCTTTTCAGAAGCTTGAGAAGCTACTTTTCAGAAACTTGAGAAGCTTCTTTTCAGAAGCTTGAGAAGCTTCTCTCAGAAGCTTGAGAAGCTTCTCTCAGAAGCTTGAGAAGCTTCTCTCAGAAGTCTGGGAGCTTTTTCTCACAAACCTGAGAAGCTTGAGAAGCTTCTTTTCAGAAGCCTGACAAGCTACTTCTCAGAAGCCTGAGAAGCTTTATCTCAGAAGCCTGAGAAGCTTCTTCTCACAAGCCTGTGAAGCTTTTTTCAGAAGCCTGACAAGCTTCTTCTCAGGAGTCTGAGAAGCTTCTTTTCAGGAGCCTGAGAAGCTTCTTTTCAGGAGCCTAAGAAGCTTCTTTTCAGAAGCCTGAGAAGCTTCTTTTCAGAAGCCTGAAAAGCTTTTTCTCACAAGCCTGGGAGCTTCTTCTCACAAGTTTGAGAAGCTTCTGTTCAGAAGCCTGAGAAGCTTCTTCTCAGAAGTCTGAGAAGCTTCTTCTCAGTAGCTTGAGAAGTTGTTCTCAGAAGCCTGAGAAGCTTCTTCTCACAAGCCTGCGGAGCTTCTTCTCAGAAGCCTTAGAAGCTTCTTCTCAGAAGCCTAAATAGCTTTTTCTCAGAAGCCTGAGAATCTTCTTCTCAGAAGTCTGAGAATCTTCTTCTCAGAAGTCTGAGATACTTCTTCTCAGAAGGCCTGAGAAACTTCTTCTCAGAAGTCTGAGAAGCTTCTTCTCAGAAGTCTGAGATGCTTCTTCTCAGAGGCCTGAGAAGCTTCTTCTCAGAGGCCTGAGAAGCTTCTTCTCAGTGGCCTGAGAAGCTTCTTCTCAGAAGCCTGAGAAGCTTCTTCTCAAAAGCCTAAGAAGTTTCTTCTCAGAAGCCTGAGAAGCTTCTTCTCAGAAGCCTGAGAAGCTTCTTCTCACAAGCCTGAGAAGTTTCTTCTCACAATCCTGAGAAGCCTGACAAGCTTCTTCTCAGAAGCCTGAGAAGCTTCTTCTCAGAAGCCTGCGAAGCTTATTCTCAGAAGCCTGAGAAGTTTCTTCTCAGAAGCCTGAGAAGTTTCTTCTCAGAAGCCTGAGAAGCTTCTTCTCAGAAGCCTGAGAAGCTTTTTTTCATAAGCCTGAGAGGCTTCTTCTCACAAGCCTGAGAAGCTTCTACTCAGAAGCCTGAGAAGCTTCTTCTCAGAAGCTTGAGAAGCTTCTTCTCAGAAGCCTGAGAAGCTTCTTTTCAGAAGCCTGACAAGCTTCTTCTCAGAAGCCTGAGAAGCTTTATCTCAGAGGCCTGAGAAGCTTCTTCTCACAAGCCTGACAAGCTTCTTCTCAGGAGCCTGAGAAGCTTCTTCTCAGGAGCCTGAGAAGCTTCTCTTCAGGAGCCTGAGAAGCTTCTTTTTAGAAGCCTGAGAAGCTTCTTTTCAGAAGCCTGAGAAGCTTCTTCTCAGGAGCCTGGGAGCTGCTTCTCACAAGCCTGAGAAGCATGAGAAGCTTATTCTCAGAAGCCTGAGAAACTTTTTCTCAGATGCCTGAGAAGCTTCTTATCAGATGCCTGAGAAGCTTCTTATCAGATGCCTGAGAAGCTTCTTCTCAGAAGCTTGGGAAGATTTTCCTTAGAAGCATGGGATACTTCTACTCAGCAGCCTGAGAAGCTTGTTCTCAGTAGTCTGAGAAGCTTCTTTTCAGTAGCTTGAGAAGCGTCTTCTCAGATGCCTGAGAAGCTCCTTCTCAAAATCCTGAGAAGCTTCTTCTCAGAAGTCTGAGAAGCATCTGCACAGAAGCCTGAGAATCTCCTTCTCAGTAGTCTGAGAAGCTTCTTCTCAGAAGCCTGAGAAGCTTCTTCTCACAAGCCTGAGAAGACTGAGAAACTTCTTCTCAGAAGACTGAGAAGCTTTTCTCCGAAGACTGAGAAACTTCTTCTCAGAAGATTAAGAAGCATCATCTCTGAAGCCTGTGAAGCTTCCTCCTAGAAGCCTCCGAAGCTTTTTCTCAAAACGGAGAAGCTTCTTCTCGGTAATGTTCGTATATCTAACCATTAATCTTTTCATAATTTACCTTCAACAGGGTATTTGAGGTCTCATAGGGCTAAAACTCCCTCATTTAGGAAACGTAATTATGAACTAAAATTCTGAGATGCAGAAAGAAGCTGTAATAATTGAAACAACAATTGATTATACATATGATGTTACCCTTTTGTAGAAAACACTGAACCAAGTACGTACCTGAAAATAGAAGAAAAAAATACCAAGTTTTAGTGAATTTGTATGGATGTTACTAGGATTACAAAGATTTTTTTTAAGCTTTGCTTCTTCTTCAAGCGAACATTTACAATAAACTCTTTGGAGTAGCCCTAGTTACAGACGTGTGAAACGAAGGTTTTCAAAAGTCGAATATTTTGCAAACATCTGTCAGGTAAGATGGACAAATGTCGGTCGTCCCACGCCAAGCTTAACACTGAAGATAATATTTTGGCATGAAATCTGTTTTTAAGGATTTGTTGGGATTATTTCACCTTTTTATCGGCGCGACAATGATGTGAATTTTTTGTGACAATTATTCTAATAAGCACATAAGAATTTTATGATTGCAAAGTCGTCAGATTACACTAATCTCGAGGGAGGTCGTCCCAATTCATACATCCAACACATTAATTACAACAAATTATAGGACCACCTCGAAAACGGTAGGACTTTAACTCTTAATACTGTCAACAAGTTAATGTGGATACCAACTTTTTCTATCATTTCATCTGACAGCTGTCAGCTAACATCAACCAATGTTGGTCGTCCCGCGCCTAATTCAACTTCAGCGACAAAATTCCTTAAAAACAATTTGTCGAAGTAAATCGCGATTCAGCTTTTTCATAGAAGTGCCAGTAAAGTGAAATTCCTGTCACAATCATCCTACTAAGCTCATTAAAAAGATTTCAAGAGCACAAAGTCGTCGGAACACTCTCATCTCGAGGGAGGTCGTCCCGATCCACACATCCAACTCGTAAATTACGACCAATTACGGGACCACCTCGACGACGGTAGCACTTCACCTCCTAATTCCGTCAACAAGTTTATGTGCATACCAACTTTTCCAATCAGTTCCACTGACAAACCAATAAACAACAACAACGTCGACGACGACGACGACGACGTCTAAGAATCACCTAAAGGGAGTGGGACGCCTTCGTCGGGAAACTTTTCCCCAACACACATTCCCGCCGCACGCGTAACAGAGTGTCGTAAATTCCTCTTCAACTACGCCCTGCGAGGGCGTATTAAGAGAGCAGCTACCAAGCAAAGTCGACACGTGAAGAGCTCATTACCGATCATTCGTCGGGCAACGGCGACAGCTTCGTCGTCTGAGAAAGGGAAACACACGTAAAATGACATGTTTGATGTAATAATAATAATTAAAACGGTGCAAGCGTGAGAGCAGCGGGGGAAAATTACTGGTGTAAGGATGGAAATTTTGAGAGTTGATGGCAGTGTGGAAGCTTAATTGGAAGCAATGTGCCGGAAGTGGAGGATTTGAAAATTTTGTTACTTTATAAATAGAAATTTTAATTATAGGAGAAAATCGTAATAGAATTTACGGAAAAAAACTCTTCAGAAGTTTCGAAAAAATGCTTTCTGGATTTCCGAAAAAATCCTCTCAGGATTTCAGGGAAAACTTCTTCAGAATTTACGGAGAAACCTGTTCATAATTTCAGAAGCAAGCTCTTCAGAAATTTTGGAGCAATCCCTTCAGGATTCTTGGTACAACCTCTTCAGGATTGCTGGATAAATCCCTTCAATATTTCCGGAGAAATCCCTTCAGCATTTCCAAAGAAGTTCCTTCAAAATTTCCGGAGAAATCCCTTCAGGATTTCCAGAGCAATCCGTTCAGGATTTCCTGAAAAATCCGATTTCCGGCCCAATCCTTTCAGGATTTCCGGAGTAATCCCTTCAGGAATTCGGAGCAATCCCTTCAGGATTTCCTGAATAATCCCATTAGGATTTCCGGAGAAATCCTTTTAGGATTTTCGGAGAACTCCTTTAAGACTTTCCGGAGCAATCCCTTCAGGATTCCCGGTGCAATCTCGTCAGAATTTCCGGAGCAATCCCTTCAGGATTTCCAGAGCAATCCCTTCAGGATTTCCAGAGCAATCCCTTCAGGATTTTTGGAACAATCTCTTCAGGATTTTTGGGGCAACCCCTTCAGGATTTCCTGAACAATCCCTTTAGGATTTACGGCCCAATCTCTTCAGGATTTTCGGAGCAATCCTTCAAGGATTTCCGGAGTTATCCCTTCAGGATTCTCGGTGAAACCCCTTCAGGATTGCCAGATAAATCCCTTCAATATTTCCGCAGCAATCACTTCAGAACTTCCGGAGTAATCCCTTCAGGATTTCCTGAACAATGCCTTCAGGATTTCCAGATAAATCCCTTCAGGAATCTCGGAGTATTTTTTGAAGATTTTGAGAGGGATCACTGCAGGATTTTAGAAGTAAGCCTCTCAGAAATTTTCCAAATCGAACTTTGCTTTGATAGACAGGGTAAAGCCGACTAGCTTCCAACACACATAATAGACGGAAAACATTTAAAAATTCAACAATCGATTCAATCGCACAAAACGATCAATCACATTCGTCGAAACACGTAATCCACAATCGCTAATGCGATAACAGGCATCCGGGTATGCATCGGGCAACGCTCGTATGGGCGCCCGCCAATTGCACCCATCCCGCTCCACAAGCCGCCACAAATTATGGGCAAATGCTTAATCATGTGTAATTTTGCATAATTCCAAACTCTTTTTCTGGCCGCGTGCTTCACACAAGTCGAAATGGGGGTATGAAATGCATGCAAATGTAATTTCGAATCGTTCATTATTTTTACCCGCCCCGGGTCAGAGTTTGTAGCTGGGTTTCCCGAGCAGTGGATTACAACAGAACAGGTTTTTTTTTCTCACAGAAAACAAGTTTTTTTTTCTTACAGGAAACAAGTGTTTTTTTTTTACAGAAAACAAGTTCTTTCTTACAAAAAACAAGTTTTTTCTTACAGAAAACAAGTTTTTCCTTACAGAAAACAATTTTTTCTCAAAGAAAACAAGTTTTTTCTTACAAAGAACAAGTTTTTTCTTAAAAAATAGTTTTTTCACAGAAAAACATTTTTTTACAGAAAACAAGTTTTTTCTTACGAAAAACAAGTGTTTTTTTACAGTAAACAAGTTTTTTCTTACAGAAAACAAGTTTTTTTTACAGAAAACAAGTTTGTTATTATAGAAAGCATTTTTTTCTCAAAGAAAACAAGTTTTTTCTTACGAACAACAAATTTTTTCTAACAAAAAAAAAAAAGTTTTTTCTTACAAAGAACAAGTTTTTTCTTCTTTTTTTACAGAAAATAAGTTTTTTATTACAGAAAACAAGATTTTTTTTACAAAAAAAAGTTTTTTCCTACAGAAAACAAGTTTGTTATTATAGAAAGCAATTTTTTCTCGAAGAAAACAAGTTTTTTCTTGCCAAGAACAAGTTTTTTCTTACAAAAAATAACGGTTTTTTCTTACAAAACAACATTTTTGTCTTACAAAGAACAAGTTTTTCTTGCAGAAAAAACAGTTTTTTCTTACAGAAAAAACAGTTTTTTCTTGCAGAAACCTTTTTTTTACAGAAAACAAGTTTTTTCTCACAGACAACAAGTTTTTATTACACTAAGCATTTTTTTCCCAAAGAAAACAAGTTTTTTCTTACAGAAAACATTTTTTTGAAAATAAAACAAGTTTTTCTCACAGAAAACAAGTTTTTTTCTTAAAAAAATGTGTAATGATTTTGGTTAGTTTGTTGATTAACAAGACTAAAACAAAATATGTTGTGATTGAAACACAAAAAATCATCAGGATTTAAATTAGCCAAAAATAAAACCCATTGTGTTTTTTTCCATACTAGAATCAAAACAAAATTTGTTATTTGCAATTGAATTTAAATTGCCTTTTGATTACTTATAGAATTGTAGTTATTATCATGCTTTTATTCAAAATAAATTTAAAACAGACTTTGTTATTATAACTGATTTTGTTTCAATTGTTTCCTCGACAACTCAGCGTACTTCTATAAAAAAAGAAACAAAATTTGTAGATTGTAACTAATTTTCAAATAATTGTGATACAATTGCGTGGTAATTGTTCGTTGATCGGGTTCATCCCGGGCGGCTGACACCGTTGATAAAAAAGCATTTTTCGGTTCCAATTGGAAGAGATGGGGCCCAGAAAACGGAGGAAACTGAGAGGCGATCTCGCCTCTGCTGCTATTATTTCAGAGGCAGGCATTAAATTAATAACATAATTTTACACCGCTCCTCTCTCGCTCTCTCGCAGCTCCCGTCTCACGTTTCGAAACCTTCGATCGCTAGTTTCATTCGGGCTGTGAAGTGGTCCAGCAACTTCATGATGGCGGCTGCGGCAGTGGTAGTGGAGGTTCATTTAGAAGAAATTTAATTATTCATATCAAGCAATTAATTAAATTTAAATTAGCTCACACGTTTGCCTGCTCAGTTCAGCTTCTTTCCGCCCAGTTTGCGGTTGCTCATTTTCTAGAGAACGAGGGAGGGGAGGGAGCTGTGAATTTGTCGGACGGTTTGCACCCACTTAGCATTGGATTTTTCTCCCGATGGGGCGTCCCTGTCCACCTTTTTTAATTATGTGCCTGCTAAATGATCCAGTTAAATCTTGATGAACTAGGATCCAAAGCAATGCTTCCACTTTTCTAAAACGGTCGTCCCTGTTGAAGCAGAATATTTTTCATCCTGAAACATCGTCTACAAGTAGAAAATTGTGATTTCTAAATCGAAGCAATACTTACACTTTCTCTATCACGGTCGTCCCTGTTCAAACAAGACACGTTAACAAGCAGACAATTGTGATTTCAAAATTGAAACAATAGTTCAACTTTTTCTATAACGGTCGTCCCTGTCCAAGCAAGATACCTTTTCATCCTGGAATAACTTTTACAAGCAGAAAATTGTCTCGAATCTAAATCGAAGCAATGCTTCCACTTTTTATAGGACGGTCGTCCCTGTCCAAGTAAGAAACCTTTTGATCTTGGAACAACGTTTACAAGCAGAAATAATGTGATAACGGTCGTCCCTGTCCAAGGGACGTCCAAGTGTCCTTTTCATCTTGGAACAACGTTTACAAACAGCTAAATCGAAGCAATACTTCCACTTTTTCTATAACGGTCGTCCCTGTCCAAACAAGATACCTTTGCATCCTGGAACAACGTGTACAAGCAGAAATTGGGTTTTCTAAATCGAAGCAATACTTCTACTTCTTCTATAACGGTCGTCCCTTTCCAAACAAGATACATGTTCATCTTGGAACAACGTTTACATTGAGTTTTCTAAATCGAAGAAATACTTTCACTTTTTCTATAACGATCGTCCCTATCCAAGCAAGATATCCTTCATCTTGGAACAACGATTACAAGCAGAAAATTGTGATTTCTGAATCGAAGCCAATGCTTCCATTTTTCCTATAAAGGTCGTCCCTCTCCCAGCAAGATACAATTTCATACTGGAACAAATTTTAGAAGCAGAACATGCTGATTTCTAAATCGCAGCAAAACTTTTTTTCTTTAATGGTCATCCCTGTCCAAGCAAGATACCATTTCATCTAATAGTTCCATTTTTTTTCCTATAACGGTCGTCCCTGTCCAAACAAGCTACTTTTTCATCCTGGATCGACGTTTACAAACAGAAAATTGTGATTTCTATTTGCTTCATGTAGTTTTTATACTCTTTTCAACCACTATACACTATGAAATTCTTCGTTGAAATACATCCCTGTCCTGATTCTCATTATTATATCAATTCAGTTTGGGGAAGACAGTTGGTCGTCTCTATAATGGTCCTCCCTGTCCAAACAGCCTTCCATTGCTTTCCATCCTTAAACAACTTTCAAATATTCTAAATTGAGAAAATTCATTATTTCATATGGAATGCAATCTTTTGAACAGCTTGTCTGAAAGGAACTTCACTTTAAAGGAATCGAGATGGGTGTCCCTGTCTTAATATTCAGTGTGCCCAGTTAGTCGTCTTTGTCCGAATAAGATTTAGAACAAGAACAAGTTTTACGTGTTCTAAACTCCGATGGTTCAATATTTCATACTGAATGCTATCTTTTGAACGGCTTCTGAAAGGCATTTCTCTTTTATGGAATTGAGATGGGTGTCCCTGTCTAAATAGTATGTTTAGCCTCGTTGGTCGTCTCTAAAACGGTCCTCCCTGTCCAAAAAAGGTTGCTTTTCATACTTTAACAAGTTTTGTAAGTTCTAAGCTGAAATGATTCATTATTTAATATTTAATATTATATGTCTAAATAGTCAGCGACCTTAGTTGGTCGTATCTAAAGCGGTCTTCCCTGTCCAAAAAAGATCGCTTTACATCCTTTAACAACTTTTACATGTTCTTAACTGAGATGGTTCTTTATTTCATATTGAATGTTATCTTTTGAATAGCTATTCTGAAAAACATGTATTTTTAAAGGAATTCAGATGGGCATCCCTGTCTAAATAGTCAGTGACCCTAGTCGGTAGTCTCTATAGCAGTCGTCCCTGTCCAAACAGGATTGCTATCCATCCTTTAACAACTTTTTTCAAAACCTAGATGGTTAATTATTTAATATTCTATGTTATCCTTTTAAAGGCTATTCAGCAAGACATTTCTCTTTGAATGAATTGAGATGGGCGTCCCTGTCCAATATCGCGTTCACACTTCTATCCGTTTAGAGAATGTTAACTGACCACGACATGAATAACCATCGGATCAAAACTACCTTATGTAGTCGTCTCTATCCACAATTATCGCATTTCATCTCATTGTGTTATACGTGACGGATGTCCCTGTCTAAGTTTTCTGTCACCTAAGATGCCATTTGTCTCTATAAAAATCAAACTATTTTGCATGACGTTCATTATGTTTTTAGTCTGATATAATATGATTCGGAATGCTGTTTACCGACTAATACCATTATTGCAGTTCTTATGGCCGTCCCTGCTCTGAATTTGATTCAAATCTATTACAATATAGAACTAATGTGCTACAACAATTGATGTCATACTTCTCAGCTCAACATTCGTATCTAAAACAGAATTGTTCGTATGAACAACGCTTCGCTATAAATTCCCAATATGTTATAATACACCAACCATTTATATAAAGAACAGGATTTTCGAAACTTTGAAAAGTGGGTAGGCACAGAGAAGGGGGAAACCCACCCTATTATCTGTTGACTAGTGGTCGTCCCTGTCCACGATTTTGTTACTGACTTTGGTATGATAAAATTTCCATTCGAAGATGGTTACTCATGTTAGATGAGCCATAGTCTAATCTTAGGTTACTCGTAGAATGGTCGTCCCAATCCTCAGCATTTTCTTGAGTCATTTGGAAAACATTGACATTAGAATCGATTGAAATATATGGTGCTCCTCGGAGTGACAGTCCCTTTCCATAGCCAGCCATTGATGATGAGTCTAATCTCAGATTACTCGAAGAATGGTCGTCCCAATCCTTAGCATTTTCTTGAGTCATTTGGAAAACATTGACATTAGAATCGATTGAAATATATGATGCCCCTCGGTGACTATCCCTATCCAACGTCACAATCGAGATGATTGCTGATAACTGTTGACTAGTGGTCGTCCCTGTCCGTGAAAAACGTCAACTCATGGTAGTCAAAGTCAGTGAAAGCCAAGAATCGTGACCGGCGGGATTCAAATCCACGGCCCTCAGCTTGGTTTTGCTGAATAGCTACGCGTTTATGGCTACAGCTATCTAGATCCCTGTTTTTTCACAATGTTCAATGGAATGGATGTCCCTGTCCAAAACCCAAAATACATGACGACTCCATTGCAGTCTACTGCAGAAATACTTCCCGGATTTCCATAGAAATCGTTTCGGGATTTTTTAAAAAATATCTTCTCAGAACTTTTAGTGGAAGCCTAACCGAATTTCCAGAGAATGGTTTTTTTTTCGGAGAAGTTTCCGGAAATCTTCTCGAGATGAACCTCAGAGAACTTTCCGTGGGAATTACGAAGAGATTTTCTCAGAATCGTTCATAATGCACAAAGAAAATGGTTTGGGATTTGTGGAGAAATCCGTTTAATATTTGCAGAGAAGTCTTCTCAGGATTTGCGCAGAAACTCTCTGAGGATTTACCGAGAAATCCTGAAATGGTCGTCCCAATCTACATTTGAGTCATTGAGAAGACATTTACATTAGAATCGATTGAAATACTTATATGGTGCTTCTCGCAGGTGGCAATCCCTATCCAACATCACAATCGAGATTATGATTGCTGATAGCTGTTGACTAGTGGTCGTCCCTGTCCGTGCGTCTAAGAATTTTTGGGGGAAGCCTAACCGAATTTCCAAAGAAATCTTTTTCTGATTTTCCGGACATCTTCTTGAAATGATCTTCTGAGAAATTCTCGTGGAATTTGCGGAGAGACGTTCCCAGCAGCTTTCGGGATTCACAGAGAAAATGAATTAGGATTTGAAGATAAATTCGTTTATGATTTGCAGAGAATTTCTCCCTAGATTTGCGCAGATATCTTCTGAGGATTTGCAGGGAATTTTTGAGAAGGATTTGCTGTCAACTCCTTTCTAAATTTCCGGGAAAATATCTCATTCCAGTTGTTCATGAAACAAATCTTGTAAAAACTCTCTGAACTGTTATATGTAGTGGGCATCCCTATCCTGAAGAATTCCAACTACTCTGAGTGAAGTTTTCAACTGATGCGTGAAATCCTGAACTCCCGAACAGGATTTACTGTCAACTCCTCTCTGGATCCATCTTATTTCAGTTTTCATCCAAAACATCATTGTGAAAACTCTCAGAACTGTTCTATGTAGTGGGCGTCCTTAACCTGAAGAATTCTAACCGTTCTGAGTGCTGTTTTCATGTGATGCGTGAAACACTGAAAAGGATTTGCTATCAACTCTTCTCTGGATATCCGGAAAAACCATCTCATTCGAGTTGTTCTGAGTTGTTTTCTCTAGTGGGCGTCCCTCACCTGAAGAATTTGAACTACTATGTGCAAAATTTTCACGTGATGCGTGAAATCCTGAATAGGATTTGCTGTGAACTTTTATCTGAATTTCCGGCAAAATAATCCATTTAATTCTGGAAACACTTTGAATTGGTCCATGTAGTGGTCGTCCCTATCCTGGAGAATTCTAACAACTCTGAGTAAAGTTTTCACGTGATGCGTGAAATCCTGAAGAGGATGCTGTCAATTCCTCCCTGGATTTCAGAAAAAAAAATAAACATTCCATTTCAGCTTTTATCAAAAATTTCATTGTGAAAATTCACAGAATTGTTCTATCTGTGCGGCGTCCCTAACTACTCTGGGTAAAGTATTCATGTGATGCGTGAAGTTCTGAAAAGGATTTACCGTCAACTCCTCTCTGGATTTTGGGGAAAACCATCTCATTCCAGTTGTTCACGAACAATGTCTTGGGAAAACTTCCAGAATTATTCTATGTAGTGGGCGTCCCTATCCTGAAGAATTCTAACTGAATTTCCAGAGACTTTTTCTTACAGATTTTCCGAAAATCTTTTCGAGATTGCCTTCTGAGAAATTATCGTGGAATTTGCGAAGAGATTTTCTTAGGTTATTTAAGGATTTACAGAGAAAATCGTTTAGGATTTGTAGAGAAATTCGGTAATGATTTGCGGAGAAATCTTCTTGGGATTTGCGCAGAAATTCTCTGATGATTTTTCGAGAAATCTTGAAAAGGATTACCTGCCAACTTCACTATGGATTTCCGGGACAACCAGCTCATTTCAGTAATCATCAAAATTTTCATTGTGAAAACTCTCTCTCTCAGAATTGTTCTATATAGCGGGCGTCCTTATCCTGAAGAATTATAACTACTCTATATAAAGTTATATATCCTGAGAACGGATTTGCTGTCAACTCCTGTCTAGATTTCCAAAAAAAACCCATCTCATTTCAGTCTTCTTAAAAAAAACCGCTGTGAAAACTCACAGAATTGTTCTATGTAGCCGGCGTCCCTATCCTGAAGAATCTCAACTACTCTGAGTAAAGTTTTCACGTGATGCGTTAAATCCTGAAAAAGATTTGCTGTGAACTACTCTCTGGATTTCCAGAAAAACCATCATCATTTCAGTTCTCATAAAAAAAATCATTGTTAATACTTTAAGAATTGTTCTATGTTGTAGGCGTCCCTATCCTGAAGAGTTCTAACTACTCTGAGTAAAGCTTTCACGTGATGCGTGAAATCCTTAAAAGGATATCCTGTCAACTCCTCTCTGGATGTCCAGCAAAACCCATTTCATTTCAGTTTTTATAAAAAAATCATTGTGAAAACACTCAGAATTGTTCTATGTAGTGGGCGTCCCTGTCTTGAAGAATTCTAACTACTCTGAGTAAAGTTTTCGCGTGAGGCGTAAAATCCTGAAAAGGATAAGCAGATGATGGCCTCTTCGGGAAAATCATTTCATATCAGTTTCATAAAAAAATTATTTGTGAAGACTCTCAGAATTGTTCTAGGTAGTGGGCGTCCCTGTCCCTGTCAAAATTGACTACTCTGAGTAGAGTTTTGACATAATGCGTGAAATCTCGAAAAGGATTTGCAGTCCAATCCTCTCTGGATGTCCGAGAAAACCCATCTAATTGCAGTTGTTCTCAAAAAAATGCTTGTGAAAACATTCAGAATCGTTCCATCTAGTGGGCGTCCCTATCCTGAAGAATTCCAACTATTCTGAGTAAAATTTTTACGTGATGCGTGAAATCCTGAACAGGATTTGCTGTCAACTCTTCTCTGGATTTCATTGTGAAAAGTCTCTGAATTATTCTATGTAGTGAGCCTATCCAGAAGAATTCTAACTTCTCTGAGTTACGTTTTCACGTGATGCGTGAAATCCTGAAAATTATTTGCTGTCAATTTCTCTCTGGACTTCCAAATAAATCATCCCATTTCAGTTTTCATCAAAAAAATATTTTTGAAAACTCTCAGAATAAGTAGAGGGCATCCCTGTCCTGCAGAATGCTAACTACTCTGAGTAAAGTTTTCACGTAATGCGGGACATCCTGAAAAGGATTTGCTGTTAAACTATATCATTCCAGTTGTTCTCGAAAATTTTCTTGTGAAATCTCTCAGAATGGCTTTGTGTAGTGGCCGTCCCTGTCCTAAAGCATTATAATTACTCTGAGTAAAGTTTTCACGTGCCGGGTGATCTGGAAAGGACAGAAGTTATCTTCCTTATGCTAGTCAAAAAGAAATAACTTCTCGTCTTCATGATGAGCGACTCCAGCACTAGGAGGTGGGCGTCCCCAACCATTAATAATTGGTTTCCTCGCGAAATTGATGAGCGAATGCATCACTAGGAGTTTAATAGGGGCGTCCCTAATCAGAATCGTCATTGCTAACTAGTGAGAATCCAGTGAGCTGTGTAATTTGGATAATAGTAGTCCCTATCCTCCCAACTCTTGTGTCTTTGACAACTGTTTCAAACGATAGAGTTGAAAAATAGAACAGTGGCTGTCCCTGTCCAAAGCAATCCCCATTAATACAAGAGATATTGTCTAAAATTGGGCGTCCCGAACCATGTTGATGTTGTGTTTTTTCGCAAGATTGAAGTATTCGGAGCTATTTCAAACATTTCTTCTCTGTCGAGAACGATCTAGATGAAGTTTGTCCATGCCCAAGCTAACCAATTACGTTCATATTCCTCTACGTAACATTCAAAAGAGGAAATCTCCAAGGAACTGTAGAGGAATACTTTCAGGGTTTGCGGAAAAAATCTTTAAGAATTTGTGAAGAAATCATTTAATGATTTGCGGAGATTTCGGTTTAATCCTCAACATGAAAAGAATCTTTCTTTACAATGGCGTCCTTATCCTGAGAGATTCTAACTACTCTGAGTATTTTTTTCATGTGATAGGTGATCTAGAAAGGAGAGAAACTGTCTTCCTCATACAAGTAAAAGCAGCTTCTTGTAATCATGACGAGCTATTTCAACGATGTAGTTGAAAAATGTTGGCTGTCCCTATCCAAAGCAAGTTGAAACAGATTGGTTGTCCCTATCCAAAGCAACCTCTATCATTCGAAGATATAATGTCAAAATTTGGGCGTCCCCAACCATAGATATTTGGTTTCTTCGCAAGATTGATGAGCGATTCCATCACCAGGTGTCAATTAAAGTCGTCATTACTAACTAGTGAGAAAGTTAGTGAGTTTTGTAATTTGGAAAATAGTTGTCCCTATCCTGCCAACTCGTGTGTCTTAGAATACTATTTTAAACGATAGAGTTGAAAAATGGAACAGTGGTTGCCCCTATCCAAAGCAATCCCTATTAGTACAAGAGATACTGTCTAAAATTGAGCGTCCCGAACCATAGATGTTGTATTTCTTTGCAATATTGAAGTATTCAGACCCATTTCAAAAGAATTCTTCTCTGTGGAGAGTGATCTAGATGAACTTTGTCCATGTCCACTTG
Source organism: Aedes aegypti (assembly GCF_002204515.2). Classification (NCBI taxonomy): domain Eukaryota; kingdom Metazoa; phylum Arthropoda; class Insecta; order Diptera; family Culicidae; genus Aedes; species Aedes aegypti. The sequence continues at coordinate 14,822,219 of NC_035107.1, forward strand.
ACAATGAAACAGCGATTTGTGAACTTGAGGAGGATTTTGGAAGAGTCCTCTCATTTGCGCAGATTTTGTCTCGAAATATTCGGAAAAATGCTCTCATTTCGGTTCAACTCTCACCAATCTCCATATGAAAACTTTCAGAATCATTCTATGTAGTGGGCGTCCCTGTTCTGAGGGATTCTAACTATTCTGAATCATTTTTCAAGGTCTGAAGAGAGACTGAAAACGGATTCCTTATACAAGTGAAAGAAGCTTCTTAGTAAAATGATGAGCGATTTCAACGATAAAGTTGAAAAATGTTGGCTGTCCCTATCCAAAGCAAGTTAAAACATATTGGTTGTCCCAATCCCAAAGCAATCCCTGTTATTTCAAGAGATAATCTCAAAATTTGGGCGTCCCCAACCAAGATAATTGGTTTCTTCGCAAGATTGATGAGCGACCCCATCACTAGGAATGAGGCGTCCCTAATCAAAGTCGTCGCTACTAACTAGTGAGAAAATTAGTGAGCTTTGTAATTTGGATAATAGTTGTCCCTATCCTCCCAACTCTTGTGTCTTTGCATAGTATTTTAAACGATATACAGTTGACAAATAGAACAGTAGTTGTCCCTATCCAAAGCAATCCCTATTAGTACAAGAGATACTGTCTAAAATTGAGCGTCCCGAACCATAGATGTTGGATTTTTTTGCAAGATTGAAGTATTCAGAGCCATTTCAAAAGAATTCTTCTCTGTGAAAAGTGATATAGATGAACTTTGTCCATGTTCAGGTTAACTTCCTCTACTTGACAATGAAACAGCGATTTGTGAACTTGAGGAGGATTTTTGAAGATTCCTCTTATTTGCGCAGATTTTGTCTCGAAATATTCGGAAAAATGCTCTCATTTCGGTTCAATTCTCACCAATCTCCATATGAAAACTTTCAGAATCCTATGTAGTGGGCGTCCCTGTTCTGAGGGATTCTAACTATTCTGAATCCTTTTTCAAGGTGATGTGCGATCTAGAGAGACTGAAAACGTCTTCCTTATACAAGTCGATATACATCGATATAGTTGAAAAATTTCGGCTGTCCCTATCCAAAGCAAGTTAAAACATATTGGTTGTCCCAATCCCAAAGCAATCCCTGTTATTCCAAGAGATAATCTCAAAATTTGGGCGTCCCCAACCAAGATAATTGGTTTCTTCGCAAGATTGATGAGCGACCCCATCACTAGGAATGAGGCGTCCCTAATCAAAGTCGTCACTACTAACTAGTGAGAAAATTAGTGAGCTTTGTAATTTGGATAATAGTTGTCCCTATCCTCCCAACTCTTGTGTCTTTGCATAGTATTTTAAACGATATACAGTTGAAAAATAGAACAGTAGTTGTCCCTATCCAAAGCAATCCCTATTAGTACAAGATAAACTGTCTAAAATTGAGCGTCCCGAACCATAGATGTTGTATTCCTTTGCAAGATTGAAGTATTCAGAGCCATTTCAAAAGAATTCTTCTTTGTGGAGAGCGATCTAGATGAACTTTGTCCATGTTATGGCTAACCAATTACGTTTTTCTTCCTCTACTTGGCAATGAAATAGGGATTTGTGAATTTAAGGAGGATTTTTAAAGAAATCCTCTTATGATTTGCGCAGATTTTGTCTCGAAATATTCGGAAAAATGCTTTCATTCCGGTTCAATCCTCAACAAACTCCTCAAGAAAACTCTCAGAATCATTCTATGCATTGCATTGGCGTCCCTGTCCTGAGAGATTCTAACTACTCTGAGTCATTTTTCCACGTTATGCGTAATACAGAGAGGATATAAATGATCTTCCTTATGCAAATAAAAGAAGCTTTTTGTCGTAATGATAGATATGCGATTGCAACGACATAGTTGAACATAGTTGGCTGTCCCTATTCAAAGCAATTGAAACATATTGGTTGTCCCAATCCAAAGCAAATTTGGACTTCCCCAACCATAGATATTTGGTTTCTTTGCAAGATTGAAGTATTCAAAAACCAAAGCAATCCCTATTAATCCAAAAGATAATGTCTAAATTTGGGCGTCCCTAACCTTAGATATTTGATTTCTTTACAGGATTGGAGTATTCCGATCTACTCTAGAAATCTTTTTCTCTGTCTAGAGTGATCCATATGAAGGTTGTCCCTGTCCAGGTTAAATGAATTGTGAGACTTGAGTAAGATAACGTATTAACTCATCCCTGATATCTGTCATTGATTAAAAGCCTTCGTTTTTCGAGATAGTTGTTCACTTCTCTGCAAACTTCACACATTCCCACCACAATCTTGAGTTTTCCTTCTGTTTGTGACTGCCTCTTTCCAACCCAAACAAGCGCATTATCTGACAAATTTCCACCCATTTGTATCGCTCTCGTTTGCTGCACACTAGAGTATATATATGCACTGACGATGGCTCTTTTCTTCGCTCATTTGCCCAACTACCAACCAAGTTGCAACGTCACCACCACAGCACTCAAGCCTCTCCTCTCCTTTTCTCCGACCGAACCCTGAAAGGTGGAAAGCCACTGCTGCAGCGGAGCGCTTGTGCAAACACGCAAAACCCGTTACTACTGAAGAGTTTATTAACATGTCATTCCGTTGTTGTCCGTACAGGGCACCGTGCACAGATGGAAATTTTCGAGTGAAAATGCGCCTGAAATGCAAAAATGTAAAATTACGTGGAAGTAACTGCAACTTTCGAATAATTTTGGATGGTTTCGGATGTAAATTTACATGATATGTAAATTACATTTAAGTTATGTAATTTCGTTCGCAATTTTCATGTATTTTCTCAACGTTTTGGATGTAAATTTACATGACATGTAAAATTATATTTAAGTGATGTAAATTTGTATCAAATCTGACGTAATTTCACTGATTCTGGAAGATAAAATTTATCAAAGAAATTTCTGTGAATTTTTCTCAGTGAATTATACAAATTTAAATGAATTTCCACGTAATCCAAAGTAAATTCGCATGAATTTGGTTTTTTTTTTACGAATTTAACAAAAATTCCCATCAGTGCACATATGTAACATACAGGGAGGCAACTCATCACTACAATCAGTCGTCGTCATCATCATCTTCATCACCATTTGCGAAGACGTTCAACAACGAACAAGGTGCGAAGAAGCGTACACACCTATCTTAAAAAGGGCAACTCACACCATACACGTACGAAATCGTTTCACTGCCTCCCGATGACTGTCGAAACGACAATGAAGGCAATTGTTTGTCTGTTTGTTTGTTTGTTTGGATTTTTACTCATATGACGCGGCTCATGTGTGAGTCAACGACGATGAAATGTGATCTTTCACTCGACTGAGCACTCGGCCCGACCTCTCGAGAGTTACGTGTGTGTGAATAGAGAAGGCATGATGGAAAGCACTTGAATGATTGTAGGAAAGGTAGCAGAGAGATGACGGAGATCTGGAGTCAACTAGAGAAGATAGTGGCGGAAAGTGTCAGATGATATCTCCGAAGCCATGTCCATCAAAATTGTTGTGACTACTTTGTCTGCTTTGGGATTCGAAGGAAATACGATATCTCAAATCATATACTCGACTTCAGTAAAATTAGTCAGGCACTTAAATGTAAGCTTACATGACGACCATGTAAATTTACAGCACTTTATTAAGTGACCAATTCTTTCCTGAAAGAGTCGAAATTATTAGAAATCGTTCCTGATAATCTGGAAAAAAATCTCCGAGCATCCTGGAAGGATTGTTCCGGACATTTTGGAGAGATTTCTCCAGACATCCTGGAAGGAGTTCTCCGAACATTGTGGAAAGGTTTCTCTGGACATGCTGGAAGGATTTCTCTGAATATCCCGAAAGGCTTTCTCTGGATGTTCTGGAACGATTTCTCTGAATATCTTGGAAGGATTGCACCGAACATTCCGCAATAATTTCTCCTAACATCCCGAAAGGATTTCTCCAAATACCCTGGAAGGATTGCTTCGAACTTTCTCCGAAAATCCAGAAGAGATTTCTCCGGACATCTTGAAAGGATTTATCCGAACATCCTGGAAGGAGTTTTCCGAACATCCTGGAGTAATTTGTCCGAACATCCTCGAAGGATTTGTCTGGACATCCTGGAAGGATTTTTCTGAATATCGTGGAAGGATTTCTCTGGATATTCTGGAAGGATTTCTCTGAATATCTTAGAAGGATTTCATCGAACATCTTGGAGAGATTTCTCCTAACATCCCGCAGGGATTTCTCCTAACATCCTGGAAGGATTTCTTTGACTGTCCTGGAAGGATTGCTTCGAACTTTCTCCGAAAATCTCTGGACATCTTGAAAAGATTTCTCCGGAAATCCTGATAGGATTCCTCCGAACATTCTGGAAGAATTTCTGCACGCATCCTGGAAGGATTTCTCCGAACATCCTGGAAGGATTTCTCTGAACCTGGGAAAATTTCTCCGGAAATCCTGGGAATATTTTTCAGGATATCATGTGCAAAATTCTCTGGAAATTATAAGGAAGTTTATTCGGTAATCCTGATAAAGTTTCTTTAGAAATCCTGAGAATATATCACCGCAAATGCTGATTAGATTTTTCTTGAAATCTCAGGATCTCAGGATGTCTCCAAAAATCTTGAGAAGACATAACAGGAAATCTTGAGGGCCGGAAAACAGAAAAAAATATTAGGAAGAGTTTTGTTGGAGATTACTGTGATATGTCGGGATATTCTCAGACAGATTATCGAGGCATTCTCAGGCGGAGTCCTTGTAGACTCTTAAAAAGTACCTCCGGATATTCAAAGGTAGAGTCTCGGGAGATTCTCTGGCAGAATTTCAATAGATTTCCAGTAAGAATCTCAGGATTCCTCCTGGGATTCTTCACAGATTTTTGGATTTTCTGCAGAAATTTCTGAAGATTTCCAGGAGGAATCTCTAAAGTTTCTCATGAGGAATGAATCCCAGAAAGTATCTCTGGAGATTCCCAGAAGGAATCTTTGGAAATTCTTCGAAGGAATCGCTGGAATTTCCAAGAAGGAATCTTTGGAGATACCAGGAAGGAATCTCTGGAGATATCAGGAAGGAATCTCTGGAGATTCCAAGCAAGAATCTTCCCCCTAGAATCTCTGGACATTCCAAGAATCTCTGGCGATTCAAAGAAGGAATCTCTGGAGATTCCAAGCAGGTATCTCTGGAATTCCAAGAAGGAATCTCTGGAGATTGCAAGAAGGAATCTCTGGAGATTCCAAGAAGGGATCTCTGGAGATTCCAAGAAGAAGTCTCTGGAGATTCCAAGAAGGAATCTCTGGAGATTCCAAGAAGGAATCTCTGGAGATTCCAAGAAGGAATCTCTGGAGATTCCAAGAAGGAATCTCTGGAGATTCCAAGAAGGAATCTCTGGAGATTCCAAGAAGGAATCTCTGGAGATTCCAAGAAGGAATCTCTAGAGATTCCAAGAAGGAATCTCTAGAGATTCCAAGAAGGAATTCCAAGAAGATTCCAAGAAGGAATCTCTGGAGATTCCAAGAAGGAATCTCTGGAGATTCCAAGAAGGAATCTCTGGAGATTTCAAGAAGGAATCTCTGGAGATTCCAAGAAGGAATCTGTGGAGATTCCAAGAAGGAATCTCTGGAGATTCCAAGAAGGAATCTCTGGAGATTCCAAGAAGGAATCTCTGGAGATTCCAAGAAGGAATCTCTGGAGATTCCAAGAAGGAATCTCTAGAGATTCCAAGAAGGAATCTCTAGAGATTCCAAGAAGGAATTCCAAGAAGATTCCAAGAAGGAATCTCTGGAGATTCCAAGAAGGAAACTCTGGAGATTCCAAGAAGGAATCTCTGGAGATTCCAAGAAGGAATCTCTGGAGATTCCAAGAAGGAATCTCTGGAGATTCCAAGAAGGAATCTCTGGAGATTCCAAGAAGGAATCTCTGGAGATTCCAAGAAGGAATCTCTGGAGATTCCAAGAAGGAATCTCTGGAGATTCCAAGAAGGAATCTCTGGAGGTTCCAAGGAGGAATCTCTGGAGGTTCCAAGGAGGAATCTCTGGAGATTCCCAGAAGGAATCTCTGGAGATTCCAAGAAGGAATCTCTGGAGATTCCAAGAAGGAATCTCTGGAGATTCCAAGAAGGTATCTCTGGCGATTCAAAGAAGGAATCTCTGGAGATTCCCAGAAGGAATCTCTGGAGATTCGCAGAAGGAATCTCTGGAGATTCCCAGAAGGAATCTCTGGAGATTCCAAGAAGGAATCTCTGGAGATTCCAAGAAGGAATCTCTGGAGATTCCAAGAAGGAATCTCTGGAGATTCCAAGAAGGAATCTCTGGAGATTCCAAGAAGGAATCTCTGGAGATTCCAAGAAGGGATCTCTGGATATTCCAAGAAGGAATCTCTGGATATTCCAAGAAGGAATCTCTGGAGATTCCAAGAAGGTATCTCTGGCGATTCAAAGAAGGAATCTCTGGAGATTCCAAGAAGGAATCTCTGGAGATTCGCAGAAGGAATCTCTGGAGATTCCAAGAAGGAATCTCTGGAGATTCCAAGAAGGAATCTCTGGAGATTCCAAGAAGGAATCTCTGGATATTCCAAGAAGGAATCTCTGGATATTCCAAGAAGGAATCTCTGGAGATTCCAAGAAGGTATCTCTGGCGATTCAAAGAAGGAATCTCTGGAGATTCCCAGAAGGAATCTCTGGAGATTCCCAGAAGGAATCTCTGGAGATTCCAAGAAGGAATCTCTGGAGATTCCAAGAAGGGATCTCTGGATATTCCAAGAAGGAATCTCTGGATATTCCAAGAAGGAATCTCTGGATATTCCAAGAAGGAATCTCTGGATATTCCAAGAAGGAATCTCTGGAGATTCCAAGAAGGAATCTCTGGAGATTCCAAGAAGGAATCTCTGGAGATTCCAAGAAGGAATCTCTGGAGATTCCAAGAAGAAATGTCTGGAGATTCCCAGAAGGAGTCTCTGGAGATTTCCAGAAGTAATCTCTGGATATTCCAAGAAGCAATGTCTGGAGATTCCCAGAAGCAATCTCTGGAAATTCCAAGAAGGAATCTCTGGAGATTCCAAGAAGGAATCTCTGGCGATTCAAAGAAGGAATCTTTCGAGATTCCAAGAAGGAATCTCTGAAGATTCTAAGTAAGAATCTATAGAGATTCCAAGCAGGAATCTCTGGAGACTCCAAGAAGATATCTCCGGAGATTCTAAGAAGGAATCTCAGGAGATTACAAAAAGCAATCTCTTGATATTCGAACAAGGAATCTCTGAAGATTCGAAATAGGAATCTTTAGAGATTCATAAAAGGAATCTCTGGAGATTAGAAACGGAATCTCTAGAGATAATCGAAAGAGAGCAAAAGAGGAGAGAAACTCTCATTGGTACATAGGTCCTTTAGTAAAGTTCAACAAGAATTGCATTTGACTCAAGTTTTCCGAATTTCATTTTGACAAGTCTCGACCACCTCAAACTCTCAAACAAAATACAAAGGAATCAATTCCCCTGAAATGAATTCCGTTGCTCTCTAAAGGACAAAAAGGACTTCAATCCCTCACCACATGGCACCTCGCCCCTTTCATAATAATCTACGGACAACCGCGGCCCAATTCGCATCCGAAAACAAAAGCCACTCCGCAGCAAAATGGCTCGGTTGGCTTCGTCCTAGCGAGTTGTGGTAAAAAGCGGTTGCTCTTGAGTGCGGTGCTAATTAGCAGCCTCATAGCTCTGCCGTACAAAAGTTTGCTCCGCGACGACGACGACGACGTCAAGTCGTCGGCTTTTGTGTTTGTGGAAAATTTTGTGATTTTTCTCATAGAAAATTGTGCCCTTTCCGCACTTGAAACTGGCCTTTTGTGTGTCGCGCCGTCATTCTCGTCATCGTCGTCGTCGTTTATGACGGGCGAAAAATTGAGATTCTCTATTGTTTTTTGGCCCTCGGTACACTGATGTAGCGTAACTTTTGGAAAGAGCTTATATTTTAACGGTATGATGTTTGATATTTGACCGTTTGAATGTCAGCTGTTCATGATATAGAACTTTTTTATGGTACTCGAAGGAATTTCCTAAGGAACGAATAGCACTAATTTGAAGTATACATCGATTCCTAGTTGAAAACTTATGACAACCTGTTTTTTGTCAGTTACGACTAATACAAAGCAGATACGTCTTTTTCGATCTTCACAATATTACTATACCAGCTTATTGCAAATAGAGAAAATTAGGTTAAACAATGATTTTTGACAGACGGACAAAAAACAAAAGGTCACAAGAACCAAATATTTGTCGATCTTTTTTAATTTCGTCCTAGAACCGGGAAAAATAGAACAGTACAACATCAAGTTCAAATTTACATTGAAACTAGGCCCTTTTCAAGTTCCGCAGCGTTGTTCGCGCGATGAAAGCCACAAGTTCGCCCTCTTATTAAAAGAGATAACACAGAACAGCGATAAGATAATGCCATCGTGTCTGCGCTCTCCTTCCGCACCCGGTTCAACAGTAGAATCGGATCTGAACCGGTTCGAATCGGCTTTCCGGCTGTGGCTGCGACGACAATGATGATGATAGGCCAATCAACACAAGGGCGATATATCTCCCGAACCCCCGAAGCGACGAAACATACGCCTTTGCTGCTCTCTGATCGCTCATGAAGCGCCTCAAGTAAATATTGACTCAGTGGTTTAATAATAAGCTTTCTACGTAAAGTGTTTGCGTGTGTGTGTGCGGGTCAAGATTGATACTCAGGGCGTTCGATAGCGATAGGTAAATTAGTCATTAGCGACTACATTGTGACAAGTGGGCGATGATTAATGTAGATTTGTGGGGCGCTGATAATCGCGGGGTGACTTTAGACACTTTAATTTGTTTGAAGCTACCGATGCGAAAGATAACGACCGAAATCGGACGGGCCAATGGAATCTGTTATAAGGCGATTTTTTTCTTCCTCTTATGTGCATCACGCGATAAGCATCTTTACATCTTCAAGGTTGCTAGCAATCACCTGAAGTTCTGATAACAAGTTTGAAACCCTAGACGAATTCTATGTCAAATCGGTCACTCACAGATCTCGACGATTTTGCATTAATTGTTACACATTTGTTCAGAATGGTATAATAAGTGTTTCCACCAAAAAAACTGAACATTATCAATTAAGAATAATTTCTGAAGATGGCCTATAAGATTTTGCATGTAATTTATTTGAAACATTCTATACACTCCGAAAAAATCATGTGATTTTACGTCTTTCGGATTAGCATTAGCATTAGCATTAAACATTTCGCACAAATTCGTAGGTGGTACAGTCCTAGACAATTGGGTCCTAAAATGTTTAATGAATTCTTGTTTTTATTTAATAATACGATAGAGCATGTTCTTGCAACTACTTTAGCAGTTTTTCTAGCTCAAATAACGGCTATAACCTTCTTAAAACTCAATTTTAAAAATAGTTCCAAATATGAACCTTGACACTTGTGATCATGTTTGACATTCACTTTTTCGACAAAATTGCCACAGGGCTTATAGTTTTAACACTGGGGTTGTTCCTATCTGACATTTCGGAAGGGACACGGAAAACAAAATATACCCAAAATTTGAGTTTAAACCAAGGGGCGTGACAAAATCTCAAAAATCATAGAAAAATGTTTTTTTGTACTTAAATCAATGAAAATCATTTAAAAATTGAGTAAACATGTGTTTCTGCCTTGAACTTAAGCGTTTGATACTAAAATTGGGACAGGGCTTTAGGACCCTATTGTATGAGGGTAGCCTCCTTCCCGTCCGTAACCAAAGTCAGAGATTTGGGACTAACCTCTAACTCTTAGACAAGATTGACGCATCCTCCAATAGTCGAGCGCTGTCCTGGCCACGTCCTTGCGAAAGCTGGGGAATGGGAAAGGATGATTGATTGAACACCTACTTAAGAAAGATGCAGAGAACTCTACGACCTCTCATAGGTGTTACGGGATGTTGTGGAATGTTTATGGAAAGGGTAGCGCCATAGGATACGTTCGGTAGACGTTCTGGCCGACAAATGGGTAGTATTTACGCATTGGAATCATGCGCTTCTGATCAGGACAAACTCACCAAATTCCTTTTTTCGAAACTCCTCTCCAATCCGTCGCTCCTCTAATGATGAATCACCACTCGAAAAATCGACATCAAAACATTAATTTGTGAATTAACACGCTCAAAACACGCCGGAGATAAAAATAAAGAACGAGTCGCGCGAAACGAATTCAATTGCTGAAGTCATCACAGAGCACTCTCGAGCAAAACGCATGCAAATCGAATAAAAGTAAAAAATACACTTTAATCACTTTGAAAAATATATTTCCACAGAACATTTGCACGTGGCATCATCCACCGAATCTCATGTGATTTTACGTCTTTCGGATGCACATAAAAGAAGCGAGACGAATGACGTGGATTTATGTCACATTTCAAATACCATAGCGTCTGATTCGGGAAATGCCGATCATAGTGCCATTGTTTTCGTGCCCATTAACGTGTAAAATTACATTTTTTGTTAAATACATCTACAAGGACACCTTGTTTTGTCGTTTTATCATTTACATCATGTGTATAGTAATACTATGACATGTGTATAGTATAGTCATACGTTTACAGTAATTTTCATTATTTTTAAGAGTGTAGATCTAAAACTGTTGATTTTAGAGAAAAACGATCTATCGAAATATTGTCTGCAAGAATCACGAATAACTAATGAAAATGGCCTATTTTAATATTAAAAAAACTATTTGGTGCATTAAACTCGATATAATTAGAAAATGGCTACTTCTAGAGAAATTATTCATAGAATCATTATAGCTCAAAATCATTTCAAGATGCTTTCTGTATCATCAAAACGTATTAATTTTGACAAAAAATCAAAATTTTGAAAATCGACCAAAAATTGTTCTTAGAAAAACTTTTTTATTAAAAATTTCTCCATCATGAAACTTTGTCCTAAACATCTTTTTACTATCAAGATTCTATGGTGGAAATTTAAAAATATTAAAAATGGGGTTTTTGTGTAATTTAAAATTCAAGTTTTATTTTTGATTTTTCTATGAAAATAAATAAAATATTTTTTCAGTGTATATTTTTTTCTTATAGTCCAAACGGTTCACTACAACTTCTTCATAGAAATTTTTTCTCTAAAATCAACAGTTTCGGAGTAAGAATTTTTCAAATAAGTTGCATGCAAAAATTATAGGCCATTTTCAAAAGTTACACTTGAGTCAAAATGATAAATTTTTCTATGGAAAACACTTATTGTACCATACCAAAAACATGTGCAAAATTTAATCCAAATCGAAGATGGTCGGGTTCGGTGACTGTCCGATTTGATATGGAATCCGTCATTACAGATTGAAAGACAATGTTCTAGGCTAGTGTTCCAAATAAAAACGCAACAGAAGATGTTAATGTGGCTCAGTTCTTGATTAAAGAGAAAGTTCACAAAGAGAGTGTCTCAATGTTAGATAGGTCCTTTTAAAAAGTTACACGAGAATTGATATCCGTCATAATAAATTTTAGTTAGGACTCTTAACTCATTCGATAAATTTACCTGAGAGCCTTTTGAGGGAATTGAGTAATATAATAAACAGCCAGAGTGTTCCTTCAAAAGTTCTCCTTTAGGAATCCTCTGAAGTTATCACTATAAATATACAGAAAACCTTTTCAGGGATCTTCATGATTGTTCGGAAATTGGAGCTGACTCTTTCGATACTTTTAACCTAATGACCATTTCAATCTTCCAACCCTGTCAACTAAACGGCCCTTTAAATCTATCAGACTTTTCGATCTGACGGCATGTTTGACCTAACGTGGCCAAACATGACAGACTCACGAACAGGATTGGTGTGAATAAGTTCTCACCCGCCTGCTCGGAAGAACATGTCAAAAGAAATAGATAAAAAGTTCGCGAGCATTTACTCGTGAGTAGTCGAACAAGATGTGTTTTATTATGGTTCTGACCGACAAACCAATGGCATATTCATCAAATCGTTTTTTAGTTATATAGTTAGCCCTTGAAAACCAGAAATCTCGGAGGAGACATATCTTTTCTCCCAAAAGCGCAATTGATTCTGACCAGCCCCGAACGCGTTTACGAATCAATTTTGCTTCGTTCACTCGTGAGCACTAAGGTTGCGAGTAAATCAGCACTCTGACGCTCGTGAGCATTTATTTTTGTTCCGGTTCAGCAGACATGTTCGCCAGTTTCCATCACTGCACTTCGATCTTATAAACGTTTTGGTCTAGAGGTCTTTTCGACCTGATTTTTGAACGACCTTTTTGGCCTAAAAGGTTAGAATCGTTTAAAAACACATGAATGCAATTAACCCTTAAAAGCCCAAGACGGACCTTGAATTTTAAAATGATCACAATTCGGAGACCAGTAGATCAATTAATTTGAAATAAATTTTAATAGTAAATGCGGTTAGTTGGTCTAACAATCCTTGGGTGAGACATCCCCCCTGACCCCTTCCCCTTCTCTTGGTAATGGAAAAAGTGTGGACAGGAGGGGTGCAAAATTGGTTTCAAACGGATATCTCAACATCCAAATGAGCTAGAAGCAGTGGTGGTTCCCTAACCTCAAATCTACCTGTTCCACGATTGGAATTTCTTGAACTTCAGCAACAAATTTGCATCTAATGAGTAGAGATTAGTTAGAAAGGACGATTTTAATTATAAACTTTTTGGTTTACAATCTAAATTTGTCGAAATATTCATTTTTAGAGTCGTAGAACAGGTAGAAAGTGAGGTTACGATTCGCCACTGACTAGAAGGTTGGTGTCTTCGGCAAAATTGTTCAGCAGATCAAGGACTATCTAGCGATGAAAAATCTGATTGAGAATTCGTCCGCTAGATGTCACTAGTGGCAAATTTTGTTCAATCGTCTGTATCTCAAGATCCTTATTAGCTAGAAGGTTGGTGTCTTTGGCTAAGCTGTTCAGCAGATCAAGGGCTATCTAGCGGTGAAAAATCTGTTTGAAAACTGTCCCACTAGATGATGCTAGTGGCAAATTTTCTTCAATTATCTGTATCCCAAGATCCTTAAATATCTTTCCAGGAAAAGCTTCAACCGACTATGAGAAACACCTTGAAATTTCTGATGCGACACTCCAGCGTTTCCGTTCAAGAATGTTCAGAAGGTTCCTCAAGACTATGAACGTTTTCGGAATTACAATTCATTCACCCTAATGATCCTTTGTTCAAGACTATCGGCCCAACGGCCATTCAAATCTTCCAACCTCATCGTTTTAATTGCCCTCTCAATCTATCGGACACCATTTAGGTCTGACGACGCTTTCTTCTTAATAACCCTTTAAGCCTAATGACTGTTTCGGCATAATAACACCCTTTAGGTCTAATGGCCACACCAGTCTAATGAACCTTTTGGTTGGTGGCCTCTTCAGAAATTCTAAAAGTTACCTATAGTGCTTCTCAGATACACTACCATGATTCTCAAGAGACTTCTAAAGGTCTCAGGAACTTATTCCTATCACCAGAAGAAGAAGGTCATCTTGAATCTCCCCGTATATCTCTTAGGAATATACTACAACATTTATCTTCTCTACCCCTTAATGCCATCTAATCAAAGATTCGTAGACGGCTCTAAGAAATGCTTCAGTTAACTTCAGACGTGTTCCATTAGAGATCTTCAAAGATTTGCCATGAAAAATCTACACAAAGGGAGTCTTGACGCATTCCTAGTAAGAAGTCTTGGGGAATAGATTTTGGTGGAAATACGATATATTCTATGGATGCATTTCTTCAGAAATCCTTTAGTAATTTCTTGTATTTTGTCTTTGGGTCCAGATAGATTTTTGCAGCAATAAAGTCATTTGTCTGAGATATTAGAGATCATCCAAAATATCTAGCGCTGAACAGTTGTTGCAATTCAGTTTGCTTTTGAAAGAGGAAGGTTACATAACTACCCATAGCTACTGAGTCTTATGGATATCTAAAATGAATTTGTTGAAAATAGTTCGGGAGAAAAGAGATCTCAAAAGGTCTGGATATTTCATTCGGAAATTATTCTCATACTGCTTAAAGATTACTGTAGATTACTAAGATCATTGCAAATTACTGTTATTACAGACTGCAGATTACTAATAGTATTTCTACGGCGACCCTCAGAGAAAGAAACAATAAATTTCCACAAATATCTCAAGGAAGTTCTTCCTTGGAAATATCACCTTAGATGCTTCAGAAGCATCTCCACTAGGGTGCGGCTTATTTTTAGAAATGTTTCAAAACCAAAAATTCGTTTTCTCTTTTGAATTCAAATCACATTAAAATGGAAACCTCTTATTTTGTGTGTGTGTGTGTGTGTGTGATACAATCCACCTCCCACTGGCCGGCAGTGCTTTTATGGAAGAAAATTGTATGCATGTATTTAATAATACCCTTCGATATCTTTATATCTGCAGACAATTTTAGCCCAGGAGATGAAAGGTGATAGCTCTACTGAAATTCCAACGACCCATTTCAAGAATGGCAGTAAATACACACACATTCTGAGGTCATTTTCATTTACAGTAAGCCCCGCATAAAAACATCCAGATATCAAATGGATATATGCAATGTTTTTACACTTCCCGAATCGAAAATTATATTTTCGACCCTGGCACGTATTTAGTTTGAATTGGTAATAAGTGAGTAAAGTAAACAATAATAAAGAACGATTTTACCAGGATGTGAAGCAGTTTTTCTCCGTCGCCGCACTGGGGTTTCCGTAAAATACTATACACTTTTTCACCGCACTCCACGCGTAACACGTTCGATCCTGACCGCATCACCCGTCCCGCAGGAGCAAGTGTCGTAGTCAAAGGATCACACACTACTGAACCGATCCGCGAGTCACGCCACTTTTTTTTCCCTGCACTTCGCGCGTAACACGTTCTAAAATGGAAACCTCTTATTTTGAGCGAAAAATATTAAGATGTAGAGGTGGCGCAAGCGACTTGAAGGTTAATTTTCAAGTTATGAAATATGACCTTCAGTGAAGTCTTCATAACTTTGTTACTTTCCAACCAATTTTGAACTTCTTAGCATCATTCTTTTCAAATTAAATTTGTGAAAAGTTTGTACAGTATCAAATTTGTCCAAAACTAAAACTAGTCTTAGTTAAAAGTAGTTTTCTCCGAATTTCTTCTCTCAAAATTTGAGGTTTCCATTTTTGTGTGATTTGAATTCAGAAGAGCACACGATTTTTTGGGCTTGAGACATTTCGAAAAATAAGCCGCACCCTAATCTCCACAGATGTCATCGAGGAATCTTCAAAAAGTCTTCTGTAAAATCGCTACAGAAAAACCATATTTGTTTAGAGATTTATTTACGAAAAATGTTCAGAGATTCCTTGTAGCACCCAGATTTCTGAAGCAACCTGTATCAGGGATTGAATAAATTGAGAATGTCTCTCACTTATCGCTCTTTGTAAAAGTCATGATCCTTAATGGATCATGGCAAGTACAAATGGGAATCTCTATCTAACATATCTTAGATAATGAAGCTCAGAACTCAAAATGTACAGTTATGGGAATTCTCTTTACTTTGGAAAAAGGTAGAATACATAATTACCCATAAAACTGAGTCATATGGAGGCTCAACACGAATTTCATGACCAAAAACTCCAAGAGTTGGCTCAAACCAGTAATCTCAGTTACACAGTTCAACACACAAATTATAAAAAAAAGATTCTGACTGCAGTTCTCGAAAGTACACACCCATACTAGGCAAAACCCCATTTGAGCTTTGAAGGATTAGTTCGAAATTTGGAGTTACGCCCTTTTCAATTTTTAGCTTGGTTTTTCCTTAGAACGCCTATATATCAAAAACTATTGAGAACTCAATACAGTATTTGGATGACGTGTTCTTCATACTAAAAGGCACATTTTTCCTGAACATATCGTGGCAGTATTCTTATTTTTTCGTAGTGTTTCAGTGCAAAAACAACGAAAAGATGGTAATTTTTCACAATTTTTTGGTTATAATTCATAAACCGTTTTATCTTAGCACTAACACAAGCATGTTGATAAATAACAAACAATCCTTTTTCTTGTTGGCTCATATTAATACTTCAAAAACTTCAAAATTGTGGATAACAGTCATGCTAAAATAAAAAACGGTTTATAAATTATGACCAAAATATGCGTAAAATTTCATTTTTTTTTCGAAGATTTTGTACCAAAACACTACGAAAACATGAGACTACCGCCACGACATGTTCACGAAAGTTGTGTTTTTTTTTTTGTGAAGAAAATTTCGTCCGAAGGTTGCATTGAGAAATTCATAATAGTTTGTGAAATATAGCCATATTGAGGAAAAATCGAGCTTAACAATTGAAAAGGGCTTAACTCCAAATTGCAAACTTATAATTCAAAATCCAAACAGGGTTTTACTACTATGGGTGTGTACTTTGAGGATCTAAAGAGAGAATCTTGTTTACATTCAAAGACCTCGAAAATGATGCACTCAAATAACCGTTCTTTTAGTTAATGGAAGTTTTGTGGAAGCTCAAATTGAACTTTAAAACTCTGAACTCCTTATCCTTAGCACAAACTAGTAATCTCACTGATGATTGTCTTAAAATATTTAATTGAGATTAACCCCTCTACCGTCAGCTTCATTTTTTATCGCAAGAAAAAAATTCAAATCGCGATAACACTTTTTGTTTCCCGGTATTTTTGCACCATTTATTCACAAGTTCTCAAAAAACTCTTCTAGTTTAAGAATCTGTATTAACATTGATCATTGGTCATCTGAATCCAGAGATATTCCGAAATTCCTTGGGGGACCGACGCGTAGCCATAACCCACGTATATATCTCACGCTACAGAATTTTTATCGTATTCGGATATCCACTCTTCGAAACAATACATTAATGGAAGTATGTTGTGAAAAAATGAAGCAATTTGGTCCAGCCGTCTTTGAGTAATGAGCACTTATGTTGCTGGTACCACGCTGGCCAAATAAAGTTCTTGAAAACTACAAAAAACCTCATTTCGTAATTTTCAGATATCTCTACAAATACTCAATCAATTTGTATGATTTTTTCAGAGTAGCTCCTTATCACATGACATTTTATTTTTTCGATAAGTTGACGTAAAACAAAATGGCTGCCTAAGACATTTTATATGGAAAATGTTGGTCCCCAAGGAATATTGGAGTATCTTTAAAACCAGATCATCAATCATCGAAACCGACACAGATTCCTAAACTGGAAGAGTTTTTTGAGAACTTGTGACAAAATGGTGCAAAAATACCGAGAAACAAAAAAGTTATCGCGATTTGGATTTTTTTCTCTCGGTAAAATATGAAGCTGGCGGTAGAGGGGTTAATACGGGAGTCTCTACAGGTCCGAAAGTTTTTTTTTGGAAAATGAATGCATTCTCAGACTGCTCCATTGGATTACTCCGGATATCTCCAACAGATTCTTCAAAGAATCTCCAAAATTATCTTGAGGAAGTCTTCACATATTTTTTGATTCCTATTACTTCAGATACCTTGAAGAAACCTCTACGAATGTGTCGAGAAGAGATGAACATGTTTCTTGGAAGAAGCTTCCCTTCCAATGATTATAGAAATCCTTTAGGACTATTAGATGTGTTTCTCTTATATTCTTCTAATAGCCTGTTTATCAGACAGTTTCAAACACTCTCTCTGATATATGCGTGGTCTTCCAAAACGTTCCGGAGTTCAGAAACAAAGTCTACAGTTATGACAATTCTCTTTTCCTTAAAAAGAGGTTTGTTACTTAATTATCAATAGATACTGAGGCTTATGGAAGCCCAACATGAACTTGAAGGGAAAGCTGAACACCATAAATCTGGTTCAATTAGTAATCGCACTCATGATCAATGCGAAAATCTCTAATAAGGTTGGTTCTATCTAAATGTTCGAATATTTTATTCCGAATGGTTTGAATATCTTCTCAGAAAGTTACAGTTATCTTCAGAAATTTTTCAAGAATCTCCGTAGATCACACCACTGGACTCATGAAAAACATCCAAAAAATATTTTTTTTGCAATTTCTCATCGTAGTAGGCTGTTTTTCATCACGCCAATCTGTCATGAAACGGCCTACTTTCCTGCACTGAAGTATGCAGTGCGGGAATAGTCGTTACCTAACTAAAACCAGTGCTGTAATAATTCATTACGCAACGCTTTCTCATTACGCAACTGTTTTGAGTTGCGTAATGAATCATAACACACCAATTTCTCAGAAATTGTAAAATAATGGTGATATTCCGATATAATTTCTGATACCCTCAAGTGGTCTTCAACGAAATTGCAAAAAATGTTGTACGTAACTCGTTGCAGAACTCGATTTTTACAGCACTCGTCGTATTTGTCCTACTGGGCAAGCCTCGTAGGATAAAATTACAACTCGTGCTGTAAAAATCATCATTCTGCACCTTGTTCCGTAAACTACTACTAAAGATATCTTGGGGATATCTTCACGTATACTATGAAGATTTTACCATAGATATCTTTAAGGAATCTCCATAGTTCTCCTTCTTCTTCTTCTTGTTCTTTTTGGCATTACGTCTTCTCACTACGTCAGAGCCTACTTCTCAGCTCAGTGTTCAATGAGGACTTCCACAGTTATTAACTGAGAGCTTTCTTTGTTAAAGTTGCCATTTAAAATGGCATTTTCGCATTCGTATATCGTGTGGCAGGTACGATGATACTCTATGCCCAGGAAAGTCAAGGAAGTTTCCATTACGAAAAGATCCTGGACCGACCGCGAATCGAACTCAGACACCTTCAGCATGGCTTTGCTTTGTAGCCACGGACTCTAACCACTCGGCTAAGGAAGGTCTCCATAGATGTCATAGATCTGCACAATCCACTATCTCCACAGATTTTTTGAACTACTAAATAAACATATTCTTTGGGTGAACCTTCAGAGATTCCAACTGAAATTTCTCTGGTAGAATTCTGAAAACTTTGAACCTGAGGTCTGCAGCTATCGAGTTTGATCGAAGTACATTCACATTGATAATTATTATGTTACACCTTAACGACACATACCGCCGCGGTGTCCCAAATCCCCTCGAAGGTCAAATCCGTTCAAAAATCGTAGAATCCTTCGCTCAAACACCGCTTGACACAGTTTACAGTTTTCTATTCGCCAACCCAAGGAAAACATCCACCTCCGCCCACGCTTCGCAAGAAGGGTCTAATCGCATGTCATTCCGCAATCCCAACTGTTTTCGGAACGACATAATCCTTCCAACCGACAAACAGCTTTCTACCACCAAATATTGAAAGACGACGACCTCCGGCCCTCGCCTCGCCGCCACATTCCTATTCTTCCTTCTTCTATTGCTGCTGCTGCTACTGGTGAACACATTCCATCGGAAAACCCTCATCACCTCTCTCTCTGTCAACCATTGCATCACCCCCCAGTTCCCCTTCTTCTTGTGCATCACACGGAAGAGAAGGAATCACCGCAGAAACCCCCCCGAAGCATAGCAGCAATTCAATTTCCAACTTTTATCCAACAACGTGAGCTCACTCTGACGAACTGTAGCTAGATTAAAGAGCATTTAAAGAAAAGGAACACTCTTTGTTTTACCGGTTTTACCGCTTTTAAGTGCTATTTTCGATTTTTCATTGAAAATCTTCTAATTTTGTGGAGCTTATTTTCAATTTTTTTAGAAAATAGATAATTTCAGAATGCTAATTTTCTATTTTTCATTGCCAATTTATACTCAATTGTTGCTTGTTTCGAATTATTCAACTGTCTGTGTTTCTGGATAAATTGATGATGATCATCCTTTTCCCAGTCAATAACATTTTTCCTCTCGCTGACTGGCTGGGTGTCAGAGTCTTGTGCTTGCATTGCTGCCTTCTGGTAGGGTACCTGCAGCAGAAGGCATCTCAAGGCAGTGACGAAGCAGAACGACCCCAAAAACATCGACACACCGTCCGTTCCGTTTTATTTTGTTCAACACTCACACACAGGGACTAAGCTGCAATACCAAACACGGTTGGAAGAGACGTAGTCCGTCCGTCGGATGTCAAGTGGCTCAACTAGAAGTTTACCACTATGCCAGGGTTGCCATATCCTCCGTAGATCTACGATTTAAAAATCTACGGAATAAATTTATTACCGAATAAAAAACTACAATTTGATTTTTGAACTTATTCAAACACCATAAAACCTATAGTGTACAATACTCAAGTAATCACTAGCACGCCATTTTGGGCTTATAGGGTCCTTATAGGCTAATATAGGGAATTTCAGCTGGACAATAGCATGATATTAGCACTCAAGCCGAATTAAAGTGCTATTTGGTTACTTGAGTAGAGTCTATTATTTATTTACTGTTGATTATCTCAGAAAGGTTGAACAATTTATTGTTTTAAGAATTTAGTAGGAATAGGGTAGGAGTACCAATTATCGCTAAAAGTTGATTAATAGTGGGAACAAAAAGCGATTTATACTATTGTTTCATTAGAATATAAAGGCAAATATTCACAGGATTGATAAAATTATTTGTTTCGTGTAATATTCTTCCTAAAACGAACATTTCGAAACATTATGCTTCGGGCTATGCCTCTTTCTTAACAGTTTGCTAAAAGACACCCGTAACAAAATTCAAATAAATGTTTTCGTCTGGTAAAACTACTTTAGCCGATGAGTGGTTGTTGCTTAGTGAGCAGAGTTGGGAAAAGTTCTAATATTACCAAGTGGACAAATGCCCCGGCCCCCCCGAGGAATCAAAATCACAATATTTTCTCTTTAGACATTTGGACTCTAACGTTAAAGTCAACTTTCCAATATTTGAGTCATTCTTTTATGTACCTAATATCTTAATCTCACAGTATGTTTTGCTCAATTATTATTCTTCAATATATCACAAAAAATCATGAATATTAAGCAAACATTCTTCTCTCGTTGGTTTAAAAATAAATTGATTTGAAAATGCGTTAGTTTTTGCAATATCTTAAACTAATACGGCTAAAACTCTAGAGCACTGCTCAAATCAAAGTGTTTATCTAATTCCTAACTTTAAAATTTAAACATACTTGCAATTCTATCAGAAACTTGAAGCGTAAGGGAAATTCTTTTCTGACGTGGTAGTCCATCACTTTTGAATACATTTTTATTTTGTATTCAGTAGTTGATGAAATTTTCTTTGAATTCAGTAAAGGCGTAGAGTAAAATTTGAACATAATTCAAGTACATGAAGGCCGATTTTCAAACAAATTATTCACTTGAATGAAATGCAAAACTTTGTAGAAAAATTACGAATATTAGCAAGTGATTTAAATCTTCCCTGAAATGTCGCCGTGGCCCCAAGGGGTCTTCGGACAACCGGTTGGGAAACACTGAATTAAATTGTTGTAACGATTTGTTCTCCTAAGTCTTCTTCTTTTTTTGGCGTTACGTCCCAACTGGGACAAAGCCTGCTTCTCAGATTAGTGTTCTTATGAGCACTTCCACAGTTATTAACTGAGAGCATTCTTTGCCGAATGACCATTTTTGCATGTGGGAATCGAGAAAATTTCCTTTACGAACCCACGACCCTCAGCATGGTGATGCTGAATAGCTGCGCGTTTACGGCTATCTGGGCCCCATCCAAAGTCATTGCCATTAAATTGGGATGTATTGATCACTTTTTTAGAAGAACGCCATCCACACATTTTAACACAAGTAGGAAAGTTGATCAGTGCTGCAAAGAAAATTTTGTTTGTGAAAATGTGATCGGGTAGAAAAAGAAAAACAGACTATGCTGAAAAACGCTTTGTATTTCGTAACTTTTTACAGTATTGTTATGCTCAGTACAATATGTTTTCCAGATCAAAAAAAGCATGTCCTAAATACAAAAATTATGGATTCCGGGTCATTTGGCCGAATGCAGTTTGGCCGAAATTGAAAACAATAGTGAGCCGAATTTCAGCTTATTTCTAAAGAAGGATAAATCATCATTGATTTACACATAATTAGCTCTTAGTGTTAGTTTAAGATACAGTCATTGCTGACTGGGCCCAGATAGCCGTAGCGGTAAACGCGCAGCTATTCAGCATGACCATGCTGAGGGTCGTGGGTTCGAATCCCGCTGGTCGAGGATCTTTTCGTAAAGGAAATTTTCTCGATTCCCAGGGCATAGAGTATCTTCGTACCTGCCACACGATATACACATGCAAAAATGGTCAATCGGCAAAGAAAGCTCTCAGTTAATAACTGTGGAAGTGCTCATAAGAACACTAATCTGAGAAGCAGGCTTTGTCCCAGTTGGGACGTAACGCCAGCAAGAAGAAGAAGACATTGCTGAAAGAAGAACATCCTAAAAAAAAGAAGAAAGAAAGAAATTTTTCACTTCTCTGCTTGCGGTAATAGCTGCCAGCGTTGCGTTTATAGTCAGCTTATGGCAGTAACTAAAACGATTTACGACTAATTCGTCCTTCTGCAGGATCGGTTTGCTTCGAACCCTCGAATTGTACGAAGTAAATTATTTCATAGTTATAACAATCATAAAGTACGCAAGCAATGGTGTAGAGTTCAGTTCACACGTTGAAATCTTAATCTTGGAGGAGAAATTCATCTTGCCTAAGTTAACCGTTGAGCTAAAAATTTATGTTTTTAGTAAGCCTTACTGAACGTTTTATAAATGGCGTTCGACCAAATGGCCGGAAAGTATGATCGAGCCAAGGGGCAAGACACTGAGTAGTACAGAACGATTTTGAGAATTTCCTCAGTTTTTTTTTCAAACATGTCAAAAATGTTCATAAACCTAGAAAACCAGAAATGCCTAATAAAAAATTCAAATATTCCTGCAGAATTCCTAGAAAAATTGTGTTGAAATAAATGTTCTGTGACATGCAATACAATGCAATGGTTTTCGGGGGAATATTTTTCTAGACAATCTTAGTACGTGATGTGAAGAGTTTCGTTTCTAGTTAATACACTTAGAAAATAAAACAAAAAACACACACATTTTCTCATATATCCTAATAAGAATGTGAACGTTTATATTTTTCAAGTAGTAGCAATAAATCTAAGTTCATGTATTCACAATCTTCGAAAACGGCAATTGATTTTTAATTGACCATGGATTTTTGATTTGAATTGATTAAAAAACACAAAACAGAGGAATCAGAAAAAAAAACATTATATAAAAATATGAGGGACTCCCTAACAAATCAAAAGATTGTTAGAGAAATTTAGATATTCGGAAAAAAGAACAGAGGATATTAGAGTGTATGCTAACAATTGGGTCCTAAAATGTTTAATAAATTCTCGAACACTTTTTCAAATGGACGTATGTCGTTTGTACTCTTTCTCAGATAATGGAGTGTGAATATATTTCACCTAATTTCAATTCCTATTTAAAATTTTACCGTTTTAATACGATGCCAATACATCCATAAGACGTAATTCATGAATCTTTTCAATCACTAAAATAAAGTATTACAATATTTGCAAAATATATTAAGTTTTTTAAGAAAAATAATTTTACCACGTTTTGGCACCACAAATAGAGATGCGCCATTTTCATAAGTCATGCTGTGAACCAGTGCGTGACTTTCGTCGAAGCGTTACGCTGTGTTACCACTTTGTTGTTTACATTCGTCAAAGTGTTACGTCTCCAGCAAAATATTAACATGACTTACGACAAATCTGACATCAAACAAAAGTGCAGTTTTTGTCTCGTTGTTTATATACAAAGTCCCAGAAAGGATGCAAATTTGTTTCGCGCTGTTGTGTTTTGTGAAAAACATCGTTTTCCTGGCATTGGTCAACTGCGTGACGACCGGAAGGTTGACGTTTTTTTCTACGTTGCGGTGAGGTAAGTCGCTTCAAGTTTTGTGTCATGTGTCAGGTGTTCAATATAAGATTTATGTATGCCTCAACAGTGACAGACATCGCAAGTGATGAACGCTTCCAACTTCCTACTGCTTTCGGATGGCAATGGCGATGGTCTCCAGCATAGTTTAGCACCAATTCTCATGAACCTGCGCCCATATCGAAGGATGGCAGAACATTAGGAGTAATAAGAAAAAGTGCCCTGAAATACTCAACAATATTGCTACATCGTCTTCTTCTTCTTCTCCTTGGCATAACGTTCTAACTGGGACAGAGCCTGCTTCTCAGCTTAGTGTTCCGTGAGCATTTTCTTGCCAATGAGCTTCCTATGCCAAAGTTGCCATTTTCGCATTCGCATATCGTGTGGCAGGCACGATGATATTCTATAACTAGGTAAGTCAAGAAAATTTCCATTACGCAAAGATCCTGGATCGACCGGGAATCGCACCCAGGCACCTTTAGCATGGCTTTGCTTTGTAGCCGTGAGTTCTAATATTGTTGTAAATATAATACAGTCGACTCTCCACATCTCTATATCTCTCCCTGTATCGATGATTGCTTCGGCCCCTTCATTCTGCATACGATTTCGCTCTCCATATCTCGATATCCTCCTTATCTCCATATCTCCATATTTCGATGTATTCCTGGTGATTTTTTTGTTCCCTATTTTCTCTCTATATGTCGATATGAACATTATCAAAGGTTACTAGACTAGATTTAAGCGATTCAGAACAATTTGGAAACTCGAAATGAAGTTTGTTTGTTTATTATTTTCCTAGTAACGGAGTGATTTTCAATTTAGTGTTCATTTAATTAATGTTCTTTGTCTCGATCTCTTCCTATCTCCATGGTCCCTTCTATATCGAGATGTGGAGAGGCGACTGTACAATGTTATATTGTGATGAACGCTTAAGGGATTGTTTTGTTTGAACTCATCATGACAAAAAAGACACCTCTATTATTTTCGTTTGAGCCTTTGCTGTTTGCTACTAAATTTAAAAATATAAAAGAAATGAAACCAAAATTTAAAAATCTAGGTCAAAACAAAATGACTGAAGTTGAATCAGTGAAATTTTCTTTTTTAATGCCAGTTTCGTCGTTTCCATTTGAGCGTATGTATGATGTTGGTAAACTTGATTGATTCGTCAATTTTCTATCAAAAGGACGAATCGTAAAAAAATTTTCTCAAACACAATTAGCGATGTTTCGTCGTTTTGAAACAACAATATTTAAACTATTAGGAATTGATTATGAATAAATTTATCAAAATAGAAGTATTGTTTCATGTCTTGCTATTGTCCGTAGTACAGAATCCCGTTATGTGATTTTTTGACTTACGTCCTTTTGAAAAAGTATTCGAGAATTCTTGTTTTTATTTAATAATGCGAAAGAGCATGTTCTTGCAACTACTTTAGCATTTTTTCTAACTCAAATAAGGGCTATAACATTTTTAAACTTCAATTTTAAAAATGATTCCAAATATGAACCTTGACACTTGTGATCATGTTTGACATTCACAGTTTCGACAAAAATGCCACAGGGCATATAGTTTTAACACTGGGGTTGTTCCTATCTGACATTTCAGCAGGGACACGGAAAACAAAATATACCCCAAATTTGAGTTTAAACCAAAAGGTGGGACAAAATCTCAAAAATCATAAAAAAATGTTTTTTGGACTTAAACAAATGAAAATCATTTAAAAATTGAGTAAACATGTGTTTTTGCCTTAAACTTAAGCGTTTGATACTGAAATTGGGACAGGGCTTTAGGACCCAATTTGAGAGATAATCGGATTTTTTTATACAGTCCAGAAACTTTTTGACGAGTTAAAAATTAATTCTTTAGAAAGTTTCCAGCAATATTTCTAGCGATTTTTCTATAAATTAAATTTTAAATATAAGTTTTTTTTTCCAAAATTTACATTCTTCATTTATTATAAATTATCCAGGAATTTGTCAAGCAATTACTACAGCCTTTTTTTTAAATAACTCCAAAGATATCTCTTGTAATTAATGAAGGCATCCTTCAATGCTTTAATTTTTGTCCAATGTAGTTTCAAAATAAAAATCTCAATAAATAACTCAACAGATTTCTTCAAAATGTAAAGAAATCTAAAGCATTTTTCTATGAATTCTCTGGAAGGATTTCATCCACATTATTAGCTTGTCATGAGTATCTACTGAATTTTTTCAAAAATAATGTTCCCAGATATTTCTAACAACATACCTCGAAGCATTCATTTGACGGTTCTCCAAATAAACAATCACATGAACTTGTTCGTGGATCCTCCCAGAAACTCAAATTCAATTTAATTCCAAGAAATCTGTCGATAATTAATCAAACATTCATCTCAAAATTTACCAATGATGTTTCCATGATATATAATAAGACATCGTTTCCTAAACTCGGCTTTCGCGACCCTCCGACATCTCAGATACATCCTCATTCGTTCAATGAAAAAAGCAAACGAGACGGTGAGGGATCGCGAAATACAAGTTTGGGAAGAGTTGTAAGAACTGTTTCTGGGAGTCTCGCACACGACTTAGAAAATACGACCATCATTTGAGGCAGGGTGGGGGTAGGTGGGTGAGGTGTTGTTGTCTTTCTACGGTGGTGTGGCAGAGCGTATATTAGATATTGCAAAATAAGTGATTGAGGGGGAAAAGTGGTCAAGAAACCGTTTTCAGAGCTTCAGAGTTTATGCAGAAATTCCTTGCTGAATTCCTACAGCAGCAAGCCAAGCACGCGGGCGGCTGCGTTTCGAATTTGTGTCACGTTTACCTCTTTTTTTTTCGATTCGGCTAGTGAAAATTAGACTCGGCGGATGGTGCTATTCCACGTTCAAATGTTCTGTGGAAACATGTTTTTCAAAGTGATAAAAATGATTATATCTGAAGCTGATTAGTGGAGATTTGTTATAAACTGCAGTTTTTTTTTGACGATTTTTCGTGCGGTATGTGCATTTTGATGGGCAGTGCTAAGTTCCGGTTATTCTATTCTTTATTGTTAGAGGAGCGACGGATTGCAGTTTCCAAAAAGGAACTTGGTGAGTTTGTTCTGATCAGAAGCGCATGATCACAATGCGTAAATATTACCCATTTGTCGGCCAGAACGTTTACCGAACGTATCCTATGGCACTACCCTTTCCATCAAAATTCCACAACATCCCGTAACGCCTATGATAGGTCAAAGAGTTCTCTGCATCTTTCTTAAGTAGGTATTCAATCAATCATCCTTTCCCATTCCCCAGCTTTCGCAAGGACGCGGCCAGAACAGCACTCGATTATTGGAGGATGCGTCAATCTTGCCTAAGAGTTAGAGGTTAGTCCCAAATTTCTGACTTTGGTAACGGACGGGAAGCAGGCAACCCTCATACAATGGTCTAGGACTGTATGAATATTCATTCATACAATTTTTAATTTAGTTTTTTTTTGTTTCGTTTATCAATTTATTATCTATTTAAATTTTTTTTCACAAACGAGAGTTTTTAAAACTAATATCATGGTTTCTTCCAAGACTTTGTTAACATTTTTTTCAAGAACTTCATCAAAATGTTTATAAATTCTTCGAGTATTCATTCAGGGGATTATCCAGAAATTACTTGAATATTTCCTCTAGGAACACTTTCAAAGATGTGTCGTTCCAAAAGGTTGAAAGTAATTTTCTGAGTTCATATGCATACAAATAACATATATCAAAAAAGAAAGTGTTCATCCAAGTTGAATTTCTTCAAGAATTCTCAAGATGAATTCCGCATTACCCCTACGAAGTCCTTTTTGAAATTTCCAATACCTTATCCTGGAACTCTTCTAGAAATAAATTTGAAAATTGTTCTGGGTTTCTCCTGGAATGCATCCAGAGATTTCTCCCTTAAATATTCAAAGAAAATCTGATCCTGCCCGCAATTATTCGTGGATTTTTCTAGGATTTTTTCCAGAATCATTTTTGGGAAATCAAGTAGCTAAAAGTTTCTCCTAGAATGATTGTAGGAATTACTATCACATTGACTGCTCCAATTATTATACTTAAAAGCATTCCTTAAACTTCAAAAAATATCTTAAAACAATATGTTATAGTAGTTAAGGTATGACCGGAAGCAAGTTTGAGGCAACCCAGGAGTAAGGAATTTCGGTTAAAGTCTGTGAAGGGATTCTTGGGAGTAATGTGTAGGAAATATTGTACAAATCTCGGAGGAAACCTTAGATATCTTTAAGAATAATTTCCAAAATAAATTTTGTAAGGAATTCTGGCGGATTTACTGAGAGAAACCCTGGGAAAAATCTTGAACAGAAAACAAAATCGCATTAATTGGACGTGTCCCTGCGAAAAGTCGTTAAGAAATCCTAAAGAAAATTCTTAAGAATCATAGGATATGTTTTGAATTAAACACTATATGATATTATATTTTGGGGGCCTTCCTTAGCCGAGTGGTTAGAGTCCGCGGCTACTAAGCAAAGCCATGCTGAAGGTGTCTGGGTTCGATTCCCGGTCGGTTCAGGATCGTTTCGTAATGGAAATTTCCTTGACTTCCCTGGGCATAAAGTATAATCGTACCTGCCACACGATATACGAATGCGAAAATGGCAACTTTGGCAAAGAAAGCTCTCAGTTAATAACTTTGGAAGTGCTCATAAGAACATAAGCTGAGAAGCAGGCTCTGTCCCAGTGGGGACGTAATGCCAAGGAGAAGAAGAAGATGATAATTTTGAGTGCGGAATGTTTGCGTCTACTATTTTTAAGATAATTGTTTAATTATGTATATCAACTCTACGGAACCAACACTGTGAAAATCTGGCATCGCTGGCCACCACACGACGGACGGACGGACCTCTTGAAAAGAATCTCTCTTCTGGAGGGTCTTTTGCTTTGACGCAAGTCAATCTCCTCTAGCCGTACGAGTTTGCCACGGTTTGATGCTTCCAACCCAAGAAGTCAAGTCAGTGCCAGTGGTGGAATCTGGCAGCAGGTTGGTGTTTGCAAATCTTGAAAGCTAGCCAGCAAACAGCACTTTGATTGCCATTCTTTCCAGCTTTACATAGCCACCGAACCACTAACACAAGGCAAGTGAGAGAGGGTCCTTGGGTCGAAGCAGGCGAGTTCGGTCCCGATACACGTGTTGGCAAACAGCGCATCCCTTGCACCAATACTACACACAGGCATGCTTGGATTGTGAGGAATTGGTAGCGCACCAACACTCGCAAACAGAAGAAGAAGGGGCAAAAGACTATACCATGATGACGGCGAGGGGGAACGGTGGACACAGCAGCGCGCAACGGTTTGGTTGTTGCTGCTCCGGTGAACTTTAAAGTGGTATCGAAGAAAAGCAAAAAAAAAAGAAGGAAAGTAAACGAACGAAAATGAAGAGCGAGCGCAGGTTTTGTGTGTAGACACACTTACTTCTGCTGGCCTTCTCATTTGCGACCACGGAAGACTATTCGCGGTCGGTGGATGGATGAACTAGAAGGCGCGGTGTTTGCATTTGGTTCGATTAAATGACACTCGAAGTACCTTCGGGTTCGAGTGTAGAGTTAGGAAAAATATAAAAACAAGGAAATATCGAACACAGATTTTGGCGTTATTTTCCATATTATGGAGGAAATTTCTCGTAGCAAAGATTTTTCCAAAGAATCAGTAATTTCCCACAGGAATTTGTCTAACTATTTTTGCCACTTTCCTTAAAGAATCCAGTGATGGGCAGAGTTGGTAGTCCAATGGCTATCGCTTCTGCTTTCCAAGCAGAAGGTTGTGGGTTCAATCCCAGGCCCGTTCCTTTGTCATATTCGTAACATTCTTCTAAATAATTATCTTTCTTTGTCTCTCTGCGTCATCCTTGTTAATGACATCAAACATCAACAGGTCTATCTTTCACTAGAAATGAATGAAACGACTCAACCGTGGTGGTATCCATACGATCGAATACCCGACCAGATGGAAGAAACAAGATTATAACAGAATGTGTTCCCCTGATATGATTTTTTTATATCACCAGCTGTTATAAAACATGTACCGTTAGTAGTTAAAATAACAAAAATTCTAACAAAATTTGCACCAAATTAAACTAAAATATAACAAAGCCTGTTACAATTATATCAAAATTATTATAGAATGTGTTGCAAGGATGTTACAAAATAACAAAATTATTGCAAACTATGTTACTGTTTATGACATCGGATGTTATTTGAAACCAACTTATAAATGCGATGTCAAAAATATAGCAAATGTTGTTATAAATGTGTTACTAAAATTATAACAAGTTGAGAACAAAGCCATCTTGATAGCAGAATGTTATCAACTCCTGTTATTTTTAACTGCTGCTGATAGGAATGTGTTATAATCTTGTTATGTGGTTCTCATCCATCACTAACAAAACACTCCTACTTTCAAGGTAGCTGTGAGAAATGCAGGAGATTCTCTGGTTGCCTAGTAACAATAGCTATCTACTTAACATTCCTTCCTCTCCCCGATGGTCACGAGGACGTGGCCGGCGCCGTTATCAATGTATCATTGTGCAGTGACGATGCAAAACACACAACTAAGCAAGCGTGCTCACAATCTTTTGTCCCAATTTTTCGGATTGGGATACAATCTCAAGAAAAATTGTCATGACAAACATAGGGTCCAGCATTATGGCAACCTTTTCAACTCAAATTTTTTTTATGGTTGTTATTCGATAATGTGAGAATATTTACCAACAAGGAGAGGGTTCTCAAAAATTGCAATTCAAAGCTATTATTACAACCTTCACTGTCGAGACTCTCAGCCGTTGGATGGTTGTTCTCCGATAGTGCACACAGATTTAACGTCATCGTAATCATCGTCATCATCGAAACTTCAAAAGCAGTTCTTCTGTTCAAAACTAACAATTATTCGATGAAAATGTGTTCACCGTGTTTTGGTTGAAGAATAGAACACACTTTGTTGTAAATTTTCTTGATTTTGAACGAAAAAACTGCTTTTGAAAATAAGGAAATCAATGACGGATCCTACCTCCTTAACACTTCAGTACTGTAATCCGGGGTAACATTGATCAGTTTTTGGGATATTTCCTAAATTTTTCATTTGAAAACGCAAATGTCGCAAGTTTAGTATTTTTAAAACAAGTACTGGCACCCACCGCTTGTGACTATATACTGTATTTTGGTTTTCGAAAGCCATGTAAACAACGTTCGGTAATATTGAAAATGTCGTTGCTTACTTAAATCATGGTCCTTGAAGCCGAATATGAAGTCCAAACTCTTACAAGTCATTTAGTTTTTGAGTTATTTCAAAAATGAAAACACTTTGTACCGCGCAGTACGCCCAAAGGCAGGCAATTTCTTAAGGAATTTCTGCATTCTTAATAGTACTTCGTTAACGTTGCTTGATTGAATAAACTTATGAAAGATTTGACAACGGAATCGTTTTTGGTGATGCTATTTTTAGTAACAATCGCATTTTCCTTGCTCATACCATTTACAGAACTTGTGTGAGACATGCATCTTCGGTAGTGTCATCCATAATGATAAAAATCAATGATTCAAAATGTTAACAAATTTATGCATGAACGAAACGCAATTTTCCCAAAAACCTTAATTTACATCAGCTTATATATGTAAGAAAGAGAGGCACCATTAATGCTTTGAAAATACTTCATCAATAAGTGATGACTCGAGCTTTTTACGAGAAGGATCATACCGATCAATGTTACCCCGGTTTACGGTAATGCATTTTGTTCAACAGTGGTGGAAAAACCTCGCTTAGCGTACACAGCTTCACTGTGGTGGGTCTAACGCTAGCGAACCGCGCAACGACTGAAGGGTTAATAAAGACATATAAGAGACTCTCATAAAAGAAATCCCTCCAGTACATCATCATTACATCAAGAATTCTGAGATTACTTCAAGAAGATCATCTCAATAATAAATTCGGACAAGATTGTAAAGGTTTCCCAGCTGAATTCGTCTAGATTCTCTTAAAAAAATAAAGAGAGCAGTGTTTGTTTTGGCTTTTTTTTAATATCTATAAATTGATTTTCCCAAAGTATTTTTTCGCAAAATATTCAAAAAAAAATTATAATTTAACCAGTAGAGTTTTTCCAAAAAAAAAAAAAAATTATGAAGGTAATTCCAAATAATCTGTGATGGGTTTCCGAATGAATGTGTGGAGATTCTCAAAAAGGAATTTGTGAGAATTGTTCTAAAGGGATCAGTAGAGACTTGGTAGAGTAGTAGAGACTTATCAGTTAGTAGGTTCTATAAAATTTGTGGAGATTGCCCATATGTGTAAGTGGAGAGTTTCTTAAAAAATCTGAAAGTATTTGCTAAAATAATCTATGAAGATTTGCGGAAAAAACAAGTGGATTTTTTTTAAGTGAACTGGTAAAAATGTGCTGTTAGAAGAAACTGTGAAGATTTTCTGATGAAATATATGGGAATGTTTGAAGATTTTCCAAAAGGGATAAAAAAGTTTTCTCAAGGCGTCTGCGAATGTTCCAAGTCTCAAGAAATCTATGTTAATTATTTCAATGTATGAAAATTCCATCATGGAATCAGTGCTAATTTTCTGAAAAAAAAACCACTTAAAGGTTCTCTAATGAGACAAACTAAGGTTCATGATCTGTGAATATGTCTCCAAAAAATGTGCCTATCGAAGACGTCTCTAAGGATATTTTATTCTGAAATCTGTGAAGATTTCCCCATAGAATTCACTAAGAATCTCACAAGGGATCAGGGGATCAGAATCTCACAAGGATCATTTATAAAGAAACCTGTGAATTTTTTATCATGTTATTATTGAAAATTAGTGTCCGGCGAAGAATTTGTATAGAACTTGTGCAAATTTGCCAAAAATCTCTGGAAAATCTGTGAAGATTACTGGTTCCTACCAGTGACGATTTTTCCAAATAATCTATGAATATTTTCTGAATATATCTCTTGAGAATTCTCCACAGATCCTATGAATTCGTTGTTATGGATTTTTTTCAAGATTCTTTCAAAGGATAATTAAAAATGATGATTATGATGAAAATGTCAATGGAGAGCCAAAGATGATTCTCCATGATAGCAGGTAGACAACCTACTAGAGAGTCTATGTAGGTTTTTTTTTTCAAATAAGCACACTGAGATATCACTACACAGTTCTTCAACTAAAATATCAAGATTTATAGTAATGTATGAAGATTTTTTTACAAGTAAGCGATGCTATATTCTCTCCAGGAATCTTAAGAAATGGATGATGACGATTTGACAAAAAAAAACTTTTATAAACTATTCCAAGGAATCTTTGGGGAATTCCTTCGAGTTCAAGAAAATGTACCCAAGAAATTCTCAGATTTTTTGAAGATTTGTTCACACTGCAAAAACCGCACACATCGAATCAAGTAAAAATCACTGATTCTGACGAGATTCATGACGCACTTCGACGGCTTATGATATGATTTCTCACAAAATCTGGTAACATTGATGAGAAAATTTAGAGCAATCCAAAATGGAGAAAGATGTGAGTTCCAACGGAACCTGGTGGGTCAGAGTTAATTTTGATAGATTTTTAAGCAAGATAAATTTGGAACATTGAACAAAAACTGATTTCAATTGATTTTCAATGATGTGGCCACCTGTTATCAATGCAGTGTCTTTTTTGGAATTCAATGTAAGTGACCCAGATTGTAATATTTTCGTATCACATGGCGACCGTGCTCTGAGTGATCAAACCGAGAAAAAATATACAAGATTGATAGTTGTTGATAATATGGCGACGATACAAAGACAATTTTTTCTCTAAACCCGTATAAATCAGAGAAAGCAACTCCAAGAGCGAATACTTCGGATCATAGTTTTGTTTCTAAACCCTGACATGGCGACCGTGTAAAGTCTGATGAAATTTTGTCAACGATTTATGCATTTCTGCATTGAGAAAATCATCTCTCATCCAAACACAATTCGATAATCCATGAAAAAGCATCGTACGACAGTCCTAACGTATCGTCCTCAAAGGCTAGCACCACTTGGTGAAATTACCCCGCTTCCCATGCACCACCACAGCCACCGAATCCGAACAATTTCGAAAGGAGAACCTTGTGCCGTACCATAAGGACAACGAAAAACCTCCCGAAAGAAACAACTTCCGAAATAAACTCTCCCATCGTTGTGCTCGCCGCCGCTCGCGCTCTAATCGTCGTTGCACATTTTTGGCACTCGAATTATGCAGTGCTGGTGCTGGGCCAATGTTTGGCCAAAAGCACCGCACAAACAACACTTCTGCTTCGACGGGCTTCCGGGGAATGAGGATTGAATTGGGGATGAAAAACTCTGTGAGGGAACGAAACGAAACGCTTCTGCTCTAAAGTGGATGAAATTAGTTTAAATTGTTTGACTTTTTCCCGTTTTTCTCCTTCTGGTTGGGACCGACCGTTTGGACGTGTCCCGATTAGAGGGAAGACACAAAATTATAACATAATGTGTTTCTCTGGAGTTTTTTTTGTTCTTCAAGCCGTGTAAAAATTAAATACGTCCATTTGAAAAAGTAATCGAGAAATATTATTATAAATCTTTTACAAAAACTTTACCAAGTTAGAAAAAACATGTTGAGAACAAAATTATATCAAGTTCTGTTATTTTTAACTACTCTTCATTGAAATGTGTGATGCTCTTGTCATATAATTCTGATCGGGCTTCCATCCAATTCCGGGACGAAGAAGATCCGTTCTTCGTTTCGAATGTCCGGAAGTGTTTCGTTCGAGAGGAAGACAGGAGGGCCCAGGACAAGGTTGCTAATCCACTCAAGTGAATCGGAAGAAGTTTGTTCTCGTCGTCGGAAAATGGTGGCTTGGGCTTGGCTCAGAGTCGTCTCCGGCAGGATCCGGTCGAAAAAACCTGAAGAGTGAACTAATTTGCGGAACTGTGTGTGAAGAGTCTTGCTTTCGGAAGAAGTGGGTCAGGGATGGTAGCGACTGCATATCTCAAAAATGAGAACTTGAATTTGAAGACCGAAATCCTTTTCAGGATTTGTCTGAAATACTTCTCAGGATTTATCTAAAATTCTTGTCAGAATTTGTCTGAAATCCTTCTCAAGATTTGACTGAAATCTTTTTCAGGACTTGTCTGAAAACCTTCTCAGAATTTGTCTGAAATCCTTCTCAGGATTAGTCTGAAATCCTTCCAAGAA
Organism: Aedes aegypti; assembly: GCF_002204515.2. Taxonomy (NCBI): domain Eukaryota; kingdom Metazoa; phylum Arthropoda; class Insecta; order Diptera; family Culicidae; genus Aedes; species Aedes aegypti. The sequence goes on from NC_035107.1 coordinate 14,857,138, forward strand.
TTTGTCTGAAATCCTTCTCAAGATTTGTCTGAAATCCTTCCAAGGAATTGTTTGAAATCCTTTTTAGGATTTGTCTGAATTTTTTTCAGGATTTGTCTGAAATCCTTTCTAGGATTTGTCTGAGATCTTTCTCAGGATTTGTCTGAAATCTTTCTCAGGATTTATCAGAAAGCCTTCTTAGGATTTGTCAGAAATCCTTCTCAGGTTTTGTCAGATATTTTTCTTAGGATTTGTCTGGAATCCTTCTCAGGATTTGTCTGGAATCCTTCTCAGGATTTGTCTGAAAACCTTCTCAGGATTTGTCTGAAATCTTTCTGAGGATTTGTCTGAAATCCTTCTTAGAATTAGTCTGAAATCCTCGGAACTTGACTAAAATTTTTCTCAGCATTTGTCTGAAATCCTTCTCAGGATTTGTCTGAAATCCTTCTCAGGATTTGTCTGAAATCCTTCTCAGGATTTATTTAATTTCCTTTTCAGGATTTGTCTGAAATCCTTCTTAGGATTTGTCGTAAATCCTTCTCAGGATTTGTTTGAAATACTTCTTAGAATTAGTCTGAAATTCTTCTCAGGATTTGTCTGAAATCCTCCTCAGGATTTGTCTGAAATCCTTCTCAGGATTTGTCTGAAATCCTTCTCAGGATTTGTCTGAAATCCTTCCCACGATTTGTCTAAAATTCTTTCCAGGATTTGTCTGAAATCCTTCTCAATATTTGTCTGAAATCCTTTTCAGAATTTGTCTGAAATCATTTTCAGGATTTGTTTGAAATCCTTCTCAGTATTTGTCTAAAATGCTTCTCAAGGTTAGTCTGAAATCCTTCTTAGAACTTGTATGAATGGAAAAGTTTGAAATCCTTCTCAGGATTTGTCTGAAATCGTTCTCAGAATTTGTCTGCAATCCTTCTCAGTGTTTGTCTGTTTGTAGTTCTCAGGATTTATCTGAAATCCTTCCCAGGATTTGTCTGAAATCCTTCTCAGGATTTGTCTGAAATCCTTCTAAGGATTCGAATGAGGATTCGTCTGAAATCCTCCTCAGGATTCGTCTGAAATCCTTCTCAACATTTGTCTGAAATCCTTCCCAAGATTTGTCTGAAATCCTTCTCGGGATTTATCTGAAATCCTAGTCAAGATTTGTCTCAAAGATAGACCTAATACCATCCCTGATGGGTGAACACCGGATGACTCCGAGATTGGTGTGTGGGCCCACCTTCAATGCCGAAGATTAAGCACAGAGCGAGCGAGAGGTACGGAATTTGAGTTATGATAATTCATGACCCTAATTGTGACAGAAACCGCAGCAGCAGCAGCAGCAGAAACACTGTGGCGGAGTGTCAGCTTGTTCGGAAAGATGAGCGAAAGGACAACAATAACAGCTTTGCAATAAAACCAGGCAAAACACGGCGAAGGCGCTTTGTTTCCGAGACAAAAAAAAAGTGGAATAAGAGGTTGGTGTCCTTTCAAGTACGTCATTACCGTACGTTGGTCGACGGATGGTCGAGTTGAATAGGGAACAGGATTTTTTTTCTTTGCGACACGTTTTGTCGCAAAAGAATCGGAGGGAAACCCAAGACAAAAGTCAGAAGCAAACAACAAAACTCCCGACGAAGAGAGATGGAGAATAAGCAGCCAGAAGCAACGGACCCCGATTATTATCTTAATAGGTTCGAGTTCGGTCTGTCGGATGGTTGTTCTGTGTGTGTGCACGATGGCACTCTGTTATACTCTGTGGCCATGGTTCGGTAATTTTGGGCTCATCCCGCTTGATGGTGACAGGTAAAAGAGACTGGAAAGGTTGTATTTTTCTTTTGTTGCTCGGTCTTGGTCTTCTCGAGCATCACCGAAGGGGTGATAGAATTTAATGCGGAATAATTTAAATCCTTTTTGTAGCTTTAATAGCATTCGCTTTGAGTGAGATGGTGTAATTTGAAGATTGATGGAGATAATAATCCATTTGGGTATCACCTCGTAATCCGGAAGACTAAGGTGGGCTTACCTTATGCAACAAAACTCGTTTAACAATAAGATTTCGATTTTCATTTGATTTCGATTCGATTCGATTTCGATTCAATTTCGATTCGATTTCGATTCAATTTCGATTCAATTTTGATTCGATTTCGATTTAGATTCGATTTTGATTTCGATTCGATTTCGATTCGATTTCGATTCGATTTCGATTCGATTTCGATTCGATTTCGATTCGATTTCGATTCGATTTCGATTCGATTTCGATTCGATTTCGATTCGATTTCGATTCGATTTCGATTCGATTTCGATTCGATTTCGATTCGATTTCGATTCGATTTCGATTCGATTTCGATTCGATTCGATTTCGATTCGATTTCGATTCGATTTCGATTCGATTTCGATTCGATTTCGATTCGATTCGATTTCGATTCGATTTCGATTCGATTCGATTCGATTTCGATTCGATTTCGATTCGATTTCGATTCGATTTCGATTCGATTCGATTCGATTTCGATTCGATTTCGATTCGATTCGATTCGATTTCGATTCGATTTCGATTCGATTTCGATTCGATTTCGATTCGATCGATTCGATTCGATTTCGATTCGATTTCGATTCGATTTCGATTCGATTTCGATTCGATTCGATTCGATTTCGATTCGATTTCGATTCGATTTCGATTCGATTTCGATTCGATTTCGATTCGATTTCGATTCGATTTCGATTCGATTTCGATTCGATTTCGATTCGATTTCGATTCGATTTCGATTCGATTTCGATTCGATTTCGATTCGATTCGATTCGATTTCGATTCGATTTCGTCGATTTCGATTCGATTTCGATTCGATTTCGATTCGATTTCGATTTCGATTTTCGATTCGATTTCGATTCGATTTCGATTCGATTTCGATTCGATTTCGATTCGATTTCGATTCGATTTCGATTCGATTTCGATTCGATTTCGATTCGATTTCGATTCGATTTCGATTCGATTTCGATTCGATTTCGATTCGATTTCGATTCGATTTCGATTCGATTTCGATTCGATTTCGATTCGATTTCGATTCGATTTCGATTCGATTTCGATTCGATTTCGATTCGATTTCGATTCGATTTCGATTCGATTTCGATTCGATTTCGATTCGATTTCGATTCGATTTCGATTCGATTTCGATTCGATTTCGATTCGATTTCGATTCGATTTCGATTCGATTTCGATTCGATTTCGATTCGATTTCGATTCGATTTCGATTCGATTTCGATTCGATTTCGATTCGATTTCGATTCGATTTCGATTCGATTTCGATTCGATTTCGATTCGATTTCGATTCGATTTCGATTCGATTTCGATTCGATTCGATTCGATTCGATTTCGATTCGATTTCGATTCGATTTCGATTCGATTTCGATTCGATTTCGATTCGATTTCGATTCGATTTCGATTCGATTTCGATTCGATTTCGATTCGATTTCGATTCGATTTCGATTCGATTTCGATTCGATTTCGATTCGATTTCGATTCGATTTCGATTCGATTTCGATTCGATTTCGATTCGATTTCGATTCGATTTCGATTCGATTTCGATTCGATTTCGATTCGATTTCGATTCGATTTCGATTCGATTTCGATTCGATTTCGATTCGATTTCGATTCGATTTCGATTCGATTTCGATTCGATTTCGATTCGATTTCGATTCGATTTCGATTCGATTTCGATTCGATTTCGATTCGATTTCGATTCGATTTCGATTCGATTTCGATTCGATTTCGATTCGATTTCGATTCGATTTCGATTCGATTTCGATTCGATTTCGATTCGATTTCGATTCGATTTCGATTCGATTTCGATTCGATTTCGATTCGATTTCGATTCGATTTCGATTCGATTTCGATTCGATTTCGATTCGATTTCGATTCGATTTCGATTCGATTTCGATTCGATTCGATTCGATTCGATTTCGATTCGATTTCGATTCGATTTCGATTCGATTCGATTTCGATTCGATTTCGATTCGATTTCGATTCGATTTCGATTCGATTTCGATTCGATTTCGATTCGATTTCGATTCGATTTCGATTCGATTTCGATTCGATTTCGATTCGATTTCGATTCGATTTCGATTCGATTTCGATTCGATTTCGATTCGATTTCGATTCGATTTCGATTCGATTTCGATTCGATTTCGATTCGATTTCGATTCGATTTCGATTCGATTTCGATTCGATTTCGATTCGATTTCGATTCGATTTCGATTCGATTTCGATTCGATTTCGATTCGATTTCGATTCGATTTCGATTCGATTTCGATTCGATTTCGATTCGATTTCGATTCGATTTCGATTCGATTTCGATTCGATTTCGATTCGATTTCGATTCGATTCGATTCGATTCGATTTCGATTCGATTTCGATTCGATTTCGATTCGATTTCGATTCGATTTCGATTCGATTTCGATTCGATTTCGATTCGATTTCGATTCGATTTCGATTCGATTTCGATTCGATTTCGATTCGATTTCGATTCGATTTCGATTCGATTTCGATTCGATTTCGATTCGATTTCGATTCGATTTCGATTCGATTTCGATTCGATTTCGATTCGATTTCGATTCGATTTCGATTCGATTTCGATTCGATTTCGATTCGATTTCGATTCGATTTCGATTCGATTTCGATTCGATTTCGATTCGATTTCGATTCGATTTCGATTCGATTTCGATTCGATTTCGATTCGATTCGATTCGATTCGATTTCGATGTCGATTCGATTTCGATTCGATTTCGATTTCTATTCAATTTCTATTCAATTCGATTCGATTTCGATTCGATTTCGATTCGATTTCGATTCGATTTCGATTCGATTTCGATTCGATTTCGATTCGATTTTCGATTCGATTTCGATTCGATTCGATTTCGATTCGATTTCGATTCGATTTCGATTCGATTTCGATTCGATTCGATTCGATTTCGATTCGATTTCGATTTGATTTTGATTCGAGTTCGATTCGATTTCGATTCGATTTCGATTCGATTTTGATTCGAGTTCGATTCGAGTTCGATTCGATTTCGATTCGATTTCGATTCGATTTCGATTCGATTTCGATTCGATTTCGATTCGATTTCGATTCGATTTAGATTTGATTTCGATTCGATTTCGATTCGATTTCGATTCGATTTCGATTCGATTTCGATTCGATTTCGATTCGATTTCGATTCGATTTCGATTCGATTTCGATTCGATTTCGATTCGATTTCGATTCGATTTCGATTCGATTTCGATTCGATTTCGATTCGATTTCGATTCGATTTCGATTCGATTTCGATTTCGATTTCGATGTCGATTCGATTTCGATTCGATTTCGATTTCGATTCGATTTCTATTCAATTTCTATTCAATTACGATTCGATTACGATTCGATTTCGATTCGATTTCGATTCGATTTCGATTCGATTTCGATTCGATTTCGATTCGATTTCGATTCGATTTCGATTCGATTTCGATTCAATTTCGATTCAATTTCGATTCGATTTCGATTCGATTTCGATTTCGATGTCGATTCGATTTCGATTCGATTTCGATTTCGATTCGATTTCTATTCAATTTCTATTCAATTACGATTCGATTTCGATTCGATTTCGATTCGATTTCGTTTCGATTTCGTTTCGATTTCGATTCGATTCCGATTCGATTTCGATTCGATTCGATTTCGATTCGATTTCGATTCGATTTCGATTCGATTTCGATTCGATTTCGATTCGATTTCGATTCGATTTCGATTCGATTTCGATTCGATTTCGATTCGATTTCGATTTCGATTCGATTCGATTTCGATTCGATTTCGATTCGATTTCGATTCGATTTCGATTCGATTTCGATTCGATTTCGATTCGATTTCGATTCGATTTCGATTCGATTTCGATTCGATTTCGATTCGATTTCGATTCGATTTCGATTCGATTTCGATTCGATTTCGATTCGATTTCGATTCGATTTCGATTCGATTTCGATTCGATTTCGATTCGATTTCGATTCGATTTCGATTCGATTTCGATTCGATTTCGATTCGATTTCGATTCGATTTCGATTCGATTTCGATTCGATTTCGATTCGATTTCGATTCGATTTCGATTCGATTTCGATTCGATTTCGATTCGATTTTGATTCGATTTTGATTCGAGTTCGATTCGATTTCGATTCGATTTCGATTCGATTTCGATTCGATTTCGATTCGATTTCGATTCGATTTCGATTCGATTTCGATTCGATTTCGATTCGATTTCGATTCGATTTCGATTCGATTTCGATTCGATTTCGATTCGATTTCGATTCGATTTTGATTCGATTTCGATTCGATTTCGATTCGATTTCGATTCATTTCGATTCGATTTCGATTCGATTTCGATTCGATTTCGATTCGATTTCGATTCGATTTCGATTCGATTTCGATTCGATTTCGATTCGATTTCGATTCGATTTCGATTCGATTTCGATTCGATTTCGATTCGATTTCGATTCGATTTCGATTCGATTTCGATTCGATTTCGATTCGATTTCGATTCGATTTTGATTCGATTTCGATTCGATTTCGATTCGATTTCGATTCGATTTCGATTCGATTTCGATTCGATTTCGATTCGATTTCGATTCGATTTCGATTCGATTTCGATTCGATTTCGATTCGATTTCGATTCGATTTCGATTCGATTTCGATTCGATTTCGATTCGATTTCGATTCGATTTCGATTCGATTTCGATTCGATTTCGATTCGATTTCGATTCGATTTCGATTCGATTTCGATTCGATTTCGATTCGATTTCGATTCGATTTCGATTCGATTTCGATTCGATTTCGATTCGATTTCGATTCGATTTCGATTCGATTTCGATTCGATTTCGATTCGATTTCGATTCGATTTCGATTCGATTTCGATTCGATTTCGATTCGATTTCGATTCGATTTCGATTCGATTTCGATTCGATTTCGATTCGATTTCGATTCGATTTCGATTCGATTTCGATTCGATTTTGATTCGATTTGATTCGAGTTCGATTCGATTTCGATTCGATTTTGATTCGAGTTCGATTCGAGTTCGATTCGATTTCGATTTGATTTCGATTCGATTTCGATTCGATTTCGATTCGATTTCGATTCGATTTCGATTCGATTTCGATTCGATTTCGATTCGATTTTGATTCGATTTTGATTCGATTTCGATTCGATTTCGATTCGATTTCGATTCGATTTCGATTCGATTTCGATTCGATTTCGATTCGATTTCGATTCGATTTCGATTCGATTTCGATTCGATTTCGATTCGATTTCGATTCGATTTCGATTCGATTTCGATTCGATTTCGATTCGATTTCGATTCGATTTCGATTCGATTTCGATTCGATTTCGATTCGATTCGATTCGATTTCGATTCGATTTCGATTCGATTTCGATTCGATTTCGATTCGATTTCGATTTCGATTCGATTTCGATTCGATTTCGATTCGATTTCGATTCGATTTCGATTCGATTTCGATTCGATTTCGATTCGATTTCGATTCGATTTCGATTCGATTTCGATTCGATTTCGATTCGATTTCGATTCGATTTCGATTCGATTTCGATTCGATTTCGATTCGATTTCGATTCGATTTCGATTCGATTCGATTTCGATTCGATTTCAATTCGATTTCAATTCGATTTCAATTCGATTTCGATTCTATTTCGATTTCGATTCGATTTCGATTCGATTTCGATTCGATTTCGATTCGATTTTGATTCGATTTTGATTCGATTTTGATTCGATTTCGATTCGATTTCGATTCGATTTCGATTCGATTTCGATTCGATTTCGATTCGATTTCGATTCGATTTCGATTCGATTTCAATTCGATTTCGATTCGATTTCGATTCGATTTCGATTCTTGAGTCTCTGGGAGGGTCTCTGGAGAGACCAGAGTCTCTGGAGAGACCAGAGTCTCTGGAGAGGACCAGAGTCCTCTGGAGAGACCAGAAGTCTCCTGGATGAGACCCAGAGTCTCTGGAAGAGACCAGAGTCTCTGGAGAGACCAGAGTCTCTGGAGAGGACCCAGAGTCTCTGGAGAGACCAGAGTCTCTGGAGAAGACCCAGAGTCTCTGGAGATGACGCAGAAGTCTCTGGAGAGACCAGAGTCTCTGGGAGAGAACCAGGAGTCTCTGGAAGAGACCAGAGTCTCTGGGAGAGGACCAGAGTCTCTGGATGAGGACCGAGGGAGACCAGGTCCTCTGGAGAGACCAGAGTCTCTGGAGAGACCAGAGTCTCTGGGAGACCAGGTCTGGGACCAGAGTCTCGGAGAGACCAGAGTCTCTGGAGAACCAGAGTCTCTGGAGAGACCAGAGTCTCTGGAGAGACCAGAGTCTCTGGAGAGACCAGAGTCTCTGGAGAGACCAGAGTCTCTGGAGAGACCAGAGTCTCTGGAGAGACCAGAGTCTCTGGAGAGACCAGAGTCTCTGGAGAGACCAGAGTCTCTGGAGAGACCAGAGTCTCTGGAGAGACCAGAGTCTCTGGAGAGACCAGAGTCTCTGGAGAGACCAGAGTCTCTGGAGAGACCAGAGTCTCTGGGACAGGGGAGAGACCAGAGTCTCTGGAGAGACCAGAGTCTCTGGAGAGACCAGAGTCTCTGGAGAGACCAGAGTCTCTGGAGAGACCAGAGTCTCTGGAGAGACCAGAGTCTCTGGAGAGACCAGAGTCTCTGGAGAGACCAGAGTCTCTGGAGAGACCAGAGTCTCTGGAGAGACCAGAGTCTCTGGAGAGACCAGAGTCTCTGGAGAGACCAGAGTCTCTGGAGAGACCAGAGTCTCTGGAGAGACCAGAGTCTCTGGAGAGACCAGAGTCTCTGGAGAGACCAGAGTCTCTGGAGAGACCAGAGTCTCTGGAGAGACCAGAGTCTCTGGAGAGACCAGAGTCTCTGGAGAGACCAGAGTCTCTGGAGAGACCAGAGTCTCTGGAGAGACCAGAGTCTCTGGAGAGACCAGAGTCTCTGGAGAGACCAGAGTCTCTGGAGAGACCAGAGTCTCTGGAGAGACCAGAGTCTCTGGAGAGACCAGAGTCTCTGGAGAGACCAGAGTCTCTGGAGAGACCAGAGTCTCTGGAGAGACCAGAGTCTCTGGAGAGACCAGAGTCTCTGGAGAGACCAGAGTCTCTGGAGAGACCAGAGTCTCTGGAGAGACCAGAGTCTCTGGAGAGACCAGAGTCTCTGGAGAGACCAGAGTCTCTGGAGAGACCAGAGTCTCTGGAGAGACCAGAGTCTCTGGAGAGACCAGAGTCTCTGGAGAGACCAGAGTCTCTGGAGAGACCAGAGTCTCTGGAGAGACCAGAGTCTCTGGAGAGACCAGAGTCTCTGGAGAGACCAGAGTCTCTGGAGAGACCAGAGTCTCTGGAGAGACCAGAGTCTCTGGAGAGACCAGAGTCTCTGGAGAGACCAGAGTCTCTTAGGAGTCCAGAGTCTCTTGGGAGACCAGAGTCTCTTGGGAGTCCAGAGTCTCTTGGGAGACCAGAGTCTCTTGGAAGACCAGAGCCTCTGGAGAGACCAGAGCCTCTTGAGAGCCCAGAGTCTCTGGAGAGACCATAGTCTTTGGAGAGACCAGATCTCTGGAGAGACCAGATCTCTGGAGAGACCAGAGTCTCTGGACAGCTCGAAATCTCTGAAAATCACAGAGTCTCTTTATATCCTTGAGTTCCTCTGCAAGAGCTTAGAGGCTCCAAAGAACCCTTCAGATCTGCGGTAGATTAATTACAATCAATTTGAGGAATGTTTCAACATTAAAGACTTCTTCGAAGTACTCAGACTTTTCCCAATGTAGGTCACTTGTTTCCAGAAACTGGTTCCCACTTTGTCCACATGCCCAACACATGCCGCCAGAAATTACACATTTCCATCTGCATGGCCGTCTGTCACTTGGCAGCACGCGCGCCTGCAGAAAGACCCTCCAAGCATTGCATAATCGACTTGCTCTTTCAAAAGCATCAACCGCGCTGCAGCTCACATCTTGATGGTCGTCGTCGTCGTCGGTAAAGAAATTTGCAATTTCTTTTACCCCTTCTTTTGCCTTCGGCCAACCATTACCCTCGTCACAGTAGATAGGTTGGTCGTTGGGCGCCACTTCATTTCGTTCTTCGATTCGCTGCTTAGCATCGAGCTGGAAACTGGTCCCGTATGACGAGTGTTGGTCATTTGCTTCTTGTGTTCGCGTCAACGCCGAAAACGCGGACATAAAAGGAACGGGAAAAAGGGCTAAAGGGTGAAGCGGAGTGTCTACGCTACCGTTATTTGCCTCTTTGTAACTTCCCGGTAGCACATCTTAACGGGTTAGGGTTGGATTTTGCTATTTCAGTGTTTTCAGTTGCGGTGAGAGTACTGGGCTTATGACCCTCCTAGAAACCAATGTAGGCTCGGTCATGTCGGAAATGGATGGGGTTAAATGTTTCATTAAACGTTCTGCGTTCGACTTTGAATGAAGGTTGAAGAATGTAACGGTTTTGGAGTTGCGGTTAGGGTCCACAGAGAGCGCTGGTGACCAGAGAAGCCTCCTGGAGACCAGAGAAGCCTCTGGAGACCAGAGAAGCCTCCTGGAGACCAGAGAAGCCTCTGGAGACCAGAGAAGCCTCTGGAGACCAGAGAAGCCTCTGGAGACCAGAGAAGCCTCTGGAGACCAGAGAAGTCTCTGGAGACCAGAGAAGCCTCTGGAGACCAGAGAAGTCTCTGGAGACCAGAGAAGTCTCTGGAGACCAGAGAAGTCTCTGGAGACCAGAGAAGTCTCTGGAGACCAGAGAAGTCTCTGGAGACCAGAGAAGTCTCTGGAGACCAGAGAAGTCTCTGGAGACCAGAGAAGTCTCTGGAGACCAGAGAAGTCTCTGGAGACCAGAGAAGTCTCTGGAGACCAGAGAAGTCTCTGGAGACCAAAAAAGCTTCTGGAGCCAGAGAGCCTCTAGAGACCAAAGAAGCTTCTGGAGCCAGAGAGCCTCTAGAGACCAAAGAAGCTTCTGGAGCCAGAGAGCCTCTAGAGACCAGAGAGCCTCTGGAGACCAGAGAGCCTCTGGAGACCAGAGAGCCTCTGGAGACCAGAGAGCCTCTGGAGACCAGAGAGCCTCTGAAGACCAGAGAGCCTCTGGAGACCAGAGAGCTTCTGGGTCCAGAGAAGCCTCTGGAGACCGGAAAAGCGACTGGAGAACCAAAGAAGTCTCTGATGGACATCAATTTTAACAGATTCCAGATACCTATTACTTCTGAGTTTGACGACCACTATATTTTAGAAAATCTGTTGATCCAACATTATTCTAGAAACTCGCAGCTCATGAAAAGCGCAAACCATGCAATTATCGATTTCTGGCAAAAACCTCATTCGACAACATCCACCGAAGCTCGCTCCGACTGGTGTAACTCTAACGAAATGCCAACCCCAAAATTTGCAATCCACTTCCCGGAGTTTTGCGACGGCTTTTGACGGCTCAGCGGTACAAATTCGCAGTAGTGTCTGCGTGTACAGCAGCTATTTATCGAAGCGCCATCTACCTCCCCCACTCCATGCGATTTGTGCAGCGGGAAAGGTGGCAAATTGCATCCACCGTGCATTTGAGTGCAGAACCAGGCAACCGGAGCGCACACAATTTCGTAATTGCTGCCACATTTTCATTAATTACCGGTTGTGACATCCATTTAATATCCATTTCCCGGGCTGCTCTCGCACAGTTGCGTCAACTGGCTTTTCTGTGTCAGTCGTCAGCGCTTCGGACGCAACAAGGACGGTTGCAAATTCCAGCGATTCGGGAGAATGGGAACCGTTGTCGGGCTGGACTTTTCGAAAGGGCCTAACTGCATATTCGAATGCTTCAAATCGACTTCGACTGAATAAGTGCCCAGATTGGGTACCAAATCCTCAGATATTCTCTGAAAACTTTCTTCCTAATCGGATAATACACTGAGAAAAATCTCTCTTCCGACCCTTTCTGAAAATCACCCCCGAATATCTGCATATTTCATATTGACACCGATATTGATTCAACTTTCATCCGCAATCGAAGGCGGCCTTTGTTTTCCCACACAGACTGCGTTTGCTGTGATGTCAGCTCGCCGCCATATGACAGGTGGATATACACTCAGAAAAAAATCCTCCTAAACAAAACTGGACCGCCGCAACCGATGATTATCGGTCGAAAAACCGGCGCTGTCGGTGACTTTGTATGCTTGTGTGTGTGACCATGTGACAAACTACCTATCAGACGCGTCCAATGACCGACCGCCCGGTGTAAAACACTAATTTGCTGGTAATTTATTCAATCGGAATCGCTTTGTTCCGTGTTTCGCCGAGTAAACGCGGGCGCCCACTGCGACGTAGGTATAGATATGTTTAGGCGAGGCATGTTTGTGCTGAGAAGTTTACGCCGCGGTAATGTCGCTCTAGATATCGGTCTACATCAGGGGGTTTACGGAGGGGGGCGGTCTTAGCCAAGCGCGAGTGCGTGCGATAATGGGTGTTTAGTTGATAACCTGAGTGTGATATGTGTCGGGAGTTATCTCAATAGGTTAATCGGAAATCGGGGAGAATGCGTTGTTCTAGGGTTGTTAATGGGATTGGTCAACACCATTTCAACAGGGATAGATTAACATAATCGATCAATGGTTGGTTGGGATTGCCCTTAGTAGCGATTGAGATACTTCCCAGGATTCTTGTTGACGTTGCTTCTCAGAATTATGGTTTGGGAACCTCTACTCAGGATTCCGATTGAGAATCCCTTCTCAGGATTCAGTTTTGGAATCTCTTTCAGGATTCCGTTTATGAATCTCTTCTAATGATTTCCTTAGCGGATCCCTGTTCAGGATTATATTTGGGAGACCAGACAAACCTCTGGAGAGCAGAGAAGTCTATCAAGACCAGAGAAGCCTCTGGAGCTAGAAAAGCCTCTGGGAAGCAGAGAAGCCTCTGGAGAGAGGAGAAGTGTCTGGAGACCAAAGAAGCCTCTGGAGAGAAGATAAGTTTCTTAAGACCAAAGAAGCCTTTGGAGACCAGAGAAGCCTCTGAAGTCTCTGGAAAACAGATAAGTCTATCAAGACCAGCCTCTAGAGCTAGAACCTTTCGGAGACCAGAAGAGCCTCCTGCAACCAAAGAAGCCTCTGGATACCACCTTTGGAGAACAGAGAAGCCTCTGGAGACCAGAGAAGCATCGGAACCGGAGGGTCTCTGCAGATGACAGAGCTTCTGAAGATCAGAGAAGCCTCCAGAGACCAGAGAAACCTCTGGGCCAGAGAAGTCTATCAAGATCAGAGAAGCCTATGGAACTAAAAAAGCCTCTGGAGAGCAGAGAAGTCTCTGGATACCAGAGAAGCCTCTGAAGCCAGAGAAGCCTCTGGAGAGCAGATACTTTTCTTAAGACCAAAGAAGCCTCTGGAGAGCAGAGAAGCCCCTGAAGCCAGAGAAGCCTCTGGAGAACAGATAAGTCTATCAAGATCAGAAAAGCCTCTGGAGCTAGAACCCTTCGGAGAACAGAAAAGCCTACCGAAAACAGAGCAGAAGCCTGTGGGGACCACAAAAGCCTTTAGAGACCTCAGAAAAGCCACTGGACACCAGAGAAGCTTCGACACCAGAGAGGCTCTGGAGACCGGAGAGTCTCTGGATATCAGAAAGTCTCTGGGAACCGAAGGGTCTCTGCAGACCACAGAGCCTCTTAAGATCAGAGAAGCCTCCGGAGACCAGAGAAGCCTCTAGAGACCAAAGAAATCTCTGGAGACCAGAGAAGCATCGACACCAGAGAGCCTGTGGAGACCGGAGTCTCTGGAGACCAGAAAGTCTCTGGAAACCTGAGGATCTCTGCAGATTACAGAGCCTCTGAAGATCAGAGAAGCCTCTGGAGACCAGAGAAGCCTCTAGAGACCAAAGAAGTCTCTGGAGACCAGAGTAGCTTCGACACCAGAGAGCCTCTGGAGACCGGAGTCTCTGGAGACCAGAATGTCTCTGGAAACCTGAGGATCTCTGCAGATTACAGAGCCTCTGAAGATCAGAGAAGCCTCTGGACACCAGAGAAGCCTCTGGAGACCAGAGAAGCCTCTAGAGACCAAAGAAGTCTCTGGAGACCAGAGTAGCTTCGACACCAGAGAGCCTCTGGAGACCGGAGTCTCTGGAGACCAGAATGTCTCTGGAAACCTGAGGATCTCTGCAGATTACAGAGCCTCTGAAGATCAGAGAAGCCTCTGGACACCAGAGAAGCCTCTGGAGACCAGAGAAGCCTCTAGAGACCAAAGAAATCTCTGGAGACTAGAGAAGCTTTTGGAGACCAGAGAAGCTTCGACTTCAGAAAGCCTCTGGAGACCAGAGAAGCCTCTGGAGACCGGAAAGTCTCTGGAAATCAGAAAGTCCCTGGGAACCGAAGGGTCTCTGCAGATTACAGAGCCTCTGAAGATCAGAGAAGCCTCCGGAGACCAGAGAAGCCACTGGAGACCAAAGAAATCTCTGGAGACCAGAGAAGCCTTTGGAGACCGGAGAAGCTTCGACACCAGAGAGCCTTTGGAGACCGGAGAGTCTCTAGTAATCAGAAAGTCTTTGGAAACCGGAGGATCTCTGCAGATCACAGAGCCTCTTAAGATCAGAGAAATCTCCGGAGACCCAAGAATCCTCTGAAGATCAAAGAAGTCTCTGGGGACCAGAGAAGCCTTTGGAGACTAAAGAAGCTTCGACACCAGAGAGCCTCTGGAGACCGGAGAGTCTCTGGAAATCAGAAAGTCTCCGGAAACCGAAGGGTCTCTGCAGATCACAGAGCCTCTTATGATCAGAGAAGCGTCCGGAGACCAGAGAAGCCTCTAAGACTAAGAAAGCCTCTGGAGACCATAGAAGTCTCTGAAGACCAGAGAAGTCTCCGGAGACCAGAGAAGTCTCTGGAGACCAGAGAAGTCTCTGGAGACCAGAGAAGTCTCTGGAGACCAGAGAAGTCTCTGGAGACCAGAGAAGTCTCTGGAGACCAGAGAAGTCTCTGGAGACCAGAGAAGTCTCTGGAGACCAGAGAAGTCTCTGGAGACCAGAGAAGTCTCTGGAGACCAGAGAAGTCTCTGGAGACCAGAGAAGTCTCTGGAGACCAGAGAAGTCTCTGGAGACCAGAGAAGTCTCTGGAGACCAGAGAAGTCTCTGGAGACCAGAGAAGTCTCTGGAGACCAGAGAAGTCTCTGGAGACCAGAGAAGTCTCTGGAGACCAGAGAAGTCTCTGGAGACCAGAGAAGTCTCTGGAGACTAGAGAAGTCTCTGGAGACCAGAGAAGTCTCTGGAGACCAGAGAAGTCTCTGGAGACCAGAGAAGTCTCTGGAGACCGGAGAAGTCTCTGCAGACCAGAGAAGTCTCTGGACACCAGAGAAGATTCCGATTGGAAAACCCTTTGCAGTATTCGGTTTTAGAATCCCTTTTCAGGATTTTGTTTAGAAATCCCTCCTAGAAGTTCTGTTCAGAAATCCCTTTTCAGGATTACGTTTGGGAATCGCTTCTCAAGATTTCATTTGAGATTTCTTCTTACGATTGCGTCGGGTAAGCCCTTCTCAGGATTCCGTTTGGGAATCCTTAAGATTCTGTTGAAGAAATTCTCAGAATTCTGATATGAAGTCCTTCTCATGATACCATTTTAAATTTGATTATCCCTTAAGGTTTCGTCTGAGAATCTTTTCTCAGAATTTCGCTTGGCAATCATTTCTAAGGACTCTATTGGGAATCCCTTCTCAGGATCTTTGTTTGAAATCTTCTTCAGGATTCGATTTCATATTTAGGAATCCTTCTCAGGATTCCTGTTTAGTCCTTTTGGTAATTTTGTATGGAGTTCTTTTCAATGTGCCGTTCGAAAGCCTTCTCAGGCTTACCAATCGGAATTCATCCCGTTAAGAATCCTTCTCAGTATACCGTTAGGAATCTATCACGGTATTCCATCCTGAATCCGCTCACTTTGGAATCCTTCTTAGGATTGCCTTTGGAATCTTTCTAACGATTCCGTTTGAAATCCTTTCAAAGATTTTGTTTTGAATCTAAAGATTTCTATGAAATCTCTTGCAAGGATTTCTGTCAAATTCCTTGCAAGGACTTCTGTCAAATTTCTTGGAAACGTTTCTATCAAATTTCTTGAAAACATTTCTGTCAAATCCTTTGCAAGGATTTCTGTGAAATCCTTTAGAAGAATTTTTGTGAAATCCCTCAGAAGATTTTTTATGAAATCCATGAGAAGAATTTTTGTGAAATCCCTTCCAAGGATTTCTGGGAAATCCCTTCCAAGGATTTCTGGAAAATCCCTTCCAAGGATTTCTGGGAAATCCCTTCCAAGAGACCAGAGAAGTCTCTGGAGACCAGAGAAGTCTCTGGAGACCAGAGAAGTCTCTGGAGACCAGAGAAGTCTCTGGAGACCAGAGAAGTCTCTGGAGACCAGAGTAGTCTCTGGAGACCAGAGAAGTCTCTGGAGACCAGAGAAGTCTCTGGAGACCAGAGAAGTCTCTGGAGACCAGAGAAGTCTCTGGAGACCAGAGAAGTGAAGTCTCTGGAGACCAGAGAAGTCTCTGGAGACCAGAGAAGTCTCTGGAGACCAGAGAAGTCTCTGGAGACCAGAGAAGTTTGTGGAGACCAGAGAAGTTTGTGGAGACCAGAGAAGTCTCTGGAAACCAGAGAACTCTCTGGAGACAGAGAAGTCTCTGGAGACCAGAGAAGTCTCTGGAGACCAGAGAAGTTTTTTCGCGATTCCGTATGGAAATCTCTCCTCAAGATTCCGTTTGAGAAACGCAGGTTGCTGATTTGAAGTCCTTCTCAGTATACCGTTAGGAATCGATCACGATATTCCATCCTGAATCCGCTCACTTTGGAATCCTTCTTAGGATTGCCTTTGGAATCTTTCTAACGATTCCGTTTGCAATCCTTTCAAAGATTTCGTTTTGAATCTAAAGATTTTTATGAAATCTCTTGCAAGGATTTCTGTCAAATTCCTTGCAAGGATTTCTGTCAAATTCTTTGAAAATGTTTCTGTCAAATTTCTTGGAAATGTTTCTATCAAATTTCTTGAAAACATTTCTGTCAAATCCTTTAGAAGATTTTTTGTGAAATCCCTCAGAAGAACTTTTATGAAATCCACGAGAAGAATTTTTGTGAAATCCCTTAGAAGGATTTTTGTGAAATCTCTTAGAAGAATTTCTGTGAAATCGCCTAAAAGGATTTCTGAGAAATCCCTTACAAGGAAATCTGGGAAATCCCTTCCAAGGATTTCTGGGAAATCCCTTCCAAGAATTTCTGGGAAATCCCTTCCAAGGATTTCTTGGAAATCCCTTACAAAGATTTCTGGGAAATTTCTTAGAAGGATTTCTGGGAAAACCCTTCCAAGGATTTCTGAGAAATCCCTTACAAGGATTTCTGGGAAATCCTTTATAAGGATTTCTGGGAAATCTATTACAAGGATTTCTGGGAAATCTATTACAAGGATTTCTGGGAAATCCTTTACAAGGATTTCTGCAAAATCCCTTACAAGGATTTCTGAGAAATCCTTTACAAAGATTTCTGGGAAATCCCGTACAAAAATTTGTGGGAAATCCCGTACAAAAATTTGTGGGAAATCCCTTCCAAAGATTTCTGGGAAATCCCTTCCAAGGATTTCTGGGAAATCTCTTCCAAGGATTTCTGGGAAATCCCTTCCAAGGATTTCTGGGAAATCCCTTCCAAGGATTTCTGGGAAATCCCTTCCAAGGATTTCTGGGAAATCCCTTCCAAGGATTTCTGGGAAATCCCTTCCAAGGATTTCTGGGAAATTCCTTCCAAGGATTTCTGGGAAATCCCTTCCAAGGATTTCTGGGAAATCCTGTACAAAGATTTCTGGGAAATACCGTACAAAAATTTCTGGGAAATCCCGTGCAAAAATTTCTGGGAAATCCTTGACAAGAATTTTTGGGAAATTACTTACTAGAATTTCTGGGAAATTACTTACTAGAATTTCAGGGAAATCCCTTCCAAGGATTTCTTGGGAAATCTCTTTCAAGGATTTCTGGGAAATTTCTTAGAAGGATTTCTGGGAAAATCCTTACAAGGATTTCTGAGAAATCCCTTACAAGGATTTCTGATACATCCCTTCCAAAGATTTCTGGGAAATCTATTACAAGGATTTATGGAAAAATTCCTTCCAAGGATTTCTGGAAAATTCCTTCCAAGGATTTCTGGAAAATTCCTTCCAAGGATTTCTGGTTAATCCCTTCCTAAGATTTCTGTGAAATATTTCTGGGAGATCCGTTCCAAAGATTTCTGGGAGATCCTTTCCTAAGATTTCTGGGAAATCCCTTCCAAGGATTTCTGGAAAATCCCTTACAAGGATGTCTTGGAAAATCCTTACAAGGATTTCTGAGAAATCCCTTACAAGGATTTCTGGTAAATCCCTTCCAAGGATTTCTGGGAAATCTATTACAAGGATTTCTGGAAAAAAAATTTCCAAGGATTTCTGGAAAATTCCTTCCAAGGATTTCTGGGAAATCCATTCCAAGGATTTCTGGAAAATCCCTTCCAAGGATTTCTGGGAGATCCCTTCCAAGGATTTCTGGGAAATCCCTTCCAAGGATTTCTGGGAAATCCCTTCCAAGGATTTTTGTGAAATCCCTTCCAAGGATTTTGTGAAATACCTTTCAACGATTTCTGGGAAACCCCTTTCAACGATTTCTGGGAAACCCCTTCCAAGGATTTCTGGGAAATCCCTTCCAAGGATTCCTTGGAAATCCCTTCCAAGGATTCCTTGGAAATCCCTTCCAAGGATTCCTTGGAAATCCCTTCCAAGGATTCCTTGGAAATCCCTTCCAAGGATTCCTTGGAAATCCCTTCCAAGAATTCCTTGGAAATCTCTTCCTAGGATTCCTAGGAAATCCCTTCCAAGGATTCCTTGGAAATCCCTTCCAAGGATTCCTTGGAAATCCCTTCCAAGGATTCCTTGGAAATCCCTTCCAAGGATTCCTTGGAAATCCCTTCCAAGAATTCCTTGGAAATCCCTTCCAAGGATTTCTTGGAAATCCCTTCCAAGGATTCCTTAGAAATCCCTTCCAAGGATTCCTTGCAAATCCTTCACAAAGATTTCTGTGTTTATAAATCGCTTACAAGGATTTTTGGGAAATCCCTTCCAAGGATTTCTGGGGAATTCCTTAACAAGGATTTATGTGAAATCCCTCACAAGGATTTTTGCGGAACCCTTCATAAAGGTTTCAGTGAAACACTTCACAAAGGATTCTAAGAAATCCTTCTAAAGAATTTCTTTGAAATCCTTCCCAAGAATTTCCTTGAATCTTCCTCAAGAATTCTGGCGAAATCCTTCTCAATCATTTCTATAAAATCCTTCACAAGGATACCTAATAAATCCCTTACAAGGATTTCTATGGAATCCTTAACAAGGATTTCAAAGAAATTCTTCAAAATGATTTAAATGAAATTCTTCAAAATGATTTCTATGAAATCCATCACAAGGATTTTTGGAAATCCTTCACAAGATTTTGTATGAAATGCTTCATAAGGATTGGCAATCAATTCTTTCAACGATAAAAACTTTCTGAGAATTCCAAAGAGATTTTTCTGTGGGTTTTGATGAAATTCTCTTCTGGAAATTCTTATGAAATCCTTTTTAGGTTTTTGATGAAATCTTTCGATGAATTACGAGAAAATCTTTATGATTTTGATAAAGTCCTTGTCAGGAGTTCAATGAAATTCATCTCAGAATTTCGACGAAATCACTCTCAGAATACCAATGAAGTTCTTCTCAGCATTGCTATGGAATCCTTCTAGGGATGTCAATAGAACCCTTTTGAGGATTTCAATGCAATCTTTCTAAATATTTTGAATTAAACCTTCTCATGATTTCCCTGAAATCATTCTCCTGATTTCGGTCTTCAGGATTTCGGTAAAAGCATTCTGAGCATTTCGGTAAAATGCTTCTCAGGGTTTCGATGCAATCCTTTTCAAGATTTCAGTCAAATTCTAATTAGGATTGCGAGGAAATACTGCTGATGATTACAATGCAATCCTTCTGAGGATTTCGTTGCAATCCTTCCCACGATTTCGATGAAATGATGCTTTCGATTAGGAATCTTTGTCAGGATTTTGTTATAAGGATCTCAAAAGTATACTCTAGGTATTCATATGGAGGCATTCCGAGGATTTAAATGAAATACTGTTCAGGATTTTGAAGAAATTCTTCTTAAGATTTCAAAGAGATTCATATAACGATTTCGACGATATCCTTTTTTTATGATTTATCTGAACTCCCACTCAGGAAAGCTTCGTATCTCTACCTATGATGTCTATGTACGATGTCTCTGAAATCTACTTTAGAACTTCTCTGAAATCGCACTAAGAATTTCAATGAAATCTTGCTGAGACTTCTCTCTAAAATCACTCTCAGGATTTGTCTGTGAATGCTCTCAAGAGCATTTTAAAATCATGTTAGGATTTCTTAGGAATTCTTTGTAGAATTTAACTTATATACTTCCCATGATTTGTAGGTTTTTGCTGAAATGTTATCCAGCGTTAAAAACGTTTATCCACAGTCGAACAATTTCCTACGAATAAAAACTGTTTCGGCCACGTCCAGACAACTGATGACACTTTCAATGACAAACCAATTCAATTAAGTTCCGCAGACTCGTTGGACGCCACTTCGATGCACTTTCCAGAACTTCGCTTCAGAACGTCCGAGCTTTTCCCCAAATCTTTCTCAAAAAGGCACAAAATCTCTTTATCTTTTCATATACAAACTCTAAAATAAGTAAGAAATCGTAGTACACAGGTTTGTATCGGCCACGTCCTGGCAACTTTTTCAAGAATTCGTTAAAAGAAGTCCCAGGAAACCCCTCAATCAACAGAAATAACCATTCCACATACCTCCAGGTCCTCGTACGACTTGAACGCGAGGATGGCGAACCCGTCCACGATGTCCTCCTCCAGGATCGGCGAGGGATCCTTCTCCTTCCGCTTCCGGCGCACCGTCGGCCTCGGCGGTTTCTCCCGACTGATCGGCACGTCCTCGTCGGCACTGTCGTCCGGATCGAATCCGGGGCCGCCGATTCCGCCACCTCCACCACCACCCCCGGCACTCGAGGCAGCCGCTCCGGCAGCGGCTGCAGTACCATCGGCGGCGGCAGCGGCGGCATCCTTATCCCGCTCGGCTATCATACGTTGGGCCCGTTCCCGTCGTTTGTTGCGCTGCTTGCTCTGCTGCCTTACATCTATTTCCATGGCTCGATCACCCCGCCGCAGTTGGGATGCATTATTGGCCGCGAGGTGCTTCTGCTTCCGAATGCGGTTGTGGCATTTGCGGCTTCGAGAACTTTGGACACAGAGACAGACGGGAACGCGGAAATTTCTTCTTTTCTTTTTAGCACTAGAGAACTTCTCTTAGGAGAGCACTGATTCCGCGATTCCGACCGGAGGCAAATATTTCTTTATTTTCCTAATTTTTTCCAGTTGACAAGCGCGATGTTGTCAATCGATTTCAGATAACAATGGAGAGACGGACACGCACACCACTCTATTGCACCCACTTTTTCAGCAGGAGGATGATGATGATATACACACGCACCGTATTCGCACTCGAGCACTGGACCTCTTCGCCGATTTGGCTTCTTCTTCTCTTTTACTTCGATTTTTCGGCCCTCGAATTCATTGACACGGATGGTGTTGCTCACTCGCGCGGATTTGATTGATTATTCGGCACTGGGTAGCTCTTAAAAAAAAAAGAAGCTCTTCTTCTTGGGTCGGACGACGAAGACGAGAACGGGACACACGCACACCACAGTACGGTTAACGGGGCGACCGCGCGAGGATCTCTTCCTGCGTAATTCGAATCGAGTATTTCTCCGAAAAACTTCTTTCGCACTTTTCACGACTTTTCAGACATCGACCTCATCGAGCGAAACCACTTCCGGCAAATCTCTTCCGCCGAGTCAGCGTTTCAATCACTGCGCCGCCTTCCACTGGATTTGCTTGCTGGCCGCCTAATGCCCTTCTTCTTGCTTCGGTTTCTTCACAATACACATATGTGTAAACACAAACTACGGATGAAACGGCAATCCGTCCCGAATGAAACCCAATGGCGGAACGCAACTTTGGCCCGTCGTGTGTCTTCTTCACTGGATTGTGCACAACGACCCGCTCTGTCAACTCTTCCCAATCTCGATGCTTCCGACTCCCGACGCGTGATTTGTAACCAACTCTGGGCTTCCGACTTCTTTTCTCTCGAACGCAAAACGGGGCCCTCCACGGATTCGATTCACCAAATGGAGGAGAGCACTACACTAAGAGCCCCCGATTTGCACACGGGACTTGCACAATGCCGTCAGCACCTTCTTCACCTCCGCTCGCACCGCTGGTACACACAGCTTGTGCGATCCGCAAAGAACCTTCACTCGACGAAAAAATCAACCCGAATTCGGACTCGAAGGTTCCCGTTTCACTTCCAGTTGCGTTTGGACGAAAAACCCGCACCTAGATATCGTTTTGATTGGACTTCGTTTGCGGAAACATGATTTTCTTCGATTTGTACACAGTTTTTTCCTTGCTTTGCTTTTGCCTATCGAGGGGGTTGGTTGATTTGGTTTGAGGAGACCACAGTCTCGAGAGTAGTAGCAGCACCTCTCAGGCGTTGCACCAATACCGACGCGTGGATTCTGTGGGCAACGCGAGTTCTGACGATAGGCCGTCGTCGCACAACTACAGCGCTGGCGGCTTCATGCAAAACTTCACACGCTTCTTGCTTCTTCTTCCACTGCTGCTGCTACTGCTGATACTACCAACACTGCTTCAGGACGCGTGTGCGGTGTGTGTTTGTACACAGATTGTCTGACTGACAAGTTGGCCGATACGGGACGGGTTTTTCCTTGGATGCAGCAGCAATCCGTAATCTACCCCCGGAACCGTGAATTCACTCACAAATCGTCGAAAAACCATTCACCAGCTTCACCACTGTCACTGTCACTGAAACTGCTGGTCACACTGCTTCACATCACGACCATGGCTCCGCGAAGAAACTATCCCCTTACAGACCATTCACGTCTTACGTTCTGCTTCAATGACGACCATCTAGTAAGCCGTGCATGAGCCTTCGGTGACACACGAGGGGTCGCGCCGAAGGGGGCAGCGAACGAGGGGCACAAAGCTTGCACATCAAAAGGTTATTAACACTCTCTAATCGCTCGTTCCTGCTTGTCCACTGTTCGCAAACTTGTTGGGCGATCTTTTCGACTGCAGTTTTCGCTCGCTGATTGATTATTACTCAATTTCACTGGTTCAGTTTTCCTCGATATGACATTTCGAGTGCATGGAAAATTTCCTGCTTGAACATTTTTTTTTTTCTATTCGATCGTTCCAATCCGTTGGTTGGATCAAGAGTTTTCTCCTGACGGTGGACACTCTTCTCTTGGCGCACTCACATCGGCACAGCGCTCGATGAAAACACACAATACTGCCAACATAAGCAGCGCGGCGAATCGAAACGCACGTCACACCTCTACAGTGGCAATCGCCGCACGAGTGCTATAACCAATACACTCGCGCACTTTGACGGGCGTCGTCGTCGCCTGCTTCGTTCAGGGATGATGGACCGCCAGCAGCGGCGGGCAACACTGGCACTCTTGTTGTTGTATATATCCGTCTCACAGGGCCTTCTGCCTTTGCACGTACGCAAAAGGGGTTCCACACACAAAACACACACCACTAACCAGGAGCGAGCGCCCTGCCGCTTCGCACCTTTGCACACCCCTCTTTCCTCTTCTTTCGTTTGCTTCCAAGTGAAAATTGTCCGTGGTTGTTTTCGACAGTCCCGGATTTTCCGATCCGTCCCGATTGATTTGGGTTCGATTTACTGCGCGGAACCGATCGGTAACACGGTCCGACCGGGCGGAAAACGGTTGCTCAATTGATGGCACGTCACTTTGGGCACTTTCTGTCGGAAATTGGCCGTCCAAATCGGGGACAACCCTGCAGAAACGAGAAACCGATCGTCTGTCGTCGTCCTCTTACAATAGTGGCTCGCTCTCGTACACGGGAGACAAAGAAATTTCAGTCTGGTCACAGAGCGATTTGACGCCGCACGGTTGGCAGCAATGGCTTCGGTACTTCAGCAGCATAAACCAGTGCCACCGAACCAAGCCCAACCAATTCATTCCGCTTGCTTCCATTGACGGCAATGCAAATCGATTAACAACAATCCCCTTTGAATGGTCCCAGCAGGCAGCCCTGCTTCACTCAAAGCAGGGCTGTCACACACACCACCAAGCAGCCCCTCAGCTTGGCATCTGTCATTTTTTGACGTCTCCTCCCAATTCCATTTCAACGCTACAAGGTTGGCAGCCTGGCGGCTCTGTCCTTGCATTCGTTTGTTTCGTTTTTTTTCTGTTCTGCCTCCTCCACTGGAGAGGGTTCTGATTCTGAACCACCGCAAAGCCGTCGTCGTCGTTTTTCGTCGTCGGCCAGTAGTTGATTAATTTCGACTCATTAAATAACTCGAGAGCGAGGAATACTTGAAATTACATACTGGCCCGCCACTCGCTTCTCTGACGTTCTCCTTCGACCGGGTTAAATTTGATTCAATTATCCGCTTCATGCTTATCCTCGACGACTTCTGCGTTCCCATGTTTCTATTTCGGGGGGTTTTACGCTCCTTCCAGAAACATCACGCATTGCATAGGTAGGGTGTTTCTCTCTTCTCGTCGCATCAAAGCAACCTCTGCCAGTTGCCGCCGTCGCCGCCGGACGAGGCAAACATTCTTCCGCACAATCCAAGCAGGCGGAATCTTGGTGGATTTTTTGCACTCGCCTCCTTTGATTATGTTCGAGTGCGAAAGGATTACAGAATCATCTTGATGCTCGATGATCGACTGTTGCTTTTGTCACTCACTTTTTAGTGAGTGACAAAAAAAAAGAATAGAACATATTGATTTCCTCTGCTGCTTTTTTTCGCCGGTGCGGGTGTTGATTGACATCTCGCTTGCTGCTCGTCGAGGAGGCAATAAATATCGGCTATCTGATGTTTGGCGGGGCGATATGTTGCTAATGTTCGTGTTGTCACGCTTTCGTGAAATTTGCTGAGCAATCACTTCCATACAGAAAGACGTTTGCACAATTCTCGCGCTAGCGTTGGCAAATTAGCGGGTAATGTGTGGATTGGGAATTTGATGGTGTCAATTTAAAGTGTGCGCACTGTTTACATTGGCACTTGATTTGGGCCAGCGCCGTTTGGATCATTGATCGAAGACGTCGAGCATATAAACGCCTACTGAGTTAACTGGATCGAATTGGTGCTCTACGGTTTGCATGTGGCGGGTTCTGAGGAAGAAGAGTAAACTATTTCTTGATAGTAGACACAGGTCTGTAGATTCTGCTTTGAAGGTCATCATCAATTTGTTTGTTCACGATAAAAAATGCGTCTCAGATATTAGATGGATTTGAAAATTGGAAACATGTCCCTAATAATAACCTCAATATAGGAATGATTATTTCCAATTTCATCATTGACATTTTTATAATCGTTCTCGAAAGGGCGCAAAACCTGTACACAATCCAGAAACGTGAACGTCGACCCAAGGAGATTCTTCATGAACACCTCTGTGATTCTGAAAAGGAAGCGAAATAAGGAATAGATTACAATAGTAATGTTTGACAGAATCTAACTAAAACGAGGAATTATAAAAGTACATACTCATAGTTCAACCATCAACATCATGTTTAAGGCCATAAAATTTGAATTCAACTTGTTCAGAGTCGAAATATTGATAAAGCTCTGAGATATTCTGCATCCAAACTATTTGCAAAAATTGCCACTGTTGGCGATACCACGCTCGAACTGTGTACTACCAGCGAGGTGAGGTATCGTAGTTGACAACTAAAAAGCTCTGCTTTTGTGCTTACACTGATGATTTTTTCAATGAAGGTCAACGAGAACCATCCGAACAGTTGTGTAAGTACTACAGCTGATAGTCAGACAGGCCAAACTAAGGATCACGAATTCGAATCCTGCCCATCGAAATTTTCTCAGATTGGAAATTTGCTTGACAAACATGATCAAAAGTGTCAAGGTTCATTTATGGACCCAATTTTTAAATTGAAGTTTGAGTATGATATAGCCATAATTTGAGAGGGTAAAATTGCTTAAGTAGTTGCAGTAACATGCTGTTTCGTGCTATTTAATTAAAACAAAATATCATTAAACATTTTAGGACCTTATTATAGGAAAACTTATATATGAAATAAAATTGTCTTCCCCTAGCTCCACATCAGATCTCCTAAATCGTGAAAGATAGATTTGATTGATATTGAACTAAAGGACAAACATTTAATTGATACTCTATTAATTATTAATTTCATTTATTTAGTTAACATCTACACAGATAACACAGAATCAACAATTTCACGCCACAATACTCGGTTCGTGGCCGCATCTCTCCATCCTCGGTTCTGCCCCACGCTCGCCAAATCGATACGCACTTGATCCGCCCACCTAGCTCGCTGCGCTCCACGCCTTCTTGTACCAACCGGATCCGAAGCGAACACCATCTTAGCCGGGTTGCTGTCCGGCATTCTTGCAACATGCCCTGCCCATCGTAGCTTTGACCACCTTCTGGATACTGGGTTCGCCGTAGAGTTGGGCGAGCTCGTGATTCATCCTTCGCCGCCACACACCGTTCTCCTGCACACCGCCGAAGATCGTCCTAAGCACCCGACGTTCGAAGACTCCAAGTGCTTGCAAGTCCTCCTCAAGCATCGTCCACGTTTCATGCCCGTAGAGGACTACCGGCCTTATGAGCGTTTTGTACATGGTACATTTGGTGCGGGCGTGAATCTTTTTTGACCGCAGCTTCTTCTGGAGGCCATAGTAGGCCCGACTTCCACTGATGATGCGCCTCCGTATTTCACGGCTAACGTTATTGTCAGCCGTCAGCAAGGATCCAAGGTAGACGAACTCGTCGACCACCTCGAACGTATCCCCGTCTATCGTAACACTGCTACCTAGGCGAGCCCTGTCGCGCTCGGCCCCACCAGCTAGCATGTACTTTGTCTTGGCCGCATTCACCACCAGTCCAACTTTTGCTGCCTCGCGTTTCAGGCGGGTGTACAGGTCTGCCACCTTTTCAAATGTTCGGCCGACGATGTCCATATCATCCGCGAAGCAAACAAATTGACTGGATCTCGTAAAAATCGTACCCCGGCTGTTAAGCCCGGCTCTCCGCATAACACCTTCTAGCGCAATATTGAACAACAGGCACGAAAGTCCATCACCTTGTCGTAGTCCCCGGTGGGTTCCAAACGAACTGGAGTGTTCGCCTGAAACCTTCACACAATTTTGCACACCTTCCATCGTCGCTCTTATCAGTCTCGTGAGCTTCCCGGGAAAGCTGTTCTCGTCCATGATTTTCCATAGCTCTACGCGGTCGATACTGTCGTATGCCGCCTTGAAATCGATGAAAAGGTGATGCGTTGGGACCTGGTATTCACGACATTTTTGGAGGATTTGCCGTACAGTAAAGATCTGGTCCGTTGTCGATCGGCCGTCAACGAAGCCAGCTTGATAACTTCCCACGAACTCGTTTACTACAGGTGACAGACGACGGAAGATGATCTGGGATAATACTTTGTTGGCCGCATTTAGAATGGTGATCGCTTGAAAGTTCTCAAAATCTAACTTGTCGCATTTCTTGTAGATAGGGCAGATTACCCCTTCCTTCCACTCCTCCGGTAGCTGTTTTGTTTCCCAGATTGTGCCTATCAGCCGGTGCAGACAAATGGCCAGCCTTTCCGGACCCATCTTTATGAGTTCAGCTCCGATACCATCCTTACCAGCAGCTTTGGGCCCATTCACAAATTTCATAACGCTGGAGAGGGTGGGTGGGTGTCCAGACAATGTTACGGCCCATACAAAATCTGAATAATATTCATACAAAAAGCGTTACAAGGGGGTGGGTGGGTGTCCAAAAGAGCCAATTTCAGCGTTATGAAATAAATGAATGAGCCCTTTATTGTTCTTGAGCTGGTGAATGGCATCCTTAACCTCCCTCAAAGTGGGGGCTGGTTGGTTTCCATCTTCCGCAGTACTGACGAAGGCATTTCCTCCGTTGTCCCGTCCTTCATTGCCTGTGCTCTCAGCACCATTCAGGTGCTCGTCGAAGTGCTGCTTCCACCTTTCGATCACCTCACGCTCGTCCGTCAGAATGCTCCCATCCTTATCCCTGCACATCTCGGCTCGCGGCACGAAGCCGTTGCGGGATGCGTTGAGCTTCTGATAGAACCTACGCGTTTCCTGAGACCGGCACAGCTGTTCCATCTCGTCGCACTCCGTCTCTTCCAGGCGGCGTTTTTTCTCCCGAAAGAGGCGGGTCTGCTGTTGCCGTTTCCGTTTATAGCGTTCCACGTTCTGCCGGGTCCCTTGCTGCAGCATGACCGCCCGCGCTGCATTCTTCTCCTTCAAAACCTCCTGGCACTCTTCGTCGAACCAATCGTTCCGTCGACTCCGTCCTACGTACCCGACGTTGCTCTCAGCCGCTCTAGGTCATACCGGGGCGGCCGTCGGTACCGTACGTTGTTAACGACGGAGAATTTTGGGCGCAGTTTGACCATCACCAGATAGTGGTCAGAGTCGATGTTAGCGCCACGATAGGTCCTGACGTCAATAATGTCGGGGAAGTGCCGACCATCAATCAGAACGTGGTCGATTTGCGATTCTGTCTGCTGTGGTGATCTCCAGGTGTATCGGTACGGAAGGCTGTGCTGGAAGTAGGTGCTACGAATGGCCATATTTATTAATTATGTTAGTTTCAAACACTCAGTTATGAATATTCCAAAACACAATTGAACAAATATTTTCTTTAAGTTTTTGTTTTCTAATAAAATCTGTTCAAAACTACTTTACTGAAAATTTTCTTTGCTTAAAGTAATGCTTCCAAAAAATCATAACTGACCTGCCTTGGCATCACCATTTCTTAAATATTACTATGAAATTAAACGAACTAGAACTCAATTAATGTAATTTGCCCATTATTGCGGTATTCCCTATTATTGCGGTATAAGAATTAAACCTTCATTATTAATCGAAAACTCTATTTTCTATGGATATTATTGATGATGATGAAAGCTTATAGTATTCTCAAGCTGTACCTGATGGATGCTTTAAAAAATAAACGATTTAAATGGTGATCTTGATTCACCATTTAAATCGCCTTTATTTAAAGCCTATAAATTTAAAGCCTATATTTTTAACCAATCTCTTTATCTACGGGCGGATTTTCATAAGCTTAAATTTTTAAGTTTAGAACCAAAACAATTATATGTAGCGGGTATATCAGTTCAATATGGATGTAGTTACATGATAGATATTGAATTTTGAATAAAAGTTCTATATTTTTGAGAAAAAGCATATACCGCAATAATAGGACAATGAAAATAGCTGTTTGCCTATTATTGCGGTATCTGTAAATCTCATTCAAAAATTCGATATTTCTCGCGAAACATTACTAAAGGACCTATGTACAAATGAGAGATTCTCTCCTCTCTCGCTCTCTTTCGATTATAACAGTGGAATACTAAAGCTTTTGGGAAGTTTTTCACTACAGATCGAAAGGCAGTTTCCATGACTAGCGTTTCATACAAAAAACGCAACAGAAGAGGTTAATGTGACTCAGTTATTGATCAAAGAGAAAGTAAACAAAGAGAGCCTCTCATTTGTACATAGGTCCTTTAGTAATGTTTCGCGAGATTTCAATAGTCATTTTAAATGTAATTGCTGGAAACATTAATTATATTAGTATCCTAATTAGGGACATAATGTTGAGTTATTCATACACTTATTTAGTCAAACAAAATATTTATGTTTATCTTTACCCTGTAATTCCTTTTATTTACAAAAATTTTGTAAATAAACACAATGTTTTACCAAAAAATCACGTAAACTGACTGAAAATCGGAACACATGCCAAAAATACGTTGAAAAACTAAGATATAAGATGATCGCAAAGAAGCAATCCTGTAAAATTGTGTTGCTAGTGGAAAATATTTTTAATCCCGTCAAACGGGGTTTCTTTTGACATTATTTCCACATTCTTCAATTTTAAGAATTTTTAGCTCTAATAATTATGGATAGATTTCGATAATTATTGCATATATCTAAGTTGTATATGTACGTAACAAATGTGCAAAATAAGAAGCAAATCCATCGAGAAATAAGAAAATGGCTTGAATAGCGAAAAATACATGTCCTTCATCAAGACAAAAATGGGGCTACTTTGGACACGTTTAGAAAGCAATACGATTTGATAATAAAATGATTATTTCGCACACATTTTGGACCAATTCTATAGATTATCGTCTTTTATGATGTTGTTGGTCGTTTTTAGTTGATAAACATAATGAAGAAAATTGTAAAGCGCGAGAAAATACACATACTTTTATAACACTCTTCCGCAAAACATGCTGTTCATAGTTTTTAATTTCCAGTATGAAATTTCAAGTTTACTTCCTTTTAAATGAAACTGTCAACTACAAATGCTTGATTGTTTAAGTTGTTATAAACGAATGATGCAACTACCAAGTACTGCGACGATAAGTAATGATTCTTAATGGTATATGAATGATATGTAGCAGGATCTCATTAATTCCTGTAACTAATAATAGTTTTTATTTGAAGTGCAATGCTTTAAGTATAACAAAAGTGTTTCTCTAGATCTTGAACAATTTGAATTTTACTTTACTCCAGCCTCGGGCTGCAAATCTCTTAAATAAAGATATCTATCTATCTTTACCTTTGTTAGTAGTATTTTGAATCTCAATAGTTTTTAAATGGCTTAAGGGTAGTTGATGAGGATGCAATTGCCTTGTACTACGAATTAATTTAAAATATGACCGAGATTTTTTAAGGAATATGTTGTGCGTTTACTATTTATACGCATTAAAATATATATGTTTTATGACTATCAACTTTTCTGAATCCTTGGTTTACTTTTCTGTGTTGAAAATATTCAAACCAACACCTTAAAATAAAATGAAAGTCGGAAAATTTGGACCTTTGATCAACGCTGTTTTTGAAAAACTACAATTTTTATCATGAAATTAACACAAATTTCTGTGAAACAGGATGAATCGATAGTTTTGTGACGCTCTCAACAACTTTCCACGATATGTGAAAAATTCTAACAATGTTCACATAGCAAATGTTTTGTGCCTTGTGAATATGTGTTACGATTTTTTAAATATATTTTCTTGTTTATCCTGTTATTGTTGATGTTGTTTCAAAAAAATTTCATGTCTGATTGTAGAGCATACATTGGTTAATGAAACTCCTGAAGACACGAAATAGCTGGGATTAATATTTATGTTGCAAATAAATCAAAAACGTGAGTGTCCAAAGTAGCCCCGTCTGACGGTAGCATCAAAATTATAGGTTATAGTTAAGTCAATAAATTCATTTCTTATATAGCGACTAGTGGTCTCAGATGAAAGAACCTTGTCTATTCACTTTAACATTGTCCACCTACGACGAAAAAGGAGACGAAACAGGGAGAAAATATTCGATTCTGTTGATTTGTTTTCGAATCGTGACATAAAGTAATGAATTAGTTTTCCTCATAGATATGTCCAAAGTCACACAAACTGACAGTACCGTGCAGTGTCATTAAGACTCTATGACACTACCCCGAACGCCACTACCCCGAATGCCATTACCCCGAACGCTATTACCCCGAATGGGTCATTACCCCGAACGCCACTACCCCGAACGCCATTACCCCGAATCCATAACATTTTGAGGCTAATTCTTATTAGAAGGTGGGGAGAAAATTGTACGATTCCTTATGAGTATTAAACAAGTTTGGCTTAAAAATGATTTTTTTCAAATATTAGGAGATAAAAAAGGAGCTAGATTTTCATAAAATAACTTTTACATACTAAGTTTTGTTTGTGTTTGTCCTCTTATTTTGATGAGATTAACACAACTTTGCAGTGTAGTTGCTCTGAAGAACAGCTTATTTTAAAAAGAAGGGTGAATTTGTTATGAAAAGAATAGCTATATTATGCGCGAAATAAGCATGTAGTAAAGTTTCGTTTTGGACGCTGCTACCCACTTCCTTCACTGTTTTTGTTTTATGTTGACTACAAGCATTGAGATCTACTACAAGATTTTGTTTCATAAACGATGGTAATAGAAGGTCACCCTGATATTATCGCTGCAAGTGATGTACTATGGAATCCGTTTAAAGACCAACCTGATAGACGATCTTTCCGCGGTGGCATAGAAACGCTAATATACTTGTGTATGATAGAAAAACCGCGGCCTCTGATCACCGTTACAGTAATACTTTCGTTATTTTGTGGGATCATTCAGCTGAGTTTCAATAAGATAGCCACAAAAAATAGTTGTGTTTGATTCAATACATCGAATATATGATGATGGCAGAAAAGTGGTGAGCAGTTCGATAGAGACCTGACTGTTTTAATGCAAGAAGGTAAAAGAAGGGGAAATTCCTGATTAGAATTATCAGAATAAACTTCAATGAATGCCTTAAAGATATCCTGCTTTGAAAAAAATTAGCTGTTCCATATGGAAATATTAGTGCCTAGCTTAACCAACGAAAATTTAGAAGAACAGCCTATTTAAAAAGAAAGGCAAATTTCCGGTGAAATGCTTGCAGCTATGACGTGAATAATCACTGTAACAACGTGATGCTATCGCACAACCTGTATTCATAGGAAAGGAAAATCATTGTTAAAACAAAATTGGAATATTAACACCACCTAGAAGTCCAAATACCGGCGAGCACGCAGCTGTTCCATATTGAGGGTATGGGTTCGAATTCCCTCGATGGTGGAATTGTTGCACTGAAAAGTTCTTTGACTTCCCTGGGCTTAGAGGCACATATACAAAAATGGTAAATTGACAAGGAAAGCACTCAGTCAATGAAAGACTTGTTTTGTTGAAAGCCTATTCACAAATTTCTTATCGCTGAAGGGGGATGTGGGTGGTTGTAATCGAAATGTAACACCTCTTTCAAAATTTGTAGAATTTCCGTACAAAATAATTACGACGGGGTGGATGGGTGTCAAAAATGGCAATATTTGGCGTTATGAAATTTGTGAATAAACGCTTGAACTGCGGAAGTGCCCACTGAGCTGAGAAACAACAGTGCCTGCCCAGAAAGAAAAAGAAGAAGATAGTGGTCAACAGAATGAAAGAAGGGAAAATATATTATGGACATTTTACCGACGAATTTAGCACATCACTGATTGCCAGTTTACATTAGAGACGCGTACATGAATGGTCATTCCTCTATAACAGTATGGGCATCATTTTTGCACGCAAAACATGGTACTTCATTGTATCTAATGCTATTCGGGGTAATGGCTCATTCGGGGTAGTGGCGTTCGGGGTAATGACCCATTCGGGGTAGTGGCGATCGGGGTAGTGGCGTTCGGGGTAATGGCGTTTGGGGTAATGGGATGGAGCCGTCATTAACATGGAGGGAGCATAATTTCAATGCTCGAATATTGTGTGGTATTGAATGTAATAAAATCTATGTTTTTGGTATACCGCAATAATAGGACGGCACTTCCGCAATAAAAGGACAAAATACCGCAATAATAGGACAGAGGAAGAGCTTCAGATTTTTGTTAAAAAATGTATGTATGATTCCAAAAAATACTTTTTTACTTCACTATACTCCATATACTGCATAAGGTATAGGTGTCGGTAATACCAATCACTCTCAAATTTTACCAAGAAGTCTTTTAAGATCTACTCTCATGATTATGCAACTTATTTAGATTGTTGTATCATATGGAATCTTCATGCTTTTAAATGGTT
Organism: Aedes aegypti; assembly: GCF_002204515.2. NCBI lineage: Eukaryota > Metazoa > Arthropoda > Insecta > Diptera > Culicidae > Aedes > Aedes aegypti. The sequence continues at coordinate 14,890,930 of NC_035107.1, forward strand.
GTTAGACGTTAGAGCCACGTTAGACCAGGAAAAGTATAAGGTACACCGGGCAAATTGAAACGTTTACGGGAAGATAAAGAAAAGATCCATCAAACCAATTGTTGGCAAATGGAACAAACCGTAGAGAAATCTTTATAGTTTATTGAAAAATACGTAACTAACATGCCAGAGAAACACAAGTTTAAGCATAAGTGGCCTTAAATCTCAATAATTCAGTAAGCTGAATGCAATAACTTAAATACATTCTTGCATCAACATGCACAAAAAAAAACATGTCGCTTGTTTTGTGCCATTATTTGAAAAAAAAAAAAAATACAACATTTTCTAGTTAAACATGAAATTTCGGGAAATCCCGGGATTTTCGAAAATATCCCGGGATTCGGGATTTTTTAGATCCCGAGATTTCCCGGGATTTTTGTCCCGGGATTCCCGGGACAAGACCCTCTCCTCCAGATAAAGGATAGTTTTAACACTTAACATTGCAAAATACTATAATATTTAGATTCTGGACACTGCAATACGATTTTAATTTCAACACCGTGCTTAAGTCCTCCATAATAGGACGGATACCCTAGTTACTATATTGGATTGTTTTCAGATGTTTTTCAGCGTACCCAGACAACCAGAATGTACGTAGAGTAAAGTGGGGCAAAAGTTCGAGTGGGGCAAGAGTTTCTTTTTAAGATTTCTAGCTCAAATCAAATCAAAACTTAGAAATGTCATGGTGGTTCGAATGCTATTCAAGTGAGAGACTTTCACTCCAAATATCATAAAAATCGATTGAGATTTGGAAAAGTTATGGCAATTTGTTGTTTTTTGACGTAAATATTGTAATATTTGGTCAAACTTTCGATGCATGGAACCAAATGAAGATAAAATATTTTTCAATATTTTATGTAAGGGCGTTTCTAGGCCTATCATAAGGATGCTTTGACGTGTATTAGTTTTTCCATAAATAGTTGGAATCAATTTTTGGCCCATAGCGGGGCAAAAGTTCGAATTTGTGGGGCAAAAGTTCGACCCATGTATAAAAACACGGAAATTTTTTCAAATTTCCTGAAATCTACATATTATCTTCAAATTTAGCGAAATTTGCCTGATCGTGCGAAAAATGTCACAAAAATTTTACATTTTCACTTAGTTTTGCGAAAAACTGCTATTTTTTGGGTGTATTACAATTAACCCTGTTTTGGGCATTTTTTGATGAAAATTTAGTGTGTATTTTTCGACAAACTTAAGTTTACGGCTGGTATAAAGTATGCCTGGCATAAAAGTATTGATATATTGTGTTTTAGCCAACGAACTTTTGCCCCACACTAGATTCGAACTTTTGCCCCACCGGTGGGGCAAAAGTTCGTTTAAGACAATCAATTTTGAAACTGTTATAACTAAAAATGGGTAAATATTTTGACACAAGTTTGTTCAGCAAAGTTATAGCCAATATAATGAAGGTTCGCTGTATGGTATTTGTTTTGTTTCATCTGCTATTATTTTCCTGGAAACTTTGATTATACCATTAAGGTCGAACTTTTGCCCCACCTTACTCTATCATTAAATCACCTTTTGCGTTATGCGATGCTTTTGTGTGCAAAGTTTCACGTATAAGATGTCGTAAAATGGCCTTATACGTACAAAAGTGGAGGCGATATACGTGCATATTTTATATGATGAAAAATAGCATACAACGAGAGCGTGTGGATTTTATTTCGAACTAATCTGTACTCTATACGGGACTAGTATACGGGACGAAGCGAAATGTACATATGAACTCATAAAATTGCGTTCTATGCGAGGAAACTCATCGATGAAACGATCTAATCCACTATTTAGTGCGGATGTGATGCAAACAAAAGACTTTGTTCGTAAACTGTTATGCGACTTCTGGTTGTCTGGGTATACAATCTAGAAACAAACAATTTTTTCAATTAGAGTTCTTGTAAAAATATGAAAAAATATGAAAATTTCAAAAATAGAAATTTTGTAAATCAAAACTAAACGATCGTTAAATTCACGATTTTCGCGACAGTATTCAATTTACTCGCGTTTTTCGCTACTGGCGACAAAAAACGCTAAAAATCCGCGAAAATCCAGAAATTTGCGACTGAGCCAAGTAAAACATAGTGCCCATAATCGCTAATTCAATGTGTCACCGGATGGTTGAACCGAATGCACTTTGCACCTCTTTCTACTCTTTCGAAGGATCATCCTTCCGGTCACTCACCATACGGTATTTGTTCGTTGCCATTATGGAAGGTCCGTAGGTACATTGCTGATTAACCGCCGAGCGATGGAATGAGCGACGTTGCGGTGGATGATGATCGCACCGACAACGTCAACTGTAGGGTGGTTCTCTCTTGTAAACGCGCAGCTATTTAGCAAGCTGAGGGTCGTAAGTTGGCATTACGTCCGCACTGGGACAGAGCCTGCTTCTCAGCGTAGTGTTCAATGAGCAGTTATTGACCGAGAGCTCTCTTTGGCAAAGTTGTCATTTTCCTATTCGTGTTTTCCGTGGTAAGTGCGATGATACGCTATGCCCAGGGAAGTCAAGGAAATTTCCATTACAAAAAGATCCGGCAACGACCGGGAACCGAACTCAGACACCTTCAGCATGCCTTTGCTTGTAGCCGCGGACTCTAACTACTCGACTAAGAAAGGTCTCTTATCTGATTTTTATTGTAGGTTAAATCTGATTTAGCACCTATTTAGTGCAACCCCAGGGCCCAGATAGCCGTAGCGGTAAACGCGCAGCTATTCAGCTAGACCAAGCTGAGGGTCGTGGGTTCGAATCCCACCGGTCGAGGATCTTTTCGGGTTGGAAATTTTCTCGACTTCCCAGGGCATAAAGTATCATCGTACCTGCCACACGATATACTCATGCAAAAATGGTCATTGGCATAGTAAGCTCTCAGTTAATAACTGTGGAAGTGCTCACAAGAACACTAAGCTGAGAAGCAGGCTCTGTCCCAGTGGGGACGTAACGCCAGAAAGAAGATTTAGTGCAACAAAGTAACGCGATTTGTGCAAAACTGATAAGAGGTACGTCTAAGAAATATTACAAAATCTACAAAATGACAGTGAAATAAATAGCTTGAAATTCAAAATCGTTTTTCGATGGGTGCAAGAATCAAAGTATGAAAGATTTCCATCTGCACTAGTCTTGACAGGACAGTAATGATGAAATCGTGCCCGTACTTTCTGGGCCACCCTATAGTGCCGCCAACCGACGAAACGTTGAACACGGCATTCACGATGACGACCACGCTGATGTTTGGTTTGGCATTGAACACTATCATTATCCTCTTCTCTTCCTTCGGGTTATTGGTGGCTCTCTTGGCTCTTGGGTACAACTTGGCGAGGCTTTTGGACTGGAACGGAACATGTTCCGTACACAGACATAGAGATAGGCCAGGGGGTCTTTCTTAGCCTAGTGGAAACACACGCGGCTACAAAGCAAAGTCATAATGAAGGTATCTACGTTCGATTCCATGACGGTCCACGATCTTTTCGCAGTGGTAATTTCTTTGACTTTCTTAATTATAAAGTGGCATCGTATATCGATACGAATGCGAAAATGGCAAGTTTGACGAAGAAAACTCTTAGTTAATAAATGTGAAAGTCCTCATAAGAACACAAGCCGAGAATCAGGCTCCGTCTCAGGGAACGTAATGCCAAGCAGAAGAAGACAGACAAGTCTGGTGCATAGATCGAAGCGGCTGTTCCAAATTGCCCTTTGGAGGAATGGGTTTGCAGGTGTGTAGGCTTTTGTAGCTGGTCGGCTAAACACCAAGCTATATAGGCACTACTATCGAATGGCAATCTGGGATCTGGGAGCCTAGACGATTCGCTGGGTGGATAAGTGGGCTTATTTTCACTCCGTCGGTGACACTAATAGCGAGAATTGTGACACCATGCTGTGCCATGTGCCATGTGCCATTTTATATTTTCTAGAGCAATTTGATTTGTGAGTTGGGATAACATGCAATGCGTGCTTGGTGTGATTGTAGGGGAGTTTTTAATTTAGCTGATGGAGCGGAATTATTTGTTCGCATCGATTTTGAGTGGCAATTAGGTTAAAGCATTTCAAAAGTAAGATACAATTATAATGTGAAATGGTTGTTGCAACTCCGTAATTGACTATACAATCGAAATTTCACAGACAATTTATAAATGGGCCGTAGTAACATATTGTTCATAGTGTATTGTTAACATCTGTCAACTGTCAAAGTTATTCATACAGTAGTTCTGGCCATGTCGTCGAATCAAGAAATTGTCCGTGAACAAATTTTGTGCACTAATAATCAAAATCCAGATGCGTCCCACCGATGGATCGCTAAAAAGCTAGGATGTCCGAATTCAACTGCGTCTCGTGTCATAAGAACCTTCAAGGAGCGTCTGAGTGCTCAAAGGAAGGAAGGTAGTGGTCGTAAAAGTGGTCCAATGGACAAGAAAATGGCCAGGAAAGTGGTGCAACAGTTCAAGAACCGCCCAAACATGTCAATCCGAGATGTCGCTAAGAAGTGTAACGTGTCAGTCGGTTTTGTGCAGAAAACCATGAAACGTGCTGGCTTATTAGCTAACAATTCTCAATGTTCACTAATCGAGAGCTTAAAATTTAAAAGGTGCACCTCGTCCATGTTATGTGGATAAGGAAGCTATGTTAGTTAGACAATCATTGACACCACAGTTAAAAGGATACTGTTTGAATATTATAAAATGGCATTCAAGCGAGAAACTTCCACTCCAAATTGGGTTCTTGAGTGAATTTTAGAAAGCTATTTTAAACAACATTTTTTTGAGTAGTGTCACATTCCCGAAATACGCACGGTTTTTGGATAATTGCATATTTTTGGATATGAATTGTTGTAAATCGATACAAAATTGAAGTATTGCCTTATAATTGGACCTGATAAAACCTTAAAAGCCCGAGACGAACCTTGAATTTTTATATGGTCACGATTCGTAGACAAGTAGATCAATTAATTTGAAATCAGTTTTGAAGTACCGTCAATGGGGGTGACAATGGGTCTAGGGGGTGAGATTGGGCCAAAACGGAAAAATATGATTTATGAAATATTTCAGCTTGTTTACACTAATCCACTTACAAACGAAGGACATTTTTCACTAAATTTCCTAGTTTCTGCTAAAGGTAGTCCGTTCAGCACGATTTACTTTCACTTATTGTATATTTAACCTTCCAGTCGTCGCGCGGTTTACCACCGTCAGAACCACCACGCTGCTGCTGTGTACGAAAAGCGAGGTTCTTCCACCAGTGTTGTAAAGAATACAACAGACGGATTTCACGCCAACTCGACACGCGATTGGCAGCACCCCTTCAGAATTCAATGAATCTTTCTGGATGTCAAAAGTTTGTGAAACTAAGGTACTTTGCATACTTTGTATTTTCAAAATCGATCTAGACTAACATTTGAAAAGGGTCAAAGTTTTTTTTTTTTACTTTTTTTATAAACCCGTATAACTCGAAAACGGTAAGACCTACAAAAAAGTGTTGTATGGGGGACTGTCGTGAAATTTCCTGACGTTTTAGAAAAAAATATTGAAAAATAAAAAAAAAAAAACATTTTCTACACCGAAAAAACAATGATTCAAAACTTTAAAGTCGATTTAAAAAAAAACGGCCATTTCAGATTTTGATCATCCTTAAGCAAAAACTTTCGTAATTAAATTTACTAAAAGTCGTCCATACATTGCAAATTGGGAATATTTTAGGGAAAAAAGTTTTTCTAACAACGAATTTTTTAAGTCCAAATTTTTTTTTTTTTTATTTTTTTTATTTCGCTTTAAATAGTCTAGTATGCTCATATTTTGAAGTAATAAATGAGTTTTAATCACAAAATAGATTATATTTGTTTTATTGGGAGTAGTTAAAAGAAATAAAACGGAATTATACAGAGTTTTTTTTTAATTAAATACAATTGATCTCGCACCAAATCGCTTATGAGAAAATGAACTCCGTCTAACAATCCGACGGGTTTTTAATGGTTGGAAAGATATCACAATAATATTTTATTTCTTATTTGGTCAAAGCCAATCTTAACAGGTGTCTGGAAAGGGTCAATATTATGCTTATAAAAAAAGTCGTGTTTTTTTTATCATGCATCATTATTTTTATTATTGCTATATATCCTAAAACGTAGTATCTGCACATGAATATTTACATTATTTTTGGGCTTTACTGAATAAATTGAATATTTTTGGTTCATCCTCTGAATTGGTATACCGTTTGGCTGCAATATCTTCTTCTTCTTCTTTCTGGCGTTACGTCCCCACTGGGACAGAGCCTGCTTCTCAGCTTAGTGTTCTTATGAGCACTTCCACAGTTATTAACTGAGAGCTTACTATGCCAATGACCATTTTTGCATGTGTATATCGTGTGGCAGATACGAAGATACTCTATGCCCTGGGAAGTCGAGAAAATTTCCAACCCGAAAAGATCCTCGACCAGTGGGATTCGAACCCACGACCCTCAGCTTGGTCATGCTGAATAGCTGCGCGTTTACCGCTACGGCTATCTGGCTGCAATATGTGTATCACTAATAGGCATAAAACAATGATATTTTTGGGTACCAGGGACAGTTTTAACCTTATCAAACAATTCCATCAATTCCTCTGACATTTTAACATACTGTTCATTAGATATATAACAGAAATTTAATTTGGTGATACATGTATCAGTTTGTTTCACTGCCCAGTCGAATAGTTCTCGCGGAGTTGCGATTGTGTTTCCATAGTATTTTGCAAGACTTGCTTTTTTTGCCATTCGCTTGAGAGTGCCACCAATAGCGTCACAGGGGCCTTTGCCGTGGGATGTGGCAAAAAAGTGCCATTCTGCTTCCAATCCATATATTTTCTTGAAATTACATATCATTACATACACATCATTTCTGTCAATACCAGGTGAGTTGAATTTTTCTTTCAACTGATTGATGATTTCCTCGAATGCCTCCACCTTATCGACGTCCATTGCATCCATGCCTAGTATATCATGACGTACAGCTTTGGTGATCTCCACTGACTTTGTAATTCGATAGTCCAAGCTCCTCATGTTTCTCGACAAGATTGGGGATAAATTCAAAGTTTCAATAATACTGTTGAATTTTTCCACGTTGTAGGGGCCTAGTAATTCATCCGCTGATGGTACGGATGGCAAAGATGAACAGGACGGGACTGCTTCTGAAATATACAATAATGTCGAATTAATATATTGATATGGGTTCTATGTAAACAATCATTGTCGTTTAATGTGCTGCAAAGTAAATTTATCTTCCTAGCATTTCATTGGAGGCCTGACCGCTTGTTGGTGGTTGTGGATTTTGATTCACTTCGCCTCCACCCGAACGTCGTTTTTTCTTAGGCGGACTTCTGTGGAGCCTGATCACTAAGCGACATGACTCACAAATATGCATAGTTTCATCAAGCTATAGCACGTATGTGATCGATCATTGTTGGTGACCAGGGATTGAATCCTGAGAAAATTGAGATAATCTCTCACGTATCGCTCTCTGTAACTATCATAACATGCTGCACATTATGAGAGACTGTTTATCGTATACTGCTACAAGTTTGATCAGATTGGGGGGATAGTAGTGCATGATAAAACCCTTCTAAACATGCTCCAAGCCGGGGGGACACTGTTGTTATTGGAAATTCGTGGATTGTTTATCGTGCCAGTAAAGAAAAACACCTATCCCCAACGGTAAACAAGCGAGAAAAATGGATTTTATCATCGCTCTCTCGTTGGGGCTCTCGCTCGCTGCTTCCATTTATCAGACTTGTTACACCTTGCGATACAATGACGATCGTGGACCGCAACAGATGGGACGTTTTTCTTTGCTTGCTTTGATCGTGCTTCATTCTCAAATGAGAGCGAATTCTGCAACGCCTGTTGGTGACAAGTTTCGCAACTGGCTACGCCTGCACTTAGGATTGTTTATACCGGCGCAACATCTCGAAATTTTAATGCGCGATAAATCTTGTTGATCCATCTTTAACTTCTTTTCACAAATGACTTAGATAAAATGAAAAGAGTTTTACTGACATCAAGCTAAATAGTTATATGCATAGGTAGAACGACAATTATAAGTTAAACACCTATCTTTCTATACACTCACGCGGTGATAGTTGAGTTACTCAGGTCGTTAACGGACATTTTAGGTAGATAACAATACAAACATTATTTCTTATTCATCTGGCTTGTAACGCAGGTACGTTTAGTAGTATTTTCTAGAAGAAAATTTAATGGGGTATGGATCAGGTTGTTCCTTTTCAATGTTTGCAATCTTTCGAACCATAAAAATCCGTCGGATTGTTAGACGGAGTTGATTTTCTCATAGGCAGAGGCGAAATCCATAGCTTGCCTTCATTTAAAAAACATTATTACTGCATAATTCCGTTTTTTAACTATTCTCAATAAAAAATTACAATTTATTTCTGATTCAAACTCATTTATCACTTGAAAACACGATCATATTTGACGGTTTAGAACAAAATCTTTGAAAAAAAAATCAGTTTTGGACTTAAAAAATTCGATGTTTAAGAAAACATTTTATTCCCTAAAATATGCCCAATTTGCAATGTATGGACGACTTTTAGTAAATTTAATTACGAAACTTTTGGCTTAAGGATGATCAAAATCTGAAATGGCCGTTTTTTTTTTAAATCGACTTTAAAGTTTTGAATATTTTTTTTTTCAGTGTAGAAAATGTGTTTTTATTTTTTCAATATTTTTCTCTAAAACGTCAGGAAATTTCACGACAGTCCCCCATACAACACTTTTTTGTAGGTTTTACCGTTTTCGAGTTATACGGGTTTATAAAAAAAGTAAAAAAAAAACTTTGACCATTTCCAAATGTTAGTCTAGATCGATTTTGAAAAAAACAAAGTACCGTCGTTGGGGGTGACAATGGATCAAAAAGGGATGTAAACGAATTATTTATTGAATAACTATCGCAATTTAACTCCAATAAACTTCAAATTTGGTATGTATGTACTTTGATGGTACATTAACAACTGTTCAAAACATTAAAGAAAAATATTTATTCACAGCGGCACCACAAGTGAATGAAAAATGACCCAATCTCACCCCATAGAGGGGGTGACATTGGGTCACTGTAATTGAAATAACTTGTTTTTGATAATATGGTTGCAAAACCATTCACAGCTGAAGAATATTGATGAAATACGATGCAAACAAGATGAAAAGATATCTAAGATGTTTCACAAGTATGATAAACCTACTTAAAAGAACGATTATACCAAAAAATTGAAGAGCTATGAGAAAAAATATGTAAACACAACATTCATCGTCAAGTTTACATAAATTTTCTATTTTTTTCCCTCGAATTGTCTTCAAAGTCTCAAGCCTATTCAGTTTCCCCAAAGGTGTACTGAAACGATGATTATTTTAATTCTTCGCTAATAGTTAAATTACGGAGCGACATTTCAACGATCAATACATTTCAGGCAGATTTTGATGTCATAATCACGATATTTCAGTGTTCCAACTCATTTGTACTTCCAGAAGATGTTTCTATAATATGAAAACACTGATAAATAATTAAATTAAAAAAAAAACAATCCATTTGATAAAATTTTACGATGTTGCTGCGCACGAAACACAGCTGCCCATTTGATAAGTTGTCAAAATGCGTAGCATTGTTTTTTAATGCACGGAATCTCAAGTAGACTTTTTTGATGTTTCAGAGATGCTGTATTTAGAAAGAATAAACACATCTTAATGAAAAAGAGAACTACCGGCACTGTAAAATGTCAAAAAAGTGGACTTGCAATGTCATTTACTGTCATTCTTGCTTGACCCAATCTCACCCCCATTGTTGATGTTTTAGACACCGTACCGAAAAAAATAAAATTTTTGTTGAAAAATCAAATACATTCCGGAAAATATGTGTGAAGTGTAATGAAAAGACTTTGAACCTTCTAGTAATATAACGGTAGAGGTTAAAGTACATGCGTGATACTCTGCACAGGAGAAATTTTATGTTGTAAATTTTATCTAATTTCAACATACAAGTTTATTGATATAGTAAACAAAAACTACTATTTCTAAAAATGTATATTGTGATGAATTATGTGTAATAATATGTTCCCTAACATATGAATTATTAATTTTAGTAATATCACCGTTCTTAGCTGAAATATTTCATAAATTATATTTTTCCGTTTTGACCCAATCTCACCCCCCAGACCCATTGTCACCCCCATCGACGGTATGTAAAGTACCGTCAAGCTACCATTCACCGTGCATTTAAGAAAAATTTGCACTTCAATAAATTGTATAACTTTTCCAAATAATTTGATGCGTACTAGAATACCACTACGTAGCGTGCAATTATATAATAATTCAGGAAAAAATATAAAACTAGTATTGGATAACAAAAAACACTCTAAAAATATGTTTGAAAATGTCATGTTAAGGTCGCCTCGTACCGTTCTATGTCACCATTTACCGTGCACGCTAGTGCACCATTCACCTTGCATATAGTTTTCGTCATGATTTAATTTTGTATCTTGCAGAAACGTTAGTAATGGAGCAACTATGTTGATATTAGTGTGCGCACTCATTTTTAAGAGTATTAAAATCTTCATTTATAATAAAAACCATAAAAAGTTTAAAAATTTACTAAATAAATAATTTTTCATTAAAATCGTTATAGGAGGTTTGACTGTATTGTCCAAACCATTTCATATTCCTTCAAACACTCAATATGAAGTTTTTTAATCACGACATTACAATAAATCTAAATTTACCGAATAATTTCAAGCTTTTTATAGTAATGCACGGCAGGCATTGAAAATGCTCAGCTCATGAGCAAAGATCAGCCCATTTTAGGGTAAATTGATGCTCATTGAAGGGGTAGGCTGTGATTTGTCAAGCTCGTTGAGCGTTAACGATCATTGATCAACCCTCTGTCTGATCAGCACAGATCAGCCAACTGAGCGTGGCATCCCATTGGTAAAATTTAAGTTGTTCATAAGTTGTTGAAGTATGTAAGGCATTTATAGTGCTATATAGGATAAAGGTGACAAGTTAAGTAGTCTTTTTTTTTCCTATATGAGAAAACGAGTCTTTGCTTTGATGTAAGTAGTGGGAATGTTAACCGCCACACGAATTTCGTTTCCAGATTTACCCAATTATAATGCATTGAAACTACAACCCAGACGCCCACGCTGAAATGTTTTAGATTAAAGGATTATATAGGCTTCAAAGTCACTGCTCATATACAAATTTAAAGATTTTTATACAAAACGCTTTACGGAGGACTGGGAGGGGGTAAAGAATTATCCATTTTGGCTTTAATTAAAATATGGATGCTGCCTTATAAACATTTGTTTAATTATCAAACATTGCAATTCATTATGTTGCAGCAATGTTATAACGCACGAGCGATCAACACGCATGGGGTTCAATTGCGTTGATGACATACTTATATTTGTTATGATTAATATGAGAGTGTTTTCATATCCTATGGCTAGCTAGTTGCTGGATGGGAAGGTTTGTTTTAAAGTTTGGTTTGTTTTAATCTTGTATCTTGGCATAAATTGAAATAATTGCATATTTAAAAAATTGAACTTCTTTGAAACCAGTCTTTTTAAAATCACTGACGTTTAGAAATCAATACAGTTTGCTTTGATTTCAACGTCCTACACAGTAATTGTGATAGCCATACACTTTGAGGTTGCCAAGTGATATTCCATGCTCTTTGTTTATCCATACAGTGAGCTTCCATGATCGCTAACTACAACCTAACTGAGCAGCGCAGTTCGCTCGCAGCATAAGGTCGCTTTGATTGTTCAATGATCATGCTCATCAAGTTCGCTCACGTCTTCAATGCCTGATGCACGGTAATTGGAACCATACATATTGAAAAGGGTCCATTTACCGTGCATTTGGGTTTTGACTGAAACACAATAAAAAAATATAAATTGCATAAAATTTCATTGCTCATACGATGAAATACATCTAACTAGTAGTATCCACAGTGTAAACTTGTTGAAATTTTGAAAAATTTCATACTCTAACGTTAAAATGAAAAATGGTAATTTTTGGCGTTTCTACTAAGAGTGTTGAAAAATCTCATTATCAAACAGAATTCACATGATTTTGACTACATGAACTAGGTTTTTCAAAATGCTTTGTGACAAAAATTACTTCATTTTATCAGTTTTATCTTATTTTGCTGACAAAAGAATAATTTGTGAAAATTGTATGAATATTCTGTAGGAATTTGTATATGTGCACGGTGAATGGAGCCCGCACGGTGACTGGTGACTTAACGGTATCTTAGTTTCACATAGTCTTCACACCCAGAAAGTTTCATTGAATTCTGAAGGGCAGCACAATCCCTTTGTCGAGTTGGCGTGAAATCCGTCAGTGGCATTGATTTTGTGAATGTCGCACTAGGGCGATTCGAAATTTAAAAATGTTCAAAAATCCAATCTCCCATATATTTTTTCCATCCTTGGTGATTTAAAAGTGGCCCATAGACGATGTAGGTTCATATGAAGATTACTATGGAGAAATTTTGAAAAATGTTTCAAACACGTTAGTAGTGTAATGTAAGTACAAATTTATCATCCCATTATGAAAACTCATTCTATTAAACTTAGTGAAAAATATTGCTGAAGAAACGAATTCATTTTGAGCTAATTTTGCGTGGGATTTTTAAGATGTTTGTAGGCCTATAATCCCATATGAAGCTAAATAACAACAAACAAACTCATGAATATCTTTTCTTCTATCCGTCGGATTTACTCTCTTCTGCGAATTTCTTTGTTATGGTTTGAAAAATAAGTTTTTACTATGGGATGATAAGTTTGTACTTTCATTCCAGTACTAACGTGTTTGGAATATTTTTCAAAATTACTCCATAGTAATTCCCATATAAACCTACATCGTCTTTAAACCACCTAGAAAGCACAAAATTTAACAGAACACTACTTTAAGGGTAAGAAAAAAAGACATGGGAGATTGGATTTTCATACTTTTTTTAAATTATTAGCAGCCCTAATTTGGCACACTTCGTAATTGTTTGTGCAATGTATGTATCTATCTAGATAGATGTATAAATAAAAATGGAGTGGTATTTGTATGTCACGAAAAGTCTCCGGAATAATCTGGAAAACGGAAAAAGACTGATGTGTCATTTTGTATAGGAGATTACATGACGTTTTGCAACAGCCTACTTGATGGCAAGACGAAGTTTGCCAGGACCACTAGTTAATAATAATTTCTGATAGGTATCAATATTTTCCACCTCCTGGTAGCCCTTAATCTGCTGAATATGTTTGCCAAAGACAACAATGTTCCAGATGATAACGATCTTGGGGAAAAAAGTTTAAATAATGGCGCAACTTAGCTGATAAATTGTCAATTAGATTTTGCACCTCCACATAGCCCCCAACCTGCTGAATATCTTTGCCGAAGACACATTCTTCTAGTAAGATTGGTAACGAAAACTAGGTGAGCAATGGTATTTACCCTATGAAATAAACGATGTATAACAAAGAAACAAGTTTTCAATCGTTGGTGTTTTCTTCGAGTCTAGTGAAGAATAAGAGTATTAATTTAAGTGAAAACATCTGGCGGCCATCTTGGATTTTGATGCCATCTTGATTTTAAGTAGTAGAATGAGTTTTTTTATCTTACCTTACCAACACATTACTATTCTTGAGATAAAACTATCCAATAAGATTGAAATGTATTGATTTTGTTTTACTAGTTTGTTTATTTGAAGCTCAAATGCGTTTAACACTTTACGGAGCCGAAATTCAATTTTTATATCTTTAGTGTAAACAATTCATTGGATTTTTCAGTTCAAGATTAATATGGGATAGAGCTAAGATACTCGTGAAAACTCGAGGTTAGTGATCACAATTTTTGTAGGAAAGATGCGGTAGGAATTGGGATCAGGGTTCTCAGCAGTTCATCCGGGATTTATAACGGGACATCTCGCTTTCGTTTCTTGCCGGTGTATGTGTGTCGGATGGCCAGGATCCTCAATCCAACCCCAAAGGGGGCACAACACAAAAATAAACTGGGGAAAAGAACGCAATAGTATTGAACTTTTATACAAGACAGGCGAAGGAAATCGTGAATTGCGATCAAAAAAATAAGATCCCGTGTTGGGCACCTCTAACAGGAACATAGGGTTGTTCACCTCGGGCCGCAAGGGTATCCAAAGTGGCGTTCTGGAGGCGTCCATCTCCGGACATTGCATTGTCAAACGTAATCGATGTCATCATAAATGGAACCACACCTAATACAAATATTGCTCACCGCGAGGTTGATCCTGTGCAAATGTGCGTCTAACGAGTAACGGTTGGACATAAGTCTTGGCATCACTCGAATGGAATGAAATCTCGACTTACATTCAAACATTTCTACCACGCTTGCAAAGAAACTTTAGGGGATGTTAGGGAATGTTACCACCGTCTCAGTTGATCATTTAGCCAATCGCATTGCAAACCGTGAAGAAAACTTTGACGTACTAAATGAAAAAAAATCATCCTGTGAAATTCTTCTATCATAAACTTTACTTCCTTCAGCGCCCTCCTTTGCAAGAGAGTCCGGCTTCTCATTGCCATAAATTAAGCAATGTGAGGGAACCCATACAAAGATAATCTTGTAACTTTCGACAAGTGCATACATCTTCTCACTTATTTTTGTAAGAAAGTAAGATGCATGCTTTACAGGTTTCATAGATCGAAGTGCCTCCATAGAACTGAGGCTATCCGAAAAGATGAATAAGTGGTCTACGGGCATGTTGGAGATCATCCCCAAAACGAAATTGATTGCTGCCAACTCAGCAACATAAATTGTGCAAAGTTCTGAAGTTTTCGGAAGGCGATAGTGTTTTCATTGACGACACCGAAGCCAGTGGATGCACTGACACGGGATCCGTCAGTGAAATATCTCCTGTAGAAATTGACATTCTGGCGTTAGAAAAACGCGAAATACTTATACTTCGAAGTTGATCTGGAATTCCATGAATAGATTGTTTTATAGACAGATCGTATTCAAGAGAGGAACTATCATTGGTGAAACAAAGCACCGGGATTGAATCCTGGAAAAATCGAGAGAGTCTCTCGCTTATCGCTCTCTGTTACAATCATGGTTTGCAGCACATCATGAGAGCCTGTTTATAGTATCAGCTACAGCTCTGATTAGTTCGAGGGATATCAGTGCATGATAAAACCCCTCTAAAGCTCCAAACCAGTATTGCAATCGTATGTTCGGGGATTGTTTATCGTGCCAGTAAAATAAAACACCTACCTCCAGTGGTAGAGTAAAGTGGGGCAAAAGTTCGAGTGGGGTAAGAGTTTCTTTTTAAGATTTCTAGCTGAATTCAAAACAAAACTTATAAATGTCATGGTGGTTCGAATGCTATTCAAGTAAGAGACTTTCACTCCAAATATCATAAAAATCGATTGAGATTTGGAAAAGTTATGGCTATTTGTTGTTTTTCGACGTGAATATTGTAATTTTTGGTCAAACTTTCGTTGCATGGAACCAATTGAAGATAAAATCTTTTCCAATATTTTATGTAAGGGCGTTGCTAGGCCTATCATAAGGTTGCTTTGAGGTGTATTCGTTTTTGCATAGATGCTTGAAAACAATTTTTGACCCATAGTGGGGCAAAAGTTCGAATCAGCGGGGCAAAAGTTCGACCTATGTATAAAATCATGGACAAATTTGCAAATTGCCTAAAATCCACATATTACCTTCAAACTTAGTTAAATTAGTCTGATCATGTGAAAACTGTCACCAAAATTTTACATTTCTACTTATTTTTGCAAAAAAACTAGTATTTTTGAGTATATTACAACTAACCCAGTTTTGGGTAATTTTTTGATGAAAATTTATTGTGTATTTTTAGTCAAACTTAAGTTTACGGCTGGTGTAAAGTGTGCCTGTCATAAAAGAATCGAAATTTTGTGTTTTAGCCAGCGAACTTTTGCCCCACACTAGATTCGAACTTTTGCCCCACCGGTGGGGCAAAAGTTCGAATAAGACAATCAATTTTGAAACTGTTATAACTAAAAATGTATGAATATTTTGACACAAGTTTGTTCAGCAAAATTATAGCCAATATGTTGAAGGTTCACTGTATGATATTTGTTTTGTTTTAATTGCTTTTGTTTTTCTGGAAACTTTGATTATATCACTAAGGTCGAACTTTTGCCCCACCTTACTCTAAACAAGCGAGAAGAATGGGTTTTGTCATTGCTCTCTCTTTGGGGATCTCTTTCGCTGCTATTATTTGTCAAGCTTGTTACAACTTGCGAAACATTGCTGATTATAGACCGACATAGATGGGATGTTTTTCTTCGTTTGTTTTGACAGTGCTTCGAAATCAAATGAGAACGGATTCTGAAATGCCTGCGTTACAAATTAAATTGAATAATTAAAAATACACATCATCTGCAAAGGGACAGTTTTTTTAAGCTTAATTGACTAATTATGCAGAGATTATCTTAAATGCCGAAACATTTCAACTATAAGCTATGAATTTACAATCAATTTGTGCTTAATTATCTTAAGCACTCATCACTGCTTCGCCAAATTCCAACGATCAATCGGAAATGCCTGGCACAAAGTGCACAAGTGGAAGCTTGCATCCTCTCTCTACCTTGGAATGGGAAAACGCTTCTTCCCTCCCTTCATTCGTATAGGCCGAATATGCGAATGAATCCTCCTCACGCACTCGAATAATCCAGAAAATAGCGCTCCATGGCATCCAGCATCGAATGCCTCCTCAACGTCATCGTTTTCGTTGTCGTCGTCGTCGTCGTCGACATTCTCTCACATACAATGAAACCTTCTAAGCGTGTTCCAGTCATAATAAATACGTACAGTATTGGACAATACATTCGCAAATTGTTCGATTTTCCATAAAATGGTTCGATGAGCTAGATCTAATTTATTTGTGAACGGAAATTGCCACAATACTCAGACATAACTTGAAGTTCAACAAACTTTTTTTTTTCATGTTTTTCCATGCACGAATTCAAAAGTAATAACGATTTTTTCGACGTATCTTTTCAAAAAGGACCTATCTAACATTGAGAGCCTCTCCTTGTTTACTTTCTCTTTAATCAATAACTAAGGCACTGTTGCGTTTTTCGCATGAAACGCTAAGCAAGGATCTTTCAATCTATAGTGAAAAACTTCCCAAAAGCTTCAGTCTTGCATTGTTATAATCTAAAAAGAGCGATATAAGAGAGAATCTATCATTGTTATATAGGTCATTTTGAAAAGTTACGCGAGATTGAGAATTAGCCAAAATTAATCATTTAATATGAAAAATCGAAAAGTTGCAAATGTATTGTCCCCCACTGTAGCTCCTTTTATCTGTATCATTTGCTTGCAGCTGCTAGCTGATATGCACGAAGCGCACAGCCACAGACTCTACTAGCTAGCAGACGTTCTCGCGATTCCACAGCGCTTGGTCGCTAGGAATAATGTCCTGCGGTCGCTGCTGAAGCGCCGGAAACAGCTGCTCTTCTGCTTCTACTCGTCCATCCATCATCATCAACGCTTTACGGTCATTTGTGTCTTCGAATTGTCTCGAACGAACGCTTCCGAATCGAATCGTCAGCGAAATGAGTTCCGGTGGTGGCGGCAACTGCAAGTATTCGTGCACGGCCGGATTGGTCGGGTTGAGCTTCGCCGGATTCCTGCTGTCGCTGTACACTTCCTACGTGGAGATCCGGGCCGAGCGGGATCATAGTTATGAGGCCATGTGCGACATCAGCGAGCGGATTAGCTGCACCAAGGTGTTCACCTCGCCGTAAGTATCCCCCTATGGTCAAAGTGCGTTGTTCAAATGGGTGAGTGAGTTAGTGATGGGTTGCGGGTTGCAGAGCGGTAGGCGTTGCTAGATTTTAACTATGTGTCCAGAATATGTAGTGAGATTTATGGCCAATCAATGATGATGGTATTGGTGCGTTGAAAGAACGTTGTTTACTAACAAAATAGCTCTTCCGTGAGCTGGAAGAACAAACAGATGCCCCAAGAAATAAAATAAAACAACTATTTGAATGTGGCAAAAAAGTCACACCACGTGGCCTTCCCTTTGGTGGCGAAAGCGACGTCGAGCAAACGAAAACCCCCAAAACACATAGCAATAATATCTCACAACAAATAAACATTCGCGGTCAAACGTAATGAATTTCGGAGGGGCAGGGAAAGGGTGTCAATAAGCTGTGACCATGAGCTGGTACACAACTTTTGCGTTCATTCGTACGAACGGTTTTCTCCATGGAATCGATTTTCGATCGGAAAGCAATTCAACGGCATGATGACAAACGAATGCAAAACTGGAATGTAGCCACCTAAGGGAATAAGTTAGCCTTCTAGCAACTAGCTTCTCTCACAGAAGCAAGCATGAAAGCTTCTCTCTCAGAAGCTTGGAAACTTCTCTCACAGAAGCTTGGAAGCATTTCTCCAGAAGCTTGGAAGCTTATCTCCCGAAGCTTGGAAGCTTCTCTTACAGAAGTTTGCAAGCTTCTCACAAAAGCTTGGAAGCTCCAAGGGGGGGGGAGGTGGTCGAGCCAAGCGTGACAAGCCTTACAAAATTTTCAGAGGACTCATACAAAAAGTGTGACAAAGGGGGGGGGGAGGCGGTTAAAAAAGTTGAAATTTAGCGTGACATAATTTGAAGACCATCCCTTACAAAAGCTTTGTAGCTTCTCTCACAGAAGTTTGGAAGCTTTTCTCACAGAAGTTTGGAAGCTTCTCGGGAAGAAGCTTGGAAGCTTCTCTCGCAGAAGCATGAAAGCTCCTCTCGCAGAAGCTTCAGAGTTTCTCTCACAGAAACTTGGAAGCTCCTCTCACAGAGATTTGGAAGTTTTTCTCACACCAGGGTGGCCACCAAATTACTTACTTACTTACTTACTTATTTGGCTTTACATCAATTATCTTGATAAAGCCTCGCCAACAATATTTCGCCAATTCCCTCGGTTCATGGCCGCTTCTCTCCATCCTCGACTGTGACCCACGCTCTCCAGGTCCTGGTGTACCTGATCAATCCACCTAGCTCGCTGCGCCCCACGCCTTCTTGTTCCGACCGGATTCGTGGCGAACACCATCTTTACAGGGTTGTTGTCCGGCATTCTTGCAACATGCCCTGCCCAGCGTATCCTTCCAGCTTTAGCTACCTTCACGATACTGGGTTCGCCGTAGAGTTGAGCGAGCTCGTGGTTCATCCTTCGCCGCCACACGCCGTTCTCCTGCACGCCGCCGAAGATCGTCCTTAGCACTCGGCGTTCGAAAACCCCAAGAGCTTGCAAGTCCTCTTCGAGCATAGTCCACGCCTCATGCCCATAGAGGACTACCGGTCTTATGAGCGTTTTGTACATCGTGCATTTGGTGCGGGGGTGAATCTTTCTTGACCGCAGTTTCTTCTGGAGCCCATAGTAGGCACGACTTCCGCTGATGATGCGCCTTCGTATTTCCCGACTAACATTGTTGTCAGCCGTCAACAAGGATCCGAGGTAGACGAACTCGTCCACCACCTCGAAGGTATCCCCGTCTATCGTAACACTGCTTCCTAGGCGGGTCCTGTCGCGCTCAGTTCCGCCAACCAGCATGTACTTTGTTTTCGACGCATTCACCATTAGCCCGACTCTTGTTGCTTCGCGTTTTAGGCGGGTGAACAAATCTGCCACCGTTTCAAATTTTCTCCCAATAATATCCATGTCGTCCGCGAAGCAAACAAATTGTCCGGATCTCGTGAAAATCGTGCCTCGACTGTTAAGTCCGGCTCTCCGCATGACACCTTCAAGCGCAATATTGAACAACAGGCACGAAAGCCCATCGCCCTGTCGTAGTCCCCTCCGAGACTCGAACGAACTGGAGTGTTCGCCCGAGATCTTCACGCAGTTTTGCACACCGTCCATCGTTGCTCTGATCAATCTTGTGAGCTTCCCGGGAAAGCTGTTCTCGTCCATGATTTTCCATAGCTCTATGCGGTCGATACTATCGTATGCCGCCTTGAAATCGATGAACAAATGGTGCGTAGGGACCTGGTACTCACGGCATTTCTGGAGGATTTGCCGCACGGAAAAGATCTGGTCCGTTGTCGAGCGGCCGTCGATGAAACCTGCTTGATAACTTCCCACGAACTCGTTTGCTATAGGTGATAGACGACGGAAGAGAATCTGGGATAGCACTTTATAGGCGGCGTTTAGGATGGTTATTGCACGATAATTTTCACACTCCAGTTTGTCGCCCTTTTTGTAGATAGGGCATATAACGCCTTGCTTCCACTCCTCCGGTAGCTGTTCCGTTTCCCAGATTCTGACTATCAGCCGATGCAGACAAGCGGCCAACCTGTCCGGGCCCATCTTGATGAGTTCGGCTCCGATACCATCCTTGCCAGCGGCTTTGTTGTTCTTGAGCTGTTGAATGGCATCCTTAACTTCCCCCATCGTGGGAGCTGGTTGATTTCCGCTATCCGCTGTGCTGACGTAGCCATCGCCTTCGCTGTCCTGACCTTCTGTGCCTGTGTTCTCTGCGCCATTCAGGTGTTCATCGTAGTGCTGCTTCCACCTTTCGATCACCTCGCGTCCGTCCGTCAAGATGCTCCCATCCTTATCCCGGCACATCTCAGCTCGCGGCACGAAGCCTTTGCGGGATGTGTTGAGCTTCTGATAGAACTTCCGCGTTTCTTGAGAACGGTACAGCAACTCCATCTCTTGGCATTCCACCTCTTCCAGGCGGCGCTTTTTGTCCCGGAATAGGCGGGTTTGCTGTTTCCGCTTCAGTCTGTATCGTTCCACGTTTTGCCGCGTACCATGCTGCAGCATTGCAGCCCGCGCTGCATTCTTCTCCTCTAAAACCTCTTGGCACTCCTCGTCGAACCAATCGTTTCTTGAGCTCCGTTCCACATATCCGACAACGCTTTCGGCAGCGTCGTTAATGGCTGCTTTGACTGTCCTCCAGCAGTCCTCAAGAGGGGCCCTATCGAGCTCGCCCTCATCCGGCAACGCTGCCTCAAGATGCTGCGCGTACGCATTGGCGACATCCGGTTGTTTCAGCCGCTCGAGATTGTACCGGGGCGGGCGTCGGTACCGTACATTGTTGATGACGGATAGTTTTGGGCGCAGTTTCACCATCACCAGGTAGTGGTCGGAGTCAATGTTGGCGCCACGATAGGTTCTGACGTCGGTTATGTCGGAGAAGTGCCGTCCATCGATCAAAACGTGGTCGATTTGTGATTCCGTCTGCAGTGGTGATCTCCAGGTGTATCGATACGGGAGGCTGTGCTGGAAATAGGTGCTACGAATGGCCATGTTCTTGGAGGCGGCAAAATCTATCAGTCGTAGGCCGTTCTCGTTCGTCAGCCGGTGGGCGCTGAACTTTCCAATCGTCGGTCTGAACTCCTCCTCCTGGCCAACCTGAGCATTCAAATCTCCTATGATGATCTTGACGTCGTGGCTTGGGCAGCGGTCGTACTCGCGTTCGAGCTGCGCGTAAAATGCGTCCTTGTCATCATCAGTGCTTCCGGAGTGTGGGCTATGCACGTTGATTATGCTGAAGTTAAAGAATCGGCCTTTGATTCTTAACTTGCACATTCGTTCATTGATCGGCCACCACCCGATCACGCGCCTTTGCATGTCACCCATCACTATAAAAGCTGTTCCCAGCTCGCGTGTGTTGCCGCAGCTCTGGTAGATGGTATGATTACCTCTAAACGTTCGCACCAATGCTCCTGTCCAGCACACCTCCTGCAGCGCTACGATGTCGAAACCGCGGGTCTTCAGTACATCGGAGAGTATGCGAGTACTTCCAATGAAGTTGAGAGATTTGCAGTTCCACGTACCGAGTTTCCAATCGCTAGTCCATTTTCGTCGCTGTGGTCTTTGCCGATTGTTCCGGTCCGTATTCTCTCGTTGACGTTCCTGTGCTGATGTGTTTTTACGGCTGGCTCGCAGGGCCTGACACCAACCCCCTAGATTTCCGGAGGACCATTCCCCCTAAATGTTCGGAGGGCCATAGTGCGCAGTTTAGCTTAGAGTCCTTCTCTGGCACTCGGACGATGATCAGCCGCCCCTGACATGGGGAACAGACGCTGTTGTGAGCCGCTCCTAACGTGGAGTACAGACGCTCCAGGTTTGCAACAGCAAACCCCCCCTTCCCTGTCAGCATACGACCAAAGTTCCCACCGGGGGTTGGTTACCCGATCTTCCCCAAGGTTACTCGTACCCCGGCCAGTACCACGAGGAGGTAGGGATAGGAGTTGCTGGGCAAGAGGCTAAGGACCGCACAAAGGGGTCTATTTTATTCCTGCAGGTACGCGAGGTACCAATGGTACGCCATGCCCAGCCATTTACCGCGCCACCAAATATTCATTTCGAAATTCCCGCTTTTTTCCCGGTACAAATTTCAATATTTTCCCGGTTTTTATTTAGAGGCCCAAACGTAAACGGGTCGGTTTTTGAGGTGAATATACTGAAAAAAATCTACTTCAAGCTTTTCAATGGCATTTTAAGGAGATTTTTACGACCAATCGGAAAAATAATATTATTCGTAGAAGATTGGCTTGTTTTTGGCTTCCACACAATAAGTATAGAACAAAAACTTAAAAGTCTATTTTCTCAAAACTAGGTTTTGTCACTTATACCCTCATTTAACTCAATTGTGCTATTCTATTCTTGGCACTTTTAATTCACTTTGACAGGGATTTGTTTTAAAAGCTATCCAGCCCATGTTTACCAACAACTAGTTGTCTCGGCAAACGTTGTATTGCCCATTAGGCCGTACATCAGGCGTTCAAAAAAAAAACCTAAATTTGTGTCAAATTTATATTATTCGTTTTCTCAACTTTCTCGGAGGATTTTGAGAAATATTATTCCACACAAACACGTCGGAGCCCTCGAGGAAAACAATAGTGAAAGAATTGTTCAAATCGATCGTCTTGTTCTCAAGCCACCTCGTGACATAAAAACACCATTCCATTTTCATTTATATACATATGCCCTTTTTGTGCATCTTACTACCATATTTAAAAGTATTTCAATTCATAAACTTTTATTTTTTTTTATCTTCATAGGAATGAAGAGTTTACTAAAGCAAATAAGTTCAAGTTAAGGATGCAATAAAGCAAACAAAGCCAACGGTGTCACCTTACTTATACAACTTTTGGTCAATTAGATAACGAATGACACATTAGAAGCTCTTATGAATGATTTTCAAGAACAAGTTTTCAAGAAAATTTGGATTTATTGATTTATTTAAAGCAACTGAAGAACATTTTGAAACTGTCTGCAAGAAATTTTGAAACTCTGATTCAAAACTTCGAGTCAGATGAATTAAAGAAAAGTCAAGTCAATAGTAAGAGGAAAAAAATCATAAAATATTTCGAAACATTGCTAACCAATGAGTGAAGTGAAACAATTCTAAGAAGTATACTGTAGCAAAGTAGATTATTTCTACAAGAAATTGAAGCACTATTGTTTAAAAGTTATTTGTGTATAATTGCACATGCTCAATGGCACTATCATCAACCGTAACAACTTTCTACGACTAATTTTGATGATTTTGTAGATTTAGAGTTCAAAGATCCTCATTCGAAATTATTTTCCCGGTGATCATCTCAAATTCCCGGTTTTTCCCGTCTTTTTCCCGATGGATTCAAATTCCCGTCTTTTTCCCGCTTTTCCCGTTTTTCCCGGTTCGGTGGCCACCCTGGTCACACAAGCCTGGGAGCTTCTCTCACAGCGACTTGGAAGCTTCTCTATCAGAAGATTGGAAGCTTCTCTCGCAAAAGATTGGAGGCTTCTCTCACAGAAGCTTGGAAGCTTCTCTGACCGAAGCTTGGAAGCTTCTGTGGCAGAGCTTGGTAACTTCTCTGGCAGAAGCTTGGAAGCTTCTCTGGCAGAAGCTTGGAAGCTTCACTTACAGAAACTTGGAAGCTTCTCTTACAGAAGCTTGGAAGCTTCTGTGGCAGAAGCTTGGAAACATCTCTGGCAGAAGCTTGGAAGCTGCTCTTATATCTTCAAAAGCTTGGAAACTTCTCTGGCAGAAGCTTGGAAGCTTCTCTGGCAGAAGCTTGGAAGCTTCTCTCACAGAAACTTGGAAGCTTCTCTTGCATTAGCTTGAAGGTTTCTCTCAAAGAAGTTTGTAAGCTTTTCTGGCAGAAGCTTGGAAGCTTCTCTCCAGAAGCTTGGAAGCTTCTCTGACCGAAGCTTGGAAGCTTCTGTGGCAGAGCTTGGTAACTTCTCTGGCAGAAGCTTGGAAGCTTCTCTGGCAGAAGCTTGGAAGCTTCACTTACAGAAACTTGGAAGCTTCTCTTACAGAAGCTTGGAAGCTTCTGTGGCAGAAGCTTGGAAACATCTCTGGCAGAAGCTTGGAAGCTGCTCTTATATCTTCAAAAGCTTGGAAACTTCTCTGGCAGAAGCTTGGAAGCTTCTCTGGCAGAAGCTTGGAAGCTTCTCTCACAGAAACTTGGAAGCTTCTCTTGCATTAGCTTGGAGGTTTCTCTCAAAGAAGTTTGGAAGCTTCTCTGGCAGAAGCTTGGAAGCTTCACTTACATAAACTTGGAAGCTTCTCTCACAAAATCTTGGAACTTTCTCTGGCCGAAGCTTGGAACCTTCTCGGGAAGAAGCTTGAAAGCTTAGAAGCTTCTCTGGCAGAAGCTAGAAAGCTTGTATGGCAGAAGCTTGGAAGCCTGTCTCACAGAAGCTTGGAAGCTTCTCTTGCATTAGCTTGGAGGTTTCTCTCAAAAAAGTTTGGAAGCTTTTCTGGCAGAAGCTTGGAAGCTTCTCTCCAGAAGCTTGGAAGCTTCTCTGACCGAAGCTTGGAAGCTTCTGTGGCAGAAGCTTGGAAACATCTCTGGCAGAAGCTTGGAAACTTCTCTGGCAGAAGCTTGGAAGCTTCTCTGGCAGAGCTTGGTAACTTCTCTGGCAGAAGCTTGGAAGCTTCACTTACAGAAACTTGGAAGCTTCTCTTACAGAAGCTTGGAAGCTTCTGTGGCAGAAGCTTGGAAACATCTCTGGCAGAAGCTTGGAAGCTTCTCTTATATCTTCAAAAGCTTGGAAACTTCTCTGGCAGAAGCTTGGAAGCTTCTCTGGCAGAAGCTTGGAAGTTTCACTTACAGAAACTTGGAAGCTTCTCTTACAGAAGCTTGGAAGCTTCTCTCACAAAAGCTTGGAACTTTCTCTGGCCGAAGCTTGGAACCTTCTCAGGAAGAAGCTTGAAAGCTTAGAAGCTTCTCTGGCAGAAGCTAGAAAGCTTCCAGCTAGAAAGCTCACAGAAGCTTGGAAGCTTCTCTTGCATTAGCTTGGAGGTTTCTCTCAAAAAAGTTTGGAAGCTTTTCTGGCAGAAGCTTGGAAGCTTCTCTCCAGAAGCTTGGAAAGCTTCTCTGACCGTAGCTTGGAAGCTTCTGTGGCAGAAGCTTGGAAACATCTCTGGCAGAAGCTTGGAAGCTTCTCTTATCTCTTCAAAAGCTTGGAAGCTTCTCTGGCAGAAGCTTGGAAGCTTCTCTGGCAGAAGCTTGGAAGCTTCTCTGGCAGAAGCTTGGTAACTTCTCTGGCAGAAGCTTGGAAGCTTCTCTGGCAGAAGCTTGGAAGCTTCACTTACAGAAACTTGTAGCTTGGAAGCTTCTCTCACAAAAGCTTGGAAGCTTCTCTGGCAGAAGCTTGGAACTTTCTCTGGCTGAAGCTTGGAACCTTCTCGGGAAGAAGCTTGGAAGCTTAGAAGCTTCTCTGGCAGAAGCTTGCAAGCTTCTCTCACAGAAGCTTGGAAGCTTCTCTGCAAGATGCTTAGAAGCTTCTCTGACAGGAGCTTGGAAGCTTCTCTGACAGAAGCTTGGAAGCTTCTCTGACACAAACTTGGAAGCTTCTCTGACAGATGCTTGGGAGCTTCTCTGACAGATGCTTGGGAGCTGTTTTCACAGAAGTTTGGAAGCTTTTTTCGCAGAAGATAGGTAGCTTTTCTCACAGAAACTTGGAAGCTTCTTTCGCAAAAGTTTGGAAACTTAATAGCAAAAGCTTTAGAAGAGTTTCTCTCGCAAACTTGGAAGCTTATCTCGTAGAAAATTGAAAGCTTCTCTACCAGTAGCTTGGAAGCTTCTCTTACAGAAGCTTGAAAGCTTCTTTCACAGAAGCTTGAAAGCTTCTTTCACAGAAGCTTGAAAGCTTCTTTCACAGAAGCTTGGAAGCTTCTCTTTAGAAGCAGAGAAGGTTCTCTGACAGAAGCTTGGAAGTATCTCACAGAAGCTTGGAAGATCATCCCAAAGAAGCTTGGAAGCTTTCTTCCAGAAGCTTGGAAGCCTTTCTCGCAGAAGCTTAAAAGCTTTTCTTGCAGAAGCTTGGAAGCTTATTTTACAGAAGCTTGGAAGGTTCTCTTACAGAAGTTTGGAAGTTTCTCTCACAGAAGCTTGGAAGCTTCTCTCACAGAAGCTTGGAAGCCTTTCTCGCAGAAGCTTGGAAGCTTTTCTCGCAGAAGCTTGGAAGCTTCTCTCCAGAAGCTTGGAAGCTTCTCTCCAGAAGCTTGGAAGCTTCTCTCCAGAAGCTTGGAAGCTTCTCTCTAAAAGCTTGAAAGCTTCTCTCCATAAGCATGGAAGCTTATCTCACAGAAGATCTGAAACTTCTCTCCAGAAGCTTGGAAGCTTTTCTCCAGAAGCATGGAAGCTTCTCTTACAGAAGCTTGGAAGCTGCTCTCACAGAAGCTTGGAAGCTGCTCAGCTTGGGAGCTTCTCTCACAATATCATGGAAGCTTCTCTGGTAGAAGTCTGGAAACTTCTCTCATAGAAACTTGGAAGCTTCTCATCCAAAAGCTTGGAAGCTTCTCTCCAGAAGCTTGGAAGCTTCTCTCCAGAAGCTTGGAAGCTTCTCTCCAGAAGCTTGGAAGCTTCTCTTACAGAAGATTGGAAGATTCTCTCTTAGAAGCTGTTCTCATAGAAGCTTGGAAGCTTCTTCCAAAGAAGCTCGCAAGAGCTTTCCTCTAGAAGATTGAAAGCTTTTTTTCCAGAACCTTGGAAGATTCTTAAAGCTTTCAAAAGTTTTCGTGAGCCTGAGGAGTGATTTAAATTCAACATAAGATTAAACATGTTCATAGAAGTCTATGACTGATCTATACTTGCTATCTGGAATGCCAAGGAATACTTTTTTAAGAAGAACTCTTTAAATTTTAACGAAAAACCTGGTAATAAATCGTCGATCTGTAAGTAAGTGGAAAACCTCTAAATAAATCAAAACCAAATTCAGTACTATACCATCAAAATAGATGGTTGATGATTTCTGATGACTGAACGATGAGCGTTCAAATGATAAGATAGAGTTAACCAAGAAGATGGAAAAGAAACATGAAACAAGAGAAGGTTCGCTGAGATAGTAGGTTGAGAAAATGATGGGTTTCAAAAATGTAGCTAAGGTCAGTAACGAATCCAACAATAATTATAAAATATTGAAGGATGATTAAAAGATGGATATGTGGAACGAGTTTGAAAAATGATAAATGAAAAATGATAAAAAGAGGATCAAAATAGAGCAGAGAGTAAAGAATAAGCACAGACAAACAGACGTAAAACTAACGAAATTTCCACCGACCACTCATTTAACGATCATTTTAAATTTGCTATGTTACAAATCTCACAACCAGAAGCGTGCGTATCGTTTTTCTTTGCGTTTGACGTTTCACACTACCGCCATCCGCATGGTGTAAACTGGGCGATGGATTTTGAATAAATTTGTTCCAAGTGTTACGTCCGTTGGTCTGTGGAATAAGTGTTTTGGATTAAGAATTGAAAGAAGACTGAATACTAAGAAAAAAAAAAATGAAATAGCTCGAAGATTTATTATCAAAAATCGAAAATTGAAAACATGATCAGTATGGATAATAACTAGTGGTTATGAATAATTAGATTTTGAAATGAGCAGATAATGAAGAATTAAAAGGGCCAGAAGAATAAGATGAATTGATAGAATCAAACAAGAGACATGCAAATTGAGAAGAGTAAAAACCAAATTAACCCGTATAGGCCTGAGTGAAAGCAAACACACTAAAACCCTCACCGCTCAGCGAATACTTAACGGATTCAAATATTTTTTGTCAGTATACTGGCCCACATATCTAGTTCCTAAAAGTGGCCAAGGGATCTCAGGAATGTTCCTGTGGTCGGAGATATTTTGGTGGATCACTGGGTCAGGTCGGGTAAAAAAGGGCTATTTTTTGGGACACGCCAAGTTGTCTTTATTTATTTGCAATGGCAACCATTTTAATTTGCATAAATCATTAGGATCTGATATTCAACATTATAAATGAAGAGGTAAGCACCGTTTAGAATGTACTAGGTGTGGCCACTCGGGCTTAATGCCCTAAAAAGCAGGCTATAGATTTATTGGATACTAAACCGTTTCAATTCTCTAACAGTAGATATTAAACATAATAATTTACTGAAGTACGTTCCCATGGGCTTGACACATATGTTTAAATACAAATTGGCCACTTTGTCGTAAATTTAAGGCATCCTGGGGAACCAAAATAGTTATTTCAAGGGTCAAACAAATGCAGGACACAAGGTTATCCAACTTAATCATTTCTCAAAAAGTTTACGCTGATTCGTTTTTTTGAAATTCCTTGATATAGTGGCCACATCATAGCCGATTCAGGAAATTATCTGTAACTTGAAATTTGCCTACCTCCAGGAGCACAGAAGTACAGCACCCTTTTCAGCCGACCTGACCCAGTAACCCACCTGAATAACTCCGGACACATGAACATTCCCGAAATCCTTTGGCCACTTTTAGAAACTAGATATGTGTGCCACTATACTGACAAAACATAATTTTAATCCGTTAAGTACTCGCTAAGCGGTGAGAGTTTTAGTAATTTTTCTTTCACTCAGGCCTATACGGGTTAAGAACTAGGCCACATTAAATACTGAATTCACACCAGAGAAGATAAAAAAACAAACGTGACAGAAATCGGATAGAAAACAAGAGAACTAGGAAATTTCAATTGAGTATTTCAAATCGAGTGATTTGACATGGGCGAGTCGAAAAATCGTTTTCTAAAAGTCATATCGGGTAAAATGAGAAAATCTAATCCTTAAGAGCAAATTCGAAAGCAGTTCGAAGGAATTGAGAGGATCTTATTTAAATGGAGATATCGAATTGAGAGATTCGAATCACAGAGAATGGAAACAATCGTAAAACAGTAAAATGTATTATATGTTCTACATTTTTCGTTTCACGTATCACCAAAAAGTTGTGTATCGGAAAGTTGTAGATCTAGTTAAAAGCTACAACTTTGTTAATGGCAGCATACCGTTAACTTTGAAATCTTGTGAGTTACAAGGGAATTTCGAGTTTTTTAAGCGCATTTTGGAAGTGAATTTTCTCAATTTACAAAAATAACATTCTCAGAGTTTTTATTTTGCAGTAAAAATAGCCTAATGTATGAACTTTGAAAGATAAATTTTATCGAACCAACTTCATGAGTTATGGGCATCTAAAGATGTCATAGTTTTTCACTTAAATTTGCTTATAACTTAAAAATCATAAGAATTACAAATATGCAATATACAGCAAAAATGTGTATAATTACTTTCTCTACAACTCTTCTGAAAACCACATTTACATAAAACTGAAAACAAAAAAAGTTAGACCAAAAAAAAAACGATTTTTCGGGTACACCTTAAGCAAAACCTTTCAGAATCAATTTACTTAGGTCAAATGAAAAGTTAGATCAAAAGTTTCTCCGACAAAATTGTTCAAAATAAAAAAAGTTCGTTGAAGAGCGTAACCAAAAGTGTGAGCCAAAATTAATCCTAAATCTAGACCACCCTATTCAACTTTTTTCTCAAAAATGCGAAACTTAATTACAAACAACTTCTTTGACGACATCATATGTCTAAAAGCGATGAGAGCAGAGAAAACACTTTCTCCTTTTAAAATGTCGATTCGGACTATTGTGTAGTCGATCTACAAGATTCTAATCCCTCAGCCATTTCAAACCTGGCAATATTGGAGCTTCTTGATGCCATCTCACCAAACTAAACCGAAAAACCAATAATAGATACAAAATAATTCATGAAATCTAATTAAGAATAATGAACTGCGAGAATCTTATTGAGAGAATCGAATAAAAACACAAGAGAAACAAGCCAAATCAGGACCACCAACGAAAGGAAATTAAAACGTTAGAAAGAAAAGTAAAACGTAATTACGACAAAGGCTGATAAATGAAAAAAGGTAACATCGCAACCACAGGGAGACAGATGTAAATAATAATTGAATGGCTGCCAGAAACATTGAAAATCATAACATTGAAAGGAAATAAAAATTATTATTTTTTAAATTAATAACTAAATTCAGGATATCATTAAACATAAAATAGAATATGTGATTGAAGTATTGGCAAAGAATTGACGATAAGAAGAGAAAAAATATCAGAAGGGTATAAAATATACGAAGAAACACAGAGAGTATTCAATCGAAACTTCAAATGCAAGTAAATCAAAACGGCCATAAAAAAAGAGAAATCAGAATATCAAACTCAGAGGAATGCGAACAACAAAAAAGGGGAATTGAAATGTAAATCAAATAATAAATCACTACAAAAATTTGACAATAGAAGCAACAAGAGTCAATAGAGTTAGAAAAAAAGTCTTGCTTTACATAACAGAAGAAATAACATAAAAGAAGAAGTTAGATTCTGAAAGGAAACAAAAGTAATAAAGAAGGAATTACAATCGAAGAGGAAAAAACTGCGAAATAAGAATAAAGATCTAATAGCTTTAGTAATTTGAACAAGTCGATTAAAATTCCTTCAGAAGAGAAAGAGACAAAAAGAAATACGAACATAAAGAAATGGAGAAGATCATTGAGTGAATACAATTTTTTCTTACTAAATCCAAAGCCCAAGAAAGATACAAAACCGAGCATGGAAACATCATACTACACACTTGACAACCGTGCTGCTATCGGTATCAAAACTGCGGATCAGACGCGCAGACTCCGTTTCTGCAGTCAGATGTTGGGTCGCCACACAAACGAATATGGCAGTTGTTCCTGGTCCGACACTATTATTACCCCGACCACACTGGAACCAGCACCGTTTGCGACAACGACGACAACTACTTCCCTATACTGAAGAATAGAGCGGTTCAAATTAAAAAAAAAAAAAGTTATAAAATTCCATCCCCTTAGAATGCTCATGACTTGGCATTACAGAATTCGCTCTCATTTAATTTAGAAGTACGATCAAAGCAAGCGAAGAAAAACATCACATGTGGATCGGTCTATGGTCGGTAATGTATCGCAAGTTGTAACAAGCTTGATGAGTAACAGCAGCGAACGAGAGCCCCAAAGAGATAGCGATGATAAAACCCATTTTTCTCGCTCATCTACATTTTGGGGGTAGGAGTTTTATTTTACTGGCATGATAGACAATTCCCGAATATCTTATAGCAATAGTTTCAACCAGGTTTAGAGCTTGTTCAAATGGGGTTTATCATGCACTGTTATCAACCCTATCTGAGTTGTAACAGAAGAGGATAAAAAGGTTCTCATGATTCGTGTTGCGAATCATGATTGTTGCAGAGTGCGATATGAGATACTATCGATTTTCTCAGTATTCAATTTTTAGATCACACTATGAAGGTTAAATTTAAGGGAAGATATGAGAGATTGTATTTTCAAACATTTTTGCAATTTGACCTACCCTAGTGGAGAGGCTCACTCACTATGATATCTTCGCAGATGAAAGCTTTTGTCCTTCGCTCACGCACTCGCTCTCACTCTTTGAAAGCGCACCGCAGGAGAGCCTCCCCCCCCCCGTTGGAAACAAAGGCCACCACAATGCAATTGAACTAAGGAGGGGTGGGGGAGGGGGTCTTGGTTTTGAAACGAATCAGCGGGCAACCGACCGGCAGTCGAGGGACGAGCTGTTGCGTGTTCGAAGACAATTCAACGCGGGATATGATGGAGTTTTGCATTTCTGATGGAATGGAGATGACACTTGAATAGTTGAGCGCTCCAGAACAATTGCGGAAATGGACTGTGTAGAGACTGGGGATGGCAAAAGCGAACTTTGCTTTGACCTTTTGAAGCTATCTTTACAAGTTTTCTGAAAAATTTATTTCCCTTCAAAAATTTAGGATTACTTTTTAAATTTTGGAAAAAAAAATCCATGGTATGAAAATTTTTCCTTGAAAATTGAAGAAAATTTCCCCTCGGAAATTAAAAAAACAAATTCTTGTGGAAACTCAGGTTTCCTCAGTAAACTATAGAGAATATCTTCTGGAAATTCATGAAAATTTCAATAAAATTACGCGAAATTGAGGAGAGTTTTCCTTGGAAATTCATAGAGTATTTCTCTTAAAAACTTTGTAGAATTCACCTAGAAATCCTGAAGAATTTTCCATAAAACTTGCTTTTCTGGAAAATCATAGAAAATTCCTTGGGAGAATTTTCCATGAAAATTAAGGATGATTTTTTCCTGTAAATTCGGAAGATTTTTTTTCTGGAAATTCAGAAAACAATCAATGGAAATACAGGAGAGTATCCACTGGAAACACGGAGAGAATTTTATCCTTGGATTTTAGAACAATTTCCCTTTAAAATTGGACAAATCTATACAAACTTCAGAGGGATATTAAAAAGAATGTCAGAAAAACATTCAGAAGAATCTCCTCACAATTTCAGGAGAATCGCCCCAGGAAAGTCGTTCAAAATAGTTTCTCTGGTATATTCAGAAAAAAAAAGGAAATTCAAAAGAATTTTCCCTAAACATTGATTTCCTAGAAATTTATAGAGATTTACACTTAGAAATTCCAAAGAATTCCCTTGGAAGATTTTTTTCTGGAAATCCGAAAAAAAATATTTTAAAATCAGGAAAGTTAGAAGAATACATTACTTTTATTTCTCAGGGAGTTTTCCAGAAAATCACCAAAAAATTCTTCCAGAAGTTTTTTTCTGTTCAGGAAAAGTTTTACGAACTTGCTAAAGCCCGATTCAAAGTAAATTTGGACGCATTCAAATGATCATAACTCAAGAATGAAACAACATACAGGGTTGGTCAAAACGTCAAACAAAAGGGTATTTATTCAGCTTTCAAACAATATAAAACAAGTTATTACATTTCACCACTTCGAACGAACTGTCGCACTTTACTTGTGATCGATGCCATCATGGTCTGCACAGTAGCTGGCGACACTGTATCGGCGAACTTATTCCACTTTAAACGCATTTGTTGTGCATTTGTCACTTCTTTACCGCATCCTCGAAGTTTTCGCTTGACAATTGTCCAATATTGTTCGATCGGTCTGAACTCAGGGCAATTCGGAGGATTAATCTCTTTGGCGACAAAATTGACATTGTTTGCAGCATACCATTCTAGTACCTCCTTAGAGTAGTGGCAGCTGGCTAGATCCGGCCAAAACATAACGTTGGTCTTGTGTTGCCGAATGAAGGGTAAAATCCGCTTTTTCAGACACTCTTCAATGTAAACCTTCGAATTCATTGTGGTAGATGTGATGAAAACCTTGGTTTTAAGGCCACAACTGCAGATTCCTTGCCAAATCATAAGTTTCCGAGCAAACTTGTCAGCAAAAACAAATTTGTACCTGGAAGGGACATCCCCACGACCAGTTGCCAGGTAAAATTTTCGTCCGGGGATTTGTTTATAATCCATTTTGACGTATGTCTCGTCATCCATTAAAATGCAGCCATCAAATTTCGTCAAAACTCGTTCGTAAAGTAATCGTGCTCGCTTTTTGGCCACTGAATTTTGTTTCAGGGAGCGATTCGGATGTTTACTGGCACAAAAAGACTTATATCCTTCTCTTGGAAGGATGTTACGCACGGTGGAAAAGTTAGAATCGCATTTCTTTGCCAAATCATGTATGGAGATACCTGAGTTACCTTTCACGCACCTCAACACCTTCCTCCTCAGCTCTTTGTCCCTAGTGCCACTTTTATGATAGATGCGCTGTGCTCTATCCACACTCAGATTATCCTTGTAACGTTTGATTACAAGACACACTGTTGACTTTGGGAATTTCAACACTTTTGCTTTTTTTGAGGCGGACCACGAAGGATTCTCTAGATGTTTGTGCACAATCAATTTTCTTTTCTCGAGTTCCATGATCCGTAATTTCGAGATGCGTCGATCAATCGAGGAAAACTTTTCACCAATTTCTTCGTCAATGAAACGTTAACATGTGCTGTCAAAAGTTTTTTGTTCCAACCACCAGGGGCGCGGTGGTGTATTGAACCGTGCGTCCAGATTTACTTTGAATCGAGCTTTATGTAATGCCTTCGAAGTTTTCAGAAATTTCGGCAAAAATCTAAAAGTTCCTTCTCTATAATACATTTTTGAGGATTTCTCAGAAAATCTAACTAGAAATGTACTTAAGGACATTTTCAACGCTATAGAACAGTACTTTTTATATAACATTGTGGTTTCGTGAAAATCGTGACACCCTCTATAACTTTAGCCTTATGAATCCAGGAACTAGTTTGGAAACATTTTGATATGAGCCATATCCTGAATCAAGCCGAGATCAATATTTGCACACAACATTTTATACATTATTGAAAAGTACTAAAGCATGTAACGATAACACCAACAAAGGTGAATAATGGTCTCTAGATTCTATTTTTAACGCAAAATAGTATCTTAAGTCCTTTTTTTTCGCATTGTAATAAATCTCGATGTAAATTCTTTGAGGCTCTATAGTTTACTACGAATCTATGACAAAAGGTCGAAAGGACAAAAAGTCGAAGAACAAAAAAGAAGGGACAAAAGGTCGAAAATCTTTTTTCAAAGAAAGAAAAATTTCCAACCAAGTATATCGACATTTTCTAGGGGTGTCCACTATTTCGGTTAGATTGATTTTTCAATAATAACTTTATGATTTTCCCGAAGACCCAACCAAGACTTTCTCAAGAGCCCAGAGGAGATCCGTAGATCTTTTTTAGACTTCTCTTTTGTAGAAATTTATCATGTATTTCATCAGTGATATCTTAGAATTTCGTTTAGAAATATCTTGAGGATTTGTTGAACGAGATCTCTCGGAAAATTTCTGAAAAATTTCCTTAGCATCTTTTTGGACAAAAATCTGAGGGTACCATTGGAAAATGTTCTGGTTGAATTCTTCAAGGTACCTCGAATGAAAATCCTGGAGGAATTCCTTGGGAAGTCTGTGCAGGAATCGTTCAATGTATTCCTGAAGAAATTTTCGAATTAATAGCTGAAGGAAACTTTGAGCAAATGCCTAAATTACATTCTGATGAAGAAAGTTCGAAGCAAATAATTAAACCCCACAGAGATGTTTAGAAAGGCGCTTTGGGAGTTGTTTTGTCAGATTACTTGCGAAATTTTTCTTGTGAGATTACTGGCGAAATGGTTCCTGTTCAGTTTCCTTTTGGTCTCATTTTTCGAACATGAGGTCTCTATAATCCCTAAGTGCCTAGCCGCTATCAGCCATGAAGTGGTCGTATCTATCAGCATATTAGGTACTCTTCGTCTTCATTAATTAGCATATTGATTTCCAAATAGAAAGTTAAAAACGACAATAACAAAACAAAAACAATTTTTTCTCAATCCCAAATATTAATGTTGATTGAATGTATACTATTTTTCGATTAGTTGACCAGCTAGTTGGTACATACTCCTATGAAGGGCCCCCGAAATTGACTCCACACCGGGCCCCGAAAACTCTACCTACTCGACTGATCCTTGGGTCAATTGAAAGATTTCTTGGAGGAAAGAAATCACAAAAAAAATCTCTAGAATCATTTGATATATTACTAGATAAATAAAAAAAAAACTGATGCATTTTGAAGGATGAATTTCTGAAAGAAACACTGTATAAATATCTAATGATAACTATCCAAAACTGCTGATATAAATCTGCGAATTTTCTGAAGTCCTTTCGGTTTTCCGCTTGAGGAATTCTTGCGAAACTTGTGAAGGAATTCTTACGCAAACCTGTAGAAGAAGTGAAGTCACCAGGAGTTGATCAACGATTTCTGCCAGGGATCAATCAGAGAACGTCCGCTGGAAATCACCATAGCATTTTTACCGGAATGTAATATTTTTATGAAAATAATTAAAATAGCATATATCAGAATTCCTTCTAACGAGATTTCGAAGGAATTTTGATCACTTGTTTGGACATTTCAGTAGAACAATTTCAGATAATGCTCTGGATTAACTTTCGAAAGATATCCTGGAGATATATCTGAAGAAATTTCAGTCTTAAGAGAATATTTGTTTGTAATATCTGACTTCAACAATTTGATCAAGTCCAGATTCGAACCGTAGATAACTAAACGGAGCAAACTTAACAAATGTCTCCACTACAGAACGAATGTATACAGAACAGACGTATTCAAAATTTTCTGGAAATTCCGAAGTCGACCAATATTTTGATTTTTCATGTCGAAACTTGTGGTTAAAATGTCAGTCAATTTGGAGAAAATGTTGAGTTAATTTCAAGCTTCAAAACTTCATAACTACCATACCGAACATCAAAACTTATCGATAATAACTCTACATAATATTATTATTCAGGGTGGCCACCAAATTCCGATTTTGAAATTCCCGCTATTTTCCCGGTTTTCCCGGTAAATTTTACATAAATTTCCCGGTTTTTAATCCATCCTTTCCAACGACTTTAATTGACTTTTTTGTATATCAAAAATCAAGCACTGTAACCATTTTGTATGAAATCGGTTTCAAATGTTTTAGTTGTTTGATTGCTTATCAATAGTTTGGAACAATAAGTTGACTGATAGATTGTTCTAATCTTTATATGTAGAATCTTATTCTGAAAACTATGGCATAGTATAGTATTTATCTGAATCGATTTGTCTCGCGTTCGTCGAAAATCAATGGAGCTCTGAAGCTTTCTATCATGAGAAAGAGATGGTTAATAATTATGCTTATAAAACAGACCTCACTCTTGACACGACAGGGGTTTAATTTGAATGATATTTGAACTATATTTATCAACAATATGCACTTAGAGTCAAACTTCGAATATTCAAGTTTCAAGATATAGAGAACTTGACAACCGTTGAAAATTTGATGGATTGGTTGTATTCTGGTGATGATAAAACGATAAAAATTTCAGCTCAGAGCACTGCACTGTTTGGTTCTCTAGACTTGTGCTCTTGAAATTTCTAGATTTGGCTATGGTTTATAATAATCTTAAATGTATCTTAATGCTGAATTTCAGATAATTTGGCCGACAAAAGCCCCAGGTTCCTAAGTAAATCATCAAGATGCTCAAGTACTTTCTTACCGTAATTTTCTTTTTTTTTTTCAATTCTGAATTTTCTTCTCTAAAGCAAATAAGTTCAAGGTATGGATGAAACAAGGCCACACATGTAGAAATACTTATTTAGGGCTCACTCACAATTTCAATAACACCGAAAATTATCATTTTTGTCATACACTCACTCTCCCGTTATGATTTTTATATGGACACACTACATATTTTATATGAGCTGTAACAACTTAACCGTTATCAACATCGTAAATGAGGCCTTATTCAAAACGTTGACGATTAGGTAATTAGTAACATATTAAAAGCTTGTTTTGAAGATTGGTTGTGGTATTCACCAATTACAAAAGAGTGCCAAATCAATCTGCAATAAGTAATTAAAGTTTGATTAAAACTTCGAGTAAAAAAAGTTAGGAAAAAGTTCAAAAAATATTAGCCTTGATAGTGCGAGAACAAAAATTCAAAAAACTACTTCGAAACTTTGGTAAAAAAAGTGAAACATTTTTAAGAAATATGGTAGACATTAAATTATTAATGTTTGAAACATATTTGTTCAAAATTGCGGATGCCTCATAGCAATATCATTACACATAACTACTTTATAAAACTTATTTTGAAGGTTGGTTTGTAAATTACAGCTTGATGAAGTTCGTTCAAAACTATTTTCCCGGTGATCTTCTCAAATTCCCGGTTTTTCCCGTCTTTTTCCCGGTGGATTCAAATTCCCGTCTTTTCCCCGCTTTTCCCGTTTTCCCGGTTCGGTGGCCACCCTGATTATTATTCAGTTCTACGAACTTTTGTCAAACACGATTCTATGTTTGGAACAAGTTTTGACATGCACACTTAATTCAGAATGCCGAATATCGGCTAATTTTAACCGAGATCCGCACAGCCGAGTAGTCGACAAACAAATTTCCTGGGATCTCAGCAAATAAAAGCCGAGTATCAGTAAATCATGCTTCGTTGCTAAGCAACCGGACAATTTGTTAGCTGAGTCTCGGTTAAAATCGGGAAACCGAGATTCGCACAGCTGAGCTCGTGAAATAAATCTAAGAGTGTGGTTTGGTTGAGTCAATGGAAATTTAATGCATATAGGGTAGATGTACCAGTTATGGACATAGTGGTTTCCTATTTTGCCATACGTGATAATTTTAATGTTTCAATATTTCGAAAGTTTTTGTGTGGTTTAGTTGTAGGATATATGATATAGGGGGAGATCCCCCAGTACCGGACACTTAAGCCACTAAATTCATAATTCTAAAAATATTTGTTTTATGTGCTCGTGTTACCCATTTATGATAAATAATATCAATTTTATAGTGTACAAAAATAAATTTGAAAATATAAATATAAATTTTGACATTGCATTTTGATGCTGTATTTTAGTACTAAATTGATCGATGAAAGCTGGTACCCAATACCGGACGCGATCTGGAAATGCCTCGAATTCTGTAAATTTGGACATCATTGAATGTGTTTACCATAGGAATAGTAAATAATTGCCAATTCGATGCATTTGCAATATTTACAAGAATAATTTGAGTTTTTCTTAGTTTGCAAGATGTCCATCAAAAACCTCTTTCATATATGATGAAAAATAGCACATTTTACGGTGTTGTTCTGAATGTTCATTTTTTTTAATTTTATTGCATGTTTGATACCACGATCGACGGAATCCATGAAAAATGAATGTATTTTGAGACACTGATGCAATAATTACAAAGATATCATATAACAAATCAAGCTGTCCGAAACTGGGGGACAGGAGGTGCTTAACCAAAATTGTAATTTGTCCATATTAAGTTCAATTATGTTTTTAAATACAATCATACTATCAAATAAGGATTATGTTCGAACATGCTTACGTGATCTAAAGTATTTTTTCATATTCAAAATAATTACTAAATAGGCTCAAAACTAAGGAGATACGTCAATTTTTTTAAAGATTTTCAAACTTTTGTACTTTTTTAAAAAGGCATTCATATTTCAAGGATGTGTTATTCTACGTAAACATTAGTCTCCATAATAGCTTCCTTTTCTACTAATACACCATCTTGATTGGGCAATGATTTCTCAATGTTTCGACTTTGTCCGGTATTGGGTGCTGTCCGGTACTGGGGGATCTCCCCCTATCTTGACGCCAAAACATTCAAAAAGGGGGGTCTGTAGCCTTGAGGTTACGCTTTCGCTTCATAAGCGGAAGGTCATGGGTTCGATTCCCAGCCCCTCCACTAAAAATCCGTCCAGCCACCAGAAGACGCCTCACGAAGGACCGTGCTTTGGGGAGCACATCCATCCTCCGTCAGTATCAGATGGTGACTGAGACAAACTGACCCTCTTCGCAGGCAGCTTGCCTCACTAATAGCAGAGCTCTCTCTTCTACTTTCTCGGTGTGAGAGTAAAAGAGTAGGAGAGAGTGAAACTAGATGTAAATATAGATAAGTTAAAAATAGATCTATATCGATAAAGAAGCTACAGATCAACTGAGCCTGGCACAGTAGTGGCCACGAGCACGGTGTGCCTACAAAAAAAAAAAAAACATTCAAAAAGAATAAAAATGTGAAAGATGTCGAAATTTTACATATGGCCAAATAGGGAACCATTTGGCCATTACTGGTACTGGTACACTTTCCCTAATGCGATCAAAACAGTCATCACTCGGAAAGAAAAAGCAATGCTTAGGCTGTGATCCGTTCATTGATTCGTTTGACTTTTAATTAAAATTTGACAGTTCGATAGTTATTTCTCCTCCGGTATAAAATAATCCTGCTCGGGAGCATGGTTAAACTTGACAGTTCAAGAGTTATTTTCCGATCCCGGTAATTTGAAAATAACTAATCATCTGTCAACTTTGTTCTGAAATACTATTCGTCTATCAAAACTAAAATGGACCGCGAAGTTAATTTTAACCATTGGATGGGAAAATAACTAGGTATCGAAATGTCAGATTTTA
The DNA here is from genome assembly GCF_002204515.2 of Aedes aegypti. Lineage (NCBI taxonomy): Eukaryota > Metazoa > Arthropoda > Insecta > Diptera > Culicidae > Aedes > Aedes aegypti. The sequence continues at coordinate 14,931,163 of NC_035107.1, forward strand.
ACCGAAGGTTAAACGAATCGATGAAACGGTTCACAGCCTTAAGCCCCGAACACAATGTGAACGGCAGCACGGTACAACGGCAAAACGGCAAGCCCATTTTGATCTACATTCTACTTGTCAAATCCATGTTGAAACTGATTGAGTTGACATTGATCAAAACATTGAAATGTCATTCAAGTCGGTGTTGCCGTTTTGCCGTTCTTGCCGTAATGCCGTTGCATTGTGTTTGACCCTTTTCTTGTTCAATTCATTCATTCGTCGGTACATTTGTCGGTGTCACGCAGGATTTTAAAACATTGTTTGATCGAGATTTGTTCTCCATAGTACCTACCCCCAGTAGTAAAAACTATCATCAGGTTTCGATGCGGTATTAGATCTTTGGGCATTTTTTTTTTCTAAAAGCCGCAACGGATTCAGCAAACCCAAATTTAGCGGAAAGACAGAATTTGATCTATGAGACACAAAAAGGTTATTTTTCCACTGCGTAATTGCCAATTGGCTATCGTTCAGATTCTTAAGATTCCACTGCGATATTTCTGAAAATTCACAAGTCTCGGATGGAAATTTTCAGAAGTCTGTTTTCCTAGGTTCCCAGGGGGTTCCAAGAATGGAGCATGCCAAAAAACGGAATCCCACTGTATGCTTCCATGGATATCTTAGGACATTCGACAAAATTGTCGTTCAAGATTTCTTCAAGATTTTAACCCGGAATTTTTTTAAGATACTTTCAAAAAATTATTCGTAGATTCCTGCCAAGATTCATTCAGCAAATTCTCTATGAATTCTATGAAACATTTCTGAAAATTGTAAAAAGTATTAAGTAAATTTCTGAAAATTGTTAAAAGTCTAAGGAAATTCTTTAGTGATTTGAGAACTTTTTGAAAAAAAAAAACACTAAAAATCCTGATTGAACATTTGTAAATTCCAAAGAAATCCTACAAGTATCTTCGAAAAAACTTCTGAATTTTTAAAACAGTCCTACACACACGAGCTCGGCTGTGCTAACCTCAAATTTAACTGAGATTTGGCTAACAAGTTGCCCGAATACGATTTACTGATACTCGACTTATATTTCATGAGATCTCGTGTAATGTGTTTGCCGACTACTCTGTTGTGCGAATCTCGGTTAAAAAATCTCGGTTCAACGAGATTCGGCATTCTGAAATAAGTGTGTAGAGGCTTCCTACACCAAAAACAAGCCCTAATTGTGTAATTGTGTGTAGCAATCATACATTTTATTTCAATTTTGAAATCTTGCTTTCTCTGGTTCGGATTAGATAAATTGCTAAGATAATTGGAAGAAAATCGGTTGAACGATTTTCGGAAGGAACTGCTTGAAAAACGTTCGACTTGCACCGCTGAAGAAATTTTTGCAAGTATGTTCGAAGCAATCACTGGAATAATTTCTATATTATTAACTTGTGTGGAACCTCAAAGGAACTTAAAAGAATCCGTGAAGATTTTATTCAAGAATTAGGAAGAATTCTTAACAGATTTTCTAGGATAATTCTCGAAACTCGTTTTGGGAACAATGCCTGGAAGAATAACTGGAAATAACGGCGTAAGATTTCTAGTAGGGTTTCTTGAAAACATTCCCGGAACGAATTTCTTCAAAAGCTCTGGAATAAACATTTGCATATATCCTTAGAAGAAAATATTTTGGAGTTCTTTGGAAGAACTCCTAGTATAACAACTGGAAAAAATGGTGGAAGAATTAGTGGGAAATATTTAGAAGGAATCCTAGAATGGTCCCTGGGGAAAGAATCCGAACAATTCATGTGCAAATTAGTGGAGGCAGTATCGTTGGAGTGCTCACGGATTTCTTGGAATCCTCGGAGAAATTACTAAATGAATTCCCGAATATTTTTCTCGAGAAATCTGAAAAGCAAGCTTCTACAAAACTTGAGAGAAGAGAAAGTAGTGAAATAATTTCAAATGAAACTGTTGGTGAACTGCTCTGAAAACTGTACTGGATAAACTCCGGGGTAATTGATAAGTATTCAAATATTTGAATCAATTCCAGTACTCGAGAAAATAGAAGCAAAAAGCACCTACTGAAAATATTTAGTCTAATTTATTCAAACCCGTACGAAAATAATAATTATATTTAAATTTCCCATAAAGAATTATTTATTTATTTATTTATTTTAACTAAAATTTTGAAAGAGGGAAAAACCCCTTTGAGTGATCACTAAATTAGATCTTCTCAAAAAGGCACAAAACCTCTTCATCTTTTTAAAAAGTTTTAATAAATATCTTATAAACTAAAGGCAACCATAACAGAGCCAGATTCTTAAGTAGCTTAAGAAATCCCGATAAATCCTTTCCTTCCCTGTTACAAATGTATTAACTAACCTTAAAACTTCCGCAAACTAACATAGTTTTTTAAAATAAGTTTAAATTTCAAAATGTAAATAATGTAAAAAAGAAAAGATTTCGGCTCTGTTATGCCCTACGGCGCCTGAGCCTACCAAATAAACGAGATAAGTAGAGCCAGATTCTTGATCTTCTAAAACGTTCAATCAGAAAAAAGGGAAATAATCTCTCTTGATAGGTGTTTCATATTTCAATCCTGAAAAAAAAAACAAAGAAAATTAAGGCAGATACACATCAAACAAGATATCATATCTCATTTAGATAATTATATAATAGTTTCAAAATGGGATAAAATTTACTTCCAAGTATATCACGGACAGATGTAGGAGGAGTTTGGTATAAGATTTTCAAATTTTTTATGAATTTATTTCTAGGTATCATAAATTTGGTGCATACAAACACAATATGATCAATATCTTCATAAAATTCCCCACAATCGCATAAATTTGAATCATTTATATCAACGCGATATAAATAACTGTTACATATGTAATGATTCGCAATTATTCGTGAAAAAGTGCAAATAAAATTTCTATTTACAGATATGTTTTTAAACCATGGGAATTTATGGAATTCAAAGCATGAAGAGAACTCAAACTATCAGAACATATTATAAATAAGTTTGGAGTAAAAGTCTAATCAAGTTACATGCAAAATATAAATCAGTTATCTCAGCTATGAATATAGAACAAGGATTTTGTAATTTAAAAAAGTGAGCCAAAAAATTATTAAATACTCCAAATCCGGCAACATTCTGAATTAAAGATCCATCAGTGAAATAAAATTGATCACGACTGATACGTTTACGTTTAAATAAATAATTTGCAAAACGCGGATGTTCAATTTTTGGAATTTGTTTCAATTCTTCATATAAAGATAAATCAATAAGGGTTCGAAAAGTATGAATATTAATATTGTAATTTTGGAATCCAGGGGAAGAAATTGGCGTTAAATTCTCATTTAAACAATATATAAAGGAGCTTAATATTTTACTTGACGGGTTGATTTCATATAACGATTTTAAATTATCAATAATCGGATGTTTGTATGAAACACATTGCAACAGAAATTTACAATTTAATTTTTGAAATCGAATTTTGAGAGGTTCAATTCCAGCCAATACTTTAATATTCAATAGATTGAGTATGAGTTGAATTCAGAAGCTTCAAACAAATTCTTAAACAACGAAATTGCAATTTTTCATGTTTTGAAAAATGAGTTTGAACAGCATTACCAAATGTAAAACATCCATATTCCATCACAGAGCGAATAGTAGTTTTGTAAAGCGTTATTAAATCAGACGGATGAGCACCCCACCAAGTACCAGCAATTGATCGAAGGAAGTTTATTCTTTTCGAACAAACTTTTTGAATATATGAAATATGACTTGCCCAATTCAATTTAGAATCAAACCATATACCAAGGTATTTATAATCAAAAACTTGTTCAATTTCATATCCATTTAGATATAAACTAATACTAATTGTTGAATGCTTTCTTGAAAAAATCATAAATTTAGTTTTTTGAACTGAAAATGTAAAACCATTATCAAATGCCCAGGTATCAATATTGTCTAACGCAGATTGCATGAAATGTTTGATAATGTCTCTATTTTTACCACTAATAGATAAAACATTATCATCAGCAAACTGTATTAAAAAAACATCCATTAGGAATAATATTCAACATATCTGATGTGAATAAATTATACAAAAATGGACTCAAACTTGAACCTTGAGGTAACCCAAAACAACTATGACGAATAATTTTAGATGACCCATTATGGAAAAAATGCATTATCTTCAAAGAAAATAAGTTATACAAGAAATTTGAAATTAAATTTGGAATTTTTAAATTGTTCATTTTCTTGAAAAGCAAATCAATCAAAACAGAATCGTATGCACCAGAAACATCAAGAAAAGTAGAAACTACATCTTGTTTTTTATTGAATGAAAGTTGTATTTGAGAAGCTAAAAGAGCGGTACAATCACGAGTACCTCGACTTTTTCTGAATCCATATTGGGAAAATGAAAAAATATTATTTTTCTCTGCCCATAATTCTAACCGATTTAAAAGCATACGTTCCATAAGTTTACGTAAACATGATAATAAACTGATAGGTCTTCGACTATCAGCTAATGAAGGGTCTTTACCAGGTTTAAGAATACTTAGGGGCTGTCCATTTATTACGTAAGACATTTTTCGGGGTTTTTCAACCCCCCCTCCCCCCATAGTAAGATTTTTTGTATGACAATTAAAAAAAATTGTATGGCGCGTAAGAAATCTCAGAACCCCCCTCCCCCCTAAAAACCCTTACGTAATTAATGGACCGCCCCTTACTACTTTAACGAAACGCCATTCAAAAGGAATAATATTTTGAGAAAGGAATAAATTATATATTGAAAGTAAAAATTCCTTACAATCCTCTGGTAATTTTTAAAAACTATGAATTTAATATTATCAATACCTGGGGCAGTATTTTTAGTGAGTGATAAAGCCAAATGTAATTCCTCTAAAGAAAAAGGAACACAAAGCTCAGGAAAATAATTAACAGTTTGATTTTTAAAATTAACAAGTGTAGGAACAAAATCAGGACATATTTTAAATGCAAATTATTCAATCCAAGCTTCAGAGTATTCCAAAACATTCGGATCTGAAGAATCATAATTTCTCAAATTTCTTGCCATAGACCATAATTTAGCTAAAGAAGTTTCCTTATCAAGACTTTCAACAAAATGTCTCCAAAAGTTTCTTTTCTCAAATTTGGATATTCTTGTAAATGGAGCTTCAGCTTTACAATACAAAAAATAATCTTCTCTTGAACCTGATCTACGAAATAATTTAAATGCAACAGATTTTTTTTTTTCAAAGCATTTGAACATTCATCATCCCACCAGAAAGAAGGCCGAATTTTCTTTAAGTTTCCTGTAATAACCTTCTTTTACTGAGATTTATGTAAGCATTCAAACAACAATTTTGAAAAAAGATTATATTTTTCAATTGCAGAAAGAGAAGTATCACTCCTTATAATTTAAATTGACATCAAATCCGAATCAAATTTAGTCCAGTTTACATTTTTACATAGATCAAATACAAAAGTTTCTTGTGTAAATTGGTCACATCTAGTATTTTGGCATTTAATCAAAATAGGTAAATGATCACTATTATTTGGATCATTAATAGTTTTTCAAGAAGACATCAAGGATAAACTATTTGAACAAAGGGATAAGTCAATACATGAAGGATTACTAGGAGGAACTGCAATTCTAGTGAAAGATCCATCATTCAAAATATTCAAGTTTAATTCATCAATCAAATCCATTATCAAAGAACCTCTACCATCAGATTTGTGACTACCCCATGCTATATTATGAGCATTAAAATCTCCCAAAATATAGAAAGGGGAAGGAATCAAATTCAAAATGTTTTTAATTTGGGATACTGAAAAAGAAGCATTAGGAGGAATATAGAAACAAATTATACAAAAAGTAAAACCATTTTTTGTAATTGAAACAGCTACATATTCAATTTGGGATTCCACCGATAAATCTAAATATTTAAATTCAATATTGTCTCGAATACCAATTAAAACACCTCCATATGAAACTGTTCTATCTTTACGTATGATTTTGAATTGTGGAATTCTGAAAAATTTGGTTCTTTCCAACCAAGTTTCATTTAAACAAAATATATCAATATTGAAGTTTGTTATCAATACTTTAAGTCTGTCAATTTTGTTAATTATGCTGCGACAATTCCACTGTAATATTTTCAAAATTTTCGAATCCTTCGAAGCCATTACAATGAAAAAAGAGATGAAATGCTGGGTCCAACTGCATTCAGTTTATTTAAAATAGAAGCCAAGAAAGGTAGAATCATTTTAATTATGTTTTTCCAGAATTCACTAAGTTCCAAAAAATCAACTAATTCTTCTAATATTTTCAAAATTGAATTGTCAGAATTTTCATCATCATTGATCTTATCGGTTTGTTTAAATTGTTCATCAAAGAAGTATTTTTTTTTTAACCAGGAATACATTTTTGCTGATTACAGTTTTTAAGTACAGGGAAATTTGTGTTATAAGAAGATGATGGTTGAGGTTCAAAACTTAATGAATTAGTTTTGATGAATTATTATGTGCTCTTTTTCTTTTAATGGGAGGATTGTAAGTGAAATTCTGTTGTTTCCCAAAATCATTATCATCATTATCTGGTAAAATTTCATAAGTATTTGGAGAATTAATATTGTCTGATGATTTCATAATATCTGCATATGATAAGAGATTTTTGTTTTTAATTTTTTGATTTAATTTGGATTGGTTTTCAATAAAAACTGGACATTGTTCAAAAGCAATATGTTTTTTTCTACAATGAATGCAAACACCAGAATTTTCCTTACAATGCCCATCTCCGCATTTAGAACATTTTAATTTGTTTGAACAAAAACTAGCAGTATGACCAAATAGGAGACAACGCTCACAGTGCATTATCTTTGGATAGTAAAGCCTGACATGAAAAATTACATTATCAATCATTACATAATCTGGTAACACAGAACCAGAAAATATAATGTTTATGCAATTTGAATAAACATATTTAGATTCACTACCATTGAAAAATAATTTGGATAATCGATTACATTCCCAAATCTGAACTGGTGCAATGGATTTGTTTCTGAAAATACGTAAACCATGATTTTTAATGTCATCACAATTTAAATCTTCATCGTATACAACTCCATTAAATTCACAAGAATCACATGGAGCATATACACGATATGAATTAACAAACAGTTTAGATTCTAAGAGGGCATTGGCATCCTCTCTAGATCCAAAAACAACTCTTAATTTATCTTAAGAATTTTTTTTGATTTCTTTCACAGATTTATATATTTTATAAACCTCTGAAGAAATCAATAAAACATTAATGGGTCTTTCTTTTTTACGAAAGTAAACAACAAATGGACCCGAGAAAGTAGAAGGATAAATTTTTATCCGAAAAGTTTTTGAAGGAGGAGACTCTTTAGAATGAGAATTATCATTCGAATCTCCTTCCCCCGTCCGTTTCCATAATATAAACTAAATGTAAACAGTAATGAACAGAATAGAATAAGAAATAACGTAAGGAACAAAACAAATACAAACGATACTTAGATTTTTAAAGACGGCCCTCCGATGAATAATTCCACAAATGAACAAAGTCTTGAAATTTTTGAATCCCGGTTTCTGAACACCAACTCTTGAAAGTAAGTTGAAAACAGGAAAAAACGTATCCAACATCAACGTCCCAAATTGAAATCCTTGGAAAATCTCGAATCTGAAATTGGAGAAAAAATGACAAGCGAAGAAAAACACCGTTGCCTGGTCAAGGCCTACTTACCGAGTATAACCCAGAGTCGATCTAGATAAGAGTGGCGTCAATGTCAAAATTGGAACAGCGGCGAACTGTCATTTCCATACAAATCCGCGTTCCAATTGAGCAGGAGACCTGTCAAAACTGGAACATGACGTCACTCTTGTTTACAGGCACTCTAGTATAAACCAAACCCATAAAGAATTGAAGTGGATCATTTTCCTTTTTCTTCCATTCCAGGTACGGTCGCGGTTTCGGCCTGGTGGGACCCCTTCTAGGCGAGGACTCCCCCCTAAACATCCCGAACGGCTTTTTCGGCATTTTCTACTACTTCCTGGTGGCGGGACTGTCCTTCAGCAACAGCATCCGCCTGACCCGGCTCACCACCTATCTGATCGGTCTGTCCAATCTGATGTCCATCTACCTGGCCTATCTGCTGTACTTCGTGCTGGAAGACCTGTGCATCGTGTGCGTTTCGACCTACGCCGTCAATTTGGTCAGCTTGATTCTGGTTGTGCAAAAAGGCCGGATTTTGGTCCGCGAGGATCAAGTCATGCGCGTCATCCAGAAGGATCGCTAGATTTAGGCATTTTGTAAGGCTTGGTGTTTGGGTTCCGTTCCGTTGCCAAAAATTCGATTTAAGAACATTGTTGTACACGTAAAATGACTTTTTCCCACATAGTTGTAGTACTCGGGCTAATTGATTGAACAATAAATTCTACATGTGATGGTTTTATTGCACAAACGGTGAAAACGCGTTGATTTTGAATTATCTTCGAAAGAATCTTCGAAATAGCTAGGGAAGTGTTCATCATGTATCAGAAGGCATATTCCAGACAAATCTCGAATTCGAAGAATTCGAACATTTTCTCGAGGAATCTAAGAAGAAATTTATGAAGAGCCTGTGGGAGAATCGCGTAAGAGTCCCTGAAGGTTTGACCTAGCTATCTATCTATCTTCTTCTTATATCTATCTATATAAATAAAAATGAACTGGTGTTTGCATGTCACGAAATGGCTTGAGAACGGATGAACGAATTGACGAAAGTTTTTCACAGTTGCACTTGACAAGGGATGCGTCGTGATAGTGCGATGAAACAGTTTGGTAAAGTATCCGGAATAACCGGGAAAACAGAAAAAGACTAATGTGTTATTTTGTATGTGGGATTACATGACGTTTTACAACAGCCTACTTGATGGTAAGACGAATTTTGCTGGGACCACTAGTTAACAATAAATTCTACATGTGATGCTTATATTGCACAAACGATTGAAACGGTCATTTTGAATCGTCTTCGAAAGAACCAATCTTCGAAGCAGCTGGGGAAGTGCGCACATGTGCGAGTGCGCTTCGGATTCGAACGAAACGTCAGCTGACGTGACACCGTCAGCAAGCTGTCAAATCCAGCTGGTACCACTACAGAGGAACCATTCCGATGAAGCATGCAAGCCATATGCATGTGGTTCTATATACTTTGGGAAGTGGTGCCTTCTCTGTGCACCCTTCCTCAGCCACGACGGTCCACCTTTTCGTGTGGGTAATCGTTCGCGAGGATCCGAGCCAAGAACGTCGTCGTCGTCGTCGTCTTTGTCGTTTCGCCATGGTCGCCACCTTTGTCCTGCGTCGTGTCCGAGAAATGTAAAACGTTAATGGTTGACGCGATGAGAAAGGATTCCGTGATGGGAAATTCGTTCGTTTTGGCCAGCGAGAAACGTCGCCGCGACTAGTGTTTGTTTGGTTTGGGTGCGTGTCCAAAAGTGACGAGTGAAGCAAAGTTTTGTCGACGTAACAGCGTAATTTGTCTGCCCCGGGACGGAAAGCAGGTGCCCTTTCCGTCGCCATCCGAGCGAAGGGGTTGAGTTCCCTTCGAGACGGAATCGAGGAGTGCCCGCTAGAGCAGGGAACCAATCGCAGCAACCTTTGATTGCCCGTTGAGAGTGCCATTCGTTGTATTCTGCAAGGACAACGCCTGCTGCGATCATCCATCATGGCCGTGGATAAGACCGCCACTCGACAGATGATGACCATCACATTCCTCTGCATTCTGTGGTATGTGGTGTCCAGCAGCAATAATGTCATCGGCAAGATGATCCTGAGCGAGTTCCCGTATCCGATGACGGTCACCATGGTCCAGCTGACCAGCATCACCGTCTACAGTGGGCCGTTCTTCAACCTGTGGGGCGTTCGCAAGTACGTGGACATCTCGTGGCGGTATTACTTCAAGTTCATCGTGCCGTTGGCGCTGGGCAAGTTTATGGCCTCGGTCACCTCGCATATCTCCATCTGGAAGGTTCCAGTGTCGTACGCGCACACGGGTGAGTGCCTTCTGAGAAATCCAAGTGACCTAATCACCCAATCAAAGTGGCCTAATCCGTTCGATTGCAAACATTGCACACCTTCGGCGCGGTGATTACAGGGGTGGTTGCGACTGACTGGCTTGAAAATACGGACTTTTGAGACCTCTTATCTCGCTTAACAATTCAAAGGGACCACTTTTCAATTCCTTTTTCTCAGTATTAAAATTTGAGTGACGATTTACTGTTACTACACGTTAATAATCAATTTTAATCACGTTAATAGCCCATTTTCGATTTTCAACCAGGCATTGGTCTTTGTTTATAGACCAACTTGAATTTTGTTTGCGTGCATTAGCCCAAGACTAGGCCCTTTTGGTTTTCAACGAATGAGCATAAGAGGGTCATTGGCCTCTCGCCATGCTAAAACCAATGACAGTTTGCAAAATTTTCCGATTTTAGGCCCTCTTGATGGAAAGAGATTCGATCGAATGCCGTTTTATGCAGGGGGGGGGCAAATGAAGTATTTGGTAATGTTGACAATGCTCGCATAGGTTGAGGGTGTTGAGAGATGCTATCGAATGGTATAAAAACCCGATTAATTTTCAATTTGATCATTGGCCCTTTAGAATCGTGACGCAAGTTATCTAAAAAACAATCAGTACGACAAAACGAATAACAAAAAAAAAATAAGCCTAGCATGAATCAGAAAATAAAAATTTGATTCCACATGGAATCTGATTAGACATTTGTCTAAACATATTTCAAAGACATTTTATGGGAATTTCTCGTGACATTACGACAAAAAAAAAATGAAAATCCCTTATCTTCCTTACCTTCCAAAGACGAAGTTGGTTTATATATAAATTATGATGAAGAAATTTAGAAAAACGTTCTAAACACGCTAGTTCTTGTATTTATGTACAAACTTATTCTCTCTAAGTTAAAACTAGTTCTTCAATCCAGAGAGAAGGAAGTCGCTGAAGAGCGATAAACAGTCCAGAAAAAGGTATTTATGAGTTTGTGTGTTGTTTTTATTTCCTTATGGAGGTATAATTTCAGTAAAGATCTACAAAAACAGATCTAGTAGCGCTTAAGTGTCTAAATATTAAAAATTTTAGAAAACACATTTTTGAAAAAAAAAGGAGTCCAAGAGCAGCAATCAAAAAAGAGGATTTTTACAAGATTTCTCAACAATTCAACCAGACACTTATTAAAAGGTGGTGGACCCTCGTACGCCAGCTAGCTGAACAGTTTGCGAAAAAGCCCATTTTTCGATAAATCTTGGGTGTTTGTTCACGGGATATGTCTCATATTTCGCTTGGAACACATAGTAAACTTAGTGGCATCGTATAGAGAAAAGATATAGCTTTCATTTAAACTCGAAAAAAAATCTTGAATTTTGTTAAAAAAATCGTTTTTTCACCATTAGCGCATTGCTAGTTTTGAATTCTGAGATCACCATCAGAAAGCTGAGGAAAAATTGCGTAAGATAGGCTACAGAAACTAGGTGAGCAATGGTATTTACCCCATCAAATGAACGATTTTCTAAATCATGTTCTACGATTTTGACGTATATTGCGAGTGCAATCAATACAAAAATCTTTTTTTGTACTACAAAGAAACAAGTTTTCAAACTTTGGTGTTTTATTCGAGTCGAGTGAAGAATAAGAATATTATTTTGAGTGGAAAAATCTGGTGACCATCTTGGATTTGACGCCATCCTGATTTTAGTTAGAAGAATGAATTTTTCACCTTGATAGCACTCAGCATGTTAAAATTAGAGGTTATCAATAAAAAAAGGTTACGTATACTCTTCTTCTTTTTATTATTAATTTTCCTGACGTTACGTCCCTACTGGAACCGAGCCAGATACTCACCCGAATAAATATCAACCATACCGGTACTGTTTCTCATATTGTTCAAAACCATTCAAGACAATTTCTAAACAATTTCGTAAAACATCGAAAAAAAACAATAAACCAACTGTACGGGAAACGGTTTTAACAATCTGCGAAATTGTGATTGGTCAAATCACAATATGGGTAATAGGCGGTTAAGTTATGTCACCATTTAAAATCGCCAATTTCTCCGAACAAAATTTTTCATAAACAATTTGCCAAATGATGGACTTACTATCCACATTTTGCCTTATCCACAGTAAGGGATACACTTTTAAAACAGTTGAACTATAACATTGAATTACATTTTTAGCGTATGAGTAATTGTTGGTTTACGGTGCGTTATAGTACTTAAACCGTTTAGGGAATTGTTCACTTATGTGTTTACCGTATGGAAAAAATGTATTTCTTCTTACTTTGAAATAGATCAAAACACGTACGTGTCAAAATTTTACATTTTTTAATATATTTCGTGAATAACATGCACTCTCTTGTCACTTTTTTGCACTTAAGTGTCAGATATAAATTTATTTTGGGCTTCCTGGAACTTCACCGTGCTGGAACTTTGCAGTATCGACGCCATCGAAGGTATTAATTCTGAAAACACCGAAGATAGATAAGTAAATCAAAAACTTATTGTTGTATAACTAGGAACACTAATTGATAATGATACTTACCAAACAATTACATATGATCTTAGTATCTAAAGATCGCAAGGTGGAATTGTTCCTCAATGTTTTTCTTCCGGTGGCTGCTGCCTAGGACGTCGGTGAAAAATGTTTCCATTCTCCCATGGATATTTTTCACTTTCACCTTGTTTTCCAGCTAACTAGCTAACTGCGAACCACACTTGTAATGGTCCGCTACTCAATTAAAGGATTATTTCACTTTTTAACAGATTTCTAGTTGATTTTTTCGCCACTTTCGGTTGAAAAAAACAAGACAAAATGCAGCTGTCAGTACAACGGTATGAAAATGAATAAGCTGCCGCTAGCACTAGATCGCTCACTAATACCAATGTGTTGAACAGTTTGTCAAACTGTTGAACGTACAATGTTATATAGTACAATTCATGCGTGTGTGTGTGTATGTTTCGTAATAGGAATTGCAACAATTTCACAAAAGGTAATGTTACATTGGAATATTTATCATAATCCTTTATCTTTATAACATTTTACAATTTCTTGAGTTTGATATATTACCATTATTTGATATAGATTAGTCAAACTGTTCATTACAGTAAACAGCTTTCAATTTCATATTGTTCAACATAAAAGCAACAATTTGCGATGCATTAACCATACCAGTAAGAGTAAATGTATTGTTTGCAATGTAAACCAAAATGTATTTTTCTATGCGGGCAGCTTTATTGGTCATAAATCCAGGTTATTAAATAGGAATTTTCTTTTATAATGCGATTTCTGACAACAGAATAATTCTTTGACGCACTTTGAATTCAGTATTAATGAATAAATAAATTCAATAAATGAAAACCGTCTAAAAACATTGATTGTATTAAACAAACAGGGCTGGTAGCAAGTCACTTTTTAGTTATTTGATCACTTTTTTCGGTCACTAAAAAGTCACTATTTCCACTAAAGTCACTTTTTTCAGAAAATTGGTCACTAAAGTCACTATTTTTATGATCTAACGGTATTGAAATTTAAGGCTTTTCAAACACAAACAGCAAGAAATAGATATGTATTATTATAAAGACAAATAAGTATGATTTGAAAATATTAAAAAAAAACTCTGGGAAAGGTTTTGGAGAATATGCTGGCAAAACATTTGGGCTGAATTTTGTAGTCATAATATTTTAATAAATTTTGGCGAATACTTTGGCCCTATCTGAGAGATCTGCTGAATAAATTACTAGTGGACTTTCTGCAATAATATGTGACTGTATAAGCAATCTTTAACCTATTATTTGAAAGATCCTCATCAAAATTCCTTCCGGAGATAAGCCAGAGACGAATTTTAATAACAAACAAAAAATCAAAGAGTTTGTTAAAAACTCGTCCATGACTTCAAAAGCGAGTACTAAAATTGATAGGAATCACTTCATCTTAGGTCAACTATTTCTATACAAAACGGGGCGTAAAACAGATAAAACGTACGAGTCGTGACTAAGTGATACGATTAGTTTTCAATAATTCCAGGGTGACTACTGGACCGGGGAAAAAGACGGGAAAACCGGAAATTTGAGATGGTCACCGGGAAAATAATTTGGAACGAACATCTCCAAGCACTAAACCTACAAACCACCAAAATAAGTTGTAGTAAGTTATTATGGTTGATGATATTGCCATTTATGAAAACCTGAACTAAATGCATATTTGACAAATTTCTTGGGAGATTCACTGAAATCTTGGACAGATTAATTCAGAAGTACGATTGGCGGATTCCTGAGATGATACTGATTTTTGATGAAGCCTTGTCTGGATTACCTATTAGTTATTCCTTGATCTATGGCAAAGTTCTCATGAGGCCCCTGACGAGATTTTGCATTGATTTCTGCAGATTTAAAGTGTATTTTTCCATTCATTCCCAACAAATTTCATGTAAAATTGTTCATAAATTCATGGAATCTTTTAACGTAAATAAAATGTGAGGTCATTTAGGTAATCTTGGTCAGATTTTTGTTAGATTACTTAGCCATATTTTTGATAGATTACTTGTAAGATGCAATTTTAGATTTATGTCAAAAATTTAGCCAGCTTCAAAGGAGAAAAATAAAATGGTTTCAAAGATACCGTTTCTGTTAAATAGATCCAACATAAGTTTCACCAGACCAAAATTTTTCCAGGAATCAATCATGGTCTATGGCTAACGCATAATTTCGAAGACAGTCTTAGAAGGTTTGTTATTAAACTTTGCAGTTTTTGCAGTTTTAATTCAATTCATAATCTCAAGTCTTCCGATTTTGACTATTTTGTATAAAAAAAACTAAAATATCAAGTTTTTTTTATTTTTTTTTTTTTTTTTTTGACATTCGGGAATTTGAAAAACTGATTTTGAATGGACACCCTAACTACTGCATTTCCCATATTCGCATGGTATTTTATGCGACCAAACAGTAAGTTTCAAACATGATCATAGCGGACTGGTTTATGCCTAAACTATCCGAAAAAACACTAGACAAACCGTGTGAATATTCTCATGTTATTAGGCAAAGAATGCATAGCATCGAAAATATGAATTTTGATCATTTTGGCACTTACGTCGACTATGCGAACATGGGCAGTGCAGTTCTCTACACTCTAAATTCTCCCAAAATGTAGATTGGTTGATACCCACATAGAACGTATTTTCATGACTATTATATGTAGTTTTCAAGTCACTTTTTGGTCACTATTTGGTCACTATTTTTATCATTTTGGTCACTAAAGTCACTATTATTTTACTGTCTGACTGCTACCAGCCCTGAACAAATATTTTTTTTTACCATATGCATTGTTGTTCATTGAATGAAGTTTGTAGATTGCGCGTCGAGACATTAGTAAGTCTTGTGGTAATATCTGTAGTTTTAACGTAAAACATTGACAAAAGTGCATTAATTCAGATTGGAAATCTTAAATTTTGAAGCAAAAACAACATCCTTGATTTTCTGAGCCATAAAGTATCGTTTTAAGTACCGCTCAACATGCATGTGAAATATAGCGAGATCGAAAGATGAGAAGCAGGTTTTGTTCTAATGTGGACGTAATGCCGAAACGCAGGTGTATTATTTCGAAGTTGTAAAATCTGGCGGCCATCTTGGATTTCGACGCCATCTTGGTTTTTAGCAGTTGAATGATTTTTTACCATCTCAGTGCTCATCATGTTAAATTATGAGGCCTCCGTTAAAAGAAAAAACAATCAGATTCTATTTTTCTTATCTTATCTCAGCTGTTCAACTGATTGTTCATTTCTATCAATGGTTTTAGACCAAATAAATGAAAGAAATAATGCTATTTTCAACTCAAAGATATGCAGAAGAATCATTCAGGTAGCAAATAAGCTTTAAAAAATCATATTTGATAATTTGTTTTCAAAGCTCGTTAAGCTGAGGGGCTGGCTCTGTTCCAGTAGGGACGTAACATCAGGAAAAAGAAGAACAAGAAGAAGAATAAGTGTAACGGTAGCATTAAAATTCAAACTGTTCAGCTAGCTGGCGTACGAGGGGTCCACCAATTTGAGAAAAACAGAAAGGACCACCCTTAAGTTTTATCGAAAACTAGCGATCAGTGACATAAAATTGGAATTCTAACGATGGGTGCCGATGGCGGCCTGGTTTCAGCGAAAATTGCTCTTCTAAGTCTTTAGGCAATTTGTCGGGAATTTCACCAGAAATAAATTGAGGCAATTGTCCAGATTCAAGTTTCTTCAGAAATTTTGTCAGTGAATCTCGTGAATTTATTTATAGGAATTCCTCCGAAATTTTCGATTAAGATACCTTTAAAAAATCAACCAATATTGTTTTAAGGATATGGTATGATGATATGATATAAGCTGCCATAACCTGCAATGGCCTGTTCTAACAATACATGTTGATCAAGATTGTATGACTATTTTTATTGAATCATAAACCTGTCTGAAAGGCCAAAGACGAATGGCGGACCCGTAAACAGAGACGCTTACGCGAAATCCTTCCAGAAGTAAGTTCACACAAACAGTCGTACAATCAATGAAATCCAATATTTCATTAAGGATGTCTTCAGAAAATTTTTCAAGAAAGTCCTTACATCTCCAAGAATGTATTCAATAATTCTTCCATTATCTAACCGGGAATTCCTCTAAGAATATCTCCAGAAATTATTTTACAGGTTTCTTGAATTTTTCTACGAATTTATTCAGTGAATCATCCGTCGATTTTTCTAGGAGTTCCATCTAGATCTTCATTCAGAACTTCTTTAAGAATTTGAACAGTAATTTCTCTTACGACTTTTCCATGAATCGCTCCAACAATTCTTTCAAGAATTTCCTCAGTTTCTTTGAGAAAGTGCATTGTGAGTTTTGCATGTTTTATTCCTGGGATTTATCCATAAATTCCTCCTGTATAATTTATGAAATTTCAAGGATTTTCTAAAAAAAATTGTTTAGGATTTCTCTAAGATTTCAATCAGTTTTCTAAGGATACTTCAATCATAGATTTCTAGGTTCTGTCAGAAAATTCTCGAATCATCAAGTAGACTTTTACTTAGGAATTCTTCAAGATTTTTTTCGTAAGTAAAAATCAAGAAAAAAAATCGGGCGATTTTTTTAAAGAAGTTCTTTTGGCAGTGGCGATTCACTGACATCAAATCTACCTGTTCAACGAAAAGAAACTCTTGAATTTCAGCTACAAATTTGCATCTAATGAGTAGAGATTTGTTAGAAGAACGATTTCAATGATTTACTTTTTGGTTTCTAACTAAATTTGTCGAATTAGCCTTTTTTGAATTCGTAAGACAGGTAAAAAGTGAGGTTACGATTCGACTCTGTCCTACAGTAATCTCTAACAAAGACCCTTGAAAAAATCTGATGAAATCTAGCAGAAGAAAATTCGTACAATGATCTCTTATGAAACATCGTATCCTTTAGAATTTTTTTAAGAATCAATAACTGAAAAAACTACCAAACGATACCTTCAACTCCAAGTAATAGCTTTACGATTTACTTGCGATATCGATGAAACCACTTTGATTAAAATAGAGACCTTTCTTAAAAAAAAAGATTACATCGATTAATTTATGATCTCGACCTAAAAGCCATTGGTAACCAAGTGCTCGTTGCTACTGAGCAAACGAATGGATTTACACGTTATTTAACAATGCTACGATGAAGAAAAGATATTTCCATTCATTTGCTGAAAAACAACAATCTACACACTCGGTTACCAATAACTTTTAGAGCGATATCATAAGCTATGCGATTACTTGCATTAAAATATTGCCCAAGTCTCTAAGAAGAGACCTGCTACCAGCCCTGCTGTTAAAGTCTCGGTGGAGGAGGTGGTACAACATTCACTTTCACTGCGTCTCTTTCCTTCGTCTCACGTTGTCAGGGTGCGAACTGGAGCAGCACGATGGTCAAAGTTGCGCTTTATTGCAACCGAAACTGGTTTGCGTTATTATTTTGCTCTTGTTATTCGTTGGCGCAAACGAACCTCGTGCTCGGACGCGGCCAATAATGTTACGTGTACTCCAGCGGTGGGGTAATTGCGGACCGAGATTATTCGTGGATATGAGCTGGCCCGCTGTATGCTTACTAATTTTGGAGACAGGTGAACGCACAATGTTGTGGTAGGGTAATTCAATGGTTGCTCATTTTACAAGTCACTGATTAAAAATCGTAAAGAAAAATATTGTACAATATTGTCTAAATCTGTAGGCGAATTCCGGCGAACAATTTCTTCGAAGAAAAGAAATTTTGTTTCATTACTAAAGAACTAAAGAAAAAAGGTACGCGCCGGAATTTGCCTACTGGAATCTTTGTGTTTTACATGGTTTATGGAAAAAAGGTCGAAAGTAATTAGCTTGGTGGGAATGTTTTCCTTTTTTTTTTTAATATTTTCAATTTTTTGTTCATGTTTTATGTTGTTATTTGATCTTTTGTCCTTTCGACCTTTTGTCGCAGGTTTGTTTTGGATGATTCAACATTAGTCGACAATTGCATCTGCTTGTTGTGATCAACAACTTCCTTGAGAAGTCGTTGGAAGGCAAGGACTAATAACATTTTGATAATGCCTGGTCCGAGGTTCTGAAAATAGACAAATTGTTATCAAATGATCCACAGTGAAAAGTTATTCTCAATAGCAGAGATTACTTCACGACTATTTACTCAAACTTCTACATCTTGTCTACATCTGTCTTGCCATGTAGCTGTACGACCTAACACCTCACACTAATATAGAGAGATTGGACAGAGATCATAGGAGACATTGAGATTAGGAATTAATATCGATTTGTTACAAAAGAAGGAATGAAAATCACTCAATCAACCTGAACAATGTACCGTAAATCGAAGTATTTTTGATTATGCGGGTAACTTTGATAGTACAGGTTTCACAACTTACTAAAAAAATATTCAACAAAATTTGTGTTGATCAGTTAAGCAAAACGAATACAAAAAATAAATAGTATAAGTATGACGCTTCATGTCAGAGAATTTTTCATTGGACTCGAGACTCGAGTGGATCTTAGGCTATTCAGTTGATAATTGAAAATTGATGATATTCTATAGTGACACCTCCATGAGTCGATGTTCCATGACTCGATATAGACTCATGGAACCATACTAAAATCAAAATTTCATGGTTACTATGATGGCCCCTAGAAGCAGCTTTCCAAAGGATTGCTGTTCTATGACTCGATATTTCCATGAGTCGATGGTCCCTTCAATATCGACTCATGGAAGTTTCACTGTAGTAACTTTAGAACGTTCATGAACAGTTGGTTCTACGATCACCATTCGTTGAAGTTTTAACAACTTCGTCTCCTATTCTTGATAGCCTTGTTATACAAATTGAATTATGTATTAGACTTCTTTGTGAAATCCATTTTCACCAATTTGGGGCCAATTTTGCAATCAAAATCAGATATTTTCATGTTGCGCTTAAGCGCCTAGAGGTATGCAACGATTTATTTACGTTATGTAATTCATTTAATTTTGTTCGAAATATATCCATTTCCATTTAAAAAACGATTGATTCATATTGAAATCACTGTCAAAACATAAGAATTATTTGATATCTATTTAGAAACATAACTTAACCTTCCTTAGTCCCTAACAAAAAGTTACAAATTGTGACTTAGGGTCTTTTTCGACCCGAAAATTCAAACAGCTCGCAAAAATCAGTGTGATGATCGATTTCAGTTCTGTTGAACTCAAATGAAAGGCACACATGTTTAGTTTCAGAAACCCTTCAGGAGATCCGAAGTTGGCCACAGTGGATACCGGGAACCTGCCACTTCTGAAAAAAAAGTCCCTTTAGAGACCCTTACTTCGACAATCTGTAGTTTTGTAACCAAACAAGCAAACTGAACCTTTTATAAATGGTTGACTAGGTATTCACGTGGACTATGGATAGACATTTTCTCAAATCATGTCCGCATTCATACCCGGTCCCGGAAACCCAGAACATCCGAAAAGTAAGTTTCCATGGTAATTTTGTATTTGGATATTTTGGCATAAACATTCTCTGCACCTCAAGTTACCGAAGCACATCCCCTGAACAATTCGGTCCTTTATGGTATATGCGGAACCGGGTCCTGAAGTCCCGAAAGGTGGCCAATCTGAACAATTCGATGAAATCGCTCGGATTTATGTGTGTGTTTGTGTGTGTTTACAATCCACCACCGCCCACTGACCGGCAGTGCTTTTATGGAAAAATTTGTGTGCACCTATTTATCGAGACACTTAGATGTCTATATAGATGCAGACAACTTTAGCCCTGGAGATGGAAGCTGATAGCTCTACTGCAATCCCAACGACTTATTTCAAGAATGGCTGTTCATACACACACATTCTGAGGTCGTTTTCATCACCGCAAGCCCTGCATGAAAGCACCCAGATATCAATTGGATATCTGAAATAATTTCACACTTTCCAATGCTGCTTTTTGGAAACCGCTTATATGCTCATCCCCGCAGGAATAAGTTAAAACTCGAGAGATCAAACGCTACAGTCACGATCCGCACTATTTATTGATCATTACTGATTCTGATTTTTTTGCTCACCCACTCTTATAAGCAAGCAACACACATTCGGAGGATTGAACAGTACTAGTACAACCGCAACGAAGTCTTTTGAAATCCCTATTAAATTCAAAATGCAACAAAACAGTCCTGCGCGCGGAGACACAAAAAAATATTAACGCTTCACCACGCCATATCCAAACGTGGTAGTCGAGAAGAAAATTCTCACAGGGACGCTTCTTCAGCCATTTCGGAACACCTTCCTCAAAGCTCTCTCCATGTGTAGCACAGAGAACCACTTCAAGATTTTATATAACTCCGTTTCCATAAAACATTTATAGGCATTTGATTTCACATCACAAGTAACTTTCTTCACATTGTTTTCCGAGTGGCATAGCACCATCAATCGATTCAATTTTTCACCGGCCGAACTTTAAAATGATGCGTAATCGAAATAATTTTCTGCTGAATCAACTCATTCTTCTAAATAGTTTCGGGTGGTATAGCCAGAGGACTGACATGGCTGTCATCCTGCATACATTTCGGCTCTTCCTCACATCGTTTTGGTACTTCGCGTTTTGGTACCCACTTTCTGGTCGGTTTGCCCTAACCTTCACCTGATTTTCGAGTATACGGCTAATGTGCTGCTAGTGCTAATTTCTGGCAATTAACCCTTCCATTACCAACCCCCCTAAACGAGCGTTGGAAAAAACACGTTTTGGGCTGGAACTTTTTTGTTTTTTTTTTTTTTATTTTTAAACCAAATTTTGACACAAGAAGCGCATATCCTTCTAGTTTGAGGGCTTGGACAGAATTTTAGGATTGGTCACCTGGTTCCGGAGTTATTCCGGAATCAAAATGGGTGTTTCGAAATGGCCACTTTCGAAAAAGTGGATTTGCAATATGAAATCAGCTGATTTTTTACAATGATTAGCTCTATAACGATGAGGACGGATGTCTACAAAGCCATCATGGTCATTGCATGCCGCGGATCACAATTTCCGGATGTTCCGGGGAACCGGTTCCGGGGCCATTTTTGGAAGCGAGTAAATACTATCATGCGACACATCAAACTTCATGATTTTTCAAATAATTGCATTCTATGGCTGAGCTGCACAGTTCAGAACCCATTTGGCCACTTTGAAACGGGTTCCTGGTTCCGAGGAACCGGTTCCGGGGTCAATTATTAAAAATCAGTGAAAACTGTCATGCGACACATCAAACTTCATGATTTTTCATATGATTGCATTCTATGACTGAGATGCACAGTTCAGTACCCATTTGGCCACTTTGGAACCGGTTCCGGGGTCAATTATTAAAAATCAGTGAAAACTGTCATGCGACACATCAAACTTCATGATTTTTCAAATGATTGCATTTTATGACTGAGCTGCACAGTTCGGAACCCATTTGGCCACTTTAGAACCAGTATCCGGGTTTCAGAGGAACCGGTTCCGGGGTCAATCATTGAAAATCAGTAAACAATGTCATGCGGCATATTGTTATTATTAATATATTGTGATTCTGTGGAACTGGTTCCGGAGTAATATGTTTAGATGAGTCTTCGAAGGTAAGTAAATACTGCCATACATCAAACTTCAAGATTCTGCAAATTATTGTATTTCATGGCTGAACTGCACTGTATTGACCCATTTGATTTTCAAGGAATATATGCTATCAAGCGGCATATCAAACAAAATAATATACCAACAACTTTTGCGTCATATGGGTGATTTGCACAGTGTAGAACTCATTCGGTCACTTAGGAATCATAATGTGATTTCCAAAGAACCAGTTCTTGGAACAGTTTTCGAAGCCGTGTTAATACTTTCATACGACAGATCAAATCACTGCAACGATTTTGAAGCTGTCGAAGTTCATATGATTATTCTGAGACTGATATAAGTTTAACTGGGTGCTAGTTTTACATCCATTGATTGCTCATAATTATTTAAAACTAATGGTCCCGGCCTGAGACGAGACTCGCGGAGATGGTCTTCTTTTTCTGCGATTGCTGAGTTTTTTTCTTATTCCACTCAGTGTTGACATCAAACTTGCGCAAACCGTTCAAGCTATCACATGACCATCTCAGCAAAAAACTATTGCGTTTGCATCACACCGAAGTATAAACGGCATTTCGAGTGAAATTTCATGCCAGAAAACGTAGCAGGCATTATAAATAACTAGTTCTGTGTTTACATTTATCAGCATCTTTAGATAAACTGCTCCGCTGACTCAGGTTTTGATAATACCTTAAATTTAATACAATACTTTTCACTTATTCAGCCATAAACACGACAAGCTGCATTTGACGTTTCGTGACAGCGGCATCTGGGCTGCATATGACGTTGATATTTTTCCTCTTCGCGAGTCTCTCTCAGGTCCTGGCAAACCTTGTCTTGCCATCAAGTAGGCTGTTCATTTAAAGTTTTTTTCTATGAAAGTTGAAGATCTTGCCGTTGAAATTGTATCCAGGATCACTTAAATCACCTAAAATGATTAAAATTACAGGAGAAATACTGAAAAAATACGAAAGAATACTTTGAGCTAACTCTTGAAATTGCAACACAAATTGGTTTAAAAATTCATCAGCTAATCAGAATAGCTTTAGGAATCTTTTCAGAAATAACAAAAAATATCTCTAATTTTTTATGTAGTTTTTCAAATATGACATCTTGCAATCTAATGAAATTTGTACACAGATTTTTTGCAGATATTCTAAAGAAATACCTTAAATAAATCATGGAAATTTCTAAAAACATTTCTATAGAATTCTGAATTATCTCTACACTGAAAATAACCCACACGTTCGATCCATATTCTTTTCAACGTGGATCTGTCGTGACAAATGGCAAGTTGAAATAACATGTAAAACTTGTAATTCTGTTAAGGTTTGACTTTTGTTCGATAGCAAAGGCTCTTACATACAATTTCAACGTGTTTTGTAATTGCGATATCAATCACTAGTAAAACTAGTTTGCTTTACATTACAAGGACTTACATGTGACGCATGACATGTTTATTAAAATGTTATTTTTTGGGAAACCGTGCGCCCGTAATGGGTGCCTGGTATCAGAAAATCAAGCAATCGCTACAGGTCGGGCTCGATTATCCGGAGTATCGATTTTTTTTCACTCCGGATAATCGAATCACTAAGAAAAAAATGTTATCTTTGATAAAAGAACTTAAATATTATCTTTTCTCGTTATTTTATTTTTATGATGTGGTAGTGTAGCCAAAAAGAGCGGTGGTAGGAGTCTCTACAAGAAAAAAAATTTGACCAGCATACACAAAAAAACAACCCCCCTTTTCTTAACCTTTCAGTCGTCGCGCTGTTTGCCACCGTCAGAACCACCACGCTATTGTTGTGAACGAAAGGCGAGGTTTTTTCAGTAGTGTTGTTGGTTGGTTGGTTTGACTTTATTAACGAGATTTTTAGCCCTGGGCTAGTTCATCTCGGGACCAACGGCTTTACTTCCCTTCCGAAGGAAGTCGTCACTATAACTTTTTACGTCATAAGTAACTATGTCGGGGATGGGATTCGATCCCAGGTCCTCGGCGTGAGAGGCGAGTGTTCTCAGTAGTGTTGTACAAAATACATCAGCGCGACGACTGAAGTGTTAAATACGTTCTAAACTGCAAAACCATTCATATTGTATATTGCAATACCAAATTATCTCAGATTTATGCTTAAAAATTGAAAAACAAAAACATCAAAAAATAAATTCCGGATAATCGAGTCTAAAATTCCGGATAATCGAGTCCGAGCTGTAATGTGTTTTACATTTGAATTCGGATTGCCGATAGCGACTGGTTTTACACCATCGATTGATGTGTTTTACAATTAGAGAAAATGCTCGTGTGAAACACATTGATCGACCTTGTAGAATATTTTCAGTGTAAAGAATTTTTCAAGATATTGCTTCACAAGAGAAGATTTCTCTATAAGTATTTCTGGAGGAATTTTTGAAAGACATCTTTATAAAACTGTGATACAGTCTACTCTCCACATCTCGATATCGAAGGAAGGTCGAAGGAGAGATCGAAACAAAGAACATTTGTGTAAATGAACACTAGATTGAAAATCACTCCGTTACCAGGAAAATAATAAACAAACAGACGTCATTTCGTATTTTTGATAATGGGCATATCGGCATATGGACAGAAAATCTGGAATTAAGGCGAAGTAGGCCGTCATTTAAATTTGTACGGATCATTGATGATTGTTGCTAATTCATCTCACGATTTCGACTCAAAGAAAATCAGTTGGTTTTGGACTGACACAGATGAAAAAGTATCGGCTTACTTTATGCTTGTTAGCGCGTACACTGATACTTTTTTAAGTCAATATAAACTATCAAGACTGAGTTTTATCACTTTGAAATGCAAGCTGAAAAGTCATCATTTTTGCCAAAACGAATGACGGGCTACTTAGCCTTAAATTCACATCAAGATAGGTAGATATCGAGATAAGGAGGATATCGAGATATGCAGAGTGAAAATGTTTGCAAAATGAAGGGACCGAAGAAATCATCGACATAGGGAGAGATATCGAGATGTAGAACATCGAGATGTGGGGAGCTGTGATGAGCGGCTGTAGTTATTCCGAACAATGTCATGATCAGCTGAACTCTCCTAATTAATTTCCTAAAATTAATTCAATTGAGGGTTTTGCATGTTTTCGACTAAAAACTGTTGAATAGCATATTTTACGAGTTTTAAATTTTGCAGTATTGCTACAGTATGCAGTATCTTTCTTAATACTGAAGTGAAACAATTTGAGGGCTTCGTGGCCGTGCGGTTAGTGTTACCAAGCATTTAGCCGCATCGAGTTAAGGGGTCCACACCCCTTAGCTGACCCCTTTGGTTCCTGCTTTAGTCCGGAAAACTTTCCGTCAGAAATGTATTTCAACTGTGCTACTGGGCGTTGCATGCTAGTCTGTTGTATAGTGTGGTGCTTCCTTTCAAAGGGCAAATCGTGCACTGGAAGCTTTACCGCGTTGGTGTTAAAAAAACAGCTATATGATGCTTAAAATAGAAACTTTCTTATGGAACCTGCGTTTTAAATTCTCAAGAGTGAGTTATGGAAATTTAAAAAAATATACACGACATCCATTAAGTGGCCAGATAATATTTACTCACCTTCGAGACGGTTCCTCGGAAACCAGGATATCGGTTCCAAAGTAGCCACATAGGTCCCAGACATTGCAACTTATTTATGAAATATACTATCTTTAAAAATTTTAATGTTTGGTGTATCGTATGACAGTATTAACTCATCTTTTGATCCCGCAAATAATTCCCCAGAAACCCAGATAACGGTTCCAAAATGACCATATGAGTTCTGCACTATTTAAAAAATCATGAAGTTTGATGTGTCGCATTATAGTATTTAGTCACTATTTGAAGATTGACCACAAACCGGATTCTCGGAATCCTGGAAATCGGTTCCAAAATGGCCAAATAGGTCCCAGGCTTTGCAGCTCACCCATAGAATGTAATGACTTTCAATATCACGAAGTTTGATTTTTAATAATTGACTACCAACCAGTTCCTCGGAAACCCGGATACCGGTTCCAAAAAGGCCAAATGGGTTCTGAGCTATCCAACTCTGTCATAGAATGTAATCATTTGAAAAATCATAAAGTTTGATGTGTCGCATGACAGTGTTCACTGATTTTTAATAATTGACCCCGGAACCGGTTCCTCAGAAATACGGATACCGGTTCCAAAGTGGCCAAATGGGTTCTGAACTGTGCAGCACAGTCATAGAATGCAATTATTTGAAAAATCATGAAGTTTGATGTGTCGCATGATAATATTTACTCGCTTCCAAAAATGGCCTCGGAACCGGTTCCCCGGAACATCCGGAAATTGTGATCCGCGGCATGCAATGACCATGATGGCCTTGTAGACATCCGTCCTCATCGTTATAGAGCTAATCATTGTAAAAAATCAGCAGATTTCATATTGCAAATTCACTTTTTCGAAAGTGGCCATTTCGAAACACCCATTTTGATTCCGGAATAACTCCGGAACCAGGTGACCAATCCTAAAATTCTATCCAAGCCCTCAAACTAGAAGGATATGCGCTTCTTGTGTCAAAATTTGGTCTAAAAATATCAAAAAACAAAAAAGTTCCAGCCCAAAACGTGTTTTTTCCAACACTCGTTTAGGGGGGTTGGTAATGGAAGGGTTAAATATATTGCGTTAAATCGTCGTTTTTGATGGCGCTTTTTCCTGTTTCAACATTTTGTTGAATGTTTTACGCATCAGTAAGGCATCATTGATGTCTCCTATCCAAAAAATCATATGTTTTGTCAGTCCCAAAAGAATCAAAACAAAAACACTGGACGCCATGTTGAATCAATGTTGGGTAGCTAATTATAGGCTCATTTCACCCCCCTGGGTATAGCACCACTTTTCGTTTTGATATTTTCACCGGCCGTATCAGAAAAATGAGGAATCGAGATAAAACGTGGCAGCAAATACAAAACATATCAACCCGCGTGCACAGCCTGCTGCGATCCATCCGATGAAATCGCTCGGATTTATGCCCCAAAACCAAATAAAAGTGTTTGTATGTCTTTTGCCTTGGTTATTGCCTTGTATGTCTGCGCCTAAATAACTCAGGAATGACCACTGGAGATTCCCGTATTGTGGGACATTCCAGTTGTTGTTTAGCATTCCGTGGAAGGAAGGATTCTGCTGATAACCCTACAAAAAGTCTGATGAGAATCCTGGAAGAATCCTGATGAGAAGTATCCTTAAGAGAAATTTGGAAGAACCCTGAGAGGATTCTGATGAGAACTTTGGAACAATTCTGATGAGAATCCTGGCAAGGCTTCCTGCAAATCCCAAGAGGATTCTGATGTGATTTTTAACAGGATTCTGAGAAGATTCCAAAGAGAATTCTCAGTATGTTCTGAATTCTGAGAGAATTCCGGAGACAATCCTGGGCGAATTTTGATAACAATTCTGCGAGGAATTTTAGGTGAATTCTGCGATGATTCTGATGAGAATGCTGCGAGAATTTTTATTAGAATCATGAACTAAATTTGATGAGAATTCTGAGAGGAATGTATATCTGTGAATACATATCTGTGGGAAACGTGCATGCCGTTTGTAAGAGCTTGGAATTAAACAACGCATGTGACTAAAACAGAGCTTCCCAATCGGTGGTCCGCGGACCCCTAGGGGCCGTGACGACTTCTTAGGGGGTCCGTGAAGCCATTGTGAATAAGAGTCATTTTTCATAATTGATTAATATATGTGAGGAATGTCTTTCACCATGCCTGCTTCTAATTTTTCAAATTTCCAATATTTAATTTTTTATAATATAACTGTAATATTGTAATGTTATACCGTCAAATTTACTTCAAAGTTTCATAGAAGTTTCTTGAAAAACTACTGACAGGCAGAAGAAATTCTAAATCGTTCACTGTGTCCACTTACACCACTGGTGAAATTGACGAATAAGAGTGAGGTTAAATTTTACACAATCTACTGTGAAAAATCAAAATTGGCATTTGCCAGACAACTTTAATTGTGATGAAAATGTAGGAAAAATGTGTTTTATTACAGGGGTGGTAGCGACCAGACAACAAAATGACTAAAATTACAAAAAAAGTGTCTTAAAAGTGACTTTAAAACTACAAACATTAATCCGAAATAATGAAAATTAATTTACTTTTAGTATTTCAAATATGTCTTAACAGATAAATGCTTTTAACCCTCATCAAGGGACAAAGTGCGCAATAAAAAAACTCGTCAATATTGTATGGGCGCATAAAAGCTAGGCCGCAGAGTTTGGCATACGCAACAACTTCATATTTCGAATTCCAGTCAATAGAGAAAATATCCAGGAAATTCTAAATTCAATGAAATTATGGCAATAATGTCGAACTTAATCGTTGAAATTCATTAAAGCTTTTTCATATGCCTCTGCATCTTCATGGTTGCCACGGGAAGGAGTTTTGTTAGTGGGAGGGCTTCAAAGCTACATGATCAGGATTCACCTTGGTAAGTGATGCGATTCATGTAACCTCTGTTTAAAAAGTTATCTATCAATGCGTCGACATCTTAAACATCGAACTATTCAAAGGTTTGAATCTCGAAATTTTATAAAACATGAATAAGCGCTTATGTCAACACTTAAAGTGGCGAACCATTCATGGTTTGTTCAACAAATCCATATAAAATACATGTTATGATACAAATGTGCTACTACAAGCATGAAACGAGCTCACCAATTGGTAATCCATCCTCGACTGAAAAGTTACAATCGCAGCGTCAACACGTATAAGCAGGAATACAAAATAACTCCGATAGCGCGCGAATGAAGTGCTAACTGAAAAACAAAAACACTCCGAGCGCGCAAAAAATGAATCGGACAGCTTGAGTCTTCGCAAAGCACTACCCAAGCGAACGAAGCCAACGAAAACACACTCCGAGCGCGCGAAAATGAATCGAACTGCTTGGATCTTCGCAAAGCACTCTAAATCCAATTGTCATCAAAATCAAACGAAAAACAAACAACAGAGCAAACGCGTTCACAACCGTTTGTCCCAACTTTTGCGGATTGGGATACAATCAAAGGAAAAACAGTCATGGCAATCACGGGGGGCAATAATGTTGCTACCCTTTCAACTCATGATTGTTCAGTTATTAGTAACACAAAATCAAATTTGTTTGATAATGTGGCAATGTTTACCAACACGGAGAAAGCTTTCGAAAATTGCTATGCAAAGCCTAGAAAATCTCTGTGCTCTAGTGTGGGACAAAATTTACATTCTCGCTCCAGTCCACTTTTTGGATTGCTTTTAGGTCCCATAACAACTGTGCAAAATTTCAGCTCAATCGGTGAAACTATATTTTTGCGCCAGCCGTTCAAAGTTTGTATGGGATTTACTATGGGAAAACTTACCGATTATACGACATTTCCCAGAATGACGTTCCCCAGAACGACATTCCCCAGAACGCCATTCCCCAGAATTGGATATTCTCCAGAAATCCATTCCCCAGAAAAAAAATAAAAAGAGATCTTTGAGGTGTTCAAATCCAGGAAAATGGTAAATAGTAAATAGTGAATGCATCTTACTGGAAAATTCGGGGAAAACCATAATTTTCATAGGTAAAACATTTTCGTATTGTTTTTTTTATTTTTAACGGTAGGACTTTCGGTTTGTTGCAGTCTTTCATTTATTGAATGGGAAATCTTTAAATCAAAGATTCTTTAAAATTAACAACCTATGATCGGAAATGTAATTCGAACCATTTGGACGATTTTTGTATTTTTTGACGATTTTCTCGTCGAAAAAGTTAAAATTTAACGTGACATAAGGACTGTTCATTTAAGAAAGTGGACACGTGTTTTTAACAGTAAACTGTTTGTTTTCGAACAAATTCATGAGTTTACCTAAAATACATGGAAATCAACGTAATTTCGATCAAATTCACATAAATTTGAACATTTATTGAGCATTGCTGGAGAATGCTCTTACTTTTCTTTTGGTACCTCCCATAAAATTCTGCACAACTTTTTTCGGAACTTTTCGAACTGCTTTTTGAACTGCTGACCACATTTTCTTGAAAAAATCGATGGAGCTTGCTTCTCTTCCATCCTTCTTAAGATGCCGTTTGATTATTGCCCAATATGTTTCAATGAGGCGTAGTTCTGAGTATTTTGATGGATTCGATCATTTTTCTACAAATTCGACTTATTCCTTCTTGAGCATCTCCAAAGTAGCTGAAGCATAGTGAGCCGATGCTAGTTCTGGCAAAAACAATGGAGGCATGGTATGCTTTCAGTAGATGGGCAGAAGCCATTTTTTAATGCATTCAGTTCTGTAATTTTCGCCGTTGATTGAACCCGTCGTGAAATATGTAGTACTTTCATACCGCAGGAGCAAATTGCTTGCCATAACAAATCATTTTTCCCAAAGTTTTCTGTTGGGATGTATCGTACGTCGTCAGGAATATCTGTTTTGGCCACAGCGTTGAAAAAATTCAATTTGGACACTTCGCGATTTAAGCTAAATCTCGGAACGGCAGTTTTTCTGTACACCATTTGTGCAGAAAAAAAATTGAGAGTCACCATGTCAATTCGACCCATCGTTTAGAATTTATAATTTTTTTATGTCAACTTTTGTCTGCTGTCAAAATAAACACTTGAGATCACACTGAAACAAAATTTTATTTGTTTTTATGGAATTTTTACACCAAAATGCTAAAATTTAGGTGTCCACTTTCTTAAATGAACAGTCCTTATGTGTACAATCCCTAATTATTTAGACAATAAACCTAGGAAGAACAGCATATGTTCAAAAGAAGGGAGAATATGCCATGAAAGCCGAAAAACAAACTCCATTAATTTACTTTGTGACATATTACACTAAACCAATCTCCCTTTGAAAGTACAATTAGAAAGAACAGCCAATTTTAAAAGAAGGAAGAATAACTATGAAAACAAAAAAACA
The DNA here is from genome assembly GCF_002204515.2 of Aedes aegypti. NCBI lineage: Eukaryota > Metazoa > Arthropoda > Insecta > Diptera > Culicidae > Aedes > Aedes aegypti. Next base: position 14,962,220 of record NC_035107.1, read on the forward strand.
ATAGCTTGGATCAAGTTTGATCATAAAACACAGTATGGCATATGTAGAAACAGCTTATGTTAAACGGTTGAGCTACTTTTCCTCGAATGTCGGTTTCCCAAATGTCGTTTCCCCGAACGCCAGTTCCCAGAATGCCAGTGCTCCGAACAACCCGTTTCCCCGAATAGCCTAGTTTCCGAAAAGTTTTTAGCTTTTATAATTATCATAATTTTTTGTGTTTCGAGGTGGTAACGAACCGGTCATCTAATATGCACCCTTCTTCACTTGATTGGTGGTTCTTTCGAGTTTCACCATCATTGGCATTTTTGGCAAGATATATTTAGTCGAGGATGACGTTCAAATCTATATTATCTTCTTCTTTTAATTGCTAATCATTCATTCTAGTTCAGCACCCAGTCCTTAAAGACTATTCTTGCACCTGTTTGAACTGCATCACTATTCGGGGAAACGGGTCATTCGGAGAGGTGGCATTCAGGGAAATGATATTCAGGGAAACGACAGTAGCACAATTATGAAATTAATTAAGACACAATTAAGTAAATTTTTAAACGGCATTTTCCTCCTAAGATTATGTTTGGGTCTGCCGATGAACCACTTAGCCACAAAACCACCTCTTTCCCCCTTCGTGATTTTTTGACCGTACAAACTTTTTGAAATTTGTATGCCCCCCCCCCCCCTTCCAAAGAAGACCAAGTGATTTATGGACGGCAGCTTAGATGGTTTGCCTGAGAAAAAGGTTAGACACTCGCCGTTCAAAAGATTTTTTAACTCAATTCCGATTTTATTCGCTTGAGATCCATAATAATGAATTGGACAAAATAATATTTTGGGTGAATTGACGTCTGTGTCCGGAATTCGAAGCTTCTGGGAATTCGAATCAATTCAGTAGGTACATTTCTTAACGACAAAAAAACTAAACTACCAATTTTTTTTCCACTCTTTACAAACGTATAAAACCCATTCTGGGGAATGTCCTATTCTGGGGAATGGTTTTCTGGAGAATATCCCATTCTGGGGAATGGATTTCTGGGAAATGTCCCATTCTGGGGAATGGGTTTCTGGGGAATGTCGTTCTGGGGCTTGACTTTCTGGGAGATGTCCTACAACCAACTTACCTTTGCAAAGAAAAATTGCCAGAGGTCTTTCATTGACCTTTACAATTTTGAACACAGACCTCGATACACAGATAAAAATATTTAATTTTTAATTTAGCGTAAACATAAGAAGATAGTAAAAGTAAACCAAATTCATCTATTCTTACAGCATCACGTTTAATTTTTCACTAAATATGCTTGAATGTTACATGATCGTGTAAATTTGAAGTGTATTTGATTGAAAACTAAGTGAATTGTCGTTGACATTTCAGTTTATTCTGATGCTCCAAATATGTGCATGAAAACAGAAATTTACAACATATTTTTAGCTGTGTAGGTATTTTTATGATGAAGAATATTGCCGAAGACCGCAAAAAAATCCGACACTTGTGAAAAAAGTTATTTAAAGAAAACCTATTGGCAAGGCAACGTTGATTAACACGTAAAGGAATAACAATAATAAAAAAATCTAGCAAAATTTCCGAATAGTTTATATTTAATAACTTTTTTCACAAGTGTCGGATTACTTTGTGGCCTTTGGCAATGCTGTTCATTGTAAAAATACCAATCGAGATCTGTGTTCAGAATTTTTATAGAGGACAATCTTCCATCTATGAAAATACTTTACAGGTTTTTAAATGATGCTTCTTATTTTGTATGATACTGTTGTTGTTTTTTTTTTTCATTTCAGAATTGAAGAAATTATTTCCTTGACCGATTTACATTTTGATGATCTGAAGTAAACCATGCGTCCTGGTCCTTATTGAAGATTTTGGCTCTGCCATGGATTAATACCGTTTGAGCCTTTAGCATAGTTTTATTTTATAATGTTATTTGAAAAGATAAAGAGGTTTTATGCCTTTTTGACAACGATTTGTATAGATAATCACTCAAAGGGGCTTTTCCCTCTTTCTAAATTCAAAGTTCAAATAAATAGAGGACAATGGGCGACCTCTGGCGATTTTTCTTTGCAAAGGTAAATGTTCCCATAGTAAATCCCATACAAACTTTGAACGGCAGGCGCTAAAATATAGTTCCACCGATTGAGCTGAAATTTTGCACAGTTCTTATGGGGCCTAAATGCAATCCAAAAAGTGGACTGGAGCGAGAATCTGTCCTAGACTACTGTGCACGCGGTGAGCGATCATTGTCATATTATATTCAAGTGGTGATAAACTGTGGTGATATTGCTACGAGTTGGATGAAAATTGATTCACTGATCTGCGGTGGATAACAGGCGTGACCTCTCACGCCAAGGACCAGGGATCGAATCCCATCCCCGTGACAGTCACTTAAAATGTCAGTGACGACTTTCTTTGGCGGGGCAGTAAAGCCGTTGGTCCCGAGATGAACTGGCCCAGGGCTAAAAATCTCCAGGGTGTCCATTCAAAATCAGTTTTCCAATTCCCGGATTTTTCCCGGGTGTCCAAGAAATTAAAAAACAGATAGCAAAAAAATCCTGCGTTTTGATATTTTTGTTTTTCTTTTTTTTATACGATGTGGACAAATTTGGAGGATATGAACTAATTTATTTATGAATTGATTTTAATACAATTTAAAAAACGGTTCACATTTTAAAAGGATTCTTCTTCTTCTTGGCATTAGCGTCCCCACTGGGACAGAGCCTGCTTCTCAGCTTAGTGTTCTTATGAACACTTCCACAGTTATTAACTGAGAGCTTTCTATGCCAACATTGCCATTTTCGCATTCGTATATCGTGTGGCAGGTACGATTATACTCTATGCCCAGGGAAGTCAAGGAAAATTCCATTACGAAAAGATCCTGGACCGACCGGGAATTGAACCCAGACACCTTCAGCATGGCTTTGCTTTGTAGTCGCGGAGTCTAACCAGTCGACTAAGGAAGGCCCCAAAAGGGTTATGGACAAAAAGATTTAAAATATGTCTGCACATCTTCATCGATCCTCTCTTCCGCTAATAACTTTGCTAAAATAAATCTGCAATATTTCTTTTTTTTACTTAATTCGTTTATTTAGAAGGCTCAGGTGCCGTAGGGCAATATTTCTTATTAATAAAGAAGATATAGTGATTCTTCATCCTACGACAACAGAATCAGTTTTCTGCAATAACGCAAAGGAAACAATGATGAAGAGAAAACGATGAATGCAGATAGGCCCTTATGAAAAAACAACGCTAATTTGCTGAAATATCTAAAACACCGTTACCCCCTGGAATTCGTAGGAAGTGCAGAGAAATTATGGAATAATATAAATGCCTGCTTTGTGCATCTAAACTTCCACAAAAGAGCAAAGCTCAATAGCCAACCTATTACCTTCTATGAATGCCTTAAGAATTATGCGTTAGACATGGCTTATGCCTGATTTATGGAGAAATGATTGATCTGTGATGAATGTCATGTTGGATCAAAGAAAAGATCTTTTAACAGAAACAATATTTCCAAATACATGTTATTGTTCTCCTATGAAGCTGGCTAAAACTTATCACATGAATCCAAGATTGCATCTTCCAAGTAATCTTCAAAAGATTTAATGAACATATTAACAATCTAGTCAAATGCTTTACAAAAATCTTACCAAGAATACCTAAACTGCCCATAACTGCATATTTGTAACATTCCACAAAAGTAGGTATTGAGTAAATTGAATACCAAGTGTGCAATTTCATGGCAGTATGGGAGGAAACCAAAGTTTCAAAAAATTACCAGGAACTCAAAAGTGCTTATATGAGGCTGATATTTTGTACAATTCATATCGCATACTAGGTTGATCCGATGATCCTGGAGGGATCGGTTTCGCTCTTTATTTGTTAATAAGCGGATAATCTTACATAAATCATATTATCGATGACTGGGTTGTAGTTAAAACTTTCGCAAAACACTTAAAAAAATAATTAAGAAAATACCATCTTTTGATTGCCGGCATTCAAAAGTATAAAAACAAAACACTTAAACAACAATGCCTCGAGTCGATCGCTAGCTTTACAGGCGAATCCTATGACTTTTTACCCTTCCCAACCTCCACCTCCGTAGCACTTATGAGGGTGGCGCTGAGTCGGTGGCCTCCCGAGGAGGAACAAATAACTCCCCAATAACTTATACATACCATATTTTGGTATCATACCAAAATTAGGTATTGTTCAGTTGTCAATACCTCAATGTGGTATTATGATGGTATTGAAAAAAATCTTTAAAACAATTAAAAATACTTCATTGAGGTATTGAACAGCTATTGAGGTCTGCTGGAGGTATTGAAAAAATTCACTTTTATATGAAAATCCATCCAGTATTATTGAGGTATTACAATACCTGATCTAGTTATCAGTTTGGTGTTCGTAGAATATGCTTGAGATATTATTTGAGGTATTTTACCTCTTATGCAGGGCTCATTCATACCTCATTCAGGTTGTAAGTATTGGAAATTATCTGGTATGGAATACCTCAATTTGGTATTCAGTAGTTATTTTCTTCTGTTCGGGCTCTCGCTAAGTAAGTGCTACATCAACATTTCTTCCCCCCATTCCAAGTAAAGACGGGCGTGGCCGGGAATAGCGATATTCATGCTTTTAGTTGTCTTGTTTAAGATTGAATCAAGGTTTACTCCCCAACTTAGTTTCTGAAAGCAGTCTGGATGAGATTATCTAAGAGAAACATGAATATTGTTAGTATCCAATCTACGAAGTATACCGTAACTACGCTAACGCTAACGCTAACGCTAATTCATACCGCATACTAGGTGAATAGTCAGAAAATAATTCTGATAGATATTTCATTGCAATTACATTACGAAGCTTATTAATAATCTCAATGTGACTGTTATGCGGTTATAATTACCAGTGTGACAAAACAACTTGGTATTTTTTTCGAATTTTCACAGATTTTTTTAAGTTGATCGAAAGTTTTCATCATTTGATGACTCTCTATGGTATTAACTCCAATTTGTCAAAAATGTCGAATGTGACTGTTATGCAGTTATGGGCAGTAAAGGACATCTTTATTTATTTATTTATCAAAGAACTAGCCATGGCACTTGTTTTGGATTATTGAAAGAATTCGCTGTCAATCTGCAGAAATCTATACAAAATCTCGTCAGAGGCCTTATAAGAACCGTCTAGGCCCGTGGTTCCCAACCTTTTTGGAGCTGTGGCCCTTTCAAGTTCTACAAATATCCCGCGGACCCCTGCAAACAAAAATTGTAGAAATCTTTTTTTGTTAAATAAATAAAAAAGATTTGATTGGTTTTTAGTATAAGGTGACTTAAATGCAGATCAGAAAAAGGATCAGATTCAATTAACTACAATTACAAAAAATATTCTTTCTCGTTTTTCCCAGCATATCTAAATAGATCTCACAAAGGATTTGTCTATGATCAATGACATTGAAAAAAAAAATGTCAATGAACCAGTGATAAAGGTGGTGAACATGTCTGCTGAACCAGAACAAAAACAAGCAAAATACTCGCGAGCATAAAAGTGCTGTAATCTGTCGATGATAAATCTTTTCGTGTACGTATTCGGAGCTGTTCAAAGTCAGTTGGGCTTTTGGTAGGAAAGGCCTCTGAGTTTTCTGTCGATTTGATGGATGTGCACTTGATTTGTCTGTCAAAACCATAATAAATCTCACCTTGTTTAGTTGCACGCGAGTAAATGTTCACGAACATTTTAATATTTGTTCTAGTATGTTCTCCCGTGCAGGCGGGTGCAAACCTACTCTCATCAAGTTTGTTCGCGAGTCTCTCGTGTTTGTTTTGCGCTGGTTTACACGCGTAAGATGCTTCGTGATTTCCACCTTGGCAAGGAACCTAATTAGCGGTTTAGGGAAATCCTTCGAAAAATTTTACATTTATCAATAGATATCCTTGGCAGGGTCTCACACAGATCACGTCTACGTTCCATATAATATCTTCTATGGTCTTCTGTATGGATCTACCCGTGTTGATATTTTTGCCAGGCAATTTTTGGAAGATATTGTAAGGAATATAGCAAGCATCAACTTTGGCGGCTTCTGTGAATATTTCAAGACACTTTCTAATGGGTTTCATAGCCCATTGTATACCGTGAGATGAATTTCACCTGGAACTATCAGAAAATCTAGTCAGATAACCTTCAAGAATCTTCCCAAGAAGTACTGCTGCAGGAATATGTTAAAATCTCACAAGGAATCAAATAGAAATCCAGTTAACTGTATGCTAGTTGCGCCAAGGATTTGGGTACAATAAGTAAAAATCCACCGAGGAAAATCAAAAATATGTCAGTAGTTTTCTGCACATTCCTCAAGAAAATATCATAGTGTAAATTTTCAATTAAACAATTTTAAATCATATAAATTCTTTTTTTTTTTTTCTTAAATTTACAATGAAATAATATGTTTTTTCTCAGGAAGTTGCTATTTAAAATATATGTATCAGCATTTATGCTGTTTGAATGAACATTTACTATGTGGTTTGTGATTGAAATTTTGAGTAAAAAGAGCTCCTGTGAGAAAAACATTGAACGGATAATATTAAAAAAATATATTTTCATCCAAATGTCAGAGGGACAATAACTTCTAAGAATTTAAAGCAAAATTAGCCAAGGACCTTTTCTAGAATCTACTGAAAATCTTTTTAGCAATCTACTAATAACCATTTCAGTGATCTCTCAGAAATAATTTTTAAATACTGGTCGAATATCGGTTCGATTTTCGTTAGGATTCCCGCAAAGATTTCATATGCCATGATTTCAAATAGAAATCGAACAAGCATCTCGCCAAGAACATTGTCAGAAATCCTTAGGCACCCCTTTAAAAAATTTTCAAAGATCCTAATCGTTAAGTATTTCTCTATCACCTCACCAAAAAATAATCATAATGCGAAGTACGAAATACAGACGGTGGTGCACCCCTTGTTGAAAATTCTAGTTTTACCCCATAGTACCTAAAATTAAAATAAACCGGTAGTCTTATGTTTTGTTTTCCCGGGGTGTTCACCAAATTGCCGGGTGTTTCCCGTATTTTTCCCGGTCATTTGTAATTCCCGGGTTTTTCCCGGTTTTCCCGGATTTCCCGGATGGATGGACACCCTGAATCTCGTTAATAAAAATAGAAGAAAAATAACAGGCGTAACTTTTGGAAGCTCTTGCAAGAATATCTTTTGATTTAAAATCTTTGGAAGGTTTCCATGAAATTTCATATCGAGCACATATTTTTAAGGGAGCCCGCGGGATGTTTGTAGAACTTTGAAGAGGGTTGCAGCTTTAAAAAGGTTGGAATCCACTGAACTAAAATTTACAGAAAATTAGGAAATATTTAATCCATCCGCATGTAGACATTTTTTTTCTTTGGTCATTTTCAGTATTTGACAAAACATTCGCAACATTTTCGATTTTCCATGCAAAATGCTCAAGTTTGGAGGGTTAGATCTGAGTCATTTATGGATCGATTTGAATGAAATTTTCACAGTGCTTCAGAAATAATTTGAATTTTAACATTTATTTTTGAGAAACTTTTCCAATCACGAGTTAAAAATCAATAACGGTTTATCTAAAGTGAATTTCTTGTTTTTTTTTTTTTTCTAATTGACTTAATTAAACAAATTGAAGGAATAGCTTTATGGTATTTTTAGCAAAGTAGTAGATTTTGACGAGATGAACAGTTTTAGTGTAGCGCTATTAGTTTTTCTGAAAAATAGTTATTAATTTTTCGTCGAAAATTACACTTTAGTAAAATCGTTATTATTTTTAAACTCGGTCGGAAAAATTATTCAAAAATGTATGTTAAAATTCAAGTTATGTCTGATGGTCTGTGAAAATTTCTTTCAAATCGCTTCTTAAATATCTTAGAGCTAGCTTACTAAAGTTGATAATTTTGTATAGAAAATCGAAAAAGTTGCAAATGTTCTGTCCAACACTGTACGTTAAAAAAATAACCCAAGAAAAAAACCATGAGAAAATCACTAGAAATATCATTGAAATGCAAAGGAATTCCCATAAATATTACTTTTTGGATTCCACAAATTACTCGAAGAAATATTTTTAGAAAAGTTCTTGGACAAGTTCTTATGGAAATTTCTGAAAGAATTTACCTTAATAAATTAGTGGATGAATTTTTGATTATCTATGTAGAAAGCTTCCTGTGATTTTTCAAATCATGCTTAAGAATTACAAAATTAACTCCTGGGAAAAATAGTGTTGCCATTTTGGTCATTTAAGAGAATATTTTAGATTCTTTGAGTAAATTTTAGTGACAATTCTGAAAGAATCATAGAAGAAATATCGTGTAGAATTTCTAGGGAATATCCTAAATGAATTCCTTCCCCCCTCCATTTGGATTGTTAAGCCCAGTTCGGGCTCCTTAATGCCAGTTTTGCCTCCTTAAGGCCAGTTTGGCCTTCTCAAGGTTAGATTGACCACATCAAGGCCAGTTTGGCCTCCTTAGGACCAGGTTACCTTTCTAAGGCTAGTTGGGTCATTCTAAGGTTCATTCTTTGGTGCTAACAAACGATTTGAAATTATTTAGAATTTAGTGCTTTCAAAAGCCAAATTTTTGTCGAAAACTTTAAGAAGTTGTCAGCCCCAACACAACATCCCAAACACCCATTCAACGAGATAACCGAACAGATTGGGAAATGTACATTTCCTAATCACTTTGATTGTTTGCCGCCAACGCTGAAGCCGCTTTGAACACGAAAACATGTCAAATAGCTTCTTATCAATGAAACCAATTCGTAGAAGCAAGGTTGTATGACTAGCCTCACGCCATCAACGTGCGCGTCAGCTATAAACAACTTCTTATCAGTTCCCGAAGAATTCCCCAAGCCGGAACAGTTTTTCCATTCAGGTACCACATACTTATTTCTTCTTTTCTCTGGCGTTACGTCCCAACTGGGACAGAGCCTGCTTCTCCACTTAAGTGTTCATAAAGAGCACTTCCACAGTTATTAACTGAGAGCCTTTTTTGCCAAACGATAATTTTTGTATGTATATATCGTGAGGCTTGGTAAGCATAGTCTCGGAAGTCGAGAAGATTTCCTTTACGAAAATATCCTCGACCGGTGGGATTCGAATCCACGTAGCATAGTCTAGGTGAATAGCTGCGCGTTTACCGATAAGGCTATCTGGGCTCCAAATTTTACCACATAGGGGAACTTACGTATTGTCGGCAGCCTAAGCAGCTGAACTTTTAAAAAGGCAATTTTACGCAACAATAGAGCACAACAATTAGCAGGAGACACCTGAACTACACTTGAGCACTTTTCGTTTATTAATTCTCACGGAACATTACTAAAGGACCTATCTAACATTGAGAGGCTCTCTCCGTTTACTTTCTCTTTCATTAATAACTGAGTCACATTCATCTCTTCTGTTGCGTTTTTTGTATGAAACGCTAGTCAAGGAAATTGACTTTCGATCTATAGTGAAAAAATTCCCAAAATCTTTAGTGTTCCACTGTTATAATCGAAAGAGAACGAGAGAAGAGAGAATCTCTCATTTGAGCATAGGTCCTTTAGTAATGTTCCGCGAGAATTATTATACATAAAACACTATTTTGTTCTCTTAATCTTCTATTTTTCCTTACCAAAGTCACGAGGCACTTGTTCTTTTGTCGGCAATGCAATTACTATTGTCGGCAACAAAAATGTTCACTTCGGCAATCCAAAACTGCGCAAAAACTAGTTTATGTATTGATAACATTTCGTATTTGTTGGATAATTTCTGAAATTAAACGTCACTCATTATATTCTACTCGTTGAAAGGGCCAATGCAGAAAAATACAGACTACACTGAGAAAAGAGTTGCAGTTATAAATAGAATAGCGAAAAGTCAAATTGAATACACAACGCCACTAAATTTATGCAGACTAAGGCGCCGTCCACAAATTACGTAACACTCTAAGGGGAGGGGGAGTAGGCTCAAACACAAAATTTATTATTTTTTTTCATGCAAAGACCGTTGCGGAGGGGGAATGGTCGAAAATTGTACATTTTAACGTTATGTCATAAATGGACGCTGCCTAATTTCGTTGTAATTTATTTTATTTAATATTTTTTGTATTCAATCTCACTATGGCAGCATTTCGGCTGTATAAATTGCCATGTCATGGTTATAAACTGCTGCAAGTTTGTGGTGCGAATCCAACCTAAAAGTAGCAGCGTGACGTCATGGTTAATTGATTCATAATATTGTGTTCTGCAAGAAAAATCCACAGAACGCGATTATCAGATTACTTGAATTTCAGAGTTGCATTTGAATGGGTTACATGCATGCTCCTATTAGCCACTCGCACATGCGCTACTGTCTGCGGCTTATTTTTCAGAAGTTCTCAAAACCAAAAATTCGTGTACTCTTATGAATTCGAATCATATTAGTAGAGGAACCTCAAAGTTTGAGCCAAAAATATTAAGATTTAGAGGTGGCACAAGCGTCTTGAAGGTGAATTTTCAAGTTATAAAAAATGGCCTTCAGTGAAGTCACTATAACTTTGGTAATTTCAGCACCATTACCATAAAAATTATTTTTTTGAAAATTTTGTAGAACATCAAATTTGTGTAAAGTCAAAACAAGTTTCAATAAGAAGTAGTCAACTTCAAATGTTTTCTCATTTTACTAAAAAAAATATCTTTGTTTGACCATAACTTCATGAATACTCAACCGATTCCAAATCTTTTTGCATGGTTTTGAAGCTTATTTGATTGTGTTCAAACTTTACGTACGCCACATTTCACTGTTTTGACCAAGCTATTCAACAAAAACCGCACAAAAACATGATTTGCAACGAAAAACGCCAGTTATTTTTTTTTTGTCAGTTTAACAATATTTTTAAAGCTGAAACTGGTTTCTTCATTTGTTAAACCTTTGAAAAGGACTTGGCAACAATTTTTAAATAAATTAAATATAAATAATATATTTGCACATGTTAAAAAATATATGCACTACCCAAGTAACACCGAAAACATCTTTTTGGATAACATAAAGCAGATCGGGTTATATATGAGCTAAAAAGGTGAATTCAATAACATCTTGCGTTATATAAAAGCTATAAAATAGTATTCACAAAACATATTTTGTCAAAACTTTCGAACCAAAAGTGAAAACATGCATTGGTTTATTATAGCTCTACAAACGTCACTTTAACTTTATTAGAATTGATACATTATGTATCGACGTAAATGAAATTTAAGCTGTAATAATGCTTTTGAAGTGTATTTTATACATGATTTTAATGCCGATAAATACATAGGCATAGATAATTCTTGTTCCCATTTGACATTTAGATGCCTTTAAAGAATTTGAATCACCAGGTCTTTTTGGATCACCTTCTTTCCACATAGCCATACTGATTTCCACAAGGATTTGCCAAATAAACTATCCATATTCTGAACCTCTAGAAGATTTTACGAAATTAACCGAAAACTGACAGAGCGAGCTATTTTTTCAGGGCCGAAGTAACATCTTTTGTCTCTTCTGCTAGAACTCGATGCTCCGCCGTCAGAATGAAGGCATCCACCTAAAGGATTGCGCTTTGCAAAGTTTAGGTAAATGATCGCATTAAAGTGTCACTTTCTGATAGAGCGCGGGTGAGGTTCAGTTTATGTTAAAGACGATTTAGAACGTATTACACAATCCGGAATATTCAACATAATTTTAAGCATCAATGGAATCAGAAAAAAAAACAGAAGATTCTTCCATTCATACCTACTTATTGAAATTTACCACGGCAGTTCACTAGCATCTATGTTGGCCAAAACCATTGCTTATATCAGACGAATGCGCATCCAAAATTGGATAATCCTGGCAGAATAAAAATACAGCTCCTGCGCGATTACCGACCGTCATTATTACTGGAAATTTTACAAAACTGAAAAGTAAACACCGAAATTTGACGTTTGACAGATAACAATCTTTCTATTATGGAAGAAGTTATATATTAGTTATTTTGATGTTATATTTGTTAATCAAAAAATATTTTTTTCTTAGTTTGTTGAAAATACGCTCTCAATATGTATTATAAACGTTGAAGTATTTTTTTTTCGTAAAGGTGTTGTTGATGTGCTCGGAGGATATTATTTGAACGTTTTTTCAACATGTTTCTAAATCAAAACACAATATTTCACAATCCGGTGCATAATCAATCCAGATTACAGTACTGGTTGAAGATATGAGTAATAATAGTTCGAATCTATTTACGCAGCGAATCAAGAATATTTTCCAGTGGAATCGATTCGCTTTGTGATTTGGATTCACCGTAGTAAATTCTGCAATCTACATATGATATATTTGAAATTTTGTAAGTGTTTTAACTATAATCAATGCGATAAGAGAAGTATCAAAAATTAAAGAAAATTAAACCGTTCGGAAATTTTTGATCAGCGCTGTAAGCTTCGCGAAGGATCTGCCATGTTGTTTCTTTGTAAGAATCAAAACAAATTTCACAATACGGCACAATTTTGGTGAATTTATGTTATAATAATGAATTTTTATAATGGCGCGTGAATTACTTAAGGCTGGAAATAAAAGTTGCACCATAAATTTTGAACCGCATGTAAAACTTCCCTACTATCATTGAGTATGATCCATAACAATTTTCATCAGAAAAATAATTATCGTCCTCATTAAGATCTTATAACATGTAAAACATTTTTTTTGATTTATGAAAGCCATTTAAACCTAATGTCATTTTTGTTTTTATTTTCCTTTTATATTTCCCACTACGTTTTGCATGTAATTGTACATGCATCTGATACTTTTGTATTATAGATGTGTTTTGCAAGTTATATCTCTTGCAAATAGCGTCATTCCAACCAATCTATTTGTATGCAATATAAACTAATCAGTTTGTATTTTATAGCCGTAGTATACTCTTTTAAATTGCTCAATTACAACAAATGGAACATGTTGATAATTTCGCTTGTTTTGTATGTGTTTAGCACTAAAAAAATACCTAATTAGAACTAGTGATTATTTAAGATATTAGTTATGTCTCTATCATGTTGAGAGTAAGTCTATGAATCGTCTAAAAAATGTTATTATAAGTAGTTGTTCGATCTATAAGATGTTATATAAGCCGCCATTTTTTGCGCTTTTTAAGCTGTACAAGTGTCAGATTTAAAACATATAATATTAGAAAAATACAACATCATATGCTGAAAACTTGAAATATCAACTCATATATAACTAGTTGTGTTACTTGGGTATTCAACTAGCAATTAAAATCAAATGGTTTATAAACATAAGTTTTATATGAAAAATGTAATATTTGGCAAAAAAAACTTAAATAATCCAAAGAAATTCGATTTTTTCTTAATTTTTGTTACAAAACTAAGCCAAACCCATTTTTTAGAAAAATGTGTTGTATGAACAGTTTGTAAACAATTATTTTTTGCTTCTAAAACAGTATTTATGCAGTTATGGTCAAACAAATATGATTTTTTCAGTAAAATGAAGAAAAATTTGGAAAAAAACTACTTCTAACAAAGACTTTTTTCGATTTAGGACAAATTTGATGTTGTACAAAGTTTTCATAAATTTAATTTTGAATATAATTTAGCATCATAATATTCAAAATTAAATTTTCAAAATTGGTTAGAAATAACCGAAGTTATGGTTACTTCACTGAAGGCCAATTTTGTGACTTGAAAATTCACCTTCAAGACGCTTGCGCCACTCCTAAATCTCAATATTTTTGGCTCAAACTTTGAGGTTTCTCTCCTAATGTTATTTAAATTCAACGTCAAAATTCAAGTAGGCTTGGATTTTTTCGTTCTTCAAGGACGCAAATGTTTCAAATTTGGTAAATCAGAAACATTTGGTGATTTTCATTATCACTGCGACGGTATATCGACATTTTCATATAATCGCATTACGTGGATTTATCTTGCAGAGCACAATATTGTCTGCGCGTTACTGACGCCGCTGGATGTGGATTTAAAATGAGCGCCGCGATATTGTCGGCGTGGTGAAAAGTTAGAAATATTTCCTCGCCGAAAATGGGTTTTTCTCAGATCTTATGCGAGTTACCTAACTTCGGAAGTGATGCCTGCGATTCACATCTGGATGCGTTCGAATGCGCCCTACTTCCGAAGTAGGGTATCTTGCATAGATTCTGAGAAAGGGTGTCCGGCCATTTGGCCGAACGCCGGTTGGCCGAATGCCGTTTGGAAGAACGCCATTTGGCCGAATGCCGTTTGGCCGAATAACAAACAAAAATATCTCTTTTTTTTAACACTGATGTGTAGCATTATCATAAGTGTGGCCCAATAATTGATCAACTAATTAATTTGTTGATCTTTACGATGAGGCGGGATATCATGTTTGTCGATATATAAGTGCTCCAAGAGCATAATCAATACGATCCGTTCATTCCGGACGAAGTTGTGAGCTCGCGTCAAGACTCTAAGCTGTAGATTACCAACGGCGTGCTAGGGTTTGAATTTTTTTTATATTTTCATCAGAATTTTTTCCTTCTTTCAAACATAGGCTTTTCTTTCGATTCGTACTGGTTTAATTATTATTGGAAATAATTTAGCTTTTATTTTCAAAGGGAATTTTACCTTCTTTAAATCATCGGTAATTCTTTGTAGTTATACTGATATAACAGTTATTTGCGTTACACTTACTAAAAATTTATAAGGGATTTTGATCATATGCTGTTCTTTCATATTTGAATATTTTTCATAGTTATTGGAATTCAGTCTAAGTAAAGAGTTTTATTAAAACATATAATCTTTAACACAAAGGATGATGTGATGTCATTCTCCACCAAGATTATTATTACAAAGTGTTAACTGAACTCTGCACCGTTGATTGCGTATATCAGTAAACCGGACGAGTCGGAAAATACTTGCATCAAATAAACTCACTGTTTTTAATTAATTTACTAAGTACGATCAGAATGATTGAAGCAAACTGATGCTACAGAAGGACGAATAAGTAAACCGTTTTAGTAACTGTCAAAAGCTGACTGACTACAAATGGAATGCGAAAACCTATGCTGGCAGCTATTTCCGCTAGCATAGAAGTGAAAAATTGCTTACATCTAGGATGTTCCTCCAAACTGTTCTTTGAAATTCAGCTTTGAACGTAATTACAAAATGCATGGTAATTGTAGCTCATTATTTTTTTTTTTTTCAAATTCGGCCAAACGGCGTTTGGTCAAATGGCATTCTGCCAAATGACCCTTTCGGCTAAATGACGTTCGGCCAAACGGCATTCGGCCAAACGGCGTTCGGCCAAATGACCCGGAACCATGAGAAAGATCCAACTTCGGCGAAATGCATTTTCTAACAACTTACAATATTATCCTTTTTACCCGCTCCTGATCCACACCATCCGTCCCCATTCAAACAACACTCATGACACAGACAAACAGACGTAACACTTAGAACAAATCTCGATCACAATCATAGTCACGAGGACATGTGCGCCCAATGCTAAAATTATTGTATTTGGCCGACGGGCCAACAGATGGCGGTAGTGTCCAAACGTCAAACGCGAACAAAAACGATACGAGCGCTGCGGGTGGCGGATTGACCACCTACCATATTTTTGAATCGACCGTTAAAAAGGTGGTCGATGGACAATGATGAGAGTGTGACGTCTGTTTGTCTGTGCTCATGACTTATGTCGTTCAAGGGTGGAGGGCGGCTGTCAAATGGGAGTATAATTGAAAAACCACCAACCTAAGTCCAGAACCAATTTTAAGGTTCAACGCAGAAAAGGGAAAATCATTATTCGCAAAATTGCAGTCAATCGATGCGCTTGAAAAATATTGTTTGAAAGCAGTTATTTGCTACGTGCAATAATCAGCAAAATTCCTAAAATGGATGTTTTCGAGAAAATTTATTACGCTTTTACCATTGTTTGATCGTAATATTGTATGGATGTTTACATTTTAGAACCAGCGACACGTTGGGATAGCAATAGAGAGCCGCCAGTATCTCCCTTGATGTCGTTAGTTTTTAATAAATCATCGAAAAAAGCTTGAAAAAGGCCTTTTTAAATTGTCACTTTTGAGGTTTCATAGATAATCTCGCTTATTGAAAAGCTCTAGGGCGGCGTCCACAAATTACGTAACGCTCTAGGGGGAGGGGGGGAGTAGGCTCAAGCGTTACGGCTCATACAAAAATTTGAAATTTTTCATACAAAAAGCGTTACGGACGGGGGGGAGGGGGTCCAGAAATTGCCAATTTTGGCGTTACGTAATAAATGGACGCTGCCTAGAAAACTTGAGAGGAACACAATTATCTTGATTTGTTCTTATTGCAAATCAATTCTACACGCAGCGAGCAGGACTATCGAAATTCATACATTTTTCCTTAAGAAAGATGGAACGATTATTGCAATACGAACGCTTTATGTATCGTTTTAGCATCACCCCACATCAAGACGTCGATAGATGAGAAGTGTGCGCACGAGCCTATCGATTGCAAGGTCCTTGGTTCGATTCCAGGTTGCCGCGAAAACTATTTTTGTTTTCAAATGTCGGTTCCATAACGTAAATTTATGAGTTTCAATCCGATTTCTTGTGGCGAACTTTCATAAGGGGTTCCTATGTTTATCGATAGTTCATTTTCCTGAGTATAGTTTGTTTGGCCCAACCCCCCCGCGAAGTGACAGATAACGCAATTTTCATGTACCTACTTTCAACGTAAACAATGGGGCCATCCACCGCTGCCGGCACGATTTTTCACTATGGCAGATCGGGATTTTGTTTCGTTGTTGACGGAAGCAAAACAACGAATGGAATGATATTGAATAAGGGCGAGTCCGATGTTCTCTTCTTGCAACGAAAATAAATTTATTAAAATCATCAAGTTTTAGAACCAAATGAACCAAACAGCGCATCAATTCGTTCGGTAAGGATTGAATGGCTTATTGGTATTATGTTTTTCGGGAAATAATTTCATGAGGAGTATTGTTCTATAAAGTGATGATAAGAGGTTAATTGTTTATGACGAACATCTTTCATGGCTTGACGGAGTAAAATTATCGGGCGCAATTAGATGATTAGTTTTTTTCTTGGTTCTGCGTTATACTTACAAAACAGCCAATCTGATTTTGTGAATACTCTTGATGCGCTAAAAAAGGTGTGGTACACAAATTATGTCACGCTAAATTGGGACTTTAACGACCACTTGTCACAATTTATGCACCTCACCTTGTGAGGCTTATCACGCTATGTCTGACCCCTCTCCCCTCTGGAGCGTGTCGTAATTTGTGCATGACTTGTATTGTATAAAAATCTCGAGAACTTATTCAAACAGACAAGTTATAAAAGTGAACAAACCTATTCTAACGATCCTACGTGTTTCTCAGTCGACTCGATTTTTCACTTTTAGATCGTTGAATTCCAGGATTCATAGCATAACACAACGATACCGTTCCGTTATATGGAAATACAAAGTGATTTAACCACGAGTCGATTCTACACTAGTACAAAAACGTCTTGAGTACTTAATTGAATGAAACGGTGTATCATTTTGCCCATTTATTTCTTGTGGAAAATAATAAAAACTACCTAGTTTTTGAACGCA
Organism: Aedes aegypti; assembly: GCF_002204515.2. Classification (NCBI taxonomy): domain Eukaryota; kingdom Metazoa; phylum Arthropoda; class Insecta; order Diptera; family Culicidae; genus Aedes; species Aedes aegypti. The sequence continues at coordinate 14,979,797 of NC_035107.1, forward strand.
ATTTGATTGCATGCAAAATTTTGAAGGGATGTATATTGTATTATTTTATATATCGAAAATAAAGCTCAAAAATCGTATTTTTGATTTTTTTTTTTTATTTTTTTATATGTTAAAGTAGACAAAAAATGGAGTCTTTTGCACAGTGGGTCAGGATGGAGAAATCATGGACAAAAAAGTTATGATTTTTTTTTAAAAAAAGGTGAATTTGTTGAAAATGGTCATAATAAACTTTTCAAATGTTTCGGTAGCAATTAGCAAAATTTTCTCATATACCTTTTTTGTTGAAAATTTTGCGTACTTTCATAAAATCGGGTCGAAAAGCATTCAAAAAGTTTATTTAGACCATATTGAAAAATCAACCTTTTTTAAAAAAACCATAACTTTTTTGTCCATGATTTCTCCATCTTGACCCACTGTGCAAAAGACTTCATTTTTTGTCTACTTTAACATATAAAAAAATAAAAAAAATCAAAAATACGATTTTTGAGAAAATTGATTTTTAAGCTTTATTTTCGATTTATAAAAAAATACAACATTTTTTTTACAGTGTATATTTTTTTCCAGATAGTCCCAACAATAACCTAAAACTTTGTGGAAGGCACCAAACTGATCGGACGAACCGTTTCTAAGTTATAATTTTTTGAAAATTATTAAGGATTTTTTTTCTTAGGCCCTTCTCGAAAGTAAGGCTAGAGTCAAAATGGCGAGCCGATGATGCAAAAAGGCATTTTTGGGCATAAAGAAAGCATGTGCAAAATTTCATCCAAATCAAAAAATATAAAAATGAAATTTGGGAAAAAAGTCGTCATTTTCTGAGGAACCGCTCAGCTGTTGTGTTGTTCTATTCGGCAGCTCACGAATGACGATAATTTCGTAAGCATTTATTTCATTTAATAATAAAACCCATGTTATATAATATTTTTGGTAGAGGATGTGATTTATATGGAAGATTATAGTTCAAGGAACATGTTGAGTACATTGCAGGCAACCCTTGTTCCGTAGATAAATCCTAAGAAGGACGGTAAGTTAGTGTTGCCGAAAATACCCTCAGGGTGCCGAAGCCATCATTTACCCTACTTATTATATGCATTTCTCTCTCTTACAGTGAAAGCCACCATGCCGCTATTCACCGTAATCCTGTCGCGGATCATCCTCCGGGAGCGGCAAACCAAGGCCGTCTACCTGAGCTTGGTGCCGATCATCGTCGGCGTCGGAATAGCCACCCTGACGGAGCTTTCATTCGACATGGTCGGATTAATAAGCGCATTATTGGCCACCATGGGCTTCTCGCTGCAGAACATCTTCTCCAAGAAGGTCCTGAAGGAGACGGGCGTCCACCATCTGCGGCTGTTGCACATTCTGGGCCGATTGGCACTGTTCATGTTCCTACCGGTGTGGATCTACTTCGATCTGTTCAGCGTGATGAAGCATCCGGCCATCGTGAGTATTGTTCGATCTTATCAATTGAAGAGATATGTTCTGAATCTTGATTGCTTCGCAGACAACTGGCGATTACCGGGTAATCGCACTGCTGTTCACCGACGGCGTCCTCAACTGGCTGCAGAACATACTGGCGTTCAGCGTGCTGTCGATTGTGACTCCGCTGACGTACGCCGTGGCCAGCGCCAGCAAGCGTATCTTCGTGATAGCGATCTCGCTGTTCATCCTGGGCAATCCGGTGACCTGGGTCAACATCTTTGGAATGCTGGTGGCCATCATGGGCGTTCTGTGCTACAATAGGGTAAGATCGTGCTTGACGTTCGATTCATGATGAACTCCACTCACCTTCGACTATTGTTCCGTTTGCGCAGGCCAAGTACTTCTCGCGACATCAGCAACCGAAGGAGACGATCCTGCCGTACACCAACAACAACATCAAGTACCAAACGTTGGAGGACACGACGCTGCTCAACGGCAAGAACGGCTTCGTCAGCAATGGGATGGCGAACGGCGGTACGGCGAGCTACTTCCAGAATGGGGGACCGCCGGCGCATCACGCAAGCGGTGCGAACAATAGCAGTAGCAGTAGTGGTACCAATAGCAATCTTCTGCTGAGCAATAGCAACGGAGTGCATCTGACGACGGTGAACGGCTCGCCGAACAAGTTGCTCTTCGTGTAACCGACCGTGTACACTAGGGCAAGCAATCCGAGTTTAGGTAGACCTGTTTAGTTATTTCCTCGTTTGACTATTTATCCTTGTACAGTTGACAAAGTTACTAGTGCTCTTATAATAATTAGTTGACAGTTGACGAAGAATGATCTTATCGCATAGCGACGACCGTGACCGCTCTAGCGCGAATAGGAAGGGCAGATGGAGACGCTACGGAGAAGAGAAGTTAATTTATTTGTTTCGCTCGTATTATACGTTTAAGCATAGGGTCCTCTCGTAGAGAATGTATTTTTTGTGCAATCGTTTGTATTGAATCGAACCGATGATGATGAAAAGAAAACCGACACGCAACGCATAGTATTCGTGGCCGGTGGTGTTTATTAGAAGAAATGGCAAGGACCGACAACACTACCGATTGTGAAACAGATTGAACGATATTTAGGCATATGATTGCAAGAAAAAATATTAACAAATAAAGGCTATTTTATATATGATTATCAATGAATCGGATCGAGCGTGTGTTTGTATTGTCAAAGATGTGAAACTCCCTCCAAACCTTAACGAATCTATGTTGAGGAAAACTTAGAAAAAGAATATAGAGACAAGCTCTTTTATAAGCAATAACTAAGGCTATTTGTACCTTCCTATTGTAAGATTCTGTTGATGCTAAATAATTGTTGGAACAGTGAGTAGAATTCTTTTTGTGAAATCATTTAGAAATTCAGACAATCATCCCATGAAAATTCAGACGAACTTTCCTAAAAAAATCAGACGAAATTTCCTTGATAAAATTCATACAAACTTCCCTTGAAAATTCAGTTAGATTTTCCTTGGATGTTCAGACGAATTTCCAGGGGAAAGTCCTATGAATTTCCAGGGCAAAGTCCTTTAAAGTTCCAGGGGAAATTCCTTTGAACTTCCAAGGAAAAATCCTTTGAACTTCCAGGGTAAATTCCTTTAAATTTCCAGGGCAAATTCCTTTGAATTTCCAGGGGAAATTCCTTTGAATTTCTGGGGGAAATTCCTTTGAATTTCCAGAGGAAATTCCTTTGAATTTCCAGGGGAAATTTCCTTGAATTTCCAGGGCAAATTCCCTTGAATTTCCAGGGCAAATTCCCTTGAATTTCCAGGGCAAATTCCCTTGAATTTCCAGGGCAAATTCCCTTGAATTTCCAGGGCAAATTTCCTTGAATTTCCAGGGGAAATTCTTTTGAACTTCCAGGGGAAATTCCTTTGAATTTCCAAGGGGAAATTCCTTTGAATTTCCAAGGGGAAATTCCTTTGAATTTCCAAGGGGAAATTCCTTTGAATTTCCAAGGGGAAATTCCTTTAAATTTCCAAGGGGAATTCCTTTGAATTTCCAAGGGGAAATTCCTTCGAATTTCCAAGGGGAAAATCCTTTAAATTTCCCAGGGGAAATTTCTTCGAAATTCCAAGGGGAAATTCCTTCGAATTTCCAAGGGGAAATTCCTTCGAATTTCCAAGGGGAAATTCCTTCGAATTTCCAAGGGGAAATTCCTTTGAACTTCCAAGGAAAAATCCTTTGAACTTCCAGGGTACATTCCTTTGAATTTCCAGGGCAAATTCCTTTGAATTTCCAGGGCAAATTCCTTTGAATTTCCAGGGGAAATTCCTTTGAATTTCCGGGGGAAATTCCTTTGAATTTCTGGGGGAAATTCCTTTGAATTTCCAGAGGAAATTCCTTTGAATTTCCAGGGCAAATTCCCTTGAATTTCCAGGGCAAATTCCCTTGAATTTCCAGGGGAAATTCTTTTGAACTTCCAGGGGAAATTCCTTTGAATTTCCAAGGGGAAATTCCTTCGAATTTCCAAGGGGAAATTCCTTTCAACTTCCAAGGAAAAATCCTTTGAACTTCCAGGGTACATTCCTTTGAATTTCCAGGGCAAATTCCTTTGAATTTCCAGGGGAAATTCCTTTGAATTTCCGGGGGAAATTCCTTTGAATTTCTGGGGGAAATTCCTTTGAATTTCCAGAGGAAATTCCTTTGAATTTCCAGGGGAAATTTCCTTGAATTTCCAGGGCAAATTCCCTTGAATTTCCAGGGCAAATTCCCTTGAATTTCCAGGGCAAATTCCCTTGAATTTCCAGGGCAAATTCCCTTGAATTTCCAGGGGAAATTCTTTTGAACTTCCAGGGGAAATTCCTTTGAATTTCCAAGGGGAAATTCCTTTGAATTTCCAAGGGGAAATTCCTTTGAATTTCCAAGGGGAAATTCCTTTGAATTTCCAAGGGGAAATTCCTTTAAATTTCCAAGGGGAATTCCTTTGAATTTCCAAGGGGAAATTCCTTCGAATTTCCAAGGGGAAATTCCTTTAAATTTCCCAGGGGAAATTTCTTCGAATTTCCAAGGGGAAATTCCTTTGAATTTCCAAGGGGAAATTCCTTTGAATTTGCAAGCGGAAATTTCTGTTCAATTTCCAAGGGGAATTTCCTTTCATTTTGCAAGGGGAAATTCCTTTCAATTTGCAAGAAGAAATTCTTTTGAAATTTCCAAAGGGAAATTCCTTTGAATTTCCACGGGAAATTCCTTTGAATTTTCACGGGAAATTTCTTTGAATTTCCACGGGAAATTCCATTGAATTTTCAAGGAGAAATTCCTTTGAATTTCCAAGGGGAAATTCCATTGAATTTCCAAGGGGAAATTTCTTCGAATTTCCAAGGGGAAATTCCTTTGAATTTCCAGGGAAAAATTCATTTGAATTTGCACGGGGAAATTCCCTTGAATTTGCAAGGAGAAATTCTTTTGAATTTCCAAGGAAAAATTCCTTTGAATTTCCAAGGGGATATTACTTTGAATTTGCAAGGGGAAATTCCTTTCAATTCAAGGGAAATTCCTTCGAATTTCCAAGGGAAATTCTTTCGAATTTCCAAGGGAAATTCTTTCGAATTTCCAAGGGAAATTCTTTCGAATTTCCAAGGGAAATTCTTTCGAATTTCCAAGGGAAATTCCTTCGAATTTCCAAGGGAAATTCCTTCGAATTTCCAAGGGAAATTCCTTCGAATTTCCAAGGGAAATTCCTTCGAATTTCCAAGGGAAATTCCTTCGAATTTCCAAGGGAAATTCCTTCGAATTTCCAAGGGAAATTCCTTCGAATTTCCAAGGGAAATTCCTTCGAATTTCCAAGGGAAATTCCTTCGAATTTCCAAGGGAAATTCCTTCGAATTTCCAAGGGAAATTCCTTCGAATTTCCAAGGGAAATTCCTTCGAATTTCCAAGGGAAATTCCTTCGAATTTCCAAGGGAAATTCCTTCGAATTTCCAAGGGAAATTCCTTCGAATTTCCAAGGGAAATTCCTTCGAATTTCCAAGGGAAATTCCTTCGAATTTCCAAGGGAAATTCCTTCGAATTTCCAAGGGAAATTCCTTCGAATTTCCAAGGGAAATTCCTTCGAATTTCCAAGGGAAATTCCTTCGAATTGCCAAGGGAAATTCCTTCGAATTTCCAAGGAAAATTCCTTCGAATTTCCAAGGAAATTCCTTCGAATTTCCAAGGGAAATTCCTTCGAATTTCCAAGGGAAATTCCTTCGAATTTCCAAGGGAAATTCCTTCGAATTTCCAAGGGAAATTCCTTCGAATTTCCTAGGGAAATTCCTTCGAATTTCCTAGGGAAATTCCTTCGAATTTCCAAGGGAAATTCCTTCGAATTTCCAAGGGAAATTCCTTCGAATTTCCAAGGGAAATTCCTTCGAATTTCCAAGGGAAATTCCTTCGAATTTCCAAGGGAAATTCCTTCCAATTTCCAAGGGAAATTCCTTCCAATTTCCAAGGGAAATTCCTTCCAATTTCCAAGGGAAATTCCTTCCAATTTCCAAGGGAAATTCCTTCCAATTTTCGAAGGAATTTCCCTTGGAAATTCGAAGGGAAATTCCTTAGAATTTCCCCTGGAAATTCCTTAGAATTTCCCCTGGAAATTCCTTAGAATTTCCCCTGGAAATTCCTTAGAATTTCCCCTGGAAATTCCTTAGAATTTCCCCTGGAAATTCCTTAGAATTTCCCCTGGAAATTCCTTAGAATTTCCCCTGGAAATTCAGGAGAATTTCCCCTGGAAATTCAGGAGAATTTCCCTTGGAAATTCAGGAGAATTTCCCTTGGAAATTCAGGAGAATTTCCCTTGGAAATTCAGGAGAATTTCCCTTGGAAATTCAGGAGAATTTCCCTTGGAAATTCAGAAGAATTTCCCCTGGAAATTCAGAAGAATTTCCCCTGGAAATTCAGGAGAATTTCCCCTGGAAATTCAGGAGAATTTCCCCTGGAAATTCAGGAGAATTTCCCCTGGAAATTCAGGAGAATTTCCCCAGGAAATTCAGGAGAATTTCCCCTGGAAATTCAGGAGAATTTCCCCTGGAAATTCAGGAGAATTTCCCCTGGAAATTCAGGAGAATTTCCCCTGGAAATTCAGGAGAATTTCCCCTGGAAATTCAGGAGAATTTCCCCTGGAAATTCAGGAGAATTTCCCCTGGAAATTCAGGAGAATTTCCCCTGGAAATTCAGGAGAATTTCCCCTGGAAATTCAGGAGAATTTCCCCAGGAAATTCAGGAGAATTTCCCCTGGAAATTCAGGAGAATTTCCCCTGGAAATTCAGGAGAATTTCCCCTGGAAATTCAGGAGGATTTCCCCTGCAACTTCAGGAGAATTTCCCCAGGGAATTCAGGAGAATTTCCCCAGAAAATTCATGAGAATTTTTCCTGGAAATTCAGGAGAATTTCCCCTGTAAATTCAGAAGAATTTCCCCTGTAAATTCAGGAGAATTTCCCCTGGAAATTCAGGAGAATTTCCCCTGGAAATTCAGGAGAATTTCCCCTGGAAATTCAGGAGAATTTCCCCTGGAAATTCAGGAGAATTTCCCCTGGAAATTCAGGAGAATTTCCCCTGGAAATTCAGGAGAATTTCCCCTGGAAATTCAGGAGAATTTCCCCTGGAAATTCAGGAGAATTTCCCCTGGAAATTCAGGAGAATTTCCCCTGGAAATTCAGGAGAATTTCCCCTGGAAATTCAGGAGAATTTCCCCTGGAAATTCAGGAGAATTTCCCCAGGAAATTCAGGAGAATTTCCCCTGGAAATTCAGGAGAATTTCCCCTGGAAATTCAGGAGAATTTCCCCTGGAAATTCAGGAGAATTTTCCCCTGGAAATTCAGGAGAATTTTCCCCTGGAAATTCAGGAGAATTTCCCCTGGAAATTCAGGAGAATTTCCCCTGGAAATTCAGGAGCATTTCCCCTGGAAATTCAGGAGAATTTCCCCTGGAAATTCAGGAGAATTTCCCCTGGAAATTCAGGAGAATTTCCCCTGGAAATTCAGGATAATTTTCCCTGCAACTTCAGGAGAATTTCCCCAGAAAATTCATGAGAATTTTTCCTGGAAATTCAGGAGAATTTCCCCTGGAAATTCAGGAGAATTTCCCCTGGAAATTCAGGAGAATTTCCCCTGGAAATTCAGGAGAATTTCCCCTGGAAATTCAGGAGAATTTCCCCTGGAAATTCAGGAGAATTTCCCCTGGAAATTCAGGAGAATTTCCCCTGGAAATTCAGGAGAATTTCCCCTGGAAATTCAGGAGAATTTCCCCTGGAAATTCAGGAGAATTTCCCCTGGAAATTCAGGAGAATTTCCCCTGGAAATTCAGGAGAATTTCCCCTGGAAATTCAGGAGAATTTCACCTGGAATTTTAGGAGAATTTCCCCTGGAAATGTAGGAGAATTTCCCCTAGAAATTCAGGAGAATTTCCCCTGGAAATTCAGGAGAATTTCCCCTGGAAATTCAGGAGAATTTCCCCTAGTAATTCAGGAGAATTTCCCCTAGAAATTCAGAAGAATTTCCCCTGGGAATTCAGGAGAATTTCCCCTGGGAATTTAGGAGAATTTCCCCTGGGAATTCAGGAGAATTTCCCCTGGGAATTCAGGAGAATTTCCCCTGGGAATTCAGGAGAATTTCCCCTGGGAATTCAGGAGAATTTCCCCTGGGAATTTAGGAGAATTTCCCCTGGAAATTCAGGAGAATTTCCCCTGGAAATTCAGGAGAATTTCACCTGGAAATTCATGAGAATTTCACCTGGAAATTTAGGAGAATTTCCCCTGGAAATTCAGGAGAATTTCCCCTGGAAATTCAGGAGAATTTCCCCTGGAAATTCAGGAGAATTTCCCCTGGAAATTCAGGAGAATTTCACCTGGAAATGTAGGAGAATTTCCCCTAGAAATTCAGGAGAATTTCCCCTAGAAATTCAGGAGAATTTCCCCTGGGAATTTAGGAGAATTTCCCCTGGGAATTTAGGAGAATTTCCCCTGGGAATTCAGGAGAATTTCCCCTGGGAATTTAGGAGAATTTCCCCTGGGAATTTAGGAGAATTTCCCCTGGGAATTCAGGAGAATTTCCCCTGGGAATTCAGGAGAATTTCCCCTGGGAATTCAGGAGAATTTCCCCTGGAAATTCAGGAGAATTTCCCCTGGAAATTCAGGAGAATTTCCCCTGGAAATTCAGGAGAATTTCCCCTGGAAATTCAGGAGAATTTCCCCTGGAAATTCAGGAGAATTTCCCCTGGGAATTCAGGAGAATTTCCCCTGGGAATTCAGGAGAATTTCCCCTGGGAATTCAGGAGAATTTCCCCAGGAAATTCAGGAGAATTTCCCCAGGAAATGCAGGAGAATTTCCCCAGGAAATGCAGGAGAATTTCCCCAGGAAATTCAGGAGAATTTCCCCAGGAAATTCAGGAGAATTTCCCCAGGAAATTCAGGAGAATTTCCCCAGGAAATTCAGGAGAATTTCCCCAGGAAATTCAGGAGAATTTTCCCAGGAAATTCAGGAGAATTTCCCCAGGAAATTCAGAAGAATTTCCCCAGGAAATTCAGGAGAATTTCCCCAGGAAATTCAGGAGAATTTCCCCAGGAAATTCAGGAGAATTTCCCCAGGAAATTCAGGAGAATTTCCCCAGGAAATTCAGGAGAATTTCCCCAGGAAATTCAGGAGAATTTCCCCAGGAAATTCAGGAGAATTTCCCCAGGAAATTCAGGAGAATTTCCCCAGGAAATTCAGGAGAATTTCCCCAGGAAATTCAGGAGAATTTCCCCAGGAAATTCAGGAGAATTTCCCCAGGAAATTCAGGAGAATTTCCCCTGGAAATTCAGGAGAATTTCCCCTGGAAATTCAGGAGAATTTCCCCAGGAAATTCAGGAGAATTTCCCCAGGAAATTCAGGAGATTTTCCCCAGGAAATTCAGGAGAATTTCCCCAGGAAATTCAGGAGAATTTCCCCAGGAAATTCAGGAGAATTTCCCCTGGAAATTCAGGAGAATTTCCCCTGGAAATTCAGGAGAATTTCCCCTGGAAATTCCTTCGAATTTCCAAGGGAAATTCCTTCGAATTTCCAAGGGAAATTCCTTCGAATTTCCAAGGGAAATTCCTTTGAATTTCCAAGGGAAATTCCTTTGAATTTCCTAGGGAAATTCCTTTGAATTTCCTAGGGAAATTCCTTTGAATTTCCTAGGGAAATTCCTTTGAATTTCCAAGGGAAATTCCTTTGAATTTCCAAGGGAAATTTCTTTGAATTTCCAAGGGAAATTCCTTTGAATTTCCAAGGGAAATTCCATTGAATTTCCAAGGGAAATTCCATTGAATTTCCAAGGGAAATTCCTTTGAATTTCCAAGGAAAATTCCTTTGAATTTCCAAGGAAAATTCCTTTGAATTTCCAAGGAAAATTCCTTTGAATTTCCAAGGGAAATTCCTTTGAATTTCCAAGGGAAATTCCTTTGAATTTCCAAGGGAAATTCCTTTGAATTTCCAAGGGAGGAGAATTAAGGAGAATTTCCCCTGGAAATTCAGGAGAATTTCCCCAGGAAATTCAGGAGAATTTCCCCAGGAAATTCAGGAGAATTTTCCTTGGAAATTCAGGAGAATTTTCCGTGGAAATTCAGTCTAGTTTCCCCTGGAAATTCAGTCGACTCGAATTTATGTTGATTCCAACGGCAAAAATAATTCTTTAAGGTCTTATTTCATATCTTGTGAGCCACCCTGTGATTCTCCCATTACATTCGTTTGCATCGATGTTTCGAAGTGCTTTAAACATGCTGACACCACTACAAGCTCGTCTCGAACCAAAACAGAACCGACTGATAGGAAGTGTCAAAATCAGCTGTCAGTTTGTTTGGCACACGCAAAAGTCCCAGTCAAAACAAAACCGCAAAATTTGCGTCTTTTCGTCTTACCTTCGCGAAGGGCGAATCTTAAAAATTCCATCAGAATATTGGATTTTCTATACGTAAAGCAGTTGATGATTACGCCCTTTCCGAAGTTCCCACTTCGCAACCACCGTCACTTATCCAGCCGCGGACTTTGACCTCGGCTGCAGAGGAACACAGCGAGTGAGTGGCGAGGTGATTAGCTAACACATCATCTTTCGATCGACGGCGACGGTGCGGATCATCATCAATCGATCGGGAAAATGCTTCCGCGGAACGTCCAAACGGTTCGGCGGCTAAACGTGCTGAAGCGAATCCTCACGAATGGACCATCGAACAACGGAAGCGGAAGTCCAACGGTATGGTTCCGGCATAGTTCCACGGGGGCCACCATTCGGATCGATGACGTCGAGAAGGAGATCCAACCACCGAAGCAGCCGGAACTGGTCCCGAATGGATACGGTGAGTACAGATCAAATCCACGTGATGATCGATCAATAATCGGTTGATCTTTGATAGTGAAAGTCGCTGAAACTGGTGAAGCGCAGCTATCGCAGACTCGGCTACATCACCTCAGGTGGATGCTGCAGAAGGACAACCTGGGTCAGGACATGATCTTGCTGGGCAGGCCCGGCAGTCTACGGAGGAATCTGATCATGCAGTACTCGGAGCTGACCCGGAGGGAGGTCGAGTACATTCTGCTGAACCGCGATACGACCGAGAGTGACCTGAAGCAGCGGCGGGAGATTCTGGACGGTACGGCTACGTATTACAACCAGAGTGCGGTGAGGGCAGCTACCGAAGGCCGGATCCTGGTGATCGAGGGCGTGGAGAAAACGGAGCGGAATGTTCTGCCCATTCTGAACAATCTGCTGGAGAACCGGGAGATGCATCTGGAGGATGGGCGGTTCTTGATTTCCGCCAAGAACTACGATAGTTTGCTGGAGGTGAGTTGATTGGACGGTTCAGGCGGTTGGTTAGTAACTTCAAGTATTCGTCGTCGTAGCGCTTCAACAGAGATCAACTGGACAAGTGGGGCCTGGTGAGAGTTTCCGAAGACTTCCGAGTGATTGCTTTGGGGTTGCCGGTGCCGAAGTATCGAGGATCGCCGCTTGATCCACCTCTCCGATCGCGGTTCCAAGCGCGGGATGTCAGCGATCTGCCTTACCTGGTGAGTTATGATCTTCTGCGTATGATCAGAAGGTGATTTATAATTGACTTTAATTATTTCAGGACATCCTCACCGAGTGCAAGATTTTGTCCGGTGACAAGAGTCCCGAAGTTCTCACGAAACTTACCTCATTCGGATTCAGCGTTCTTTCCTCGGCATCAACGCTGCCGGACTTCCCAATCGACAACCTTCGCTACGCCGGAATGCTGATCAATAACAACCCTCTACTGACCGAGCACAGTCTCCTAAGTCGACTCTACCCATACTCCGTATTTTTGGAGAAGGAAGGAGTTGGTCTTACCAAGTCTCTCATGGATTCGCTGAAGATAACTCCCGATCAAACGGCCTCCACGGAAATTACCAGCGTGGAGCCGCTGGACGAATCCACACTCTCCGTGAACTTGAAGGTCAACGCCAAACCAGTGAGCTTCCCCATTCAACGTGGCAAGTCTGACGTGGAAAACCTGCCCACCACCTACAAGAAGACCTACTACCAGCAAAACCTCCTAGCGGACCTCATCCAATCCATAGCCGTCGGCGACGTCTGCCTGATCGGTCCCAAAGGCTGCGGCAAGTCGATCTTGGCGAACGAACTCTGCCGGCTGCTCAACCAACAAGTGGAAACGATGGTCCTCTACCAGGACATGACGGCCCGAGACCTCATCCAAAAGCGCACAACCAAACTCAACGGGGACACCGTTTGGCAGGACTCGCCTCTACTGCTAGCGGCCTTAAGCGGTCACGTGATAGCTCTCGATGGTATCCATCGACTGCATCACAGCACCCTAGCGATCTTGCACCGGCTGGTTCACGATCGCGAGATGCAGCTGTACGACGGAAGACGCCTGATGCGCCACGACCGGTTCGACCGCCTGCTGCAGACAGGCCTTACGAAAGAAGAACTCAACGCACGGGGAATCCTTCGCATCGATCCGGCATTCCGAATCATTGCCATGGCAGAGCCACATCAAAAGACCGGAACCAACTGGATCACCGCAGAAACCTTGAACCTCTTCTTATTCCACGAAGTACGCGGTCTCAGCAAAGATGAAGAGCTCAACGTGGTCAACTCCCTCTACGGCCCGCTGGACAACACCATGCACCAGATTCTACGCGTGGCGCATTACCTACGATCTTCCGGCGACACTACCATGCAGAATCTAGCTAGCAATCTGTCAACTCGTCAGCTCCTTCGAATAGCCCGTAGACTCCACGAATACGGTGAACACCTTTCGGACCGTTCCGCCTACAGCATTCTCCACAACACATTCCTGTCGAAGTTCATGCCAAATGTGCCAAGAAGCGTGCTGGAGAACGCCCTGCGCTCATGCGAAGTCGCTCCTGGCAAAGAGCACCGCGCCGAGGACATCACCATCTCCACCGATAACGGCACACTCCGCATCGGCAATACCCAAGTCCCGATCTACCAAACCGAAGCCATCAGCAAGGTTCCGGACATCGTGTTCTACAACGTTCCGCAGCACGTCAAACTCATGGAACGCCTGCTGCAGGACTTCACCCTCGGCGAACATCTCCTTCTGGTCGGCAATCAAGGCGTCGGAAAGAACAAGATCGCCGACCGTCTCCTGCAGCTCATGAACCGACCCCGAGAGTACATCCAACTGCACCGCGACACCACCGTGCAATCCCTTACCCTGCAAGCGAGCATCCGCGACGGCAAGATCATTTATGAGGACTCTCCACTGGTCAAGGCCGTCAAAAACGGGCACGTTCTCGTCGTAGACGAAGCCGACAAAGCTCCGATCCACGTCACCTGCATCCTCAAAACCCTAGTCGAAAACGGCGAGATGATGCTATCCGACGGGCGCAAGATCTGTCCACCTCCAAGAGGTACCCCTCCACCCAACGACAAACTGATCTACACCCATCCCGACTTCCGGATGGTAGTGCTTGCCAATCGTCCGGGCTTCCCCTTCCTCGGAAACGACTTCTTCGCGGCGCTCGGCGACCTCTTCTCCTGCCACGCCGTCGACAACCCCTCACCCAACTCGGAAATCTACCTGCTCAAGCAGTACGGCCCGGACGTCCCCGAGGCAACCATCCGTCAACTGGTGGACGCCTTCTCCGAGCTGCGCGACATGGCCGACAGCGGAATTCTCAACTATCCGTACTCCACGCGCGAAGTGGTCAACATCGTCAAGCACCTGCAGAAGTTCCCCACGGACGACATGGCCGAGCTGATCGGAAACGTACTGGACTACGATCGGCACACGCCGGAAACGCTCGATCAGGTCACGAACGTACTGCTCAAGCACGGACTGGCGATCGCTCCGTACGCGAAGAACGAACTGGCTGCACTCCGGAAGCAGAGGGAGATTCAGATGACGATCAAAAGCAAAAGCGGGAAGGACGTCTCCGGACCTAAGCATGGAAAGGTAGACCCGAACAACGATCCCCACGTGGGAGGAAACACCTGGGCCGGAGGCACCGGAGGTCGCGACACGGCCGGTTTGGGTGGAAAAGGAGGTCCCTATCGGTTGGATGCCGGCCACAAGGTGCACCAGCTATCCGATGCAGAAAAAGACGACATCCCAGAGCACGTCAAACTGGCAGCTAGGGAGATGAACCGCAAAGCATTCGAAGAGAAGCTGAACGAGATCCAGATGAGTCATTATGATCACAAGGTGTATATGGAGTTTGCCGGACCGGTGCAGAAGCAAGTACAGCAGCTCCGGGTAATTCTGCAAGCGCTGCAAGCGAAGAGCAAGGAGCGACAATGGCAGAAGCATCAAACCTCCGGGGAGATGGACGATACGAAACTGGTGGAAGGCATTACGGGTGAGAAGAACATCTACAAGAAGCGCGTCGAGCAGGATCCGGAACCGGGACAGCCCCAGGAGAAACCCAAGCGGCTGAAGCTGGTGGTGGACGTATCCGGATCGATGTATCGCTTCAACGGGTACGACGGTCGCTTGGACCGTCAACTGGAAGCGGTCGTAATGGTGATGGAGGCCTTCGACGGCTTCGAAACGAAGATCAAGTACGACATCGTGGGTCACAGCGGCGAAGCCGTGGAGATTCCGTTCATCAACGTGAACAACCCACCGAAGGACGACAAGCGTCGGCTGGAGACGATCAAGATGATGCACGCGCACTCGCAGTTCTGCTGGAGCGGCGATCACACGCTGCCGGCCACTCGCAATGCCGTGGACTCGCTGGCCAAGGAGGACTGCGACGAGGCGATCGTGGTGGTGCTGAGCGATGCCAACCTCTCGCGGTACGGCATTTCGCCGAGGAACCTGAACGATCTGCTGCAGAAGCAGTCGCCGAAGGTGCAGGCGTACGTGATCTTCATCGGCAGCCTGGGCGATGAGGCGCAACTGTGAGTTTCTTCACGTGTAAGGTTGAAATGTAATTTTCATTCTAATGATTGATTCCGTTTTAGAATCGCCGAAAACATGACGACCGGGAAGAGCTTCGTGTGCATGAACCTCGAACAGCTGCCTCAGATCTTGAAACAGATCTTCGCTGCCTCCGTACTACAGTAGAACTAGTCAGGGCTATGATGGATGGTGGTGCTGGATACATTTTGAATGTATTTGTTAAGTTTTTAATTGTTACACAGGGGTAATGTGACCAAGGTTGAATGATGCATTTATTACGATGTATAATAGCTCTTAAGAGGACTGTTGGAATACATATTTTTCAGTAACAAAGCCAAACCTCAGTTCGAATGTTTCGGGTCACAAATTCTAACCCAGGATTACGATTTACGCCTTGTTTTCTTGTACATAGCTTTAATGCAGGTGTTACCGATACACGGATATGGGTTGCATGATTTGTTAAATTCAATAGATGTTCTGAACCATCCAAGATCTTCCATGACGACGAGCGAAATCAAGAACACTAAGAAATATAAGTTCATGGACATTCTGGATTACCGAAGAACTTCCTGGAATCAATATAGATCTCAAAATTGACGAGCTTAATTAGTTATTTGTCGATGAATTGTGAATGTAGTTTATGCTCAGACATATTTATGGGAATCATTGAATACAATGGAAGTTCTAGGTCATCCAACCTCAATCTACGCACAAGGCAATGAAGGCTACGACGATATTCAGTGTCCACCTCGACGCATTGTAACATCTGAATACGAAGATACCATTGATTAAGGCGATGAGCTTTTGGGATAGGGATGTTACTAATTCGAAGTAACGTTGCTGGTGGTCTATTTGCAGTGGTTCCCGTAGTTTCTCTTTCAAAGATTTGGCCAGAATTCCAAAAAATATTCAGAAATTATTCTGCGGATTACCACAAAGATTTCATCAGAAATTCTTCCAGAGATCTGACCAATTTTCATCATGTTATTCCAAAATTACTTATGGAGTTACCAGAAATCTCCATTGGAAGTAGTTCTGGAGAACCTCTGAATTTTTTTTTGGAAGAATCCATCTCTGATAAATATACTAGAGAAATCCTCGGACATATCCTTTAAAGATTTTCTGGGGAAATTATTGTTATTATTTTAGATGAATTCTCGGAGCAATGTTTTTCATTAATCCTCAAAGGAATTGCTTGAGTAATTTCTGGGGAAAGCAGAATCTGGAGCTACTAGCTGACCCAACAACATTTGAAAGCGAAAAGCTCTATGTAATCTGCTAAAATCTTGATAATGCCTATCTCTGTTAATAACTATGGTGTGTGGACAATAATCTAATAAGTAGATTCTGTCCCGTTGGAGGAATAATTTCAGAAGTAGAAAATATTGATTATAATTTTATCATGACCCGACGCGGATGATACTAATGACCGCAAAATTGCCTTAACTGATGCTCTGACCATACCCCATCAAGCACGTGGCCTCAATGCTGTTGTAGTGTTTTGTTGTTGTTGTGAAACATTTAGAAAGTTCTCCTCAGTATCGTCATCCGGATTGTTCTTACAGTCGCCAAACTCCTTGCCAAGGTCCACAAAGCTCATGCAGGTTCATGTTCCTTGTCCACCACAAGGTCGTCCGGATCCTGCTTTCCGAAGATCATAAAGCTCCTTCTACTTGCCCACCACGAAGTTCAGGTTTTACCTACTAACCAATCACGAAGCTCGTAGAGGTTCTATCTTCCGAGGAACACACAGCACCTCCTCAACTCGAGCCCAGTACAAGTGGTTTGACACCGATGCTTGTAAATGCTTCAGAGTTTCTCTAGAAATTCTTCCAGGAATTCTATCAAAACTGTTGCTGGAAATTACTTTGGAGCTCCACTTGTAATTGCTTCGAATTTCCTACATAAAACCTGCAGGAATTCTTCGGAGTTCTTCCAGAAATTCCTTTGAAGATCCTCCAGAAATTTCTGCAAAATTACTCCGGAGTGTCCTCCATAACTCCTTCATAAATTTCTCTGGAGTTTCTTAGAAAATAATTCAATAGTTCCTGCAGCAAATCCTTCGGAGTTCCCCCAGGATTTTTGGAGGTCCTCCAAGAATTTCTTCAGAGTACCACATGGATTTACTTTGGAGTGCCTCCGGGAGTTCCTTCAGATTTTGTCTGGCAATTCCTTTGGAGCTCCACCGAGAATTCCTGCAAATTTTCGCCATAGTTCCTCCATTGAACAACAATTCTAGCTGTTCAATCCTCATGAAGAAAACCGGTGCCACCGATCCCGGCATGGGTGGTCATGCTGGTTATTATGACGCTGCAATCCGAAAACGTAAATTGTAAACTATTCCATCTTAAAAATACGCTTTTTTAATAAATGACTTTTGATACTTACGGAAAACAAGTACTAGACCTTATACCCGGAGATTCTGACATCAGCCCAGAATCATCCAAAGATTCTACCAGGAATTCATCTAAGTATTATCTCCAGAAAATCCTTGAAAATTATTTCATGGAGTAACTACTGCTGAAAGCCCAAAATTCATTTTTCAAAAGTACAAAACGTCAAACTCCTGAACTCCAAGGATGTTTCATGTAGAGGATGTTTTTTGATAAAACGTTACGCAAATGGTTGAAGGTGTTGAAGATAAGTAGTGTCAGTCCCCTGCTCAATCTTGGAAGATGTTGTGGATGAGTGTCTGAGTATGTGTTTGTTGTTGACGAGGCAATGATGTTGATGTATGGACCGATGCACGACTTCACTAATTTGACGTTTGAGCGGTGCCGAATTCACTCGTTGCCATAGTCACGTAAATAACACGGCACCGCTCAAACGTCAACGAGTGAACCCATGCATACGTCCATGGACCGATGCACGAGTTCACTAATTTGACGTTTTAGCGGTGCCGAATCCACCCGTTGCCATGGTCACGTAAATAACACGGCACTGCTACAACGTCAAAGAATGAACGCGTGCATTTATTGTGTTATGACTATGGATTGTTTGTTTATCTATTTTAGTCCATACTTGTTATGATCGGTGGGAATGAAAAGACTCGGAGTAACTGCTAATTACGTCTATTCTTGTCAAAAGCTAATACAGGACAACTGAAATATTTTTCTCCTCCTAGCAACGCCGTCTTCCAAGGCTTGCTTGGTTGCAAATCGGTGCCTTGGTAGCATCTCCCCCTTTTGGTTAGTACCGGATGTACTCATTAAACTTCTTCGGTGGACGCACGGATCGCAGAGGACGTTGAGTTGGCAGTTGCTGCCGTAAAGGTGTTGAATACGACGGTGGTTCTCGCTGCAAATCTTCCAGGAGCGTTTCATCAAATTCTTCATCCTCACTTGGATCCTCAGCTGGTAGCGGATCATTCACCACGGATTCTAAATGTTGTTCGGTAACGTGGCCTCTTTGATCACCGGAACCATGAGGTTGTTGAACGGGAACGATGGTCGCATCATTACCAATGTACGACTGGGATTGCTGTTCGGGTTCTGCTTGTTGGTGAAGACCGAAATCCTAAATTAGAATGTTCAATGGAACTGGTCGCTCTGTTTCGATGTCCTCGCCGGAACGGATCTTCAACTGGTCAATGTGGGACGTAGCACCTTTCATCGTCTGTCACGATTACCGTTGGTATGCCGAATCGGGCGAAACATTCGCGGAGGAAAAAGATTGTAGTTGAGCTTGTCGGAGATCGCGTCTGCAGAATTTCTGGCCATTTCGTACTTGAGTCCACAACGACCAGATAGTAGAATCCATCCAATGGACCAGCAAAATCCAAATGTAGCCGTTGCCATGGACCATCCGCATCCGGCCACGGTGCCTTTCTTGCTGACCTTCTTGTCGCTTGCGGACGTTGGTGCAGAAGACTTCGACGAACAGCTGCAGTATCCTTCCTTATGGCCCATTTTTCCACATTGCTTGCAGGTGTGTTGAGAGAACAGGCAATCCTTCACAAAATGCATGGATCCACACTGCCAGCATGGAGATGGTGGAACTTTACTGTCTGCTGTTGACGATTTTGAGTGGCTGCTTGACTTTGTCTTTGATTGTCGGACCGCTTGAACTGCTGAAGATGAATGCTTCTTCTCGACCAACGCCGTATCATGCTTCAAGTTTGATAGACGCTGGCATTCGGTCACTAGGCCTTCAATGTTGGTGTCGGCTGCATCAGACTCGAGTTTTGACGAAAGTCGAGTCCTGACATCAGAGTCCTTCGCTGACTTCAATCCGCAAATGAACACAAGGCTTTTGAATTGATTGACGGAAAGCTTCTGTAGTTCAAACTCCTCGCACTGCCGGTTGACGACCCCAGCGTACGTGACGAAATCATCGGCTTCACTCTTGATGAGCTGCAGGCAGTCGTATCGCTTACTGAATAACGACTTTTGCTGTCCAAAAATAGCCTTCACAACTTGATCGAAGGTAAAATCGCGTGGGTGACTTGGCAGGAGATAATTCAAAAACTTCTCGTGAACTGGAATGCTAAGGCTGCGCAGCAATAGCAGCACTTTCGCCGGGTCGTCCAGGTTTCTGCCGTCCTGCCTGAAGAGATCTTCGTATTTTGAAAACCAGCGGTCGAATGTTAGTCCGTTTACCGGGTCGAAATGAAATTCTTTGATTGCGGATGACAGGGATTCAATGATGTGCTCTGGAGCGCTTCGCTGCAGTGCTGGTTGGGTTCCTCCGGTGAATTGTTCCAAGAGGGCCATCAGACGGGTGTTCTGGATTGCCATCTGACGCATCACTTCCGAAACGAACCTGTTGGCACGACATCTCCTCCTCCGCCAGAATTTCCATCTTGGGTACCATCCGGATTTTCGCTTCGAGACATCGATTTGCGCTTGCAAAATCTTCAGGACTTCAAAACTAGTCGCCAAAAATTGTTATGATCGGTGGGAATGAAAAGACTCGGAGTAACTGCTAATTACGTCTATTCTTGTCAAAAGCTAATACAGGACAACTGAAATATTTTTCTCCTCCTAGCGACGCCGTCTTCCAAGGCTTGCTTGGTTGCAAATCGGTGCCTTGGTATCAATACTTCACCGTCATTGTAAATAGACGCAATTGAAAATGCAATACGTTCAATTACTTTCTTTAGTATTAGGGGCCCAGATAGCCGTAGCGGTAAACGCGCAGCTATTCAGCAAGACCAAGCTGAGGGTCGTGGGTTCGAATCCCACCGGTCGAGGATTTTTTCGGGTTGGAAATTTTCTCGACTTCCCAGTATCTTCGTACCTGCCACACGATATACGCATGCACAAATGGTCATTGGCACAGTAAGCTCTCAGTTAATAACTGTGGAAGTGCTCATAAGAACACTAAGCTGAGAAGCAGGCTCTGTCCCAGTGGGGACGCAATGCCAGAAAGAAGAAGAAGTATCACGCGAGTCCCAGAGAAGATATTGGTTTATCGGTCGGTTATGATATCGTGTTCGCTATGCTGGCATTTTAACAGAAGGTATTTATGGAATGATTCTGGAAAATGGTGGGAAAATCTGTTATAAGTGAAGAAGTGAAATTGTAGAAATACAACATTTTTTGAATTCATGGAGGAATACAACACAAAAAAAATCCCATAAAATAACACGGATAAGAACCCGGACAAATTCCTGTAAGAATTCGAACAAAAAAACTGAGGAAAACTTTTATTTTACAAAAATTTTCATTATTTTTTAAAGTGATTCTTGGAGATGAACTCAAAGAAGAAAAAAAAAAAGAAATCCCTGAAATTACTTTAGGAATTCATTAAAGGACTTACCTACTGTAATCGAATATGAATCCGTGTCCGAATAATTATCCTGCAGGAATCACAGGAGGGATGAAATAAATCTTAGAATAAGCAATGACAAATTTCAACACACTTAAAATAAATCGCAGTATCCTGTGAAATAAATCGCCGAATTTGAACTGTAAACAATAAACATACAGATTTTCCGGTGAAATCTACTATTTTACCGACAAAATCCGTGAAACAAACCATTTTACTGAAACCCTGTGAAATACTAACGAACAGTTCGGTAAATTTTTATTATTTTCATTATTTTCACCGAACTTCTGTGAAATCGTGTGACAGCCGCTCCGGCAGGCATGAGCTTCCTTTTGTTTCACTAACAAACAGTGATAGCAAGCCTGCTTCCTGATCGGTGGGTCAGGAGTTCGATTCCCGGTCGAACCATTTTCTTGTTTTTCTTTATGATTTTGTTCAACGATTTTACAGATTGTTCGGTGATTTTTCACCGAACCTTCAGCTGTTGAGATTACGGTGAACTTTCACCGTAAGTGTAGTTATAGTAAATCATCACTTAACGGGCCCAGATAGCTGTAGCGGTAAACGCGCAGCTATTCAGCAAGACCAAGCTGAGGGTCGTGGGTTCGAAACCCACCGGTCGAGGATCTTTTCGGGTTGGAAAATTTCTCGACTTCCCAGGGCATAGAGTATCTTCGTACCTGCCACACGACATACGCATGCAAAAATGGTCATTGGCACAGTAAGCTCTCAGTTAATAACTGTGGAAGTGCTCATAAGAACACTAAGCTGAGAAGCAGGCTCTGTCCCAGTTGGGACGTAATGCCAGAAAGAAGAAGAAGAACGAGCAAAAATCACATTAATTGATTTGAATTCTGAGAAATAGTGATTGAAACTGTGGTGATAAATTTTCACATCGGGTTTTCTCAGAACTAATGATCTGAGGATTGGCCTTTTTGAATTGTTTCGCGAGCATTGTAAGTCTGTAACGAACCCGGGAATATGTTTTTTGTATTTATTGTTAAAATTTCATGAAATTCATTTCACAACAAAAAAAGCTGGAGCATTTTTCGAAAGTTTGCGAAAGGTTCATGTATCTTGAAAAAATAAATTTTTAGCTTACCTTAGAGAAGTAACAGCACACTTTGACGGCCACACTAAGTTTCTTCTGATCTTGTTAATGCCTCCTCTCGATAACACTTATTTGATGTACAAAGCATTTCCTTTTTTTTAAATCCATCACCGACATATTTTTAATTAGACCCTATTCTGATGTTACTCTCGATTCCGATTCGCGTACCCCTCACAGCGCTCGAAGAAGAGAATCGAGTGAATCAACATCACGTTTACCTTTGCGGCATCTTTTTTCACAATATTCACAATATTAGGACCATGTAACAGCAATTTACACTGAATTTCACAATTTTTAAAGCACAGCGCAATTTAGATCACTTATTTTACAAATTTAAACGCTTTAAAATGGCCAAAAATAGACTTTTTGAATTTCCGGATTTCAAACACGCGATACGCGAAGAAAACCGACTTTGACTGAAGTTTGTTGCGTTGCGCTGCACGGCCAGTGTTGCCACATTTCTACCTGTACCGAAGGCTTAAAAATCTTTTTTATCTGTACCATTGATTCCAAAAATCTGTACCCAAAATCTGTACCATATCCAATAGAAAATGTTGAAAAAACTCTCAAAAACCTAATGAACTTGGAAGTTTAACATAGTTTTTATTGAAATAGTTTCACTTGTAATATACTTTTTATTCAATTCTATGAAAATTGTATCTTCCAATTATAGTTTTGTGGAAATTACTTCCAAATTCCACGATTTTTTTGGATTTTGTGTCACAAAATTACAAATTCAAAAAATCTGTACCAATCTGTACTTTTTCGTGAAAATCTGTAATCTGTACCGTACAGAATCTGTACCAAAAACTATCAAAAAATCTGTACCTTTCCAGATAAATCTGTACTTGTGGCAACACTGTGCACGGCACCGCTTGTGCAGTGATGCCAGATGTCACGTGACATAATTTAAGTTTGTCAAGTTGTGAACAGGGCCGGCTGTACGTCTATATAAAGAATCTTTTGTGGTTATTCTGCGGGCCGCGGATATTCACAGAATGACTAAATTTTAGTAATTTATGACTATTTTCTATCTGCCTCTCTTTCATCCTGCAGGGAATTTTATTCCTATTTGTAAATTCGCCTATTTGTAAAAGCTCTACAAGCTCGTAAACGTTGCTTCCCTGAAAGCTTCTGAACGAAGCTCGGGAAGCCTGCAATCCAAACTCAAAAATCTTTTAAATGAAGCTTCTGCGCGACACTACGAAAGCTTCAAAATTTCAAAACATTGGAAGCCAGAAAAGTAATCGAGTATAAATAAAGATATCGAAAGCATGCAACAAAATTAGAGTTAGAGAACAACTCGAAAGCAGGAAAAAAAGTTCAAAATCGAAAAAAGATCTCTAAAGCAAGGAAAGAGCTCAAAAACAAGGTAAAAAAAGTTCGAAAGCAAGATCAAAGTTTTAAATCAAGAAAAGAGCTGGAAAGCAAAAGAAAACAGTTCTATAGCAAGAAAAGATTTGCAAAGCAAGAAAAGAACTTGAAAGCACAAAATGAGCCCGAAATAACGAAATGAGCTCGAGAGAAAAACGAGAGATTTCAAAAGCTATCTGGCTGGAATGTAAGAAAACATTTTCGAAAGCATAAAATGAGCTTGAGAACCAGAAAAAGCTTGAAGGCAAGATAAGCAGTGTTGCCACATTTTTTCCGAATCTCATCTGTGTTTTAGGTCGAAAAAATCTTTTTTATCTTAGGTCAACCTCCGAAAATCTTTGTAAACATCTGTGTTATGCAAAAGTCGAAATTTAATTTTTTTTTTAAGGTCTAAAAGAACCTTTGCAAACGTATTATAGCTGAATTTGGCATATCAGCCATTATTAATTTGAACTAATTCTATTAAAAGTAAGCTAAAAATGTATGATTGTTTCTAAAAGTTAAAAAAATCTTAAGTTTTTGAGAAAAACTAAACAGAGTAATGGCATGGCATGGCTTAATATCTTCCAAAACTCTGTCCTCAACTCGTGAAATATCCTAAAATCTTAAAAATCTTTTTTACCAAAAAAATCTGTGATCTGTGATTACAGATATCTGTAGGCAAGAATAGGAAAAAATCTGTGTAATTACAGATAAATCTGTGTATGTGGCATCACTGAAGATAAGTAAAGAAAAATTAAAAAGCTAGAAAAATGTTCAAAATTGAATAAGAGATTGAAAGCAAGGAAGGGTTCAGAAGCATAAAAAAAATCGACGGCCAGAGAAATTCGAATTCGAAAGACAAACAAGAAAGGAATTAGATAAAAGCCAGGGTGGCCAGTAAAAAGTCAATTTCAAATTCCCGGTTTTCTCCCGGTATTTCAAAAATATTCCCGGTTTGAAGATATGCTAAGAAACATTATTGCGATTTTTTTACCATTTAAAAAGACTTTTAAGTACGAGTTTTTTGGTCTTAAACCAAAGCATTTCTATTAGGAGTAGACGGAAATCAGATATTTTGCTGCGCATTCAAATATTCTGGGCTTATACTGATTCTGCTAAATTCCAGTTTGATATAATAGATCCGGCAGAAATAAGGACAAACCTTTTTTTAATTATTATTTTGTCAATCTTCAAGCGTCGCGACTAATATTTCAATAGCGCGCTGTGTTCATAAACATCGTAAGAATGCATCGCCACATTTAAAAACTGATTTCGAAAAGCGGCGACTTGAGGTGCGTTGCGAGTCTTACTGACGCGATCCGGATGGGTGGTGACGCGACAATATATGAAACGATATTTTACAGGCTATGGGCCTTTTCATGTGACAGATCCGTCTATGCATTTGTTTACATCGGTGGAGGACCGGTGCTAACACGGGCCTGTCATTTTCATAGAAGAAATGTCAAAGTGCTTCGCGATCAGCTGATTTGAGACGTCATTTGAATAGGCCTATCGACATGATGGAGACACCATCTTCTATAGTGGTTATCACGCCCAATGGTATATGTGCCCTAGTGTAGATGTAGTTGTGAACCTTAGAGGAAAACAATATGCACTCTGTCTCGAAAAACACCCAGAATCCGGGTGTAAATTTTTCAAATTGGGTAATATTTCCATATGCATTTTGATGAGTCTGGAAAGCGTGTGCAAGTTTCTTTGAGGAAAACAAAAACAAACTGTGTATGACGAGCGTATGCTAGTCTACGTGTGTTCAAATGTCACTAAGCTCTATGGTGACAGCGGGCTCGATTGGCTTGTCAGATAGATCGGGCCCGGGACATCCTATCTACTGCAAATCGCTACAGTTGATATAGGGCATGTCCATTGCCTGATATTTTACGACGGAATTTGTTATAAAAAAGTTCAGTGTTAAAAAAGTTTGACCCTTTTTTATATGATGGGATCCAGTCAATCTTTGAATGAATCATAGTTTATATTTCAAACGGTCACAGATTTGGTAGACATAAAAATGAATTTATCAATTGTTCAACATTTCGTTCCATGGTCATCAGCATAGGCGGCATCCACAAATTACGTAACGCTCTAGGGGGAGGGGGGGAGTAGGCTCAAGCGTTACGGCTAATACAAAAACTTAAAATTTTTCATACAAAAAGCGTTACGGAGAGGGGGGGGAGGGGGTCAAATATTTCCAATTTTAGCGTTACGTAATAAATGGACGCCGCCATAGAATTTTTTGTTATGTTTGATCCCCACAAATCTGGAATTATTTCTGATAAAAAATAACAGTCATAATTCTGAAATGAATTAGAATTTTACCAAGTTGAGCAAGCCATTTTAAAGTCACTAAGCATCGAAGCGTCCTGTATTTTGCCTAGCTTCGCTACTCTACCCTTTTCCAGTAGAGAAGCTAGGCAAAATACAGGAGAAATGGTTGAAAACAGGAAAAAAACAAGAAAAGAAAAGAATTCCAAAGTAAGAAAGCAGAAAGAGCTCGAATTCAAGATAAGATCTTGAAGGTAACAAAAAGGCTTGGAAGCAAGAAAATAAACTGAAAACAGGACAAGAGCTCGAATGCAAGAAACAGTTCCAAAAGAAGAGAAGATCTCGAGAACATGAAAAGAGCACGAAAGCTGAAAGAGCTCGATAGCAAGTAAAGAGCTGGAAATAAAGAAATTGTCTCGAAAGCAGGAGAAGTGTTTCACAACAAGAGAAGAGCTTGAAAGCAAGAATAAGTAAGATTCCAAAGGCAAAAAAAGTTCCAACAGAAAAACAAAGATAAGCTTTGAAACAAGAAGAAGCTCTAATGCACGTAAGGAAATCAAAAACAAAAAAAAAAGAGTTGAAAACCAGGAAAAGATCTCGAGCAGAAAAAGAACTAGAGAGAAAGAAAATAAATTGAAAGCAGGGAAAGCGCTAGAAAGCAAGGAAAGAGCTGGAAATGAAGAAATTGTTTCAACAACAGAAGAAGGGTTCCACAACAAGATAAGAGCGTGAAAGCAAAAAAGGGATAGAAAGCAAGAAAGAAAGCTCAAAGGCTAGAAAACAAGAAAAGAACTTGAAAACAGGAAAAGAGCTCGACAGCAGAAAAAGATCTACAAAGCAGGAACAGAGTTCCAAAGCAAGAAAGCAGAAAGAGTTCGAATTGAATAAGATCTTGAAAGCAAGAAAAAAAAGCTGAAAAACAAGAAAAGAGCTCAAAACCAAGAAAAGAGTTCCAAAAGAAGAGAAGATCTCAAAAACAAGAAAAGAGCGCGAAAGTAGAAATATAGCTAATAAGAACTGGAAAGCAAGAAATGATTCCCAAGAATTTAGCTCAAAAGGAAAATAAGGGCTAAAAAACAAGAAAAGAACTTGAAAGCAGGAAAAGATCTCCAAAGCAGGAGTAGCGCTCGACAAGAAAGCTAAAAGAGTTCAAATTCAAAATAAGATCTCGAAAGCAAGAAAACAAGTTGGAAGCAGGAAAAGAATTACACCACAAGAGAGCACGAAAGCAAGAAGAGAACCTCTAAAATAAGAAAAGGTCTAGAAAGCAGAAACAGAGCTCGGAAGCAAAAAAAAACACTTGAAAGTTAAGAAGAGCTCGACGGCAACAAGAGTTTCAAAGCAAGAAATGAGTTCGAAAGAACGAAAACAGGAAAAGAACTAGAAAGCAAGAAAAGAGTTGAAAAACAAGAAAAGGACTCGGAGGCAAGAAAGAGCAGAGTATATACACTACCCGTCATAAATACGGATTCACTAAAATAAGTATTGCAACACGCAGCGAACTGGACTATCGAATTTCATACATTTTGCCTTATGAAAGGTGGAACGATTATTGCAATACGAACGCTTTATGTATCGTTTTAGCATCACTCCGCATCAAGGCGTCGATAGGCGCGTGGTGTACGCTTGGGCCTATCGATCGCAAGGTTCTTGGTTCGATTGCAGGTTGCCGCGAAAACGTTTTTTGTTTTCAAATTCTTCGGTTTTCAAGGACTTCCGGGAGACAAACAGTTTGGTTCTAGATTTCACCACTAGGTGGCGCTAGTGAGCATGTAAACTGAGAATTTTGAACTAGTTCTAGCTTGTGATCCACAAGAGATAGAAAGTTCGAGTTTCGGCAAGTAAAGAACAGAAAGAAAGTAAAGGACATCCGCATAGCAAATAGGGTCCTAAAGCCCTGTCCCAATTTTAGTGCCAAACATTTAAGTTTAGGTCAAAAACATATGTTTACTCAATTTTCTAATGTTTTCCGATGGTTCAAGTCCAAAAAACATGTTTTTAAGTTTTTTTTTAATTTTGTCACACCCCTCGGTTTAAACTCAAATTTTGGGTGTATTTTGTTTTCCGTGTCTCTTCCGAAATGTCAGAAAGGAACAACCCCGGTGTTAAAAAGTTGAACCCCTGTGGTATTTTTGTCGACTAAGCGAACGTCAAACATGATCTCAAGTGTCAAGGTTCATTTTTGGATCCAATTTTTAAATTAAAGTTTTAATATGATATATCCGTTATTTGAGCGGGAAAAAATGCTAAAGTAGTTGCAGTAACATACTCTTTCGTGTTATTAAATGAAAACAAGATTTCATGAAACATTTTAGGACCCTATTGTTTGGTTCTTAATTTGGCCACTAGGTTGCACTTGTAAGCATATTTAATTAAATATATGAAACAAATTCTATCTTTTGAGCCAGATGAGATAGAAAGTTTGAGTCTTCGGCAAAGTTGTTTGTCAAGGGCATCCAGGAACTCTGGAGGGATGACTGTACCTAAACATTATGAATTTGATAAGATGGAATCTCCAGAATGCTGTTTAGAAAGCCTTTGGCATTTGGAAGTTGAAGTGATTAGGGACGGAATCATATTAAATTAAAGTGAGTTATTCTAGTGATTCTGGTATGACATACTCCATGTGTGAGTGACTCAGATAGGACTCATATTCAAATTATTCAAGTTAGAATCTCTCCATATACAAGTGGTTCAAGTTTGTTTGACTTCATATTCAAGTGATTGATGTTTGTTACTCTTCATATTCATGTCTTTCGGGTATGATTCACTCTATATTCAAATAATTCACTGCCGTTATACGCATAATTGTCCCATGTTACTTTTTGTGCATATTGACTTTTTGTCATCAAACAGTTTATTTTAACGTATAGTTTTAGAAAACACTTATTAAAAATTAACTTTGTTCGGAAACTCAATGAAAAGCAAGCCAAGTCAATTAGTCCCATTGTTGAATTTCCACGCATAACTGTCCCACTACTCTATTTCTACGCATAACTGTCACACTATACAATTCGCTGCGCTGATCTCGAACAAAATGTTCAGTTGTCAGTTATGAATAGGCTCTACAGACAAGGACAAAAAAATGAATAAGCTTGTGTTTGGGAAAATCGTTTTGAACATTTTCTTACGTTGGCTTTACATCCCATGTGGAACACAACCTGTTTTATGTGTTATGTGCATTATCGGGATGCATTCATCATTCATGCGAGCCTGACGTCAAATTTGATTTAAATTTTCAATATCAAAATATTATTTTACACCCGTTTTTCAATGAATTTCAGTTGAATTTTCAGAGTCACACATACATGGCACATGTCACTTGAGCCTTCATAAAGTGCCTTAACATAGCCTTGAGGATATGCGTCCTTTACATTCGGTACAATCTATACTTAAGAACGGTCATCTACAGCAGTACGCTTAGCACATAATTGGTCACTACTATCAGTGGGACTGTTATGCGTAGAAATTCATTAAAAACCCTGTATTTCTAGGCATAACAGTCCCACTTTGAATTTCGCATCTATATTTACTTTATTCCCGTAATAGAAACTCTTGACTCTAATAAACACGCTATTCTTTATACTATTGTAAAGATTTTAATGTAATTTACCACATACCTGGTCAACACGAAGTCTAAATGTGTCAAAATCTTTAAACGCGTTTTTCTCGATTGCATATTTTGGAACATAGGACAATTCTCGCGGAACATTACTAAAGGACCTATGTACAAATGAGAGATTCTCTCCTCTCTCGTTCTCTTTCGATTATAACAGTGGAATACTAATGATTTTGGGAAGTTTTTCACTATAGATCGAAAGTCAATTCCCTTGACTAGCGTTTCATACAAAAAACGCAACAGAAGAGGTTAATGTGACTCAGTTATTAATGAAAGAGAAAGTAAACAAAGAGAGCCTCTCAATGTTAGATAGGTCCTTTAGTAATGTTCCGCGAGAATTATGCGTAGAACGGCAGTTCAGGTTTGACTTAAATATGGAGTAAACAAAAATCATGTCAAATTCACTCCATGTTTAAGTGATCCTAAGATTCATTTTATATTCAAAAAAATCAAGTTTTGTTCTCCCATACCCGCAAGTGTTTCACGTCAGATTCACTTTATTCTTAAGTAATTTAGAATTGATTCATTTCATATTCAAGTGATTCAGTTCGTGATTCTTATCTGATTCACTCATATTCGACTGTTTCAGGTTTGATTCACTTAATATTCAAATGATTTGAAGTGATTCATGCTTGATTCACTTCATTTTCAAATGTTTCAAGTTTGATTCACTGTATGTACATGTGATTCAGGTCTGATTGATTTCATATTCAAGAGGTTTAGGATTTATTTCCAGTGATGTATGTTTGATTCGCTCCATATCCAAGTGATTCATGTCGGATTCGCTCCATATTCAAGTGATTCATGTTTGATTCGTCTTATATTCAAGTGCTGCAGGTCTGAAGCACTTCATATTCACCTATTTCAAGTACGAATTACTTGATATTCAAGTGGTTCAGGTTTGATTCTAGAATTTTCCACTTTTTCAGGTATGACTTCATGTTCAAGCATGTTAGGGCTGATTCACTTCATTTTCAAGTGATTCATTCTTGAATCACTTTATGTACGTGTTTCAGGTTTGATTAGTTCAATATCCAAGTGATTGATGTTTGATTTTTGAAGTAAGGTACTCAGGTCTTCATTCAAGTAATTCAGGACCGATTAACTTCTTGTTCAATTTATTCAGATATGATTCGCTTTATATCCAAATGATTCATGACGTGTGACACTTTATTTTAGAAGAATGCAGTACCGATACAGTACAATTCTTTAATATTCAAAGGTTCTATACAGTCAAATTTCGTTCGTTGCACTATCTTTCGGTAGGCTACGTTTTAATTGGGCTCCCGATAGTTGGGCTATAGCCCACCGAAACGAAGGCAAACGTCATTTTCTGACATAAGACCCAATTTATCAATGTTGGTAGCTCTGATTTTTTTTGTTCTATGTTATTTGACAGCTCGAAACTCAGCCCAATTAGTGAAAGTCTTTAAGTGGGCTACAGGTTAAGTGCAACGAACAAAAGTTGACTGTATCTAGTTTACTTCATACTCAAATGATTAAGAGATAATTAGTTCCTTATCGATTCATCTGATATCAAAATTCATCTTCATATTCAAGTGAATCGTGTCTGAGTTACCGTCCAACGGGGTGACTTGCAACACATTGTAATTTACAACCACATTTCACTATAAAACACAAAATTCAAAAGATTATTTGTTATTAATCGGTACTACAACACGTGTCAATTATAATTCAAGTAGTGGCCACAATTAAAACAGTTATTAGAAATATTTGTACAAATTAAACATAATTCTTTTCAATGCCTTCAAAACTTATACTTGATAGAGGTTCGAAATCGTGGCCTGAAAACATGATATAGATTTAATCTACAAAATTAATACTCTGCATGTTGTCTCTACAACTAATGAGTGATAATACGACGAATTTTATTTCACGAAATTTTAGCAACAACTTTTCAATATAAATACTTTTTATAAAGATGTCCCTATGCGGGGTGACTTGCAACACTTAATTTTCATGGAATTTAGAGTTTTATAAAAGTGGAAAACTTTTGTATTAGGTCTACTTTACAATAAAATGAGTCACAATTCATCAATCATCTTCAAACACTCGTTTAATGTATTGGTAAGTAAAGATATTTGACCTTGATGATTTACCGCCTCATTTTCCCATACAAAAGTGTCTCAATCATTTTCTTAAAAATAGGTATTCAAAATGCTCTTGTACTGGTTCGAATGCTTTAAAAACTTGAATAGTAATTCTTAACAAGTGCTACTAATGAAAAATATCAACATTTTGATGGCAGAAACTAAATTAGCACAGAGTGTTGCAAGTCACCCCGCATAAGGAAATTTGAAAAATTTTACCTTTTTTATGATTTTTGGTGTGATAAAATAATTCGATTCAATCTTCAGTCACCTCATTCTGTAGGCGAGTCGACCATTAAAAGTTCATAAAGGAATTCAGAGTTTAAGATGACGTTTAGATCATGGTTTTGGTTGATTGAAGTTGAAAAGTGTTGCAAGTCACCCCGTTTGACGGTACTTCATATTCAATTGATTCAGGTGTCATACACCCAGACTACAGTTATTCCGGTTTGTTTCGTCTCGTTATCCAATTATTAATGTTTACTTTAATTCACGTCTCAGTACTTCAGAGCTTATTTTCAAATGTTTACTCATTTTAAAGTGGTTCATGTCTGATTCATTTCATATTCAAGTGTTTCAGGTTTGATTAATTTAATATTAAAAGTGATTCAGGTCTGATTCATTTAATGTTGAACTAGTATGAAATGCTCACTAGCGCCACCTAGTGGAAAAATTGTGAAACAAACTGTTCGTCTTCCGCATGTCCTTGACCTTCTGAACAACTTTGCCGAAGACTCGAACTTTCTATCTCTTATGGATCACAAGCTAGAACTGGCTTAAAATGCTCAATTTTACATGCTCACTAGCGCCACCAAGCGACAAAATCGCAAACTAGACGGATGTCCTTGATCCCCTGAACAACTTTGCTGAAGATCGCTTCTTTGCAAGTCGTAAGGATCTCGAGATATAGCCATGTGAATTTACCTGTTTTGAGGTGATGCTGAACTTTTCAGGGTGATTCTATATTCAGCTGAGTGTTGCAATATTTTAGTGAGTCCGTATTTATGACGAGTAGTGTAAACTCCCTCTAACTTTATAGGTAGGTATTCTGATACAAGTATTCTCATAATCCACCCTGATTTGCCTAATCTTACTGTTAAGCAGGACGACTACTTATTTCTCAACTTTCTTTTGAACGAAGAAACACACCAAACAACGTAATGTATTATCATATTGAGTGTTTGTATTCTTTTATTAACAAAGTCTTTGCTGATCTTATTTAGTGTATGGTTATCTGACTTTCGCGTTTCTGTGACGGTGTTGTAGCATAAAAGAGTTAGAGAGGGACGATATAGTGCGCTTGCTTCAATCCACACACACTCATCATCATCATCATTCCGGAACCGGTTCGGAGTGACACGGCAGCAGAGATGTCCCCCACCCGACCGTTCTAGATCATTTTGAACCTGATTAATCCTACGCAGCTAAATGGTTGTTGGAGGGTTTGGGCGGCGTCGCATCTCTTACTTGAAGATCTTGCCCTGGTTGAACTTGCGGCCTCCCTTATCGGCACCGGACCAGCTGAAGTACTGCTTGACCAGTTCCTTGGTTTCGTCGGACTTGGCATCCAGCTTCTTCCAGTCGTACACTTCGTAATCGACCTGCCAGTCGGGCGACAGGGTGAAGGCCAGTTCCTGACCGCGCCAGACCCAAACGCCGGAAATTGTGCTGTTGTTGTCCTCGCCGAAGAGGCACACGGAAGCGAAGGCCTGCTTGCGCATCTTATCCAATCGCTGGAACATTCCGGTGATCAGATTGCAGCTCATGAACACCTTGGTCAGCTCCTCGGGGTATTTGTACTCTCCGTACCAGATGGAGTAGTTTTCCGGGTCGAACTTCTCCCAGAAGTAAGGAATGGACTTGGCTTCATCCTCGTTCGAATAGCAGCGCTTGAAGTCGTCAAAGTTGAACGTACCCTTTGGCAGGGAATCGAAGGGATCCTTTGACTTGGGTTCTTCGGCCAGAGCCATTTCGGCGGCATCCATCTCCTCAGCTGGTTCGGCTTCCTTCTTCTCCTTCTTGGCCGGGGCCGGCTTGGCCTCCTTCTTCTCCTTCTTTTCCTTTTGTTCCTTCTGCTGGGCTGCTCCTCCGGTCTTGGCTTGGAATTCGGCGAACTTCTTGGCGTCGAATTCGGCCACCTTGGCGCACAGCGAGAAGTTCTTCACGACGGCCTTAACCTGCGGCTGGTTCAGGACCGTTGTGAACCAACGGGTGACGCTTCCGAACGGAGCACGGAACGATGGATCCAGGACGTTCTCGTAGGCGCTCAGCAGAGTGGCAAAGACGACGATGTCGGCCAGCGTTAGCCGTTCGCCAACCAGGAACGTCTGGTGCAACAAACGGGCATTCAGGGCTCCCAGGGCGGCCTTCAGGTCCTGCTTGGCACGCTCGACGTTGTTCTTCTGGAACTGGATGATTCCGATCATGGGAAAGACCCAGGCGTGCACGGCCGGCAGCAGTTCATTGTCGGCCAGGGACAGGAATGAGAGCACTTCGGCCTTCTCGAGGGCGGTCTTGCCACGCAGCTGCTCATTCGCGACGTAGTACGCGATGGCATTGCTCTCGGTCAGGAACTTGCCATCGGCAGTCTCGAAAGCGGGGACCTGCAATTGAGGGAACAATCATGAATAAGTTTATCATTCTACAGCATGACTCAAATTGATATTCATGCAGGGCACACAAAGGTTGTACACAAAGTTGGTAAAAAACTATTATAATTTTTTGTGTTGAATTTAAAATACTTTATCTATATCTAATGGTCCAGCAAATTTACACGTTGAAACATTACATGAAATTACTGAAATCCGATAGCTCTCAAGCCAACTCGTGACATACAAACACCATTTCATTCTGCTCGGGGTGCGCAGAGTGGATAACTGCCATTCCTTTTAATTTGGAGGCGGGGTGTTTCGGAAAGTTGAGCTTCCGAGGTGATTCTTTTTTACTCAATTTGATAACCAAATTCATGTCCTATGCTTCCACTATTCCCCTTCTGCTCTTCGGTTTCCTGGGTGTCATGAGTGTCTGTATTCGACAATCATGTAGGTAGCGCGACCCCGGTAAGGTAGCATACCGAATTCATTATCCACCACGAAAAATGGAGAAAGAAGAAGAAACGAACGTTATTTTCGGCAACCGACCTGGCAACGAAATAAGGACTATGATTGGAAACTCGGTACCTGGAACGTCAGGACCTTAAATGAACCTGGACGAGTGAGCCTTTTGGCTCGTGAATTGCGAAAAGTTGGCGTGTGCGTGGCTGCTATTCAAGAAGTGCGTTGGCTAAGATCTGGAGAACGTGAATTCAGAGCGGTAGACCCCATCGCTAACACCGCTTTCAAATACAACATCTACCACAGCGGTGGCGATAAAGCTGAACACGGAGTCGGTTTCATAGTGATCGGGAAGCAGATGAAGCGCGTTATTAGGTGGAAGCCGATCAACGAGCGGCTCTGCGTATTGAGGATTCGGGGCAAGTTCTTCAACTACAGCCTGATCAACGTATATGCACCGACTAACGACAAACCCGATGACGTGAAGGACGCGTTTTACGAATGTCTCGACAAGACCTATGGAGAATGCCCAAAACACGACGTGAAAATTGTCATCGGCGACGCTAAATGCGCAGGTCGGAAAAGAGGACTTCTTCCGCCCTATCATTGGTAAAGAGAGCCTTCACTCTGTTACCAACGACAACGGCCTACGTTTAGTGAACTTTGCTGCCACCAGGGGGATGGCCATCAGTAGCACTTACTTTGCACGCAAGGATATCCGCAAGTACACCTGGCAACACCCAAATGGCGAACTTTGCAACCAAATCGACCATGTTCTGGTAGACGGCCGACATTTTTCCGATGTCATCGATGTTAGAACTTTCAGGGGTCCTAATATCGACTCAGACCACTATCTCGTTGTAAGCAAAATTCGAGCGCGATTATCAACCGTTACGAGTTCTAGAAATCGACAATCGTTGCGTTTCAATATCCAACGCCTGTCAGCAGATGGCGTAGCAGTGGACTACCATCAAAAGCTCGACGAGCGGATTAGCGAAATCGACGAAAGCGTCAACCTCAGCGATCTGTGGGAGTCAGTACACGCAGCGGTGAGCACAGTAGCGCGAGAAGTGGTAGGTACTGCTCAACGGAGACCAAAGAACGGTTGGTTCGACGAGGAGTGCCAGAGAATGACGAACGAGAAGAACTTGGCTAGAAGCCGGATGCTGGTGTCTGTACCCGTCAGAGCAGAGAGCGGTACAAGGAAGCAAGGGCAGCCGAAAAAACGGATCCATTGCAGAAAGAAAAAGGAGCATGAAGAGGCAGTAATTGCTCAGGCTCAAGAAGCTAAGGAACAGAACAACATGCGACGGTTCTACGAGTCCGTAAATGGTGTGCGGAGAAAAACAGCGCCGTCTTCCGCCATGTGCAACGACCGCGAAGGAAACTTGCTGAAGGATAGAACAATGGTGGCCGCCAGGTGGAAAGAGTACTTCGAGCCATTGTTGAACGGAGATAATGGAAGTGGATCTGGTAGCAGAATTCAAATCGATGACGATGGACAGGCTGTGGAACCTCCAACGCTAGATGAGGTAAAAAAAGCTATCAATGAGCTGAAGAACAAGGCTGCTGGGAAGGACGAGCTCCCGGCCGAACTTCTCAAACACGGAAGTGAGCAGCTGCACGAACTCCTTCACCTACTAGTTGATTGGAAGGTCTCATTTCCCCTCTGTACAAGGAAGGGCATCGACTGGAGTGCGCCAATTACCGAGGGATAACACTCCTTAATTCGGCGTACAAAATCATGTCTGGAATTCTGTTCAACAGATTGAGACCGTATGAGGAGTCCTTTGTCGGCGAATACCAAGCTGGTTTTCGAGAGGGCCGATCAACGACGGATCAAATGTTTACCCTGCGTAAAATCCTAGATAAATTCCGGGAGTACAACTTACAGACTCATCATCTGTTTGTAGATTTCAAAGCAGCGTACGATTCAGTGAAGAGAAACGAGTTGTGGCACATTATGTCCGACATGGCTTTCCGGCGAAGCTGATTAGACTGATTCGTGCAACGCTTGATGGATCGAAATCAAGTACTCGGCGGTAAACTAGAAAACGGCATCTGGCGGCGTCGCATGAATCACGAGTTGTACCAAGTGTATAAAGAGGTGGATATTGTCAAGCGCATAAAACACGGCCGGCTGCGTTGGGCTGGTCACGTTGCCCGTATGCCGGAAGAACGACAAGCAAAGATAATATTCAACAGAGAACCCGGACGAGGCCTTCGACTTCGTGGCAGGCCGCGCACACGATGGCTTTTTGCGGTTGAGGAGGACTTAAGGGCACTTAACGTTCAGGGCGACTGGAAGCGATTGGCCCAGGACCGAACCCAGTGGAGAAGACTCATCCATTCGGCGCAGATTCATCTTAGCGAATCGTAGCCCATCAAGTATCAAGTGTCAAGTTAGCCACTCTTATTTAAATCCACTCTGCTGAACAGGAATCGCTAAACAAATTTCTCGCCTATTGCCCATTGCACGGTGACGTCATCAAAAAATCACTCTCTTTCTCTACTGTGGGAAATTTGAAAACAATGGAGCCAGTACCTGTCAAAGTTGACAGGTAAGGGCACTGTTGTTCAAGTTGTTGAGAAGCGAAGGAGAGAGAATTTCGCCGTGAAATGAACTATTCCTTGTAAAAACTGTAAAAACTTGTATACAGCGTTTCCCGTTTGAACTGACATATCTTGACATAACCTCGAAACTCCATATAAAAAAATCTTAACATTTCCAGCAGAGAATGTCAAAGAGCAGGACAGTCAATTGAGCGTGATGAAAGAGGAACAGAGAGGGTGAATTTTTCGTGACGGCATGCTGCGATCAGAAAAAAGGGTTTTTGATCGATTCCTTGCAATAATATCCCATGCATCGAGATATGTAAAGAAATTACTTGTCAGCAGCGAATCAGGTTTAATGTTGAAGAATGTAGAAAATCAGGGAGATTCCACGAGTTTCATTAATATCATGAATATTTACGAGAGGGCTGAATTAGTGGTTAACCCATTCAGACACATTAATAAAGAATTTAAGGACATATAGGAAAGAATCCCTGTCATGGCAGGGAAGATGGCTTTCTCACGCATACAGATACATTCAGCCAGCGGCGGTTTGCTCTTTTTCTCATATCATGCAACTTACCAGTAATTAATCACATCCAAATTTCTAAAACACTGTAATAACTATATTACCTTTCCATTTTACTCATTTTCTCAACTAATTATGCTCGAAATTTGACGATTCGTGATCATTTTCAAAACGCACGACGACTATTTCGGTGCTTGTTTACACTAATCCACTTGCTAACGGAGGAAATTTTTCCTAGTTTCTGCTAAAGGTAATCCCTTCAGCACGATTTACTTTCACTTATTGTATATTTAAGAACACGTACTAGATAATTCCTGGTAGATATAACTCAAAACTTAGCAAAACCGTGGTTAAAACAATCACAATGTTGGAATATTTCACTTTTTTTATTTTTTTAGTTTTTGATCGCTTTCGTTGTTGCAGTGTTGTCAGTGTCGTTGGAAGGTATGTAGGACATCCAGCAGTTTGAAAGCGGATTGAAAATAAACGCCAATCACAAATATTGGCTCAAATATAAAATGAACATCAATTGCTGGCAACGATGTACATTTGATTTAAATTTCACTACTACCCGGAAATAAAAGAATAAAGTTTTGCCTACATTAAAATTTGTGGATTCAACGGAGTTTCACTTCAAGAAGAAATATATCTGATTGTTTGATGATCGTACAATTCGTAGATGCTACTCCGTGATTGACCAGAACAATCAAAGTTGCTCTAAGAACCAACAGACGGAGCTTGGGAGTAGCTTACCATCTTTAGAGTACAATTTCGAGAATCCAATAACGACAAAAGAGTCAATAACGGCGCCGACCACGTTCTTACGGTCATCAGGGATGGGAAGGAATGTTAGTGTGACATCCATTGTTACTAAATACCGAGTATACCTCTGCATCTTCATGGTTCATGGTTTCACAGATTTCGAACTTTGAGTATAACAATACTTATCAGCAAAGTTTATAATATTATCGATGTTCAAAAGTTATTTTTTGGTGTTTTAGAAAAGAATTGTATTTTTTTTATATAAAAGAAACAAAAAGCTTTGTTGCTTTGCTAGATTGGAACACACACGAGTTAAATAAACGAAAAAACACCACCGAAAAACACCTTCTCGAAGCACTCAGGATTTAAAAAGAAATATTTTTCTACAAAAACTCGCCCTGTTCTACATCCTTTTTCAAGCAACGAATGTTTAAATATTTGGATAAAAACCACAGGCTCGTCCCACTCGCGTTCAGATTGGGTACTACTTCTAGTACCGTAATCCGGGGGCAAATTGATCACTATTTTACAACTTTTTGTCGTGTTATCCTTCGGAATTCAAGTATTGTTAATTATATAGGCATTATATAGCATTATATAGCAATACTAGGCAATTTCACTTGAAATAAGCACATTACATATTCGAGATTGAACGGTTTTATGAGCAAAAAACTATATTTGCTATGCTGTATGTCATCAAAAATAAGTTCAGTAGTTCATACTTATGCTTACACAATATTTTAAACACTCTAAGTTAACATGTAGGCATAGTACCAGTGAATTATTTAGCACAGACATTTCCAACTGTGTTGCTTACACCTTAAAAAACTGTGATTATTTCTATGCAAAACTGACCCTAATATAAATGAAATAGTTCAAAATCATCATCAGACATCTATTAACTAGAAAACATGGAATATCTGTGGTGTCAATGAAACCTTCAGCATCCTTGGAAGAAAATGTTTTTTGGTACCGACCTGATCAAATTCGCCTCAGTGATCAATTTGCCCCCGGATTACGGTACTGTATTTGATCCCTTGGTACTGCAAAAGGTACCCAAGTTTGACAGATAGCAGTACGCTTTTCATGGCATTCTAGATTTTGTTCTATTACCTTATGTGCCATAACGTTTGGGCAAGGGACATGGAGGTCTTTATGTTGTCTTTGATTATTACTTTGCAAACTAACTAATTACTGAGTCGTCCAATTTGCATACGGTCTCCGGCAAAGTTGTAGCGGACAAATGTATCTAACAGTATCAGCGTTGCTCTAACTCTCAAGAGCACGTGGGCAAACACTATGATCGATTGGATTAATTGCTTGCTTTTCCCATAGTAATTCCCACACAAACTTTGAAGGGCTCAGTTTTCATGCAAATGAGCTCAAATTTTGGGAGGAAATTCAGAATTTGATCTAGAATCGAATGAGCGGTGTGGAGCAAAAACGATTTTTTAAACTAGGTACCTTAATGCATATTGTCAAAAAAGCTAGAAATTTCATCAGAAACTAATTCAGGTATTTGCCCAAAGTTTCCTTGAGGTATTACGCCGAAGATTTCTGCAGGAGTTTATATGATTTTTTAACGATCTTCTTAATGGATTCTTCCATGAATTTATTTTAATATAGGGGAGAACAAGGCCAGGAGCATCCCTGAATTTTGAGACTGATTGAATGAAATTTATCAAGATACCGTTAAACACTGTTGAATTGAGGTTCATCCAAATACTATGGTTGATGAAAATTATTAGAAATAATATGAATTTAAAATATGAGTAAATTATCATAAACATTGATTTTCTGTATAACAAATGAATAGAACAAACAAGATTTTTGTCCTCTAACAATAAGTTCAACGACTCTATGGTTCAGAAGTGGGAAATCGGTTGGGTTCGATGGGATTGGTTACCAGCTAATCAAAAATCCCGATTCTATTGGCAAACTAAAGCTGTTAAATTTTTTGAATTACGCATGGGTGAATAACGCTTTCCCACCTGAAAGGCAACAAAGGCTTGTTATCCCGATCCCGAAACCGAACGCTAAATCTCGAGAACCATCCAGTTTTCGACCCATATCGTTAACGAGCTCTCTCCAAAGTCTCCAAAAGAATGGTCAATCGACGTTTGGTACATTCTCTTCATTCTAAAGGACATTTAGACCACAGGCAGCACGCCTTCAAGTCGGGTTATGGGACCAACACATATTTTGCTGCTCCTGGAGTTGTCCTTCATGATGCTTTTTCCAAAAGACATCACACCTAGATTGCGTCGCTTGACATTTCTAAAGCCTTCAACAGAACGTGGCCTACCGCAATCTTAGAAAAGCTAACCAAATCCTCCATTTTATTCAAGGTTTCTTGTCCAACCGCACTTTTCGCGTAGCAATCGGGAAACATTAAATCAAAAACCTTCCCTGAAGAAATTGGCGTCCCTCAGGGGTCTGTAATGGCTTGTCACTCTGTTCCTCGTAATTATGGATAGCGTATTTGATGATTTGCCAGTGATCATTCACATATTTGTGTACGCTGACGATATCGTCCTACTAGTTTCTTGTTCTACATTGGCTGCAACAACAGTAAGAAAAACACAAGCCGCTGTGAATAGAATCGCCAAATGGGCCGCAACCATTGGTTACGATTTAGGGACGAATGACCTTCGGGTTAAAGTCCCTCTCAAACAACAACATTGGTTACGACCGTTCGGCCCCAAAAAGCGTCAGATTTCATGTATGTCCCTCTGGACATCGCATAACTGGCAACCCCATTACGATTAAATGACCAGGATATCCCGTTCAAAAAAAACAGTAAAAGCTGACAATGTCAAAGCCAACTGCCACTGCCGAATCAAGACGATCTCCAATCCTCACCGCTGTAATAATCGAACCTTAGGAAAAATACTGGAGACAGCAGCGACAGAGTGCTCAAGGATTTCCTAGAACAAACTCTGGAGAAATTACTCTAAGAATCCTTTTAAAAATTCCTGGGAGGATTCAGGGAATATGCGAGAATTGGTAGATAAATCTCTCAGTAGAATTTCTGAAGAAATTCATGTTGGAGTCCCTGAAGGTATTTCAAATAAAATCTCTGGTGAAATTGCTTAATAATTCCTGAAGCTTTTCCTTAAGGAATCTGAGAAGAACCAGTGGCGCGACTTCGTTATAGTCTCTGAAGATTTCTCTAGAGCCTCTAGAGTGTGGCACCAACCAGAATAAGAAAAAGCGACTTTAGAGACCTTTCATTGAAATAGATACCTTTTGAAGACTTGCATTGAAACACATACCGAGTTGGCCTCCTAAGGGAATTCCTCCATGACATTAGTTTAAAACGGCCGCTATGAAATGCATAGAAAGCGCCACTGGAATCTTGTGTGTTTGACAGAACAGCAATGCTGTCACAATGTTAAATTCCATATACGGTAGCGCTGCTTTTATGATGTGGTAAGTGCCGACCAATGATCCATTTTTTTAGAAATTTACCAAGAAAGTGTTCAATGAAATTATCCATAAATGTCTCCATCATT
This sequence comes from Aedes aegypti, assembly GCF_002204515.2. NCBI lineage: Eukaryota > Metazoa > Arthropoda > Insecta > Diptera > Culicidae > Aedes > Aedes aegypti. The sequence continues at coordinate 15,021,271 of NC_035107.1, forward strand.
ATAATAATTAAGACGATTGCTGTGAAAAGCACAAAAACAGATTAAAAACAAAATTTCTCATCAACTAATTGCAATGACGAAAATAATACATTTTACTTAAGTACTCTAGTAATCTCAAGAGCTTGGCAATAAATTAATGGACTTTTGCACATTTCTTTCTACTGCTGTAAAAAACAATGTCTACCATATTCCTAGAAGCGTTAACTTTCAACTGTGGGGCATTGAAAACCATATCACAGTTCTATAAATCAAAGATACGGCGATTCCGAAAAAATGATAAAACGTATACTTACACAAACACGCCATTAATTTACCTCTCGCTAAGAAATTGTTGTTATAGTATTCTGATCCATAATAAGGATCTCCCTTTGATCCATTTCTGTGGGATGGACGATTGAAATTTCTATCTAAATCAACACTTTTTATGGATAATCGCGAATTTAGAGGTGTATTCATGAAAACAATTATATTCTGCAGTGCCAGGGAAGTAATTTTGTTTTGTACAGCGTCATTATGATGTATTATCAATTTTGTTCTGAAAAATGAACCCTAGTTGATCCATAACTGTGGGGTGACTGTATCATTTTTGATACGTTTTTACCAAATTGATATGAAAATAGTGTCCTGTGCCCGAATATGAATATGAGTTAATATAATTTTTAACAAGCATCCGCTTCTTACCTTTCCGAGGGGGAACTTCTTGAGGAAGGCCTCGCTCTTGTTGGTCTGACCGAAGACGAAATCGGACGCAACGGTAACCTTAGCTCCGGAGAACTGGGCCGCAATCAGTGCCTTGTAGGCACGGAAATTTTCCGGATAAGTGTACAGAGTCTGCAAATGAGAAACAAGAATAAATTAGTCACTCCAGAAACAACAAAAAGAAGACACTCGAAATCTTGGAACCGGATTCTAAAAATATCCTCCATCATCACCCGTCATCGTCATCATTCCGCTACACTATAGCCATCTCACTCCCTCAACCATGTAAACTTTAGTTCCCTTCCCTTTCCCCCACCCAGCAACCACAAGCTCCTTCTCACCACAATCACGGTGCCGGCTGCCGATCGACTTTTCCCTCACTAAATCACCGATTATCCCCCGGAAAACCCACAAAACCCCGCCGAATTCCATCACGATACTTACACCGGCCATTTCTAGCAACGTTTGAGCACAATCACAACAGAAGTAAACTCGATTTTCAGCCGTTGATCGCAAAACTCATGTGTTTTGCACGTACGTGTCTGCCCGTAGCGGAAATGAAGAGGAGGTCGCCACCGTCGTGTCTTCGACTCGAGCTGGAATACGTCACTTTGACAGATTGCGCACATCGGAGATGTGGTTTGGACGAGCTCTGGGAACACTGGTGTCACGGAGGCGGCTTCTAAATTAGCTGGGGCACGAACCTTTTAGACGAGCGGCCGATTGGTGGGCGGAGCTTTTGCACCTTTGAAAAGTTCTACTCAGTTTATGGGATTACCCAAAATGGGTAATGATGGCTTATCACACCCATCAATAGGGTTCTACATATTTGATGAAAAACTTTTTTTTATCCAATACAACACGAAAGAGCGTTTTCTTGCTCTACTCCACAGTTAGTCCAATTACTGACTTTTTCGGTAAAGTTTTTTCTGTTTATTTTTGTTTGCTGATTTTTCAGTGTTTTCAACGGCCCAATCTCTTCAAATCAAATCTGGAGCTTGATTCAAAAAGGTCGAATGTGACATTTTTGACTATCTGAGATAACTCACCACGAAGTTTTTCAAACGAAATTCAATTCCTATTTTAAACAAAAAGCTAAAAAGTACATAATATACGTATCAAGACACAAAACGTAATCCCTTCTATTAAACCACTGAACAAAATGATAAAAATACACTCATTTTTTTATTTACGCGCATAAAAAAGTTTTCCGTCTATCTGAGATTGTTTGAAGTTCATTCGACCTAATCGATGCGACCTAACGCTTGTCACCATTGCACATCGTACGGGCACGTTCAGACGTTTGACACCTGAAAATGTCCATACGTCAAAATACGATCGGACTGAATGATGGCCAGTGAAGCACATACGACCCACCGGCCACCGTTGTATTCTCATCTCAATATAATAGTGAATTTCTCCGATTAATTTGCAGTTAGCACAACGCATTTCGCTTTTGCCATGTTAAACGTTTGCTGTTCGCCTTGTGGAACGCTACTATGTCGAATTCGCGTACCATACATCGAAGTCTGCCAGTTACTGCACCAACTCCATGGAGTAGTTGTGGATCCATCGAGGGAGGATCTTTTGGGGGACATCAAAAGTTATGCATCGTTGATATCCGCTCGATTAGAAACCGAAAGAAAAATGAATCCCTCATGAACGATGAGACCAAACAGCCAAACCTCCATGAGTCGATACCGAATCGTGAAACCAAAAGAATCATGGTTACTATGATGGTTCCTTCAAACAGCTTCCCATAGAATACCACTGCTCCATGAGTCTATTGTTCTTTCAATATCGACTTACAGAGGTTTGACTGCAAGCTTTCGGAATATGAAACAGAAAATAGAAGAGACTATCGGCCCTCTAGAAATAAGTTAACACATTTCAAAAAATAGTTTTTGATAATAAATCTTCGAGCTGTTTAGTAGTTAGTAAACAAAAACCGAATTTAGTACAACAGTCAACTCTCCATAACTCGTTTTTATGGACTCGGTTTCAAGGCCTGGGCTATCGTCTGACGAAGCTGGTGATTCAACGAATGAAGACGTGTCAGGAAAGACGAAGGGATTGATTGGCATGGGAAGAATGATCCATTGATGTTTCCAGGTGCCAAGCCGGTGCGGACCGATTTTGCCATGGAATACACTGATTCGCTTGAAGGTTGGATGGCGAATGGATGCTCATTCTCATCCATGGAATCGATCCCGATGCTGTTTCTCCACTGGAACCATCAAGTGAAGAGATAACAAAGCTGCGATCTGGCGGGTCTTCAGTTGAGGTCTTTCCATAGGCAAACCAAACGGTTTGTTTTCGGAGAATCGCAGCATCTGTAAAAGAAACATTATTACACTGAAACAATGTTTTATCTATGAGAAACTTACCAAGCAATGAATGAGTGGATTAACATGGTGCAAAAAAACTGTTAAACGAGGCAGAATCAATATTACAGGTGCGTCGTATAAACTTTTCCATTTATTTTGACAGCTGTCGCTCATGGGACCTTTGTCGACAAAAGGTCGAATACACGATTTTTCGGGTTTAGTCATTTTTGCTACTTTCGACCTTATGCGCAATAGGACGAATGAACAAATTTGCACTGCTTCTAGTTTTCGTTAATTACGTCGAAGTGTTAACTTTTAATTTATTTTTGAAGAAATATCATATCGAAATGATATTTTAACCACATATTAAGCTGAGTAGAATCTACCTAATGGTGAAATTAGCATGATTTATTTACTTTTGTTACTTACGACCTTTTCAAATCGAGCTCCAGAAATCATAATTTTATTAATTTCCGCTCTATTTTCATAATTTTAATTTTTTGCCTCTGTCGACTGCTCGTGGTTGGAGTCTGATGGTGTTCATTTGTAACGCATCCCAAACACCGTTTTTGCGGCGTCTGGCCTATCGGAAGTTCACCTATTTATGCATCCCGATTTAGACTGTTGGGTCACTGCAAAAAGATCTAAAAGTCACGACGAATATCAAATATCTTTCCACCAAAATTGGCGGCCTCTGGGAAGTTTGGAATGAACGGTTTATGATGCTGGAACAACCTGTTAGTCTTTCGTTTAATATGGACATAGAAAATCTTTGCAAAAACAGATGTGCTATCAGCTAGTTCGATCAATGCAGTGCGGGCTTCGCTGTGCAACGGTTGACCGTTGCGATTCTGGTCCTTATTCTTGTTGCAGTTTAACAAAAAACTCGGTAAAATTTATTGGATGCTGATAAGTCAGTACTAACATTTTACTAACTTTTCACATTTTCTCTGTAATCTGTAATTTTACGGTGCTATCAGCACCAAGGTTTACCATATTCAGTAAATAAAGAAAAATGTCACCGAAGAGTCAGTACTTTTATTAAGAAAAGCTGGAATTTCAGTACTTTTTATGATTTAGGGTAAATTATGTATTTTGGACAGGCTAAGGATATGTCTGCGAACGGCGATTGATTAACTGCATAAGATAATAATATTTTATTACCTAATGTTACTTATATGCTTAATGTCCCATTGAACTTTGAGTTTCTAGGAAGCAAAAGCTTACAAACCGTAGTATTAGCTACCAAAATAGCATTTTTTTGCGGCCTGTCTGTTATACATTTCGGACACCAAATATACATTTTGGACACCCTCACGTGAATATAATTTGGACAGGGACGTTATCTCAATATCCATGCAATGATTTCTTAAAAAGACGATCATATCATAAAATTTTAAGAGTTTACATATGACTTATGCATTTTTTCGCTTATTGGATGTGTATATTAGTGATAATTAATAATTTCATTTCATGCAAGCAAATATCATCAGATCCAAGAAAAATGCCTGCAAGTATGCATGTATGCGACATTCCAGTGTGTTTCATCAGATGGCTAAATTATATCAACTGAACAAAAACCATAATCTATTTTGGACATCACCTGATTTATGCCTTATATACTCATGTTTAGATTTTGGATGAACTTAGTATAAATTTTAGACATATTTTATCATGTTGCCTTTAAACTTTTTATGCATGCCAATTCAGAGCGTTATTATTGCATTTAATGTATGTTCTTGAAATGCACATCCTCTTGCATTCGTAGGTTTCACAGATGTTCTGTTGATACAATTTAAAATTTGATATTTTTGAAGCCAATTTGTAATTGTTATGAAAAAGGTCATCATTAATAAGTAGCATAGTGTATGAATAATGCAATACATGATTTCCAGTACATATATTCCTCACCATCTCATTCAAAAAGGGTATAGAACGACTAGCATGTCCAAATTATATGCATGTCCAAGTTATATACGTTACCCTACTGATCAAAGACCGTAAAATAATTTACCGAATAACGATGTCGTTTTTAAGTGTGTAGTAAACTCGAAATTCTGAAGCAAAGAAAGCACCATGGAAGATGAACTAAAAACAAAAAGTTATCTATTCACAATACGCTTGAATTCTAATCACTACTTTTTCGATCCAGTTTCCTTACTAGCAAAATTAAAGTTTTTCATTATTTTACATACGTTTTGACAGCTATCTACTACCATTCTTCCATGCGCTTGTGTTGGAAGATTGAGAAATTTGAGAATCCAGCATAGCGCGATCAGTGAGTGGAGTACAAACATCAGTGTCAACGTTCGGCAGCCAGTGAGAGAAACTGCATGTTCGAAAGGTTGTTGTCTGTACTTTTTGCCACTGGTGCCAACTGTTAGTCGTTTCCGTTAGTTGAAATAAACAGTCGTTACCTTATTGCATTGAAACAACCCAAAATTGAGTGGTACCGCATCTCTGTATATGTTACAATCCAAGTAAGAACTTCTTACAGTGTTCATCCCACTTTGCTCAGAAGCTTTTCCCAAGACACAACCTCACGTATATCCAGCCGCCCAAAAACCAACCCTTCTTGCTCACGGCACCCATGGTTTTGCTTGCATGTGTGCGTGTCTCCTGGCTGTCAGCCAGTCGTAAAAATCTCACAAAACAGCAAAATTCATCAGTCTTCATCTCATCGTCGTCGCGTTCGTGCGTGTGAAGAAAAGTCATCTTCAGTTCGGTTTTCGTTTGTGGTGAATAGTGAAAATCATTATCAGACACCGGTTGGAAAATTGAAGATTTGTACGGCTATCTTACGCCCAAGACTGCGTCAAGCCCATTGATAAGTGTTATTGAAAGGATTCCTCAGCTAGCGAGTGTGAAAGTAACCTGTTCAATCATGTGCAAATTGTGGAAAATCATCAGTGAAAAATCAAATGTAAGTGCCTTCCAATTTCTCCTCTTTCCACTCTTGGCTTTTCTTGTCCCGTTCGGGAACGGGGTGCGGCAGTGCTGCCAGGAAACTGCTGGAATGTTCGTGTTCAATGCTGGACAATGGAATTATTTCGTATTGTGCATGGGTCAAATTCGGGTTTTAGGGATGATGTGATGTTAAATTGTTAAGCCTGATTCGCTGCTGACAGGTAATTTCTCGGCCTATTTTGATGCGTGGAAAAGTTGAAAGAAATGCGCCTTTTTCTGATAGCATTACGCAGTTGAAAAGAAATGTCAGTTCAAATGGGAGCCGCTGTAGAAAATTTCTGCAAGGAATCGGCGAGAAATTTCTTTAGCGATTCCTTTTCAGTAGCAAATCAGGCTTCATTATTTAATAGCATAAGTAACATAAGTAGCTGGCCAACACGCTGAACTATGGCTGCCCCTATTTCGATCCCATCCTAATAATGTCCTAATAATGTCCGGGCATGGATCAGAAACGTTAAGCTAAAGCTACGTTAGCAATATAAAAATCCATCATCATCATTGCGAACATGACAGTTTGCCTATACCATTGGAATAAAACACATTTTTTACGCTTTTCACTTTTTAATTTTACAAAAAGTCTAAAGATACGAGTCCTTTGTCGTTCAGGAAGTTGAGGTACTGGGTCAGACGGAGGACGGCAGTCAACGTGACGACGTACTCCTTGTTATCTTCCTTTCGGAGGGATTTCACCTTCTTGAACAAGGTGCGGTAGACGCGTCGGGCAACTTTATTGGAAAGGCGTACTACACTCTGAACGGTGTGCAGGGCTGAGTACTCCTAACCGAGATGGGAGCGTCATCATCATCGTCGCCTTCGCACTTCGGGAAGAGGTAGTCCAGTAGACACTCGGCCAGCTGAGCGGTGGTGTCCACGGCGTACTGGAAGGCCAGTACTTCGTTGGCTTTCTTCCGTGAGAGCTCTTTCAGGGAGGCGGCCTTTTGCTGGGAAGCCTGTCGCAGTTCGCACACCTTCTCGGTGTTAGGCCGTGCCGAGGACTTTGGAATTTGCCTGGGGCCCATTCACAAATTCCATAACGCTGAAGGGGGTTGGTGGGTGTCCTCAAGATGTTACAGTTCATACAAAATCCAAAAAAATATTCATACAAAATGCGTTACAATGGGATGGGTGGGTGTCAAAAATGACCATTTTTGGCGTTATGAAATTTGTGAATGAAGCCCTGGTTGTAGATCTCCTGCAATTGTTCCTTGATGATTGGTGCACTCACTTCGAGGCGGTAGATGCCATTGACAAGGGTTGACCAGCTGGAGCGGGTGTTCGTACTTGTGCACCACGGGGTATGCTGGCACGATGGACCACATCCTCGGACGTTCCGGAGGCCCAGCTCAAAAGGGGATTGTAGTCTTTCATCTGTCCGTATACATTTTGCGTTTGCTACCAAGTAACGTCCATAGCGTGCAGTTTGAGCGTTTGAGCATACGGTCCTACAATTCCCGATGTGGCAACAAGCTCGACTGATCGTCTCTGGTCGAGCAGGATTCTCCGTTTTCCTGCTCTTTAGCAGACATGGTTCTTGTTAATGATTTTTCTATTTCGATTTGCAGTAAAACTTACTTCAAACAATCAATTGGACACTAAATCTTATCAATTTGTGTAGTTTGTAGTCACTTTGTGAAGACTGGTAATCGAATTTTCTCGCGACTACGAAGCTGCTGATGTTTTCTTAGGTTTTTTCAAATACTTTTAATCTCAATATACCCCACTTCTGCTGTTTCCATACAACACTAAAAGGACACAAATGTAACGCCATCTCTTGAGAGAAAAGTGCATTAACGATTACTCTTAGCTATTTTCAATTGAGCGTGCATTGAAGAACGAAACGTCACACATCCAAAATCAAAACAAACATTCCGTTTTTTTTTTCTAGCGCCGCCGATGGTGTAGAACGTGATTGCCTCTCTCCCCAATCATTCGGGTCAACGCCGTCGAATTTTCTAAGACATAAAAAAAAGGAAGATAAATCAGAGATTTAATCTCTGATCATATCTTCCTTCGGAAGGGAGGTAAAGTCGTGGGTCACGGCCCATGAGCTGATGGGATCGATACGATGGGGTTTGATACGATCACAGGTTTGTGTGTGAGAAGGTCTTTCTGGGCGTCCATGTTTAGGCATAGTGCCAGAAACAGATGAAAGTAACTGATGCCAATGGATATCTGTTAGCCAGAAAAAGAAGAAAAAGAACACTCATGCCACTAAGTTTGTAGTGTGTTAGTATACTTTTATGCCACCGTGGCGCTAGTGTGATGTCTTCGTCAAAACGGAGAAGTGGGGTATATTGAGATTAACAGTATTTGGTTTTTTGTAAGAAAAACAAGGAAAGAGATTTTTTTATTTTTTTCACGCACACAATGACAGTTCGTTACGAGGTTTCCCGTTGGTGCGAGTGCTTTGTGGAATCTCTTTTTGCTTCGTAGTCGCGAAAAAAAGTGGAACCGAAACAAATTACCCCATTAGGGCTCCCCCAGATCTAAACGACTTTTTACGGCGACAGCGACAAAAAATCGTCGCGATTTCACTGATGTTTCGCTGTATGCACTGTTTGATAAGCGTGTCTAAGCCACAGCGACACCATTTCGTAGCGATACGCGTCGTGTAAGTCAAAATGGTTCCATAGAAGAGTGCTTGCAGCGACACAACAACGAAAACGCGACGACTTTTTGTCGCTGTCGCCGTAAAAAGTCACGTAGATTTGGGGAAGCCTTTAAACATTTGACAGTTCAACAGTCGACTAAATTGGCTGAAAAATCGGCCGTTTTGCTGCACCGACGCTTATGGAAGTTTAACACAGCGATCAACTGACTAATCGCTAGATTAAATCGAGTGACCGAGGAAATCTGATGTTTAGTAGGTCAACTTGATTGGATTTTATTTAAGATATCGATTTATCCACGCATTTAGTAGGATTGCGTTGGCCCACCAATTAAATCGGGTGATATTCGGTTGATCCTTGTGTTAATCTTCCATAAGCGTCGGTGCAACAATCGACCGATTTTTCAACCAATTTAGAAGGCTGTTGACCTGTCAAATGTTTAATCGATCGTTTCATCGATTTTTGGTGATTTATTATCCATTTTATTTATTTCGTTGAAAATGTGACTAATATGAACATTTTTTGCCTAAAATGGAGATAACCTGCAAGTGTCGTACCCCTAGACAAGGAGCCCACTTTGAAATGACATTTCTTATCAATTGCGTACTGCGATCAGAAAAATGTGATTTTCTGAACCATTTCTGGGAAGAAATTTTCCACGCATTGAGATAGACGATTCCTTTTCTTGTCAGTAGCAATCCAGCCTTTATTTTTATCCGGGTTGACGGCATTTGAAAAGATCGATTTTTTACATGAAGAGATCGATTTTTTATGGGAAAGATATTGATTTTTTTATCTGGCATCCCTGGACCAGACGAAAGGCGATCTGGAAAGCTTCGGTTGTGTGCGTATCTTCGGTTGCGTGTTTACATTCGTTTCGTGTGCTGCTGAATATGCTTGCTTGTAGTGGTGACATCATCGCCGTCTGTCTGTTCAGCAGAAAACGATGGTGGAGAATGTGAAACGTCAAAATTTTACTCTTTTCTCGGCTCTTGTGTCTTGATGTGTCGTCGCGATCCAAGCAGGTTCTTCGAAACGAACGGAAGATTCAGTGCACAGAGCAAAACGGAGAAAAAGTTTGGTGCGTGTGAAAAGTTTCTTGCTCCCGTCCCGTTTGTGTGTTATTGACAAGAGGGGGATTTTTCCCAGTGAAAATTTCCGTGAAAAAACAGTGAAGAATTCGGAAGCGGACATTAAAAGTGCGAAACGGCGTCCGGAGGAATTCGATTTCGGAAGGGAAGGAGAGTGTGTTTTCTGTGTGTGAAAGTTTCCCCGAACGGTTGTCCCGATGTGGTTGAAAAATTGTGCCTCTTGGTGGAACGTGGCGTTTGCACAAAACAACTGTGAAAAGTGAGTAGGGCTGCCGAATGGGGAATGCATTGAACAAAAATGGCCAGGTTTCGATTTTCGGGGCTGGGAATGTCGTGGAAGTTGTCCGGATTTTTTAAAGGGTGCGATTAGAGAGCTGTCTGGCTGATTCACAGAACGAAAAGAGGGACACCAGAGTTTATCGATTCTTCTCTGCCCACTTCTTTGGATGATGGTGAAATGGATATTTTCCAGTGATTGATATCGTCGATACGCTGCAATGAGCAAATTATCTGTCTGAGTCTGAGTCTGGTCCACGACGGGTGGAATGGTTAATCCAGAATAAAAATAGCGCACCGAAGCCGCAGCCGAAATTTGGCAGTGAAGTACTTCTACGCATTTTTCCGCACACTCGGTTCAAGTGGCGTTTACGCGGTGGCGGTGGCCTTGAAATTGACTCGAGGGGTTCCTATTGGAAATTGGTTTGGCAGAGAAGGTGCTGCTGGGATTTGATTCCACGCACGGTGTTGAAAATTATCTCTTGAATGCACAGTGTTTTCCGAGGCCTCAATTCGTGATCGAAAATGTTTTGAGCCCGAAAAGTCGGTACAGGCCTGCTCCGTTTTTATCAACAATTAATTTTCAGTTGAAAAATCGGAATAATTTTCTTTGACAAAATATTCAAATTTGAAAACAAAATTGCAGTTTTCACATTTTTTACTCAATTTAAATTTTTACCATACAAAAATGCACGGTATTGTGCGGAAAAGTGAGTTTGTTCGTTGCGTAGATTTTTTCTCTTTCGGTTTTCGCGTTTGTTGGGCAGAGCGCAATTTGTGGTCTTTCGATTCTGTTGCATGCACGCGAGGGGGCAGGCGACAAAATCAGGAGAGATATTCGTGTTCAGTCGAGGATGGATTGCCAACTGGTGAGCTCGTTTCATTCTTATGATTTAAATATTTATCATGGTAACCTTACGTTTATGCAATTTTCAAACCTATTATGTATGGTTCGCCACTAGAAGTATCGAAAAAACCTTTATTCCTGTTTCATATAATTTTCAAATACATATTTCTTTCTTTTTTCGTCATTACTAAAAATAACGTTTGAACATTATGAATGTTCACGTAACTTTTTTTAAATCTTATACCAATATCTTTTCACTGCCAGAAATGCAAAACTAGTTTCAAGTAAAAGTCGTATTTTTCGATCTCATCAGCGACCAAACGTGACTTCCAGATCTTTTTCCTTTCTCACTAATCAACACCCTTTTCGTGGTGATTGTGGAAATGCAGAGGTATTCTCGGTCTCTAGAAGCAACGATTACACCGTAACATTCCTTCCCCATTCCAACTGACTGTAAGGACTTGGCCGGTGCCGTTATTGATCTGCTAAAATTTTGCACTTCGAGAATAAGCGGAAATTCCCATCCTTTATTCATTTGGATGCCTAGAAGAACTTCTTCATATTTTGGTCCAAAAAATCCTAGAGCACTCTAACGCATCCACAAAAGTTTATTCCGAAGTTTTTTGAAAAAAAAAAAAAAAAATCGTTGCGTCATTCTTCCACGATAATTCCTTAGCCGATTTTTATCATTTGTTCCAGGCATTTTTCTAAGATTTTTTTTTCAAATATTCATCCTTTCAGTCTAAAGGATTTCCTTGAAATTTCCTTGAATGGCTGCAAAAAATATTGAAAGACTTCATTGAGAAATTTTACAAAAAATTGGAGGAATTTCTGATTCTTGAAGCATCTAAATGGGAATGCTAAAGAAAGTTCTAGGGAAATTCATGAAATAATTTTTCGATAGATGATTCTGGATGTGGTTATCCATAGAAAAATTCTAGACTGAATTGTTGAAGGTATCTAAAGCGAAATTCTTGGAAGAATTATTTCGAGATTTAAGCTAAGTATGCTGTTCCGCTCAAGAAAAGTTAAAATTTCTGCCCAAGAAATGGTCAAGAAGTTTCGTACAGTAAGTTCCATTTGAATTGACATTTCTTTTCAACTGCGTACTGCGATCAAAGAAAAATGCTTTTCTTGAGCATTTCTTGCAAGAAATTTCCCACGCATCGAGATAGGCGATTACTTTTCTGTTGAAGTGCATACTTCGCTTTAGTGAAAAATCTCAAAACAAACTCTTGAAGAGATGTCATGAGAAATTCAAAAAAAAAACCTTAGAAATATACATAAGAGTGTTCAACTTAGGAATTAAACTTTCATCTCGTGATTCTTGTTAGGTTTCTTTTAGTATTCATAATTATGTGCTTTTTTCAAGCTAAAGGTATCTAAACTTCTTATTTATAATTCGATCATTTGCTACCAGCCCTGATTTCCTCAATATATCATCTATAGAAAAAAAAAAAAAAAAAAAAAAAAAAAAAAAATACAGACAAATATTGTGTGTATGTCGCTGATGTCCATAAATCTAAATCCCATTTTAAGGGAGAGGCTATGTTCCTCTTAACAGGGTGTCCATTCAAATGCAATTGTTCAATTCCCGGATTTTTTTTCTGGATGCCCAAAAGTTCAAAACCGAATGACATCATGGTTGTGCAACTTCACATTTTAAGCATTTTTAAAAGAAAGATATTTGATCTAACTTTCAAAATGTTCGTTTTCAAGCTATGGTTTTAAAGCAATATTCTCAATTACTTTTTTTTTCTTTTCACGATAACAAATTTTATTCAGTGAGATAACATCAGAACATCTTTTCATTTTTATGCTTTAACCTGTCAAATATTGCAAAATGTTACCATTACCGTTCCATAAATAATGAATCGAACACAGTAAAGGATTATTTCAATCTAATAATAAAGCCTTAAAAGGGGTTTTAAAAATTATCCAGCTTCTTGCTTTTGGATGTCAAATATAAAGTAATATAGAACTAATCAAAACATTTCCAACTTTTTTTCTTTTTTACATACAAAATGATCAATTTTTTGGATTCTTTATCTAAGTGTTTTATGAAAAAACGTGAGTTAAAAACATTTGTAATTTTGAAATGATTTTGGACAAACAGATTAAAAAGAGTTATTGAATAATCTAAAAGACCAAAACTAAGGATATTTACGCAAACTTCCATGAGTTGTCAGAACTGAAAGTTTGTTGAAGGGGCCAAAATACGGCACCCGATAGAAGTCATAGGAAATTCAGAGAAATTTTAAAATGATATAAAAAATCGGCCCTAAGTTAAGATCATTCTTCCACAAATCAGCATTGTTTATAATGGCCAACTCATGCTCTACTGAGAATGTGTTCAGAATTATGCGTGAAACAGTGAAACATGATCCATGGCAGATTCATGTATAAATTCTTGATCTGAATCAACTCTCGTTGAATCCAACAGAGATCTTTATGACATAAACGATATCTCGCAAAAAATCAATTGCTTGCTTTGCAGAATGATGAAATAATGAAAGAACTCTGAACAAGCATCTTCCCAGGAATATATCCAAGATTTTTCCGAGAATATTGTCGAAAAAATAAACAAAAATCTGCTCAAGAATACCATTTATTTACCCATCAAAAAGCTCTTCATTAATTCAGTAAGGATCTCACAAACAATACACTAAGCGAGAATACTTAAATGTAAATCTGCTGAAATCCATACAAATTCTCGTCATGGACTTCATAAGGACTTTGTCATAGGCAGTGTTGTTAGCAATCACGGTACCGTAAGTTCGGGTGAGATTTACCACCATGTCACGCGATTTTATTTGTTACCAATAGGCCACCGAAATCAATGCAACCTCTCGTAAATGTTGTTTGTCTTAAATATTGTCGAATTGTGTGTAGTGAAGAATCTCCAGAATCACCTTAGGTGTGGTATTGAAAGACAAATTGAATCAAGGATTTGAACATGGTGTCAGCCTGAAAGTTTGTGAGGATGCTTAAAATATATTTCCAAACAGAGTTTACCATCAAAATTTGTACCAAGTTGCTCGTTTTACTGAAATAATTGAATTTCCGTTACATTTTAGGAACATCCTTTGGAAATTGCATACATTTAGGCGTTTTCCGTGGTATCTCCTTAACATTTAATAATTTATTATTTCCATAATTATTGTCTTGTTAAGAACTTCGCCATTCTATTTGCATATTCGGATGTAGAGTTGATGTTGGCATTTATAATAATCAAGTAATAAATTTCACCTTGAAATGGGATCCTGTTTTTATTTCAGAGATGACATTTGTTAGAAAATTTCGGTACATGGGTCTTTGAGGTTCACCGTAGTCCTTGTCTTCCTGCATTTAATTGTATGGTATTAATAATAGAACCAAGAATACCAGACCAGACCAGAAAAACCGTGAAAAATTATCATTTTCACCCGAAATTACGGTAGTCGACACGTTTTTGTTGACATTCGGTAGTCAGCTTTCAAAACACGAGCGATCAAATGAACGTACTACACACAAATGTCAATCAAATGCTGCTGATCACGATGGCGTCACTAGAAAGCGATACGGTATTGTTTATATGCGTCTCATATGACATAACAAGCAATTAAAATACTCTTATTATTTATGATCGAATATTTCTTAAATCTATGCATTCATAAAGCATCGCATCAAGAACCTTTCCAGGAATCCCTAAGTACCCTTCTGAATACTTCTCAATGAACACATTGATGTTCCCTAAGAACATGTGCTTAATAGCTTTGGCCAGAAATTCGCAAAGCAATTCACAATAAATCGTATCAATTTTTAAAATAAAAATCTGCCAAAGATCTCTCCTTGAAACTATAGATTTTTGACCAAAAATATAATAGAAACCGTTAACTATCTCTAGCAACTCAGTCGTATATCCCTTGCCAAAATTTTCTAGTGCTTTTTCCGGTGTGTTGTACAATTTCCCGTATTTTTTCCGGTCATTTGTAATTCCCGGGTTTTTCCCGCTTTTCCCGGATTTCCCGGATGGATGGACAGTGTGACAGTCCATTGGACACCCTGTCTTAAGTTCGAATAGATTTTTTTTTTCATATCTGACATTGATGATTAAAGGCACTTTCAGATCATTGAATCAAATTAAATTTCGATTGTTGAATTTTAATAAACATTTTTCACCTATTTTGTTATTTTTTTTTTCTATGTGGCACGTTAAGAACAAAACAGATATTTTTTGTTATTGATGTGGAATTTATTTTTAGATAAATTTATTTTCAAGGATACCTATCATTAAAAAAAGTGTTAAGTGTTCTAAAATTAACTACAGTGCCTTCCCGAATTTGGCAGCACCCGCTTTTGTCTACCCCCGCTTTAAGCAAGACCCGTTTTTGGCAACACATTCTCCCCGATTTGGGCAACACATTGATAAATATTTTCAATTGATTATGAGGTACTGAAACCTACATTTTGAGTTAAAACAAAGTCAAAAAGTCTTAAAATGAAAATGTTGCTGATTATTGCGAGCTAAGAAGTGTAATGTGGAACGTACTTGTGAGGAGAGCTCGCATATTTCGAAGTTATTGTTTAACGTATACGGGAAGTCTTATAAAGCAGGCAAGCTGTATAAATTATTGCTGAATAGTTTGATAGGCATCATAAATTGGTGCTATAGGATGGGGCCCAGATAGCCGTAGCGGTAAACGCGCAGCTATTCAGCATGACCAAGCTGAGGGTCGTGGGTTCGAATCCCACCGGTCGAGGATCTTTTCGGATTGGAAATTTTCTCGACTTCCCAGGGCATAGAGTATCTTCGTACCTGCCACACGATATACACATGCAAAAATGGTCATTGGCATAGTTAAGCTCTCAGTTAATAACTGTGGAAGTGCTCATAAGAACACTAAGCTGAGGAGCAGGCTCTGTCCCACTGGGGACGTAACGCCAGAAAAAGAAAAAAGAAAGAAGAACCATTATTGTTTTATAAATATTAAAACCAGTTTTTTTTGCTCAAAATCAGAGCAATGTTCATCAAAATCTATCATTGCATTGTACTTGCTATCAGTAATTCAATTATAGTTTTTCGAGCGGATTTCTTGAAGCTTGGACAAAAAATCTGATTGAATGGTGGATTCTTGAGCCTTAGATGACCGAAATCTGTTTATTTCAAACTATTCATGTTATACTCCCAGCTTAAGGTGAAACAGCTTGGAATCATAATTCAATAATGTACCAAAACTTTGAAGGCACAAATCTCGCGAAAGGGGCATCAAACTACAGAAAGAAAGCTTAAAATTAGAAGATTGACCTTGTACGTTCATTATTTCAACAGATTAGTGCCTTTGAAATCGTGAGTAGGGGCACAAGCCGGCCATTGTACCTGCCATGTTTGGATTCCGAGATGTGTCACCTTAATTTGAGTAGATTTTAACCCATCCTTTTATTGAAGGCTACACTGTTTCTTCTGCTATACTTTCAGGGTCTCCTCCAGAGATCGCTCTAGAAATTTCTCTAGTGATTCCTCCACCAAGCCTCCCAGAAATTCTTCCAGTGGTGTTTCGAAAGATGCTTGAAGGACTTTCTTCAGAATTTGTTCCAGGAAATCCTTGAGCGTTCCAACGCTTCTACTTACTGTTATTTCAATAAGGATTACTGCGAAAATTTTCCCAGAGACTTTTCCAGGGTTTCCTCCAGACATTTTTCGATCAATTATTCCACTGATTTTAACAGTTACTGTAGGAGATCTTCCAAAGATTCCTAAAGAAGTTATTCCTAGAAAATCCACAAAGAATAATTGAACTTTTTATTTTTCAAGAAATTCGTTTAGTGAATTTACAAATCAGATCTACATAAATGCCTACGCCGATTTCTCCAGTTTTCCTACCATGATTTCTCATCCATATGAAAATATCTCCTTCAAAAATTTACTCACATTTATGCCCAGGATCGCTCCAACAATTCCTCCAGGAATTCTTTGACAAAATACTCTTAATACTCTTCAAGAAATTCCTCAAGAAATTCAATCTGACATTCCTCATGAGGATCCTCCAAAAATTTCTCTTGGAATTTCTCCAACATTCCATCCAAGTATTCCTCCCGCAGATCTTCCAAATAATTTCTCGAACAATTTCTCAAATAAAGCTTCTTCAAATATTCATTTAAGGCATGACTAACTAATATCACAGTTATTTTTCCAGTAATTCCTCTGCTCATATTACGCAAATTTCTTCGGAGATTCCGTCCTAAATTTTTTTCTGCAACGTATATTATCCAGATATTTGATTAATTCAATTTGATTTTTCCAATTATCTTAGCCATTTATCTACGGAATCCTCCAAGCCTTCCTCCAGAGTCCATATGTTTTTTTTTTCAGAAAACATTGTTGAAGTTGTAACAAACCACACTATAAATTTCTTGTATTACATCGAATGATCATTTCAATTATGCAATCAGCGATGGTATGAGCTGTACATCGATCGGTCGCCTTTTATTGTATCTTCCGGTATTAAGCCAGTTAATAATATATTTACTATTGAAAATTTTCAAGCAATTAGTTTCAGAGTTCATCAAGGGTTACTTCAAAACTTAATCAAGTTTATTTAGATATTACTTCAGGACTTCTACAATATCTCCCGAATTTGAAAAAAAATCCAATTACAATTACAGTTTCCTGAAGACATCCCTTCCTTGAAGACTTCCTTGGAACATTTCTCAAATATTTTCTGTAATAATTCCTCAAGGAGTCTTCGGAAGAATCTTTGGAGTTATTCCTGTAGGTATCCTTAGACAAATTACTGGTTGAAATCTTAAAGAAATCCTGAAGGAAAATGTTGTAGGAAATCTTATGAAATCCCTAGAGAAAACACTGTTTGAATTCCTAAAAGTGTACTAAATGGGAATCTTGGTTGATGTCTAGAGAAAACGATGGAAGAACCATTGGATAAATTAATTTATTCTTAAAAAAAAGTGGAAAAATCTTGGGGAAAAATCCAGATGAAATCTCTGAGGTAACTTCTATGGTTATCCATAGAATAATTCTAGGTTGACTTCACGAAGTATCTAAAACGGAACTTTTGGACTGATTCCTTAGGACATAGGTTCCCAAACTTTTTGATTGCGCGACCCACTTAGCCAACAAGCATATTGCTTGTGATCCATCTGCGAACAATTAACCAGAACAAAGTTTTGTACTGAAGCATCTGAGGTCATTTATTACTTTGTTGGGAATAGGATTTGATCACAAGATGTAATTTACATTGACATGCACTCTGCGTGATTTAAACTACAATGAATACAATCTCGATTACTTTTTCAAATCGACGTAAGTAACTTTTAAACGCTTTTGAGAAAACTAATTGAGAAGAATCACAACCTGTCTTCTAAAACTGTTTTAAAATGAATCACCTTTTTAACATTTTTTCGCCGTGTACATCGCTCAAATTTTGCATACAATCAGATCGCGTCCAAAAATTAGGTGGTTTCTATTATTTTCCACAAAAATAATTATAACAAAATGATAAGCCGTTTCATACAGTTACTTTCGACGTTTTTCTTCCAGTGTAAAATCGGCTCAAGTAGTGTTTTGTTTTGATTCGTGGTTAAGTCACTTTGTCTCTCTATACAGCGGGGCGGCGAAAGTAGTGGTTAGGTTGCGAAAGCTGAAAATCTTACTTTCGTCGTTTTGTAAATCCGGAAATTAAACGTTCTAAGGGCCGATTTCTTCACCTTCGCTTAAGCCGTAAACCACGTTTACCCATACGATTAAACCAGGTTTAATGCTTAAGCGGTGGTGAAGAAACCGCTTATAAAAGTGAAAAATCTAGTTGGGTAGGAGCGGAACATGTGGAATTCCGTCTGCGAATCACGTAGGATCAATAAAGCAAGTTTCTTCACTTTTTTGACTTGAGACTATTTGAATCAGTTTTCGAGAACTTTTTTTGAACTCGTCACTGCTTGTTACAAGATTAAAATATTAACATTGAAAACTCTTGTAACAACACTACGAACTGCTTGAATGTCTCGACATCTCTCAAAATTTTATATATAACTGACTATACTCTCGCAAGACTTTTTGATTATGTCAAACCTCCATGAGTCGATGTTCCATTGCTCAATACTGACTCACGGAACCCCACGACAACAATATTTCGATTATAATTGAAGTTGCTTGTACCTCAGGTTTTTTTTTTTTTTTGAGTTTGAAAGTTTCTTTTTCCTTTTCTTTTTGGTTACGAAATTGAACATATCTGTGGTTCTATCCAGCTTTTTAAAAGCGCTAATGGCTGCCGCAAACACGTTCACTTTCTGGTAGGGATCAGTTGATTTGACGTTTGGCTTGGGTCGTTTTATATTGAACGGATCCAAGCCAAACGTCATATCGACTGTTTCCTACCAGAAAGTGAGCCTGTTTGAGGCAGCCATTAGCGCTCGTAAAAACCTGGATAGAGGCTATTTCAGCTCGATTGCTTGAAAGGGAACAAAACTAGACCATGTCAAAGTTGAGCATTTTGTATGAAGATCGGCATGCGCTGTTATTATTCAGAACAGCACTGTAATTACTGGATAAAAGAATTAAAAAGTATATAGCAGTAACATTTGTCGTAATGTCATGATGAGTTCGCAAAATATATCTTTGAAATTTCTGGTAAGATCCCTTTCGAGCTCATATAATAATTGCCAAAAACTTGATCAGTATTGAATTGAAATTCTGTCCATAATTTAACAAGAATTGTGGCCTAGCGTTCCTTCAGAATCTAGCACAATATTTATTCGGAAATCCTACCTTGGAGTACCTGGAAGAATGCTTCAATGATTCCAAATGGCTAAGTTGTAGTCTGGTCCATGGTTCTAGAATCTTAAGCATTGAATTCGATAAAAAGCTTGGCTAGAAGTCTATGAAATCCTGTTTAAAGTTGTTATCCATGTGTTTTTTTTTTTCGAGGTTCCTGGTCGAGATTTTGTTGCTAATCTGTCTTTTTTTATAGTGGTGCCAAGGCCAGTTTTTTTTTTATAATCGTCTTCAGGTTTGACTTATGTGTATAACAATTTCAACATTTATTAAAACTCCAATCGATAGAGAAACTTAAAAGTAACTGACACTGAAGAAGACTGCAAGTTGTAGTCGAAATACGCGTATCTGTCAAAGATAAGCATTTAGGAGCGGAATTAAAAGGTACACGGTACTCCATCTACTTTTAAGTTTCTCTATTGAGATTCTGCTCAGAGGATTCGAACATTAATAAGAGTCCAATCGATAGTTCCCAAAATCTAGATGTATTCTAGAAATACATTTGTCTACTGCTCGTATTGAAAATACTGTAAGAATTCTTACAGAAATTCTTGCAGGATAGTTTTTCATGTTCGTTGAATGATTGCTCATAGAGCAATTTTGTCCAAATATGTCTCTGGATTTTACTAGTATTTCATGAAGGGATTATTTCAGCAAAGATCGCTTCTAAAGATTTCACGAGTAATTTATCAAGTGTACTTTCTATGAATTCTAGAAAATAGATCATTTGTAGCTTTAATCATAAAATGCTACAGCAATTGTTGTAGTAATTCCTCTGCTTTATTTTCACAAAATATCACCAAGCTGAGCAAGCACTTTCTATATTTTCATGGAAGTGTACACGATTCAATAACTGAAATGAGGTTTCTTTCAGAGGGATTCAAAATAGTTAATTGCTGCTGGAAATGCTGCACAAGATCCACAGTCACTTCCACATTTTTTCAATAAGCTTGCTTAGGATTATTTGAAAGTCAGGTTTATATCTGAACCTATCCAAGAACTCTTTCAATATTTCTGGACTGGACTCTGTAAGAGTGATGACCAAAATAAAAAAAAAACCTCAGAATTGCGTCAGAAAATCATGCGTAGGGTTATTGGTAAATCAGGTCCCGGATTTTGTAAGAACCCTGCGCAGGATATTTGTCAATGAGATTTTTTGCAACGATTCCGTCAATACCTCGCCCAATATTTGTTTTGAAAAATTCTGCTCATTACTTTGTCAGGATTTTGTTAGAATTATGTCTTGGAGTTTGTGGTATTTCTGGCTAGGACATGGAAGTTTATCTAAGATATCGCGAGAATATCCAAGTTTTCCGTGGGAACCTTTTCCAGAATTCGCTGGTGGTGACCAATCGATAAAGTTTTCAACTCGAATGGAATTCCAGTTCTCCAGATTTGTGCTTTTGAAAATTTGAGCGTTGGCTTCGATTCATCTTCACCTTAATATGAGAAAATATGAGAGATACATTATAGATGTCTTCTGATGCGCATTTTAATTATTCTATTCTAACTACTTTCTAGATCGTAAGTTTAATCTTGAAAATATTCAAACAAAGATATAATCAAAAAACTAATTTCAAGTAAAATTAACCAATGTTGTACCTATCTTCACTTTAAAAAAAAGTAAAGGTATATCTTACTGCTAGGAGGATACAACACAAAATAATACTTTCTCAAGAATGGTCGCTACATCCCGAAAACTTCTCTGAAGACATCATATCTCTAAAACCAACTTTTCGGGCGCAACTCAATTTCGATTACGAATTTAGACCTCAGGAAACACTGTGGATTGAGCGGTCAGGTAAAGGGGTCGGGGGTATTGAGGAAAGGGTCCGGTCCGGCCCCGTCGCTGCTGCACTTCGGTTTCGTTCAAACGGAGAAACGACGACAAAAGTTCGATGAACGGATTAGTGTGGTGAGGAGAAGCTGCATCCAGCAGCAGCACATATGAAAAATCGATGACCTGAAAATCAATGGGAGATGCTGCTGACAACAATGTAACGGGAGTATATACGCTTGGATGCATGGTGGTAAGTGATTTCCACCCAAAAATTGATGTGTGAATCGTCACACGGCAAGGTGTTCGGTAGAGGAATCGATAAAAGTCGAGTCGCGCATACGACGGAACATAACGAGTAGAGAGATGGGAAAGGGAGAACAACATTTCGATGGTGGATGGCCGACGTTAATTTCAGTGGTAGTGAACTGAGAATGTACGAGAGCTTGCTATTAGAAAGAGTTTGAATATTTTATGGACCCTAGAAACTAATTTTCTGTGAAAAGTTATCAATCAATGGTGTCCTCAAAGTTTTATGTGGACAGTGAACTCGATTAAAGAGATTAGTAGGGTTCACACAACAATGAGACTCTTGCACAAAAAAAATACATTTATTCTTACATACCAGATCCATTGTCATGCAGAAATATTTGTAGGAATTCATGTATGAATTCCTTGTGGAATCATTGGAGGAATTTAAAGACTTCTAAAGAATCCTGAGGATGTGTTCATTTAGAAAATCTGGGGCTTTTTCTTTAGAAATATCTGAAGAGTATTCACTGAAATAGTGTGTGTAAGAATTTTTGTACAAAACCTGAAGAGTATTATTAAATTCCTGGAAAAAAAAGGATTGAAGGATTTATGAAAGAATCCCAAAGACATTTTTGGAAGGATCTCAGTGGAAAGTTCTGAAAAAAATCCTAGAAGATTCAGCGTAAGAACTCAAAAAAAAAGACCTTTTAAAATCTACTTGAAAAAGTTATGAAGACAAGGTTTGTGGATAACATTTTTAGAGTCATATTTACATAAAACTCGAGAAATTTTTGGATGAATCAATATATTAATCTCTATATAAGTAAGAATCATTGGAGCAACCAGTCAAGTAATGGGTGGTATAAATTATTTAATACATTTTTTCAATCAGCATTTATATGGAACTACTGTAGAAATTACTCCAGTAATACTCCTAGAAATACTTTTAGGAGGACTACCGGTCTCAATAGCGTCTTGTACATGGTACAATTAATACGGAGGTGAAGTTTACCAGACCGTAAGATCTTGTGGAGTCCGTAGTAAGCACGACTTCCGGCAATGATACGTCTTCGAATTTCTCTGCTGCAGTTGTTATTCGAAGTTACCAATGATCCGAGGTAGACAAATTCATCCATCACCTCAAACTCATCTCCGTCGATCATTACACGTCAGATATTTTGTCTTCGACGTGTTTACCTTCAATCCAAGCCTTTCTTCTTCAGAAGATCGTGCCTCGCATGTTGAAGCCTGCCCGTTTCATAACATCTTCTGGCAAGTGCAATGTTGAACAGGAGGTAGGAAAGACCATTGCCTTGTCGAAGTCCTTTGCGTTTTCCAAACGGGTTCGATAACAAACCCAATATCTTCACTCAGCACTGTACACTATGCATCGATCAGTCTAGTTTGTTTCCCGGGAAAACCGTTCTGCCTTATAATTTTTTTTTTTTTTTAAATTGATGAACAGGGGGTGCTAGCAACCTTGATATTCGCGACACTTTTGGAGGATCTACCACAACATAAAGATTTGGTCCGTTTTCGATCACCCGTTCATGAAACCGGCTTGATAACGTCCCACTGATTCGTTTCAGATTGTACCGACAAGCTGATCGGTCGAACGCCCGAGGAGACTTCAATGCATAGGCCGTGAAGTGGGGTAGCAGCAGGGATGCCAGGTGATTTTTTCCAATGTCTTCCAATTGCATGAAAAAATGTCTTCCAATGTCTTCCACTTGAAACTTTTTGATTATCATGGTTACTTTATAAAGTTCAAACTATGGTGTGTTTATTTTTAATTTGTTTATTTTAACGGAGAAAACTGCTCTTTCAGTTGTGACATTTGCTCCATTTATAGTTAAGCCTGGTTAGTCAAAGAATTAGGCTCTTCTTTATTATGTTTGACATTATTGTTGAGCTGACCTGTGCATTGTTTTATTTTCAACCAGAAACTCGTCTAAGAATACCTTAATAGATTGCTACATGAACCCCTAAAAATATATACACATTTATTTATTCACGGATTTCTTCAGTGATACATGAAATTAATCTAGAGGAATATTGAAGAATTCTTCCCAGATAATATGAATGTATTCCTCTAAGCATTTCAAAAAGGATAAATTGAATGAACAAATCAATTAATAATATTTCTAGCAGAATATTTATTTACGAATTCCTTTCAAAATTTTCTATTATATTCCAAGCCAATCATCGAGAAACTTTTTGTTCTTCGTCCAAGAATTTATTCAAATGTTTAATCAGGGATTTCTGCAATAATTTATCCAGGAATTCCACAAAGAATTTCTCCAAGAATTCCTCCAGAAATTTTTATAAAGATTTTCTAAACACGCGTAATTTTTCCTCCAGCAATCTCCAGGAACTCTAGCAAAAATATAACAATTTTTCATGGTTTTATTCAGACTCTTTAGCAAATTTTTTAATCTCATGTATTCCTGTTGAAAAAATCGTAAATAGTTTTCAAACAAGTTATCCTAGGACTCCTTTTATTATTCTTTAGAAACTATCTGTACTATTAAATTAAGGAACACCTCCCTGAATTTCCTGCCATAGATTCCACCAAGGATTGTATTCGCTAGAGATTTCTCTGAAGGTTCCTGATGAAAAGCATTGAGGGATTTGTCCACAGGTAATATATGAAATATCCCTGAAAATTCTTTAATTTTTTTCATAACACTTCAATCGTCGCGCTGTTGTATTTTGTACAACACTGGTGAAAACACATTGCTTTTTTTCCGGAAGAACTGTTAATAAATTTCCAGTGGAGCTCCAGATGAACTTTGGAAGAGTTGCTGGAAAAACTCTGGAGGAATTCCTGGAGAAACCCTGGAAAAATTCCCAGATCAATAGTGAAGGAATTCCCTTAGTAACTGTGGAGGATTTCCGGAGGAACTCTGGAGGAATTCCTGGATGAACCCCGGAAGTATTTCTGGAGAAGCTACGAAGAAATTACTGGAAGTATTTTTGAAAGTAAGGAATCCGTAGGGACTTCAGATAGAACTCTGATGGAATTCTAGGAGAAACTCGTAATAAATTCCTAGACGAATTTTTAAGGGTTTCTTGGAGAAACTCTGGAGGATTTCCCGAGGAATTACTGGTGGGTTCCTTGAAACACTCCGATTAAATTCATGGAGGAACTATGGTGAAAATCCGAAGATATTCCCGGTGGAGCTCCAAAGGAATTTCCGAAGTGGAGCACGAATGGAATTCTTGATTGAGCCCTCCAGAAATTCCTCGGGAGATTTTTTCCAAGAATTCCCCCGGAGATTCCCCTTAAAACTCCTCCGGGATTTTCTCCAGGAATTTCTCATGTGATTTCCAATAGCAATTCCTCTGTGGATTTCATTCACGATTTGCACCAGGAATTCCTCAGAGGATTTCGGTTAGCAATTTCAGCGGGGATTTGGTCCAGGATTTTCTCTGGGGATTTCGTTCAGATATTCGTTAAGGAATTCCTGTGAGGATTTTCTCCAGAAACTCTTTCAGGGATTTTCCAGAGAATTTTTCAGGAGATTTCCTCAAGGTATTTCTCTAAAGATTTAAACCAGGAGTTTCTCCGATTATTTTCTCCAGGAATTCCTTTGGGAATTCAAGGATACCTCCGGCGATATCCCTGGGAACTCCTCCGGAAATTTTCTCCATGAATTTCTCAGAGGATTTTCAAAAGCTATTACTCTAGGGATTTTGTCAAGAAATTCTTCCGAGGATTTCCTTCAAGAATATCTCTGGGGATTTCCTCAAGCAGCACTTCCGAGCATTTCCTCCCGAAACTCCTCCTGGTATTTTCTCCAGGAATTGTTCTGGGTATTTCGTCTAGAAATTTCTCCAGAAATTTCGCCAAAGAATTCCTTCAGAAACTTCTCTGGCAATTTGCTCCAGGTATTCCTCCGGAGATTTTCTCTACAAAATTCTCCGTAGATTTTTTCCATGAATTTTTCCGGTGATTTCCCTCAAGAACCCCTCCGGGGTTTTCTACAGGAATTTTCAAGGAGATTAAGAACAGCAAATATTTCGAAGATTTTGTCCAGAAATTCCTCTGTGGATATAATCAGGCTTGATAATTCTCCTCAACATCATCAGAGTTCGGTGACATACTCTAGAGCAGCGTGCTGCCAGTGCCTCTTTGCGAGGGAGCCAAAAAATGCTAAGCAGCGA
Source organism: Aedes aegypti (assembly GCF_002204515.2). Taxonomy (NCBI): domain Eukaryota; kingdom Metazoa; phylum Arthropoda; class Insecta; order Diptera; family Culicidae; genus Aedes; species Aedes aegypti. Next base: position 15,047,050 of record NC_035107.1, read on the forward strand.
GGCAACGAAAAATGAGCGATGCAGCACAAAAAAAAACCGAGTTAAATTCCATCAAAAAAGGGTGCTCTCACAACTCCCCGAGGACTGTCTGTTCGGGCGGCAGACTCGAGAGTTCGTTTGAAGTGTGAGTGATGGTGAGCATCGCAACGAGAGAGAGAGAGAGAGTGCCTGAAAAAATCCTCGCATTTTTCTGCACTCTCACTCGAATCGCTTGAGGATCTGTGTTGAAAATTTTGAGTTTATTTTTTTCTCCTCAGAAAAACGGCAAAATCGCCTCCTCTTTGCCTCGCAGAGGAGTTTCTATCAAGCCTGGATATAATCCATTTTTTCCGAGGTTGTACCTACTCTAGAAGTACATACCTAAAAAGATTTCATTTGATGAAGAATTCCTCCATGAATTCATTCGGAGATTTCCTCCAGGAATCGTCCAGAAAATCCTTCGGGGATCCTCAGAGATTTTCTCCTGATATTTCTTCTAGAAATTTCTCCGGGAAATTTATCTAGGATTTCCTCCGATGATATCATCTGGCGATTTGCTTTAGAAAATCCTGAAAAAATTCATCCGGGGATTTTCTTCAGAAATTCCTCAGGTGATCTAAAATAGCAATGCCTCCGGAGATTTACTCCAGAAATAAATCCCCGGACGATCTTAAGGGTATTTTCTCCATAAATGTATCCAGCATATCCTCCGAAGTTCCTCCAAAGCTCCACCGGTAAGTGCTTTGGATTTCCTCCATAGCTCCTTTAGGAATTGTTGCGCAGTTCTTTAAGGAATTCCTCCAGGATTTTTTCCAGATTGTCCCCATGAATCCCTTTTCGAGTCCTCCAACAATTCTTCTGGAGTTCCTTCAGCAATGGATTACCTGCTTTGCTCTTGACCACAGTTGATCAGCAGAAGTTTTCTCGTTTTATTATGTAAGAGGAAAGGCATCTAACTTAAAATTTCTCGTGAATGAAAGCATAAATCGAAAAAAATATTTGGTAGGCGTGATAGTCATTATAATTACGCACAACTGGTAAATTTTTTTTCGACAATAGTTTCCAATTTTGAGAAATAATTCGTTAGATGCATTTCGCCATACAAATATTTTTTGCGTTACCTTTTAGCAATTTTTCGTGCATAGACACTAGCGCAAGTACGTTACTATGTGGTGAGTAGCGAATCAGGCCAAGCATGTAACCCATTCCTCCGGAGTGCCTCTTGGAGCTTTGGAGAAACTTCGGAGGATATGCTAGATAAAATCCAAAAAAAATTGCTGAAAGAACTCTGGAGGAATTACCAGAGAAGCTCCGAAGGAGTTCCCGGAGGAACTCTAAAGGAATTCTTGCAGAAACTCTGGACAAAATCCTAGAGAATTTCCAAAGGAAATCCTGGATGAACTATGAAGCAATTCTTGGAGGAATTCCGGAGGCGTTCTTAGAACAACTCCGGGAAAATTGCTTGACGAACTTCAGATAAGTTCCTGGTGAAACTAAGGAGGATATTCAAAGCATTCCCACTGTTGGGAAGGAACATCGGAGGAACCTTCCAGGAATTACGGGAAAACTTTCGAGGAATTGCTAGAAGAATTCCAGAGGAATTTATGGAAAAAAATCTAGGAGAGTTGCCTGTAGAAATCCGGAGGACTTTCCGAGGAATCGCTGGACGCATTTCAGAAGAATTGCCAGAGAAAATCCGAAATAATTATTTGAGGAACTTGAAAAAACTTGGAGGAGCTATGGATAAATTCCTGGAGGAAGTCTAAAGAAATTCCCGGAGATTTTTTAAAATTTCCTGAGGAACTCTGGACAAACTCCCGGAGGAAATGTAGTGTTTTTTTCGAAGCATCTTCAGATGAACTCCTAGAGGAGCTCTGACGCATTTCCGAGGAATTATAGTGAAACCACCCATGCATCGACTCATTTTTATTCGATATCGACACATGCAACCATACAAAAACCCATAACTTCATGGTTATTATGATGGTCCCCTCATACAACTTTCCAAAGCATTCCTGTTCCATGGCTCGGTATTTCCAAGAGTCGGTGTTCTTCTCAGATATCGCTCCATTTTATAACATGGTTCAAAATTTTGGACCACAGGTGAAATTGCCCTAGGAATTCTGGAGGAGTTTCAGGAAAACCAGTAAAAATATCTTGACAGATATCCCAAAGATCCAAAGACAATTTCAGAAGCAAAAATTGTGGCAATCTCAGGAAAAAATCATACAAGAATCTTTTAACTTTTTTTCATGAATTCGTTAAAAAATACACGAGAAATACTGAAACAGATTTAAAAAAAGTCCTAATGATTCTATAAAATAATACTTAAATGCATTACTAGAATGTCTTCATAAATATCTGCAAGAGTTCCTAGAAGAAACTCTGGAAGAATCCTTGTCAGAATTCTCAGATCAATATCTGAAGGAATCCTTGGAGAATTTCCAACGGAATTCGGAGAGGGATCACTTTAGTTTGATTTAGACGTGCAAAAATTTTTCTAGTTCTTTTTTCCAAATCTAGGAATTTAAAAAATGCCAATAATTCAAAATTGTCTTCCAAATGTCTTCACAAATTCTGAAAAGTCTTCCAAAAATCTTCAGTCTTCCAAATGTCTTCCACACTACTCAAATGTCTTCTAATGGAAGACATGTCTTCCAACCTGGCATCCCTGGGTAGCAGACTGACCAACGCGAGAAGATACAGTTTGCTGGAAGCTTTAGCGAAGCTCGATGTAAGACTGTGCAATAGGGTGCGGCTTATTTTTCAAAAGTTCTCAAAACCAAAAATTCGTGTGCTCTACTGAATTCAAATCACATTAAAAGAGAAACCTCAAAATCTGAGCCAAAAATATTAACATGTAGAGGTGGCGCAAGCGTGTTGAAGGTGAATTTTCAAGTTTTAAAAATGACCTGCAGTGAAGTAAACATAACTTTGTTGTTTTCAACCGATTTCAAAACTTTTAGCACCATTTTCTCTCAGATTAAATTTATAAAAATTTAGTAGAACATTGAATTTGTCTAAAATAAAAACTTGTCTAAGTTAAAAATACTTTTATCCAAAGTTTTCCTCATTTTGCTAAAAAAATCTTTTTTGTTTGACCATAACTTAATTAAAACTCAATCGATTCCGAATCTTTTTACATACTTTTGAATCAAATTTATTTGTTATCAAACTGTACATACAACATTTTTTTCTGAAAAATAGTTTTGACTTAGATATTTAACAAAAACTACCCAAAAACATGATTTTTCAATGAAAAAATCAAATTTCTTTGGATTATTTAAGTTTTTTTTTGCCGGAAATAGCATTTTTTCTATAAAACTTAAATATATAAAGCATCTTGCCTTAATAACGAGTTGAATAATGCATATCTTTTTTAACATATGCAAACAAAATTTTGTTTCAAAATTATTTGAAAATTGTTGCAAAGTCCTTCCCAAAGGTTTAACAAATGAGAAAAATTAGTTTGAGCTTAAGAGACAATATTTTACTGCCAAAATTTTGACAAAACTGGTATTTTTCGTTAAAAAATAATGTTTTTGTGCAGTTTTTGCTGAATAACTTGGTCAAGACATTTTTTTAGTGAAATGTGATATATGAAAGGTTTGAAAACAATTAAATTTGCTTCAAAAGCATGTAAAAAGATTTGGAATCGGTTGAGTAATCATGAAATTATGGTCAAACAAAGTTGAAATTTTTAGTGAAATGAGGAAAATTTGAAATAAATTACTTTTTACTAAAACTTGTTTTGATTTTAGACAAATTTGGTGTTCAACAAAGTTTTTACAAATTTAATTTTGAAGGTATTGATGCTAAAAGTTTTAAAATCGATTGAAAAATAATAAAGTTATGTGTACTTCACTGAAGGTCATTTTTCATAACCTGAAAATTTACCTTCAACACGCTTGCGGCACCTCTACATGTTAATATTTTTGGCTCAGATTTTGAGGTTTCTCTTTTAATGTGATTTGAATTCAGTAGAGCACACGAATTTTTGGTTTTGAGGACTTTTGAAAAATAAGCCGCACCCTACTGTGCAACGACAGTCTCGCTAGCACATTTCACAAAGACGGTAGGGAATCCATCATCGACGTGACATTTTGCAGCCCGTCGCTGATCACCAAAATGAACTGGAGAGTTAACGAAAAATACACTCACAGTGACCATCAAGCGATCCACCACTGCTTTGACCAGAGAAGTTGTGCAGTATGGCAGAGGAGGAACGGAGAACGTAGGTGGAAGTCGAAGCATTTTGACAAGAATCTCTTCGTCGAAGCACTCCGAGCAGTAAGCGACCCTCCAAACAAGGATGCAGGAAAGCTGACAGATGCGTTGGCATCGTTGCGTGTGTGACGCAACTATGCCGAGAAAATTGGAGCCCAGGAATCAGCGGCGTCCTGCTTACTGGTGGAACGACAGACTTAGCACCCTCCGTGCAGCCTGCTTAAGAGCCAGAAGACGCACGCAAATCCCTGGGGCAACACCTATCGAGTAGTGATGGCGAAGATCAAGGGCCCAGTTACTTTCCTACGTTGCGTTACGTAGTCTCTTTCCTATGCATGCGCCCACCGCGTGGCCGCCAACACTGTACGCTGACGTAGATGAAGAAAATGCCGGTATCCAAGTGTCTAACACCAAGCTGATCACGGTTACGAAATGATTGAAGCTAAACAAAGCTCCCGGTCCAGATGGTATCTCTAACGTAGCGTTAAGGGCAGCGATCTTGGCGTTCCCAGATATATCCAGGACAGCGTTGCAGAAGTGTCTAGCGGAAGGCTGCTCCCCAGAGAGATGGAAGGTGCAAAAGCTTGTGTTGGTGCCAGAACCGGGAAAACCGCAAGGAGATTCTGCTTCATATAGACCAATATGCTTGCTGGATATTCTTGGCAAACTTTTGGAGAAGGTCATCCTCGGTAGGCTGACGATCTACACGGAAGGCAAGAACGAATTGTCAAAAAGGCAGTTCGGATTCCGTAAAAAGACCTCGACTATGCTTTTTGCGTGCACGGAGAAAGCGTCCAAGCAGAAAAAGAGAGGCAAACGATACTACGCAGTGGTAACAATAGACGTTAAGAACGCTTTCAACAGTGTCAGAATATCTGTGTAAAGTTCTGCAAAGCTACTTCCAGAACCGGGTACTTGTTTACTACACAACTTACTTATTTGGCTTTACATCAATTATCTTGATAAAGCCTCGCCAACAATAATTCGCCAATTCACTCGGTTCATGGCCGCTTCTCTCCATCCTCGACTGTGACCCACGCTCTCCAGGTCCTGGTGCACCTGGTCAATCCACCTAGCTCGCTGTGCCCCACGCCTTCTTGTTCCGACCGGATTCGTAGCGAACACCATCTTTACAGGGTTGTTGTCCGGCGTTCTTGCAACATGCCCTGCTCAGCGTATCCTTCCAGCTTTAGCTACCTTCACGATACTGGGTTCGCCGTAGAGTTGAGCGAGCTCGTGGTTCATCCTTCGCCGCCACATGCCGTTCTCCTGTACGCCGCCGAAGATCGTCCTTAGCACTCGGCGTTCGAAAACCCCAAGAGCTTGCAAGTCCTCCTCGAGCATAGTCCACGCCTCATGTCCATAGAGGACTACCGGTCTTATGAGCGTTTTGTACATCGTACATTTGGTGCAGGGGTGAATCTTTTTTGACTGTAGTTTCTTCTGGATCCCATAGTAGGCACGACTTCCGCTGCTGATGCGCCTTCGTATATCCCGACTAACATTGTTGTCAGCCGTCAACAAGGATCCGAGGTAGACGAACTCGTCCACCACCGTCTATCGTAACACTGCTTCCTAGGCGGGTCCTGTTGCGCTCAGTTCCGCCAACCAGCATGTACTTTGTTTTCGACGCATTCACCATTAGCCCGACTCTTGTTGCTTCGCGTTTTAGGCGGGTGAACAAATCTGCCACCGTTTCGAATTTTCTCCCAATAATATCCATGTCGTTCGCGAAGCAAACAAATTGTCCGGATCTCGTGAAAATCGTGCCTCGACTGTTAAGTCCGGCTCTCCGCATAACACCTTCAAGCGTAATATTGAACAGCAGGCACGAAAGTCCATCGCCCTGTCGTAGTCCCCGCCGAGACTCGAACGAACTGGAGTGTTCGCCCGAGATCTTCACGCAGTTTTGCACACCGTCCATCGTTGCTCTGATCAATCTTGTGAGCTTCCCGGGAAAGCTGTTCTCGTCCATGATTTTTCATAGCTCTACGCGGTCGATACTATCGTATGCCGCCTTGAAATCGATGAACAAATGGTGCGTAGGGACCTGGTACTCACGGCATTTTTGGAGGATTTGCCGCACGGAAAAGATCTGATCCGTTGTCGAGCGGCCGTCGATGAAACCTGCTTGATAACTTCCCACAAACTCGTTTGCTATAGGTGATAGACGACGGAAGATAATCTGGGATAGCACTTTGTAAGCGGCGTTTAGGATGGTGATTGCACGATAATTTTCACACTCCAGTTTGTCGCCCTTTTTGTAGATAGGGCATATAACGCCTTGCTTCCACTCCTCCGGTAGTTGCTCCGTTTCCCAGATTCTGACTATCAGCCGATGCAGACAAGCGGCCAACCTGTCCGGGCCCATCTTGATGAGTTCGGCTCCGATACCATCCTTGCCAGCGGCCTTGTTGTTGTTGAGCTGTTGAATGGCATCCTTAACTTCGCCAATCGTGGGAGCTGGTTGGTTTCCGCAGTCCACTGTGCTGACGTAGCCATCGCCTTTGTTTTCCAGACCTTCTGTTCCTGTGTTCTCTGCGCCATTCAGGTGTTCATTGTAGTGCTGCTTCCACCTTTCGATCACCTCGCGTCCGTCCGTCAAGATGCTCCCATCCTTATCCCGGCACATCTCAGGCGCGGTAAATGGCTGGGCATGGCGTACCATTGGTACCTCGCGTACCTGCAGGAATAAAATAGACTCATTTGTGCGGTCCTTAGCCTCTTACCCAGCAACTCCTATCCCTACCTCCTCGTGGTACTGGCCGGGGTATGAGTAACCTTGGAGAAGATCGGGTAACCAACCCCCGGTGGGAACTTTGGTCGTATGCTGACAGGGAAGGGGGGGTTTGCTTTTGCTTTTGCCTTTGCAAACCTGGAGCGTCTGTACTCCATGTATGGAGCGGCTCACAACAGCGTCTGTTCCCCATGTCAGCCAACCGTAAAAACACATCAGCACAGGAACGTCAACGAGAGAATACGGACCGGAACAATCGGCAAAGACCACAGCGACGAAAAAGGACTAGCGATTGGAAACTCGGTACGTGGAACTGCAAATCTCTCAACTTCATTGGAAGTACTCGCATACTTTCCGATGTACTGAAGACCCGCGGTTTCGACATCGTAGCGCTGCAGGAGGTGTGCTGGACAGGAGCATTGGGGCGAACGTTTAGAGGTAATCATACCATCTATCAGAGCAGCGGAAACACACGCGAGCTGGGAACAGCTTTCATAGTGATGGGTGATATGCAAAGGCGCGTGATCGAGTGGTGGCCGATCAATGAACGAATGTGCAAGTTAAAAATCAAAGGCCGATTCTTTAACTTCAGCATAAGCAACGTGCATATCCCACACTCCGGAAGCACTGATGATGACAAGGACGCATTTTACGCGCAGCTCGAACGCGAGTACGACCGCTGCCCAAGCCACGACGTCAAGATTATCATAGGAGATTTGAACACTCAGGTTGGCCAGGAGGAGGAGTTCAGACCGACGATTGGAAAGTTCAGCGCCCACCGGCTGACGAACGAGAACGGCCTACGACTGATAGATTTTGCCGCCTCCAAGAACATGGCCATTCGTAGCACCTATTTCCAGCACAGTCTCCCGTATCGGTACACCTGGAGATCACCTCAGCAGACAGAATCGCAAATCGACCACGTTTTGATCGATGGACGGCACTTCTCCGACATAACCGACGTCAGAATCTATCGTGGCGCTAACATTGACTCCGACCACTACCTGGTGATGGTGAAACTGCGCCCAAAACTATCCGTCATCAATGATGTACGGTACCGACGCCCGCTCCGGTACAATCTCGAGCGGCTGAAACAACCGGATGTCGCTAATGCGTACGCGCAGCATCTTGAGGCAGCGTAGCCGGATGAGGGCGAGCTCGATAAGGCCCCTCTTGAGGACTGCTGGAGGGCAGTCAAAGCAGCCATTAACGACGCTGCCGAAAGCATTGTCGGATATGTGGAACGGAGCTCAAGGAACGATTGGTTCGACGAGGAGTGCCAGGAGGTTTTAGAGGAGAAGAATGCAGCGCGGGCTGCAATGCTGCAGCATGGTACGCGGCAAAACGTGGAACGATACAGCCTGAAGCGGAAACAACAAACTCGCCTATTCCGGGACAAAAAGCGCCGCCTGGAAGAGGTAGAATGCCAAGAGATGGTTGCTGTACCGTTCTCAAGAAACGCGGAAGTTCTATCAGAAGCTCAACACATCCCGCAAAGGCTTCGTGCCGCGAGCTGAGATGTTTACGACACAAACCAAGGATGGATGTCAACGAAAGCAACGGCGGAAGTTCCACAGGGCTCCATACTTGGTCCAACACTGTGGAACATGATGTACGATGGAGTGCTAAACTGTCACTGTCGAATGTAGTCTAGGTCGTCTGGCTCCCAGATGCGATGCGATTCTTGCGATAACTGGCGAGAGTGCGGAGGAGGTTGAGATGCTGACGGCGGGAACGCTAGACAGCATTGAATCGTGGATGATCGGAGTCAAGCTACAGTTGGCTCATCAGAAAACGGAGGTGCTGCTGGTCAGCAACTGCAAGGCGGTTCAGCTGTAGGAGATCAACGCAATCCCATCGAAACGCTGTCTAAAGCACCTTGGAACAATGGTCGACGACAGGCTAACTTCAACAGCCACGTAGACTATGCCTGCGGAAAGGCAGCGAAAGCAGCTAACAATGTCGCTAGGATCATGCCCAACGTTGGAGGCGACCGTATCATCGTCCATACTGAGATACGGAGTCCCGGCTTGGGCTGCAGCGTGAACAATCAAACGCAATGGAGAAAAGTTGGCAGGTATGTTCCGGCCCATGGCTATACGGGCGGCGAGTGCCTACTGCACTATATCGTCGGAGGCAGTGTGCGTTATCGCTGGAATGATCCCCATTTGCATTACTCTGGCTGAGGACATTGCATGCTACCAGCAAAGGGAAACTAGGAATGAGAGGAATATCATTAGGTTGGTGAACCCACATGCTCATTCCTAACGTGTCGGTGTGGACATGGAGAAGTTTACCCAGCCATGGATGGTTCCGGAAATATTTGCACGGAAATTCTGGCACGTAGGATCTCCACATTGTCCGGCCTGTCCAAATATCGAGGAGACACCGGAGCATGCTATATTCGTTGCTGCTAAGGAGATGGCGTGAAGACCAGAAAGCTCCGAGTCGCGATCGGAGTAGGCTAGATCCTCCGTCGGGGACTAGACCGAGTAGAGCGGGCGTAGCGTAGTATCGGTAATAAGTCGTCGGGGCGCCTGCAAACCGTTAGTCATCCTCCAATCGGAATTGCAAAACCGACCATGGCACTTGGCCGACCTACGTCGAGTCGGAGTAGGCTGAGTCCACCGTGGGGGACAAGTTGAGTAGACCGCGTTGTTGCACCGGCGAATGATCGTAGGGGCGCCTGTGAACCACCACCGGAATCGCAAGACCGACCTCGGCATCTGCCCAGATAGCATCGGTTCGGGAGATTTTCCGCCGCCGGGGAAATCTTCACCGGAGTAGGATAGATCCACCGCCGGGGACTACTCTGAGTAGTACGTAGCGTATAACCGGCTTGAGTCGTCGGGTGCCAGTCAACCGGAAGCCATCCTCCAACCGGAATCGCTGCCGTGCCAACACACAATAGGTCAGGCTTTGAAGCTTTTTTGTACCCTACTATAAATAAATAAAAAAACGTCCCGTGGTAGGCGCAAAGGAAGGAATCCCTGAGAAAATACATGAAGAATTCTAAGCATGATTGGCCGTCCGTTGTTACTACTCCAGTATTGTCCGATCAGCTGTACTTACACAAATGGAGATGAGATTTAGAAAAGCAGATATGTAGAAGCAAATTTATCTACACCTTACTACTAGAAAGTGCAAGGAAAGGAATGGACTTACGATTGAACCCGCGACCACCAACCCAGTCTCCCTAAGCACACCTTTAGAGTAATTTCAGGAGCATTGATCGGAGAAAGACCTGGTTGAATTCTTGAAGGAATTCTAAACAAAAATCTTGGAGGAAATCGTAGAAAAATGATTTAAGAATCACTGATTGACGTTGAAGATAAAGTGCCTCCATCCGACAATCTCTTCAATAAATAAGCAACTCAGTTCTATCACTGGATGGATTTCGGGAATACTGAGAACTTTATTGGAACATCACCATCACCAAACATCGAGTTCTTCATAGCGTATGCCATTTCATAAATCGATGGTACTTGATACATCCATAGTCCATTTGCGATGCTGGTTGAATAATCCAGATCCATTTGCCTGACGACCTTCCCCACGTTGATACTGCGAATAACCTGATGCTACATACCCGCTAAATATGTTTCCCTTCGTCGCCTTTCTGTAGCAGGGCCATCAGCCAAGAGTTCCTGAAAGCTCGCAGTCTCGCAAACCATTGGGACGAAACAACGTTTCCCATTTCTCTCACATCCCTTATTGTACGGAGAAAGGACGACTGGACCAACCAACCAGCCTCATCCATTTTTCAATCACCGCTGCCAAGGGAAAAAATCCAATTCTCCAGCCCTCGAGATGGGTGTTCTACCTGGCGTGCTATCTACCTATAGTGAAAACCACCGCACCCCGAAGTTGCGCGCTTGAGACACAAGAGGCTATCGATTTTCCTCCCAATGCGCGTACAACAATGAGGATGGCAGCAGCAACAGTGGCAGTAGCATCAGCAGCAAAAGCCAGCGGCACATATCCTCAAAAGTCAATAACCGGTCCAAACGGAGTTGGAGCAGAGCAGCAGCCGAAGCAGTTTGGCTGCCAGCAGGGCTGGTAGCGAATCACTTTTTGATGACTTGGTCACTATTTTAGATTTAGTCACTAAAAAGTCACTAATTGAGCATGAGCATGAGCATGAGCATTGATGACCGTAAAATTCGTAGTTGCTACTCCGTTATTGACAAGAATCATCGAAATTGTACAGGGAACCAACATATGTAGCTTGGAAGTAGCATACCATCTTCAATGTACATTTTCGAGTGATGCGATTCATGTAACCTCTGTTTAAAAACTATCTATCAATGCGTCGACATCTTAAACATCGAACTATTCAAAGGTTTGAATCTCGAAATTTTATAAAATATAAATAAGCGCTTATGTCAACACTTAAAGTGACGAACTATTCATAGTTTGTTCAACAAATTCATAAAAAATACATGTTATGATACAAATGTGTTATAACAAGCATGAAACGAGCTCACCAATTGGTAATCCATCCTCGACTGAACAGTTACAATCGCAGCGTCAACACGTATAAGCAGGAATGTAAAATAACTCCGATGGCGCGCGAATGAAGTGCTAACTGAAAAACAAAAATACTTCGAGCGCGAAAAAATGAATCGGACAGCTTGGGTTTTCGCAAAGCACTGGGCAAACGAACGAAGCCAGCGAAAAACACTCCGAACGCGCGAAAATCTCACTAAAAAGTCACTAATTGCAACAAAAAGTCGACGCAGCAGTTCACAGTGCAACAATAGACACACCTCAACAAGGGGTTAGGATATGCGGTGACTACGAAACCTGACGTGGAGAAAATCATCATGGACATGGAAACGATTATTATCAGGGTGTCTACTACCTGGAAAACCCTGGAAAACCTGGAATTATCAGGGAATTTTAGTCAACCTGGAAAAAAACCTGGAATTCTCAGGGAATTTCGATCACAATCAGGGAAATTATTTTGAGGCTGTAATTCATGGTAGAATATGGTCACGACAAAGGATTTTTGCGTAAAAACCCAAAGCAACCATTATTTGCAAGAAAATTCTCTTCAATCGAAAAAAAAATTCGGCTGTGCCGCTATCAAAACGCTATTTGAGCTGTTCAGTAAAAATACTTTTGAGTATGAAATTTTATCGACATTCTAAAACAAGCCTGCCCAACCTTTTAGGCTCTTTTTCGACATAAATAGTTGGTGCGTTCGCAAAAATAGACCGATATGAACAAAATTAGTCTTAAATGAAAGCTTGGTAGTATATTTGTCTAATCCATGCTGGAAATTTAAAATTTATATCAACCTCTTTGCTAACGATGCAATTAAGTGCAAAAAATGATCCAGCCCGCGGGCCGGACTGATTTTTACTTCTGCTTGCATCGCTAGCGAAGAGTTTGATATAAATTTAAAGTTTTTAGCATGGATTAGACAGATATACTACAAAGCTTTCATTTGAGACTAATTTTGTTCATATTGGTCTATTCTTGCGAACGCACCAACCATTTATGTCGAAAACAAAAACCAAAATAGTTGGAACAGGCCTATTCTAAAACATGATTTACGTTTTCAATATCTCAGTAAAGGATTAACATAGATTAACAGAAAAAGAATATCTAGGGCCGGTAGCAAGTTTCTTATTAGAGAAATGGTATTTATTGTTATCCAAGTCTCTAAAATGTTTCTATTTTTGATGGAAGGTTTTTGAAGTCTCTATTGTAACCAAAAAGGTCTCTATAGTCTCTTCTTTCCTTATCTTGCTTGCAAATGATTATAATGCAAAATTTCTTCCAATATTTCTCAGCAACAGCCTCAGGAATCAGCCTAGAGGTTTCTCCAGGGATTTCATCTAAAATACTATCAAGAACTAAAACAGGGTTCTCTCTGGAAATACTTCCAGAAATTTCTCTACCAATTCTATCAATAATTTTTCAAAGGATGCTTAAAGGAAATTCTACAAAGTTTGCTTCAGGAAATCCTTGATCACTTCAACGTTACTACCTACAGTAATTTTCTCAGATATTATTTTGAACAATTTTCCAAAGACTATACTAGGGCTTCCTCCACTAACTTTTCAGATTCTGCAGTGATTACTCTAAGAGATCTTCCAAAGCTTTCCACAGATTTTTTTTTTCAAGTAAACCCGTAGTAAGTTTTTGGTAAAATTCGTTCGTGGATTTTTTCAAGAAACCCGAAAGAATTTCTACGCCATTTCATCTACGGGTAATCCAAAGAATTGCTCCTAAAATTTCTCGACGGGTTATCCGTGTGAATGTATTAAGAACATTTCAAACAATTACCTTAATTCGACCTGTGTTTCATTATTAAGTTTCCCTTGACTTTTTTCTAAGTATTTCTCCAGCATTTTATCCAAGGATTACTGGAGTTCTTTCTAACATTTTTCAATGATTTACTCAAAAATTTCCCATGGAATATTCAAAAGTTCATTCAAGGTTCCACACCAGTTAATACTACAGCATTTTTTTTTCTCGAGAAATCTCCCGATCATTCCTACACAGTTTTTAGGAATTTTGTTCTATGTTTTCCTGGAGTTCCTTCACAAAATACTTGTAAAATTTACTCAAGTTTGAGCTCTTCTAGTTTTTCTATCCTTATTCATCAAGAGTGGATTAAGAACTTACACAAGTTTTAGCAGATGCAATCCTAAGATTTACTTCAAGAATACATCACGATTTTCTTTAAAATCGTAAAGAATTTCTAAAGGACAATTTTGTAGAAAATCCTGAGAAATCCTTGGAGACATGTAGAGTAATTTCTGGTTGAATATTCCAACATGTTTTGAACGGGAGTCTTGAAGGATGTCCTAAAAAAATGATGGAAGAATCACCGGATTTCATTCTAGAGGGCTTAGGGTTTTATTGAAAAAAAAAACATCAGAAATAATATATGAAGGAATTCTTGTTGCAATCCCTGAGGGATTTTTTTTTGGTAATTTTTGGAAAAATCCAGGTTTTATATTGAGATATCTAAAACATTTTTTTTGAGCAATTCCTTAGGAAAATTCTTGGAGAGGTTTCATGGGAAATCACTAAATGAACTTCATAGAAACCTGAAATAGTAAAACGATTAGAGTCATAAATGCAATTTCAAAAGGATTGATTTTCATTTCCAAAAACACAACATTGCAGGCTTGACTTTTCTATGACAACATAACATTTTTTTTCACTGCTTAGCTTGCTTGAAATGTCCAATGGGGGTGATTCGAACATTTATGGCATGCTAGCGTTAAAAGCTGGATACCTTTTCAAATATGTAGCAGATGATGACTTTTGCAGTAACACGATTCAATCAATTTATTCAATCAAGATATTTTATTTTATTGGCTTTTTTGCAGATAAGAACTGTATAATTACGTGCGAAAACATCGGTAAACCTAGTTTTTATTTTAACATATTGTCACAAATCCAAATAAAATTTTACTTTTGCGCCCATGAAGCTGTTTTAGGTCTTGGAAATGAATGGTGCATAGTTTTTTTTGCACAAGAACGTAGTAGTTCAAAAAAACGTTCAAGAAGAAGCATACTGATGCATTTGAAGGTTCCGTTCTTCATTATAGAACGAAGCCACACCTCAAAATTTCAAGAGCACAAGACTTGAGAACCAAACAGCGCTCCGCGTTGAAAATTTATCCCATTGGTCACCACCAGCAGGCAAGCAGTTTGATTGATTTTCAACGCGAACTGTTGGCAGATTCTCCAGTCTTGTGCACTTGAACTCTTATAAATGAAATAAAAGACTCCATCATTGGAAAATATAATTAATTTGAACAAAGCTTAAACTTTGGCATTGTTAGCACCTTCATAATGGAATATTGTATATTGGAATAGTTTCAGCATGCGTTAAAAATGTCTTGAAGTGTATGAATTGTTATTCAATTGAAAACATTTCAAAATATGTTATTCAAAATTAGAGTATTTCTTGAACCTGGAGTTATTTTCTGATTCCTGGAAAAACCTGGAAATATCAGGGAATTTCATTTCGCCAAACGAGTAGACACCCTGATTATATTATATAACGAAAGACCAGAACACAACAAGGAGCATCGTAGCTAAGACCATTACAACAGGACAACGCAGCAGGGCAGACCAAAACGAGACGAAGATCGTAAAAAAGCTTAAGGTTAAACCAGTGTTCTAAATCAAGGCGCATAAAGGTAACGCGGTAGTCATCATCAGGCTTGATAGAAACTCCTCTGCGATGCAAAGAGGAGGCGATTTTGTCGTTTTTCTGAGGAGAAAAAAATAAACTCAAAATTTTCAACACAGATCCTCAAGCGATTTGAGTGAGAGTGAGCTTGAGCTTGAGCTTGAGCTTGATTGGTCGCCCGTGGATGCACTCCAGTATCGCCAGATCAGCTGCACTTACACAAGGAACCAACCGAATGACTGCTTGGGACTAACAGGCATCCTCAGTGTATAAGTGCTGGTGATCTTCTATTTTTAGGCAACAATGGCACCTGCCACGTCAGAATGCAGACCAATGAGGGGAAGGGGGAGGAATTGATGATGCATTGAACTGACTCCCACGTAGACCGTATATTCCACTGCATCCACGTCAGTTCATGCGGGAGTGTATGGATTGGGTGAAAGGCATGGCAGAGAGGTTTGCTTTTGTGGTTAGCAGACTGCCTATGTATCAGGCGTAAGAAAGGCGTGCGCGTGGAAGTAGGAAGCGTTAGGGAAACGGTTTCTTGTCCGTCTCTGGTTCTAGCGTTTGCTATGAACGAATAGTTTGAGTGTGATTTAGAATGGAAGATAGAAGCAAGTGAGAGATATACAACTACAAAGTACGAGGAAAGGGACGGGCCTGGGATTGAACCCATGACCTTCTGCATATGAAGCAGAAGCGGTAGCCATCAGACCACCAACCCCGTCGCCTCAAGCGATTTGAGTGAGAGTGCAGAAAAATGCGAGGATTTTTTCAGGCACTCTCTCTCTCTCTCGTTGCGATGCTCACCATCACTCACACTTCAAACAAACTCTCGAGTCTGCCGCCCGAACAGACAGTCCTCGGGGAGTTGTGAGAGCACCCTTTTTTGATGGAATATTACTCGGTTTATTTTTGTGCTGCATCTTCCTCGCTCATTTTTCGTTGCCTCTCTGCTTAGCATTTCTTCGCTCCCTCGCAAAGAGGCAAAGGCAGCACGCTGCTCTAGAGTAAGTCACCGAACTCTGATGATGTTGAGGACAATTATCAAGCCATGGACACTACGGATTACGGAGAAAAAATGGCGAAAAAGATAAACTAAGGCCCCTGCCGACATTTGAGAGTGTATCCACTACCCGGATTGATCAAACTTACGGACAAAACCCTGAAGGACTACACGGCGATCATTGGCGAGGCTCGTCTGAAAGAGGCAAAGGACCTCCGAAAAATCACAAATCAGGAAAAGAGATGCGAGAAATAATTTCGGCAGACGGATCCACCATGCATAAACTTCAATTACTCTTCTGACTTAAGGCTGTTTGAATAAGTTTTTGAAATGTTGAACAAAGTCACTATTATTTTACTATCTAGCCGCTACCAGCCCTGCTTTTGGCTCATTCGTTCGTGACGATGATAATGATGCTGCTTTGCTAACTGTGTGCTCTGACAAAACGGTGGTGACAATCAGTGCTCGTCCTCCCCAATGTGCACTGCTGTCCTACTCTGGGAGGGGAGCAAAGACACTCAATTCCCGGACGTAAGGCAAGGCAACGTTGAAGGCAGCCAATGAGTGATTACACTTTTAAATTCCCGTTTTTCGACAATAACCGGGTGCGCGAGCGATAGCAAAACGCTCCACGTGATATTATTTTTAGCCAATCGCGCAGCTCCAAGCCTCAAGATGCGTGGCCGTCTGGCAATGTCTGTTCGGGAAGATGTGTAGATATGGATTGGGTTCGGACACAGGTTTCGACGAGGGGCAGCTGGAGAGCTCTGGCGCAGTCGTCACTCTTATCGCGTATTTTGGGGAATCGCGTGTAGGTATCTGTGTTTTTTTCGAGGAAGCTTTCGATATTGTTTTCATGCTTGAGACGAGCACTGTTTTTACTCAAGTTCTTCCCAAAGAGATGGATGGTATTTTTGACAGTCAAGGTATCCGACCAGATGGAAGCAACAAGATTGTAACAGAATGTGTTTCAAGGATGTTACGAAATTATTGTAAATTATGTTACTGTTCATAACTTTATAAACCGTTTGTAAATACAATCTGAAAGCAAAATTATATCAATTCAACATCAAACTTACAAATGCAAGGTGAAAAATATAACAAAAGTTTTAAAAATGTACCAAAAATATAGCATATTAGGAACAAAGCCAAAACATTATATCAACTTATGTTACTTTTAACAGCTGTTGATAGAAATGTGTTACAATCCGGTTATGTGATTCTGGTCGGGTATGCACACTCACTTGCCGTATAATTCGTTAGGCGATATTTGCCCTGTTTCTTGGAGAGCTCGTGGCTCCCGCTGAATTGTAGGTCAAGTTGCGAAAGTGTAGTTATCTTCTTCGTTACTGCATTTTACCGAAGACCACCGTCCGTGAGTTGAGGTGATTGTCTTATCAATTTTTATTTCGCCAGTTAGATATGCCAATGCCAACTCTGTTGCATTCTTCTTTTCCTCCTTGGGTGGTGCAAAAGCTATCAACTAATTATCAGCTACACTCTACCTGCTGGGGATCCAGCTCGTTTGACATATAATCATTTGGTATAAAGTTGGCATATTTTCAATTGTATCATTTTTTTTCTGTTAGGCAGGATAACGAGTTCCAAGGTCATGGTGATGATTGTGGGTTCAAATCTCATCGGCCGAGGATCTATTCGTAATGGAAATATTCTCGATTTACCACACAATGTACACATTTCATTTATTAAGTTACTCGCCAAATCGATACGCACTTGATACGCCCACCTAGCTCGCTGCGCTCCACGCCTTCTTGTACCAACCGGATCCGAAGCGAACACCATCTTTGCAGGGTTGCTGTCCGGCATTCTTGCAACATGCCCTGCCCTGGGAGATAGGCACCGATACCACACACAAAATATAGAACAACGTTTGTTTGAACTGCAAGATAACTCCAGCTTGCCAACAACAATCAAGGCAGGCTTGGGGAAAACCGCTAGTTTTCATTTGTTGTGTACTTTCGATCTTTCCTGACAAACATGGAAAAAGTTTTCTATGCAATAAATAATAATTTTCATTGGAAAAAGTAAAACGATGCGTTTTTCAATGCTTTATATTCAATCAGTTGGAAGGTGCTCACGTGACATTACTTACATTTTGTGTATGAATTGATTTTCATTCAATTTTTGTCACTTTTGATGAAATGCGAAAATGTGTTTTAATCAGTTACGCGCTTTTTCCATGTTAGTCCAATGTTTGAGATCTGGGCTCACAGTGACAGTTCGTGACAGCGGAATCTCGGCTCACTGTGACGTACAGAAATTTTGAATTGGTTCCTCCCTCCAAGGCCCTGCCCATCGTATCCTTCCAGCTTTGGCCACCTTCTGGATACTGGGTTCGCCGTAGAGTTGGGCGAGCTCGTGGTTCATCCTTCGCCGCCACACACCGTTTTCCTGCACACCGCCAAAGATCGTCCTAAGCACCCGACGTTCGAAGACTCCAAATGCTTGCAGGTCCTCCTCGAGCATCGTCCACGTTTCATGCCCGTAGAGGACTACCTGCCTTATGAGGGTTTTGCACATGGTACATTTGGTGCAGGGGTGAATTTTTTTTTTGACCGCAGCTTCTTGTGGAGTAGGCCCGACTTCCACTGATGATGCGCCTCCGTATTTCACGGCTAACGTTATTGTCAGCCGTCAGCAAGGATCCAAGGTAGACGAACTCGTCGACCACCTCGAACATATCCCCGTCTATCGTAACACTGCTACCTTGGCGAGCCCTGTCGCGTTCGGCCCCACTAGCTAGTATGTACCTTGTCTTGGCCGCATTCACCACCAGCCCAACTTTTGCTGCCTCGCTTTTCAGGCGGGTGTACAGGTCTGCTACCTTTTCAAATATTCGGCCAATAATGTCCATATCAACAATGGAACACTCGAACCAGGAATACTACGGAATTTTCAAGTGACTGGAAGAAGACACCATAAATACGGACTAAAACTATGAATATCTTTATTGCGTATAATAGCTACACGGAGCACTTTAGTTCGACTTGCTAGTCTCACAGCTAAACAATAACAAACGATCTGCGCGCCAACTCTGTCAACCAAGGGGCAGCACACTTACATTTAACTCACTGGACTACAAGGGGTCGGACACTACCTTTCTCCCAACAGTTTGATGTTGTAGTATTGATATTTTCCCTGACCTCTAGTGAAATTCCCTGACTTTCCAGGTCAAAAATTGAATTCCCTGACTTTCCAGTTTTTTCCAGGTAGTCGACACCCTGCTTCAGAAGGGGCCCTATCGAGCTCGCCCTCATCCGGCAACGCTGCCTTTTGATGTGCACATTCGTACACGGGAAAAAATTCTGTAGTAAAAATTACTATTTTAGCTGACTACGCCCATTCTTGAAACTACCATGCAATTTCAGACCAATTTACTATGTTTACGGTACATCCCACCACATTACTGGTACATTTGACAGAAATAATTTACAACAATCTGATTTCGACTACAGACATGGTAAAATCAAGCGCATTTCTGGTCTGCTGAAAATTGCCGGTGCGAGCGCTTAAGTTAACCCCCTAAAATGGTAATTTTTACCGCACATATTTTTTGCGTGTATGGGTCAGAGTCTATGAATGGAGAGTTGCGCGAAGATTGAAACCAAGTCTCGCATACTCTGAGATAACGCCCTAAAAGCCATTGGTAACCATGTGTGTAGCACATTGTTTCTGAGCAAGTGAAGGAATATACATCCAAACCAACATCACTGGTAGGTAGATAATGATCGTTTCACCATGGAGTTGTTAAACAACGTGTAAATCCTTTCGAATGCTCAGAAACAATGAGCTGCACACATGATTACCAATGGCTTTTAGGGCGAGATCATAAGTTATGCGAGAAGTCTACCTATTGAACCGTCAAATCGTCTACCTATCGAGCAAAATAAACAAACACGTTTTGGGGCGAGAGCAGTATTGTTATCGTGACGGAATGAAAAATATGGCTACGGTTTAAGTTGCATTACACCGCGACATTGTAACAAATTAATAGGCCAGGGGAAGTGGTTCACCCAGAGTGAATTTATAGCAGAGAAAAAGTAGATTTTGTATGAAAATCGACAGTAAAATGAATGATAAGTTCATCCACTTCTCCTGGCCCATTGCTCTTTGGGACCTATAAATGGGAATGATCCCTTCTTGTTACATGTAATGTAAAGGTAATGTAAGAAATCTCCCTCCATCAGTGGAAATATATAACTCTGTTTCATAGTTAAAATGCAACTGAAATTTAATAAACTATACAAAGTAAGATAGTTTGAAAACTATATAATACATATTAAACCCAGACTTACGCTACAGATGCGGCTGTTTTCGGTCAATTCCCAGAGGGCCAGCAAACGGCTAAAAGAAATTCACTGTTTTTTTTTCAGTTGCTCGTCGCGTGAAAACCAAAAAAGAACAAGTTTTTGAGTTCATGCTGTTTGTCGTATGTGTTGTTGCAATTCTCTACTAAACACTTCTTTGATATTTCTTTATAATTACCAAACCACAGATCAATTTCAATTTTGTTCTTTGCGACTTTGTAAAAAAAAAAAAACATTCGAATTGAGAGTGCATTTGAGTGAAGTCACCGGAAAGCGCATACATTGAATTTGGTGTCCAGAATAATTAAATGATTTGTGATTGGGGAACTTGTTGCCAGTTAGGCATTTCACGGCGAAACTCTCTCTCTTTTGCTCTTCAACAAAACTTGAAAATAATAGTGCCAGTACCTGTCAACTTGTTTGTATTTAATTATTGAATTATTTTGCTTGTTTCAATGAAAGTATGATATCTCGAAACCTTATTCAAACAGATAATGGTGTCTACTACCTGGAAAAACCTGGAATTCTCAGGGAATTTTATTCAACCTGGAAAAAAACTGGAATTCTCAGGGAATTTTGGCCACACTCAGGGAAATAATCTAGAAACAGTAATTCATGGCTGAATATGTTCACGATTAA
Source organism: Aedes aegypti (assembly GCF_002204515.2). Lineage (NCBI taxonomy): Eukaryota > Metazoa > Arthropoda > Insecta > Diptera > Culicidae > Aedes > Aedes aegypti. The sequence goes on from NC_035107.1 coordinate 15,068,130, forward strand.
CTATTTCGAAACTATTTTTGCACACTTTATTTAATATAAAAAATCTTCGTTTCAAAATGCTTCTTGAACGATTCAGTTCATTAATAAACTTGGACGTTTTCCGTGAAATGCTTTCAAATAATTCACCATATATTTGTCATAAAGTACTAAAATCATGGATTACTCGTAGTTCCGGAAAAAAATATGTTTGTTGCAGGTTATGAATCTGCATGATTAAAGATTTCAAAGGTAGCAGTAATATTATACAGCTTAACAAATGTTATCTTTGTTGCGTGTCTCAAAGATCAAATCATGTGAATTAGGGGTTGATGAATTTGAAGCTGATTTCGAAAATGTTGCAGCACATTACAATGTTGAGCTACGGATCCTCAAAGTAGTATTAAATGCTGTTTTTCAATGTTGAAAGTTTAACTATGATTGGTAAATAGTGATCTAACCCATCGATAACCATCAGAATAGGATTATGTATGATTCAATTTTGAATGCACGAATAAATGTTGAATAAATCGATTTTTTATTAACATGCCGCCATCGTCACACAAAATTATTCGTTCCTTTTTTATATGGCAAGACACCATGCTTTTCTAATATATCAACAAATAACTTTTGAGCTTCGAAAGTATTATGAAATTCGTAGAAAAGTATTCTCTTACACATTAATTTGAATTCTGTAGTAAACTAAGCAAATAAATCCTTATATAAGCCGGTTCTTGCATGTAACTTGACTGTAGTCGTTAAACAATGCATTTTAACACCTAATATCTCAAAAACTAGAAAATATTTTTGAAAACGGCCATGGTTTCAGTAACTCTAATTTAAGTAAATAGCAGTATTTTGATGCTTGAAACAAAGAAAATGTTCCGAAGTGTAATTGTAATGATTAATTCACGTACACACTAGTAAAAAGAATACTTTTTAATGAAACTTCTGAATAGACCTTTTTCGTCAGATCTCAGCCCGATCTCAGAATATATTTAAAGCATTCCTGTTGTTCGTAGGAATTCTAATGAAATACAAAAGAAAAAACATTTAATGCCCTCTGCAGAGTTGGTAAACCTCTCTTTTAAGATATTTGGTGTCTATTTCAATGCAAGTCTTGAAAAAGTTGAAAAAGGAAGATCTCTAAAGTCTCTGTTTTGAACAAAATGGTCTCTAAAGTCACTATATTCATTATATTGCTTGCAGTTAATCCTGATGCAAAATTATACACAGTAACATTCAGAGACTATAATGCGACTACTCAACAGGCTCATCTAGATTTTGTTCTCAGATCCCTCGAGGAAAAGCTTCAAGAAATATCCCAGTAATTCCAAGAGATTTGATCTGGAATACTTTCAAAGATGTTCTCTAGATTTTTTTTTTTGTAGAGTTCTCTCTACCAATTATCCCAAAAATTCATCCAGCGAATTTTCAAAGGATGCTTAAAGGACTTTCTCCAGATTGTGCTCCCGTAATTTCTTAATTTATGTCCTTGATTTATTTTTTCGAAAACTATCCCAAACTATACACTAATTCTTCAATCGATTCCTCTAGTTATTGCTCTAAAGAATTTTACAAAGTTTCATATACAGAAATTTCTTCAAGGAAGAAATTGTTTTGAAGAAATTCGCTTAGATATTTTCCCAAGGAAACCCACAAGAAATCCTACGCTCTTTCATGTAAATTCCTTTAGAGTTCATCCATGGTTACTTCCTGGAATCGTTCCAACAGTTTCTCGAGGTCAATCGAGGTAATCTATTGGGAAAAAAGGATTTCTCAATAAACTCGATCGCCGATTCGTCATAATGCTTCTAGGAGTTTCTTCAGTATTTCATCCAAACGTTTTCCAATGAATTTCTCGAATAAAATATCCTTGGAATCTTCTAAAGTTCATTCAAGGTTCCACACCAGCTAACACCACTGCAAATTTTCCAGTAATTACTCCGATCATTCTCATATAAACTTCTTTGAGAATTCCTTCCGATGTTATTCAAGGAATTAGAATTCTGAAAATCCTACGGGTAAGCTACTCGATTGATTTTTGTTTTCAATATCTTAACAATTGATCTAGGAAATCTTCTAAAGTGCCCAGGAGTTCTTTCAGGGATCCTTGTTCATCAAGAGTTATGTACTTTAAACCATACACAAACTTCATCGGAGTTTACTTTAGGTTTTCTTCTAAAATATTACTCGTCCAGGTTTTTATCAAAGATTTATTTAATAATATCTGAAAATTTTCATGAAATTTCTTTAGAGATATTCTGTTAAAAATACCTGAAAAAATATTCGAAGACTTACTTGGGAAATATCTCAAAGAATTACTGGAGTAATTTCTTGAGAAATCTTAGAAGGAATCTAGGATACATTCAGAAAGTATCCACAGAAAAATTTCAACTTGAATATTCTTAAAAACAATGTTGTAGGAGATTCTAAGAAAGACCCAGAGGTGCTTTCTGGAGAAGATACTGTTTTTTAGATGTTCCAAACGGGTATTTTTGGGAGTGCCCAGAAGGAAGCGATGGAAGAATCTTTGGAGGAATTCCTAATGAAATCTCTGAGGTGTTTTTTATGGTTCTCCTTCGAAAAATCCATATTGTATTCTTGAGGTTTCTAAAATGAAATTGTAGAGGGAATTCCTTGGAAAATAATGACTAAAGAACTAATGAAATCTTTGTTTTTTGTTAAAGTGTTTTGAAGCCATTTAAGACCTACTGTTAGAAATGAGTTCAAATTCATTTAAACTTTATAATTCGATAATCCTCAGTATTTAAGAGTTTTTCTTGAGCCTGGAATTTTATGCTATGACCTGGAAACACACTTGCACTCAAAATAATCCAAACGTCATTGTTACGTGAAAACATACGTGGTTTTTTTCCATCGCACTTTTCACGTAGCTCTTACGTTAATCATAGGTAGCCCAGAATGAACGCATGAACTTTTGAACTTCGTTCATTCCACCGGCGCTACATGTAAGAGCTACGTGGATTTTCCGGTAGCCTTTACGAAGCGTTTCAATAGGACCTAGATGGTATTGCATTAAATTAACTAGAATAAAGACCAACCTTATCTCTAATAGGCTTTGGAAGAAAACTAATTCCCAATTGGAAAATGTAAACAAAACTAAAAGATTGTGATATTTTTATATTCAATCTGAGCATTGTCAATCTTGTTTCCCAAATGTAGTGAGTTTGTTCTGTTTTGTTGCAGCCTTCGCGTGCTATAATTGATAGAGGTTATAAATCAGGTGTAAAATATGAAGTAACGCAGGGGTTCTTCGATATTCAAAACATATTTACCTTAAAATCAATCTAACACAGGATTTAAAGTTCAGCAGCTTCTGAAGTTCTGCAAAAATCAAGCGGGCGCCATCTTAGGATTTGCGCTCAACACCGAATGTATGCTGATGTCAAAATGAACTTAGGCACCTACGTGAATTTCACGTAAGTGCGATAGGTAACCTCAGTAACAATTACCGATTCATTATTTGATGGTTATGAACGGCTTAGTGATCTTTATGTTAGTCAGGTGAAGTGGAGGCAAAATGAATTTGGAATGATCTACGTGATTTTTCACGTAGCAATGACGTTTGGATTTTTTTGAGTGTGGCCTGGCGAATGTTTTAGATTGTAATTTTTGTCCCAGTAGAAAGTTATCATCGTCCTTATTCGCACTTTATTGTAAAATCTAACAAAGATCGGCTGAGTGTTGCGTGATAGTCCAAAGAGATCGATGTCATTAATTAAATCTCGACTTCAAAACATTCAGAAAGATAAAAAATGAGGTTTTGAAAATTCAACGTATAGTCAACTACCTAGTAACAATAACGATGGCCAAAACTCTTAAAAAAATATCCTCAAAGAAATATCTGGTTGGTTTTTTGGTATATTTTTGATTCCTGTTTGGTCTATTTTTTCGTCGCTAAAGTTAAGAAATTCAGTAGATAATAGGTCTGAGTTCAGTACTAAATTGCATAGACTAAAGGTTGATTAGGATTGATTCCAAATCCTTCGTGAAATGACTGAGTTTGTACTCGTAATACTACATTTCACACATCTCCCACACGCTGCAAACACATACGACAGGAAGTGCTGAGTAATTGCAAATTAACAATCCTAATTAGCTTCACTAGCGCGCACCGGCGAATCGAGCGATACTACATTATTCTCTGGTCTTATATCTTGTATCATCAGTGTAGGGGTGATCGGGGCAATATGGGCCGCCTAAGGAAAACGCCATGGAAGGCATAGAAAAACAGCAAAAATTAGGGTTTAAATGCAAGTGACTTGTACTATAAAATGTTATCTTCCATGTTACGTCGATAATTAATGTTAACATCAACTTGCAAATTTTTACAGGAACTTTTTGGAAAACTATGTTCTTCTACGTGGTCACCAACCATATGGGGCATTATGAGCCACCCTACGGGGCAGTATGAGCCACCTCATTCAATCGCATGATTTTTATTTAAAACAGTATAGAGAAGAGTTAGTGGTGAAGAGTACATTATTGGAAAGGAAATTGTATTAGCTTTGCTTGAAATTATTGATTCTAGCGGCTTATTTTTTAAAGATACATAATACATAGTAAACAGACCATGTTATACTAGTACTAAATTGCGATACTTGGTTCAATGTATTTTCTAGCAAAGTGTTCCACTTGTAATGGTGCATAAAGATCACTATGCAGTAAAAAAAATAATCTGGTATATTTAGGCAATGCACTTTTATGTTCAAAACATCGTTTGGTTTGCTTAAATCTAGATGGCTCATTTTGCCCCGCTCCTTCACCTTGAAAATAATATATTGTTTTTCAATAATTTTGTTTACGAACAAGTCTAATTTCGCTCACTAACTGTTCATTATGATCAGAAGTTTCAATGGATTGGTAAAATTTACCAGAATTATGAATATAATTGTCTTATAGGCTTAATTAAAAACAGCCAAAATTATAAGCTTTTAATGACGAAGGACAAATTTGTACATTTTTGTAAATATCTTGAGTTTCAAACGAATATTCTTACGGTTTTTATTGTGGTGGCTATTTGAGGCATCCTTTAGCAGATCATAATGACACTAGACATTAAAACACTGTTTTGAGGTCAAAACCGGGGTGGCTCATATTGCCCCGTATGTTCATATTGCCCCCATTGCCCCTATATCATATATCCCAGTATATCAGCAGCATCAGCTTCCACCAGAAGTGTTTCTTCTTCGTCACACTAACAGTCTACTATTTTCTTCCTTTCCCCCTACTAGGTCACCCAAAGATGCTAACAGCCACATTTGAGCTCGAGCAGGAGGATGTAAGTCCAAACAATATTTTGGAGCCACAGCAGCAGCAGAAGCAGCTAAAAGAAAAATCCGACCTAACAACATCGGTTAAGCAGCAGCAACAACAACGAGAGGAGAGTAATCGAGTAACGACAAACCACGGCGCCGATTCCGAGCGAAGACGGACCGCCGAGAATCGGAAGTCGCTGTTCTTATCGCCCCTCGGCTGTGGATGGGGTTTCAACCGGCAGCGGCAGCAGCAACCGGAACAACGTTCCCCACCGGTTCGACAATTTCCATTGATTAAACTAAAACGGCGTTACAAGGACAAAGAAAACAGTGTCAGAAGTCAGAAGGAGGAACCGTTGGAAAGCAGTAGCAAATCAGAACGTGAAGAGGTTCCGACGAAGAAGAGATCCTTGTTGGAACAAGTAGAGGCAGATATCCAGAGACGGTTGAAGGCGAGTATCAGCGAGGAGAAGTCACGGAAGCGGAAGTTTGGCTGCCTGAGTTTGGTGGCTATCGGGCAATCCGAAAGCAAGAAAAAGAAGAAACAAGAGGTGGAGAGTGTTGTGCAGGTGGAGAAACCGGTGGTTGAAGAGGAACCACAGGAAGTGATCAGTCAAGGTTCGAGCGGAAGTCTTTCCGTGAAAAGCAGACTCTCGTCGTCGCAGCAACAAATCGACTGGGATCAGGCGGAGGAAATAAGCATTGACTCTTCAACGGAGGACGGACCAGAGGAACCAGTCAAATCCGTCTTCGATTTCGACTCATTGTTCGAAGATACCAAGGTTAAACCTCCTCCGATCAGGACCTACAGTGGTTGTTCCAGTTCGAGACTTTCTCTGTCGAAGAACTTTCTTCAGCAGCAACAACAACAGCAGCAGCAAGTGTTGAATGTGCCTCAAACAGCAATCGTAGCACAGGAGGAAGCGTCCCGAACAGACAAACTCGCCGGAGGAGGTGGTGGTGAGGACGACATGTCCATTCACCATCAACAGCGCTTTAATCTACTGTCGTTGTACAACAGTGTGAGCAGCACTAGTAGTAGCGTCAACTATCAGCAGGATTTTGTGCCGGCCTCCTCGTACCTACTGCTGGCGGAGGAGTCCCAAACAATGTCCGCTCATCCCCACTACACCCGTAGTAAGGTCAACTCAATGCAGAGCAGTCGCCTGACGCTGAACTCTGCCACCGATATGGCCATTACGGCGTCAATGAATGAACTCCCTAGAAGTAAGGTAAGCAGTTTGCAAGGCCGGGTGGACACGGGAACCGCAACGGAACTGGCTATCGCCCAATCGTTGAGCGAAGACCAACAGAACCTGCTGAACTCGGTTGCCGCGCCGGCAACTCCGGCCAGTATAGCCGCTGCTGCCAACATGAACAACTCGTTGGCCACCTTGTGCAACATTGGTAACTCGTGTTACCTCAACTCGGTGCTGTACACGTTACGCTTTGCGCCGAACTTTATCCACAATCTGCACCATTTGATTGTAGACACGGACAGTGTCTACCAGAGGCTAAACCAAAACAAGCTGAAATCCTCATCCCTCGGACGGAACATTCCCGGGCTGCACAACCCTAGTGGACGCAGTTGGAGCAGTAAGGATCTGGCATCGCTCGGAAGCTCCACAACCACCACCAACTCCTCATCGTCAACCGGTTCCGGAACGACCACGGTCGGGGTCAATGGAACCGGCAGTGGCGGTGGTGGCGTCAGTGGCATCACGCTGCTCTCCCGGGAGGAAAACTTTCCGCCGAAAAGCAATCGCCAGGTGGTGACCGAGCAGCTACATGAACTGTTTCAGAACCTGCACCGGAATGAGGACATCGAAACGCTGGAACCGTTTCACGCGGGGAACATCCTGAGGGCCGTGCAGGACGTCAGCTCGACGTTCGAGGGCAACCAGCAGCAGGATGCGCACGAGTTTCTGATGTGTGTGCTGGACAGCATACGGGAGTCGTGCCAGGCGCTGATTAGGACCATCACCGATCATCCGGATGTGCTGATTAGTGCGTAAGTAGGGCCGAATGATTGAACTGCTATCAGGGGTGTTGACTATCTGGGACTAGCTTGAAAAGTCGGAGAATATTTCCGATCTGGAAAATCAGAAAAAAGATAGATATTTGAGGTCAGGGAAATTTTCTATCAAAGCTTTATCGCAATGATCCCGAGCGTCAGAGTGCTGATTTACTCGCATCTGTCGCGCTCACGGGTAATCGAAGCTGAAGTGATTTGTGAACGTGTTCGGAGCTGTACAGAGACAACTGTGCTTTTGGAAAAAAACTGCTTCCCCTCTGAGATTTATGGTTTTCGAGGGTTAATGACTACAAACTGATAGTTTACTATCGACTTTGGTCATACAACTTCTGTTGTCTGTAAAAACCATAATAAGTCACACCTTGCTCGGTTACTCGCGAGTAAACGTCCCCAAACTTGTTACACTCGTGAACAGCTTCGTGATGCGAACTTTTACACCACTGATTATAGCGCATCATTTTTAACAAAAATGTGTCAACGCCCTAGATAGGGAGCAGCACTTTTGATTTACTTCGGCTGTGGGGTTTTTTGAAAGCTACTGAGTTCATATTTGACTACCATATGCGAAGTTTCAAACAATTCGGCCGAGCAAAACCCTATCCATGCGAGAGTGAATCATGGAAGTGCCCGAGAAGCTCTGCACCCTATGCCATGTGTTTCTTATGGTCCCCAATGTTATGGTACCACTGCAGTATCTTCCTTTTCCAATTATGCCAAACGACTTATGAGTTTGGATTTTTATCCAAATAACCCGATCGAACCATATTTGGAGGACGTAACAGTTCGTGAATCATAACAGTTCGTGGCACATCGCATTTGGAGTGCCCTATGAATGTTGGTATTCACTCTCTCGTATGGTACGTGATGAGAGAACGTTCAAGAGCTGTAACTCTCATAGACGACAACAATATCGACCCATTTGGGAGATTTATGTTTTACTTAAAACTGGTAACAACTTCCATGTTTCTGGTAATGCAGCCCTAAGCAACTAAATTATAATTGTGCTTTCGAAAGCACAAACAAAGTTGAAAATCGTAAAATTTGACATCCACATTGATATTCCACCGCACATGTTCCTAATTGGCCACTTCCCCCAGGGCACCTAGAACCCGCTATAAATTGGTCAGAGCATCTAATGGTTCTGAATACTTTCCCGGAAGCATCATCTTAAAATTTGCCCACTTGGATATAGTTCCGGTTGATATATACATGATTGGAAATACAAACGTGACTGATCATGTTTTCCGGAACAAGTTTTACGGAAATGGCCATATTTCGGAAGATTTCCAACGAATCTTATTGCGTCCACCTACAATCAATCTTCGATTACATCTAGTTTCTTGGAAAAATGCAGAGGCGTCGCGTCCGCATGTGCAACATGTGCACTGCACAGGTGGAAACTCGTTCATTCTGACCACCTACAATATGTACTACTTTTGAAATATAATTCAATAATTCTCTTAACATATTTTAGACCATTTCAATTATCTCTTTAATGAATAGCTTTATTAAACGCAATTTGTTGTTAAAATGTTGCTATGCAAATGAAATGCAAAAGGCAGTTCCATGCGACGTGCGAACTGAGACCTAATTTTCTCCACGCACCCAGCTAGATGCATGCTGCGCAACACTTTGTTCTATGCTACACGTTGCTGCTGTGACGATGAAAACCAACGCGTGCACTCCCATCGGTAAACGCGCTGCCTTGTATCGTACACGCAATTCTGTATATGTGGTAGAAAGCTTTTTGAACTACAAATGTCAGTGTGTAAGTAGCCAAAGCGTCAACTCTGGCCAGTGCAAACTCTTGCTACATCACGAATTCGATCGGTGCGAGCATGCGGATAGGAGATATAGGAGAGAAAACAAACCACAAGAGAGATGCATTTTGCTTGCTCTTTTTTGGCATTCGCGTCTTCAGCATCACCACGCAGGCGTGATTTTAGGGTGGCTTACGGTGAGAAGTTTTTTAAAGTTGGCACGCAGTACTCGCGCTGCAGTTTTTTTTGTACGATATTGGTTAAATACAGTTTTGATTCAAATTCAATTCAGACTCATATTCTGAACTGCCGGTTTTTGTATGGCGATTTGCTTAAAATTCGCTGAAATATGTCATCAAATTGTCAGAGTTGAAATGACAGTCATTTGGAAATGGAATTCAATTTAAATGTATATATTATATATATTACAATATAATTGTACCTGTTTATATATTACAAGCTTTAATAATTCTCTAATTTGATGGTAGTCAAACAAGCTCAGATAAATTTAATCGTTAAGTTGTTCATTTAAATATGATATATTCGTGCTGTACACCATGGTCAATATATTCTTTCCTTTGATATAATTTAATTGAATCAAGGATAATCCTATCTTGCAGTATTTCATTGCACTCTGGTAATATTACACTAATGTAGAACAGCTTGTTTGATGAATTAGAAAAATGAATTGCTATGATATGTGATGAAATGCCCGTTGAAGTCGTATTTTGTACTAAAACGATTTTTTTTGTCAATTTTTAGAAGTGCACAGGTTGGTTATTAGGTCACGCGACGCCTCTGGAAAAATGTTAGCATCCATAGAACGTCACACCGCACAAAATTACAAGCGACATAAAAAAGGTGTTTTGGACATGACCTAGGAAAATCCGGAACCACTCCGGTGTCCGGTGGCCAATATGCATGGCTAATCAAATCCCTGAAACTAAACCAATTTTGCCATCGAATGCTTCCAGATGCATCCAATTTCATCCATTTTTCAAAAAATTATGAGCATTTGAATTTGGGCAAAATTTTGCCTATCTAAATCATTTTGCCTATCCCCTGTACTATTCCCTCCTTTCACTTCTCCGGTAGCTGTTCTGTATCCCAGATCCTGGCTATCAATCGGTGCAGACAAGTGGCCAACCTGTCCGGGCCCATTTTAATAAGTTCCGCTCTAATACCATCTTTTTCAGTTGCTTTGTTGTTCTTGAGCTGTATGATAGCATCCTTAACTTTACCTATTCTGGGAGTTGGGACGTCTCCCTCATCCGCCGTGTACTGATGAAGCCATTCCTTCTGCTGTCTTGGTCTTTCTCTTCTGCGCCATTTAGGTGTTCGTCGTATTGCTGCTTCCACCTTTCAATCACCTCGCGTTCGTCCGTCAAGATACCTCCAGCCTTATCCCGGCACATTTCGGCTCGCGGCCATGGGCGTAAATAGCCAACAGACTTGAGGGGGGCCACGCACAGTATTTCGATCAGCCGAAATCGTGAACTTAATTCTGTAGCACCTTTAAACGTGATTTTTTCGGAATGGTGTCTTCGGACGAAAATTTTCTAAAAATATAGCGCATATATTGACGGTAAATGTTAGTTCGCAACTTTGCCACGGGCGGCGCTGCGAAAATATTTTTTTGGAAATGACGATCTTTAAATATGATGTCTTCGGCAAAGTTGTAGATAATTCAAATACAAACAACTTTGCCAAAGACACCTAGTGTGTATTCAGCCGCATTTCCAAAATACGGGAGTATTTTATGAACAACCCCCTAAAACTAGTTTTTCTTCGATATTTTGAAAATACGAAGTTTCCGGTAGCAACAATGTTCTACAAAATTATGTAAACATTCAAAATGAATCATTCTCTAGAAGACACTAGTCTTCTAAAGATCAAGGAATAGCAGTTATAACCGTTTAAGTGCAAAAATCAGTTATTTTTGGGGTCCGTGTATTTATTCGGGTGGCAGCTGGTGGCAGATGAAACCAAGTAGGGTTAAAAATACATCATTAGTAGTTGTTAATGTCGATAGTGTCATTAGTATCCACGAGTATCCCTTTTACTTAGAGGAAGTTTCATCAATGACTCTTATTACCCTGAAGTACTTAGTTATGTGATGGGTAGAGGGCTATGTGACTCCAAACTTCTTCTTTTTCTTCTCCTTGACACATTCTTCATCTTTATACACACACTCAATAGGTTCCAAACACTTTTATGAAGAAAGTTTTCAATTTGTCTTTACAAAATGACTCGTCATACAACTATTTTTCGCTTGCAGTTTTAGCTATTTTTCGTACATAGACACTATAGTAAGTGCAAGCTATGCAAATTTGGTGAAATATTCTGTCGAGAAAAGAATAAATCATTGAATCACTATCCTGTGAATCAAATCAGTGTTTAAATGTTAACGCAGTTATATGGTTGCAACACTCATTAACAAAATGATCTGATATTAAGGCACTTGCCTGATTTTGGTTTTGAATTTGATAATCACTTAATTTGCTACTCACTGTATCGTTCTTGCACGTGTCATGTAGTAAACACTAGCCTGCTAGTTTATCTTGTTGGTCTTTTAGTGCTATTATTCGACCAATTTAACGTGTCAGCTGTATAATGTTAATACGCAGAGCGAATTAAAGTGTTATCTGGTTACTTGGGATGTACGAAAAAACGCAAAAATCTCAAATGAAAAATAGTTGTAGGGCGAGTCATTTCGTAAAGCGTCTTTTCAGGAGATTGAGAACTTTCTTCAAAAATGTGTTTGGAACTTATTGGTTGTGCGTAATGATGAAGAATGTGTCAAGAAGAAAAAAAGAAAAAGTATGGAGCCACATAGCCCTCTACCCATCATATAACTAAGTACTACAGGGCAGGGATGGGAAATGTACTGTAGCAAACATTTACCACCTCGACATTCACATTTTTCTACACGACCATCAAAATCCAAAGCAAACCATGACAGTTCAAAACAAAAAAATGTCACGGCTCTTCAAAACTGTAATCTTCTTCATCCCAAAGTTTTTCAAACCCGAATGCGAAATGACTCAAGCACAGTGGTGACGCGAGTTTTGCGGTTTTCGGGGTTTTGCATTTTTGCTCGATAAAGGCAGCATTAAATTGAATTTGTTTATATGTATCGCAACGGAATGATTGTGCTTTTGCTATTAGCGCTAATAGATTTCAATTAGTTTAAAACACAAGCGAAATATTAGCGATTGAATTATTTAACATTTTTTCCAATCATTCACCTCGAGATGGCTGCCCGAAAACGGTCATAGAGGAGAGACAAAAACAGTCAAGCAGTGTGTGAACCGTTGGCAGCGAAACACCTGATGGTATTGATGCTGCTGCGGCTTTGTGTTTTGGTTGACTGGCAGAATCGATGAACTGTGGTAAATAGTGGTCACAGTTCCCAAGCCTGCTACAGGGTAATAAGAGTCATTGATGAAACTTCCTCTAAGTAAAAGGGATACTCGTGGATACTAATGACACTATCGACATTTACAACTACTAATGATGTATTTTGAATCCTACTAGGTTTCATCGGCCACCAGCTCCCACCCGAATAAATACACGGACCCCAAAAATGACTGATTTTTGCACTTAAACGGTTATAACTGCTATTCCTTGATCTTTAGAAGACTAGTGTCTTCTAGAGAATGATTCATTTTGACTGTTTACATAATTTTGTAGAACATTGTTGCTATCGGAAACTTCGTATTTTCAAAATATCGAAGAAAAACTAGTTTTAGGGGGTTGTTCATAAAATACTCCCGTATTTTGGAAATGCGGCTGAATACACACTAGGTGTCTTTGGCAAAGTTGTTTGTATTTGAATTATCTACAACTTTGCCGAAGACATCATATTTAAAGATCGTCATTTCCAAAAAAATATTTTCGCAGCGCCGCCCGTGGCAAAGTTGCGAACTAACATTTACCGTCAATATATGCGCTATATTTTTAGAAAATTTTCGTCCGAAGACACCATTCCGAAAAAATTACGTTTAAAGGTGCTACAGAATAAAGTTCACGATTTCGGCCGATCGAAATACTGTGCCACGGTTCCTTCTCATGAGAGATAAAAGGCGTAAAGGATTTAACTTAACCAAGCATGGGAAACATTCACTCGAATATTGCGAATATTGATTCTCTCGCTCACATCCACAAGCGTTCAAGAATGAGATTGCCGTTTCACCGACCAAGCTGAGTGTTTCAATTTCTAATGCGCTTTCTTCTTGTTCGCCGAGCGATAAGTTAGACAAAAACGACAACAGAATGATTCACTACCGACTCCTTGTGCCGAAGGCATCCGATTGCTGCAGCGAATGATTCTTTACATTCCGATTCCGCACGAGTGGCATTCGTATTTGAGAGCTGAAGAGCGTTCACTGACTGGTAATACACAAGGCGAAATGTTTCAGTGAACGCAAAATCTGTACATTTCGCAAGAAGCTTTCAGTGATCGAATGGCGAACGCGTTCTTTCGTGTCTCCAACTCAAGAGAGGATAGGTGCTCTCTCCGCTCCGTATATCTTTTCATTTTCGGTTTATCTCAATCGTTTACGATTCGTCGGGATTTCGCTCACCCTAGTAGCGTTCGGCAGTCATTGAACATTCGGTGGCAGCAGATACTTTGCAGATATTTTATCGGTAGCGTTCGGGTGAGTGAGTGAATTTTCCCATGCTTGAACTTAACAATGATTGTTTCGATAATATTTGTGAACCGATTATAGTAGTGCACTTTCATACAGAGGTAGATCAAAACCCAAAAATCGTCCAAAACCGATTGATCAATTTTCTTAGATACCAAATGTTACTTTTATCTATAAATCTATTTTTTCGCTTTATATTGCCAAGATGACGTATTCAACCCAATCCTATAGATCTCGAATAGAATACAAGGATTTAAAAGTAGACTATAATCAGGATTTACCTCTCCAATATGATTTGAACTAGATTTTTTGCAGTTATAAACCAAGATAAAGATTTATATGTATCAGTTCAATGAAGGTTCAAGATCAATGTGAAATTCAAACCTCTTGATGCCGACAAGTCAAAAAAACCCAAGCCCATGAAAAAAATGCTTGCTAGTTTGAAAATATGGACTATTGTTGCTCAGCATTTCTGTAGCGAACGATTCATTTCTCTTAACTTCTCGAAACCTAAATTTGAACATAGGATTGAATAATACCTTTTTTACTAGAGTTAAAAACTACATTGAAAGATTGAAGGTTTTTTTGTATTCAAATAAAGCTGTCGTCAGCAAATTCGTACGATAACAGTTGTTTGAAGAAAGCAGGATGGAAGATATTGTGCTCTCATGGATTTATTAATATTTAATCAGAATGAGGTAGGGCAAAAGTCCATCCTTAGTGATATGATCAAAATTTTCATAAAAACAATAGTACTTGAAAAGAAATAAATACCATACAGTGAACCTTCAACATATTTGCAATAATTTCGCTGATTGTCCTAAACGAACTTTTGCACCACCGGTGGGGCAAAAGTTCGCTGGCCGACAATTTTACGACACACATATTTTTTACCAGCCATAAACTAATGATAAACTATGATAAAAACACACTAATTTTTCATCACAAAACTGTCCAAAGCCTTAACAGTTTTTCGCAAAAATAAGTGAAAATGTGAAATATTGTGACTTTTTTCGCATGATAAGGCAAATTTCGCTAAACTTGAAGATAATATGTGAATTTGAGGTAATTTGTAAATTTCTCTGCGAGCTTAAATGGGTCGAATTTTTCCCCGCTGATTCGAACTTTTGCCACACTATGGGCTAAAAATTGATTCCCAGCAATTATGTAGTAACTAATACACCTCAAAGCTTCCTTATGATGCCTTAAAAAGCCCTTACAAAAAAAATCAATTTATTTTTTTATTTTTATGCAATAAAAGCTAGATATAATTTTCCAAATCTTAATCGATTTTTATGATATTTGTAGTGAAAGTCTCTTACTATGGCATTTATGAACTATGATTTGATTTGAGCTAGAAATCTTAAAAATAAAATCTTGTCCCACTCGAACTTTTGCCCCACTCTCTCTAGTAATATTCAATTTTGGGCAACTGAAAATCGAATAAATAAATCCGGGCGGTCTTAAAATATAAATGTACGACTGAGAAATATATATTTACTGAAAAATACATAAGCTCATGCTTGAAAAACAATCAGTTTCTATACAGTAGATTTACATAGATGTAAGTAAATGTCGCCTAACAAACGGCTGTTGGACTTGGTAAAATAAGGAATCTGAGCCAAGAGAAATTTTAGAATGTTTTGTGATTTTACATGCATAAAAATGTAATGTTAGTGTAACTTACAGAAAATTGATTGCAGTTAGGCTTTTTAGATTAGTTCAAACTTGCAATAAAAACATAACAAAGCAGTACATCATCGATATTTCGTCATTAATCTAGGAACAAGATTTATTTATTTTTCTTACATATAACGCAACGTCTTCTATTTACAGAAATTTTAAATGAATGCATATATATTTAAAACGAAAAAACATCTTTGAACGGAATTGATGTTGGGACGGACCTGGTGTAGCGGTTAGAACACACGCCGAAGACCTGGGATCGAATCCCATCCCGGAGATAGTAACTTATGACTTTAAAAATTGTAGTGGCGACTTCATTTGGAAGAGAAGTAAAGGTCCCGAGATGAACTAGCACAAGGTTAAAAATCTCGTTAACAAAGACAAAAAGAAAAAAAATGATGTAATATCCATACAACCTACGTAAGACGCCAAAACATGTTGAGTAAGAAAAATTAATAAAAATAAGTAAAAAAGGTTATGTTATTGTAGAAAAAATAAAAGCGTGTCTAAAAACAATCTTCAAGGTTTTACGTTTTTTCTACAGAAACAAATAGCAACATGGTCTTATATATTTTTCAATCTAATTACTTCAGAAAATTTTTGTCAATATAACATTGAAAAAAAAAAAAATAATTGCGACATCTACGACTTTACACGGTTCGATGTTGTTTTTTTTTTCTATGAATCCGGCACTCTATTACTATACGTAAAGGGATTTCAATGTTCACAGTTTTGCTGTCACATTTGAATGCAACTGCTTCACTGTCGTCTACTTAACAGCAGTTCATATCTGTTCCCGACGTTTCAGAGACAAATTTATCGAATGACTCATAAATTTTAATATGAAACATTAAAAAGTTCGCAAAAAATGTATAGACACAAAAGTTTGCTTGCTGCACCATTGTTTATATTTGAGATTTTTTTTTGAGAAACTTCATCATAACTTTCATACACAAACATTTCCCAGTAACAACGATTCGTTCTAGATAATTGATCACAACATATCACAGCTTGTTTTAAAATATGA
This sequence comes from Aedes aegypti, assembly GCF_002204515.2. Taxonomy (NCBI): domain Eukaryota; kingdom Metazoa; phylum Arthropoda; class Insecta; order Diptera; family Culicidae; genus Aedes; species Aedes aegypti. The sequence goes on from NC_035107.1 coordinate 15,084,548, forward strand.
AGAGACTTTGGTTTTCTAATTGACAATACCACTACAAATGGATCAAGCCAGTCCTGCTAATTCTAGAACATGCTTCAATGAATTTTACTATCGGGAAAGGGCAAAAAGGAAACAGTATGGCAGTAACAAAATAATTTTTAACATGAAGATCAGTAGCTATTTATCTAAGTACCACTGACACACAGCTCGATTTTGTTCAAAAAATGATCAAAAAAAATAAATAGTTTTGCTTAAAATTTTAGCTCCCTTGCACCTATAGTTAACCTATTGTTCCTATAGTAGCACTACTAAGAGAAACTATTTTGTTATCAAACAAAATAGTTGATAAATTACGAACTTTTTTTACATCAATCGAACGTTTTTGATCCACACTTCAAAGGAAAAATATAAAAGTTTTGTAAAAATACGGTTTTGATTTGTGTTTTGCCTATTCCGTGAGGCTAGTGCTACTATAGGAACAGAAATTAGGAATAGTGCTATTATAGACACATGTGTTCCTATAGTGGCACAAGCGATAATAAATACAAAAACATGAGTTTTCTTATGTTTCATAATTTTTCCACAAAGCCAAGATAAAAAGCTTTCAGATGATCTAAAAATAATCCCGCAGGCTTTAGTTTTAGATTTTATACGAATATTTGTTTTTAGCTATGCGGCTATTGGTACATCGACCCTATGTGATGTTTTCAAATCACATATTGCTATTGCCTGTCAAACAATATGCATTTAACGTGTTTAGTATCATAAGTGCATGGTTGATACTAAAAACTAGTTTTAACTATATTGTCATTTCTTCTCCATGTTTCCCCTGGCCCCTCCGCCTTTGCGGGATGCATTGAATTTCTTGTAGAACTTACGCGTTTCTTGCAAACGATACAGCTGCTCCATCTCTTCGCACTCCAACTCCTCCAGGCGGTGCTTTTTACCCCGGAATAGATGGGTTTGCGGTTTTCGCTTCTGTTTGTATCTTTCCACGTTTTGACGGGTGCCTTGCTGCAGCATAATCGCCCGCGCTGCTTAATAGCTGGTTTGACACTACTCCAGCAGTCCTCAAGAGGGGCTTCGGTGAGCTCTCCCTCTTTCGGCAACGCTGCTTTAAGGCTTTGCGCGCAATCATTTGCGACTTCGGGTAGCTTGAGTCCATCCAGATTGTACCGTGGCGGGCGTCGGTACCGAATGTTGTTCACAACGGAGAGTCGTTGGCGCACTTTAACCGTCACTAGGTAGTGGTCCGAATCGACGTTTGCGTCCGAAAAGTATCTTCCATCAATCAAAACGTGGTCGATTTGCGATTCAGTCTGTTGGGGTGATCTCCGGGTGTACCGATACGGGAGGCTGTGCTGGAAGTAGGTACTACGTATGGCCATGTTTTTGGAGGCGGCGAAGTCACGCAGTCTAAGGCCGTTTTCGTTCGTAAGCTGGTGAGCGCTGACCTTCCCTATAATCGGTCTAAATTCCTCCTCCTGGCCAACTTGAGCGTTGAGATCTCCGATGACGATTTTGAAATCATGGCTTGGGCAGCCGTCGTATTCACGTTCCAGCTGCGCGTAGAAAGCGTCCTTATCGTCATTGTCACTTGCTAGGTGAGGGCTGTGCACGTTGATTATGCTGATATTGAAGAAACGGCCTTTGATCCTCAACTTGCACATTCTGTTGTCGATGGGCCACCACCCAATCACGCGCCTCTGCATTTCGCCCATCACGATAAAAGCTGTGCCCAGCTCATGTCTGTTGCCGCAGCTCTGGTAGATGGTATAACCATCACTATACGTATGTACCGTCGACCCTATCCAGAAATCCTCCTGCATGCGGACCCTCAATATTTCGGAAAGAATGCGGGTACTTCCCAAGAAATTGAGAGACTTACAGTTCCATGATCCGAGTTTCCGTTAGTCCGTTTTCGATGCCTGGGTCTATGCCGATTGTTACGGTGCGAATTTACATTGTATGCTTCCTGTACTGACGATATTTACAGCTCGTCAGAGGACCATAGTGCGCAGCACTGTTTAGAGTCGATTATTAGCCGCCTCTGACATGGAGAACAGACGCTCAAATGAGCTACACCCTCCGTAGAGATGAGAAACTCAGATTATATGTAATGAACACCAATGTTATCGTTCAGATGTACGAAGTATTCTGGGGAATGATGCATTCAGGGGAATCAACTTATGGCGAACACTACATTCTGGGGAGTGGGAATCTGGGGAATGGTTCTCTGGGGAATGTTATAGAAATCGTTCAAACTACCATGCAGAAGTCTAATACCCTTTATTTTACAGGTGCCCCGCAGTGCCGGAGTGTATAGAAACGTTAGAACCGCAGCCGAAAAGCAGTACACCGTGGTCCTTCCGCTGGCGGAAGGATTCGGTGAAAACGTCCAAGTCGACGAGCAACGGAGGCGGTGGAAGCAGTGGAGCTACCACACTGCCAAAGGCCGCAGGATCTGTCGGTGGCACCGGTGGTGGTGGTGGAGATGCGTCCGACTCGTTGACCTCCCTCTTTGGCAAGACGTCTTCCGTGGCGGACGAACGCTTGGTGCGGGACCGGCTGCAGGCGCTCGGGTTGGATTTCTTCCGGGATGATTTCGAGGGCGTCACCGTGGCCAAGACCAAGTGTTTGGCGTGCGAAACGTGCACCGAGCAGAAGGAGACCATGATCGACATCGCGATTCCGATCGCGTCCAACGAGGTGTCCGATGCGGCCAAAAATCCACAACTGTTCTACCAGGTATGTTCGTTCATCTTTTGCGTCCATGAAAAAGATACCTTCCAATTTGAGAAAAATTTTGCTACGAATCTCTGAAAAAACGTGCTTTAAATCTCTGATAGAGATTCTCTCTAAAAAAAAACCTCCGAATCTTCAAAAGAGATTTGCCCCAAATCTCTTTAAATTTGAGGGTATTGGCTCTAAAACTTTTCTGATAATCATCAAAATTGGGGTACAAAAAAGGGATAATTTCGTTAGTAGCAAACCTCCGAATAATCGAGACCTTCCCCTTCCGTTACAGAACTCCTGCATCACGCGAGAGTACTTCCGCGGGGACAACAAGTACCGGTGCGAGGAATGCTGCGGCTACCGGGAAGCCATCCGGTCGATTTCGTTCGAGGTGCTCCCCCGGCAGCTAATTCTCCAGCTGAAGCGCTTCAACGGGGACATGGAGAAGATCAACAGCTACATTCCGACGCCGTTCGTGCTGCGGTGCTTCTGTGATACGTGTTTGCCAAAGCAGGACTGTGATAAGCCGCACATCTACCGGTTGTACAGTGTGATAACGCATGTGGGCGCGCGGATGTCCGTTGGCCACTACATTGCCTACACCAGTTCGCTCGATGTGCACGCCGAGTATCTCGGTTGTGGGAAGGACCGGCGGAAGCAGCTGTTCCTGTCCGGGGGCTCGCTGGATGGGCTGGCCGGGAGCGGTGTCAGCGGAGGCAGCGTTGGAAGCATCGCTTCGGCAAAAAGCAACAGCGAGAAGGGGCTGAAGAAGTTCTTCGGCGGGAAGAAGGCCTCCAGTGCGGGTGATATGAGCAAGAAGAGCAAAACGATTGCAGTCAACAAAATGATCAACGGGATAGAGAGTCTCAATCTAATCAACGGTTCCAGTACGGGAAGCAACAATTCGGTAAGTGAATCCTGGAAATCGTTATGCAGTGGAAAAAGCAGATTTGTAAAATTGTCCCATTTCGCCCTTTTTTTTATACGTAATTAAACCCATTAGATTGTTATCGGTTATTTACGACAAAAGATAACATTCTTTACTGTAAAATAGGTATTGAGCGCTTTGCTTGCCTATATTTTCATTTAATTTATACAGTAGAATTTCGTTCGTTGCACTACGTTTCAATTGGGCTCCCGTTAGGTGGGCTATAGCCACCAAATGTCACATTCTGACATAAACCGCAGTTTGTCAATGTTGGTAGCCCTGAATTTCTTTTATAATAGAGAATTTGAGATCTCAGAACTCAGCCCGATTAGTGGGCTAAAGCTTTAGTGCAACGAACAAAAGTTGACTGTAATTAAACTCCCGTGCAAACGTTTAGGTTCACCCCCTAAAAACCATACACAAGTGTTCAGTCCATATCTCTGTGATTACACGTACAATTAAAACTCTCTAAGCCATATTCGAAAAGCAAAGAGTTATTCTTACTTCGTATGTATTTTTCCAAAAACATTTTTTGAAAATTTTCACTTAAAGTTGTGACGTTTTTCAAAAAACACACTAACAAAACATAGCTAATTTCCTCAGCATTCGATCGACTAAAATTTTAAAACAAGGTGTCATTGAAATCATAATCTAATATTCTTTGAAGAGCACTCACGAAATTTTTGCTGAAAAATCTGAAAACTATTCAAAATCAATGAAACAGTCATTCAAGTCATCGTGCAAAAGGACATCCCTACACACTGCTCCTCTGGCATCACAACGACACGTTCTACACACTGTTGTGCTCTCTACCGCGATGGTACCGATATTCGATCCTGGAACATGCCGAAGGAGCTGGTGTTAGCCGATCCCACCTTCCACAAGTCTGAAGCAGTCGACCTGATAATCGAGGCTGAAGTGTACTTGGAGTTGATGATCGCCGAGCGTCAAATGAAATTAGGAGAGCCTGGTCCGATTCTGCAGAACACTCTGCTGGGCTGGATTGTTTCCGGAGGCGTTCAGGATGAATCTACATCTACACCAGTCGTATCCGCGTGCGCAACCGAGCAGATTGAAGAAGCATCGGCACGGTTCTTTGAGCTGGAATCGTGTCGCACCAACAGGACGTTGTCGTTGGAGGAGTCAGCGTGTGAAACATATTTCGAGAGAACGACGATGCGGGACGCAAGTGGCAGATTCGTCGTTCAGCTACCCAAGAAACAGTTCATGCTTGATCGCCTAGGAGACACCCTTCGCTTCATGGCACTAGAGCGAAGATTGAATGCCGATCCTGTCTCGAAGAAGATGTACAGCGAGTTCATCGACGAGTACCTCCGGAGGATGAGAAAGCCAATTTTCCCGCCGCTACAAATACGATCATCTACGATTTTTATGTTGACGATATGCTGAAGAGCGTCGACAGCATCGAGGAGGCAGCCCAGCTCTCGAAAGACTTGGTTCATGTTCTGAGCACTGCTGGACTCACATTAAAGGAAATAGAGCTCTAATTCTCGCGAACTGCTGACCCAAATCCCACCCTATCTGCGAGACGAACGCTCGTCTATGGACTTTGAACTTTCAAATCCCGCCGTCAAAGCCCTTGGAATCAAATGGGAACCCAGATCGGACATATTCCGATTCACTGCGCCTCAGTAGAATCCTGCTACTGAGTTCACCAAGAGAATCATCCTGTCCGATTTTGCGAAGCTCTCCGATCCGCTAGGCCTAGTTGGACCTAGTTTGGTTTCAGCGAAGGTATTCCTTCAGAAGCTTTGGAGATCGAAGTGTTCCTGGAATGATATTCTGCCCGACGAGCTTCAGAAATGGTGAAGAGAATTCCGAGGAAGTTTGGAAAGTCTCACTCATCTTCAAGTTCCTCGTTGGATCGCTTTCGGGAGCGATACAATTTCCGTGGAGCTCCACATGTTCTGCGATGCTTCCACGAAGGCTCATGGTGCTTGTATTTACCTGTGGTGCACCTCATTGGATGGCACGGTCTCCTCGTCGCTATTGACTGCGAAATCTCGAGTAGCTCCGCTCGAAGATCGAAGATCGAAGAAGAAGCGAAAGCAAGCCTCCATACCCCGTCTAGAACTGTCGTTTGCGCTTACTGGAGTATATTTGTTCGAGAAGGTCGTTCAAAGCATCAAAATCACTGCTCAACCGTACTTTTGGATTGACTCAACAATCGTTAAGTGCTGGATTGCAGCTCCTCCATCACGATGGAACATGTTCGCCAATACAGTGTCCGAAATTCGACACATTACTCGAGGAGGAATTTGGAATCATATTGCGGGACTGGAGAATCCGGCAGACGTCTTGTCAAGGGGAATGACTCCTGATTTTTCAGCAAATCGAAATGTGGTGGCAAGGACCACCGTGGTTGCACTTAGACAAATCTTAATGGCCGAGAACATCAACCCGGAGGATTTGGATCCTTCGCTACTCAAGGAGAGATCCCCGGTCTCAGTTCCAGCTCATGTGTTCAATCCCAGTCCTGTCTTCAGTCTACGATCGTCACTCCAAGATTTGGTTCGAATTGTGTCCCTCATTCGGCGATTCGGCCACAACTGCAGAAATCCTGGCGACCGTAGATATGGATTCTTAAGGCATGAAGAACAAGCAGAGGCATTACACCAGCTGCTGTTCTTTGCGCAACAAGAAAGTTTTCCTTAGCTCGAAAGGTCATCCACAGCTGCGTAAAATGTTTTCGGGTCCGTCCGAAAGCGCACGAGCAACTCATGGCGGACTTACCAGCAGAACGTGTCAGTCCAGCTCCACCGTTTCTGCGCGTAGGAGTGGACTGCTGTGGTTCGTTCTACATCCAGAACCCCTACCGCAAGGGTGGTCCTATCAAATGCTTCGTCGCCGTTTTCGTTTGTCTCGTCGTAAAGGCCGTTCATCTGGAGGTCGTTCATCTGGAGGCCGTCATCTGGAGGTCGTTGGAGTCCTCACGACTCAAGCCTTCATCGCCGCTTTGAGAAGATTTGTCTCCCGTCGAGGTCGCTCAGAAATCATCATGTGCGACAACGCAACAAATTTTGTCAGCGCACGGCGTGAGTTGGATGAGCTGCGGAAGTTGTTCAACCGTCAAGAGTACGTGATGGTAGTTGCAGAGGGGAGAACATTTGCTTCAAGTTTATTTCGGCGAAGTCCCCCAACTTCGGAGGCTTTGGGAGGCCGCCGTCAAGTCAATGAAGGGCCATTTGAAGCGGACCCTCGGCAACACAGTGATCGTGTCAGGTGATTCGTGATGAAAGTTCAGAACTTAGCTTGCTCGATCCAAGTCTGGCGAAGATGTTGGAGCTGGAAGGTGAGGTCAGCCCGCTATGCCTAAGGTGGGAAAGAGCGCAACGAAGAAAACTCCAGGATGGTAAGCGTAGAGATAGAAGCAGTGCTGGGAATGGTAATAGTAGTGAGCTTGAATTTCGCGAAAATCACGTGGCTTTCCCAGTACAGTAGTTCAAAAAAGTGAATCTCATCAAGTAGCCTATGTTGGTTGCATGAATTTTCTAAATTGTTAGTGTCATTGAAGGCTCTAAATGCGGGAAATTCAGTGGGAAATAGAACATTTTTCTACAGTAATTTTGGGTTGCCCTTACCCCTGGGCTTGGGATTATATTTTCCAGGGAGCGATGAATTTTGATAATTGATCGCTGTTGTTAGTAGTTTTGATTAGATGTTGGGTGAATTTCAAAGCAATGGCAACCTTTTTATTACAAAATTTAGATTTTATCTTCTGACCTAAAAATTCTGGTTAAACTACTGTACTATGCAGTTGGGCTGCACTAGGCTATCTTTCATCAAAATTACTTTCACTTCGGGAAAATATAATTTCAAACTGGCGAGAAGATTACGAACTGAGGGTGGATTAGGGCACAATCAGACCCTTGAATGTGTAATGTGGGGTAGTAATTGGGAATGCCATTGACGGTTTGTAATCTTCTACGAGGTTTTCGAAAACAAACAGGGCGCGTGCACCGGGTTGCGGATAGGAGCAAAGGGAGATCAATAGCATCTACCTAAAATAATAGAGCAAAAAGCCGTTCCATGATTAGGTAATGTTTAGCGATCTTCTATGGTGTTCTAGTACTATAAAATTCTTCACTCACTGGGAATTTTGGCCTTGATACCTAATACTTAATAAGTACAATGTAGCTTCAATGTAGTAATAAATGAAATAAAATCAATTTTCTATACTTGACAAGGTTTTGAAGACAATCAATGAGTGAAAGAACTACCTATTAGAAAAGCCACATCAGCTAAGGCTATACATATGCAAATGTTGGTCATATGGTCATGGCGAGCATTCGGTATGTATGTCTATGACTGATTCTTATCTAATAGGGGCATTAGAAGACCACGCGGACAATTTCGAAACAAATTATTTTTATACATTGGTCTTACGATCCGAAAGGCTCAGCTATGCTGCAAATTCATTTTAAAAGCTACTGTTTAATTGTTTATAATTCTAACAAAACTACATAATTAACTCATTACTAATCACTGTTCCTATATTCTCTTTTTCTCTCCTTCTTATCTGTTGCATGATTATGATCAGTAATTTTGGGTTGCCCTTACCAACGGGTAATTTGCAATTTTCAAGGCTCTTTGCCTACAGCAGCGATAGGCGTGAGTTTCACTGGCTTCGCTGACTGCGATTGGCTTTGTTTGGCTACTGTAGAATGAATTTCAGATGTTTTCCCAACCCTGGATAGAAGGACTGCACAATCAAGCCAAATCGTTCAACTTAAACAACGTGAGGACAGTTAATGCATTAGTTCTTCCGCATCAAACAGTCGATATGAAGGAACTGTCTTAACTGTACCCACACCTTCGAGGGCTTCCGATCGATTCCTATCAATTGTTGTGCCAATTGATATATTAATAGGCTTAAAACACGCGTGTGTTGGTTTAGTTTTGCAAATCAACCAATTGCATCGAAGACCCGATTGGGTTGGACTGTGTATGGAGGCTGTGGGGATGGCGTACCCAACGTAGTACAATGTACATTCCACGTACAACAGTGTGATGACAAGTCGGATAAAGCTCTGCATCTCGCCATGAAAGAATACTTCAGCTTGGACAGTCTCGGAGTCATGCAGCCAGTGAAATTGGTTCTATCTTCCGAAGACCAACGCGCCGAGATTCTCTTACAAACTCTCACGAGATTCAAGGATGGCCGATATCAAACTGGACTACTCTGGCGCTACGACGACGCGCGCCTTCCCGAAAATAGTGCTATGGCTCTACGCCGACATTATTCCCTTGTAAGGCGTATGGCGAAAGATCCTCAGTTGGCGAATAAACTAAATGAGAAAATAGCTGAGTATTTGGAGGAGCGTTACATCCGTATGCTCACCAATGACGAGCTAAACCAAAGGTTGCCACGTTTTTGGTATCTGCCGATCTTTCCGGTTACGAATCCAAATAAACCCAGGAAGATAAGGATTGTTTGGGACGCTGCTGCGACCGCTTTCGCAAAATCCCTGAACTCCTTTCGCAAAATCCCTGAAGGGTCCGGACCAGTTGTGTTCTTTGTTCTCTATCCTTCTCCAGTTCCGCGAGCATCGTGTTGGCCTAACAGGGGACATCCGAGAGATGTTCCACCAGGTGAATATCCGCTAGGACGACCAGCATTGCCAACGCTTCTTCTGGAAGGACGAAAATGGGAACATCCAAACATTCGTGATGTGATATGTTAAAAACGTTAACGCAGAGCGCCACTCCCAGGAATACCCTAGGCCTAGAGCAACAGAAGTCATCAGTCAAGAAGCATTATGTGGATGACATGCTAGTGAGTGTGGAGAATGAACAGGAGGCTATTCAACTAGCGAATGAAGTGAAATTGGTACACGATAACGGTGGTTTTGAGATACGCAACTGGATCAGTAACTCCAGCCACGTTTAAAAGGCGCTAAACGGGACAAGTGCTCAAGACAAGAATCTAGCTCTATCGTCGGAATTAGCCACTGAAAAAGTACTGGGAATGTGGTGGTCCACTTCCACGGACACTTTCTGCTTCAAGGTTGGGTGGAACCGACACGACAAGGAACTTTTGAATGGACAGCGTTGTCCGACGAAAAGAGAAATCCTTCGAGTTCGAACCCTTTAGGATTGATTGCCCACTTCCTCATGTTCCTAAAGTTTCTGCTTCAGGAAGTGTGGCGCTCTGGAGTCCAATGGGACGATCCGATCCAAGCTGCATCGTATGATAAATGGAAGCCATGGCTGCAAGTTCTTCCTCAAGTTGAGCAAACGAGTATTCCTAGGTGTTTTCGAATCCACACGTCTCTCGACCTTGTCTGTGATGCACAATTGCATGTATTTGTCGACGCGAGCGAAAATGGATTCTCTGCTGCTGTATATCTACGATTTCTTCAGGCTAGCGTTGTCGAATGCACCCTTGTTGCGGCTAAAACGCGATTGGCTCCGTTAAAATTCACGTCCATTCCAAAACTTGAGCTTTAAGCAGCTGATGTCGCTACTAGATTGGCCAAGACTATTTCCGACTCTCTGTCAGTTCAAATCTCCAGGCGTATATTTTGGTCTAACTCCCGGGACGTGATATGTTGGATTAACTCCGACCATAGGCTATACAGCCAGGGGCCTTTAGAGTGAGCGGGATCCTCGAAACAACCGAAATCAACGATTGGCGCTGGGTACCCACCAAACATAATGTAGCAGACGACGCAACCAAGTGAGTCGATGATAGCAGATGGTTCAGAGGGCCTGCTTTCCTGTGGCACCCTGAGGCGAAATGGCCACAAGCTGCGTTGAAAGGTTCTTTAACGTCTACATCCATCCACTGTTGGTTCACTCACCAGTAATGAACTTATAACGGCTGAAGCTTAATTGCTGCACCTAGCGCAAACTGATTCATTTCCTGAAGAGATTTCTATTCTACGTAGAGTACAAAGTGTATCAAATGAACCATCAACACCATTGTCCAAGAGAAGCGCCCTGTATCAGCTATACCCCTTCCTGGATGCCCAAGGCATCCTCAGGATGTGGGGCAGAACGCGGCTCTATGAATATGCTACCGAAGACTCAAAAAATCCCATTATACTGCAGCGTGACCACCACATAATCACCTTATTGTTGCACATTACCACGAAAGATACCACCATCGCAACCATGAAACCATCATCAATGAGTTGCATATCGCGGTTTCGTGTATGCTACGCAAAAATCAGACGGCGATGCCAAAGATACCAAAACGAACGTGCTATTCCTCGTCCACCAATCATGGCCGATCTACCGCCAGCACGATTAGCAGCGTTTTCACGGCCCTTCATACATGTTGGAGTTGATTACTTCGGCCCCATAAACGTATTAGTCGGACGCAGAATTGAAAAGCGCTGGGGAATGCTTGCTACGTGCTTAACGATTCGAGCAGTCCACGTCGAAACCGTCCATACCTTCAACACAGCTTCGTGTATCATGGCATTACGGAACTTCATCGCTCACCGTGGCACACCAAGAGTAATGTATAGCGACTGTGGCACAAATTTCGTCGGAGCGAGTCGTGAGCTGTGCGATGTAGAAACAGCTATCAACGAGCCGGAGATCATGGAGGAATTTGTCAGCACTGAAACGGAATGGGTGTTTAATCCCAGACAACCAGAAGTCGCATAACAGTTTACGAAAAAAATCTTACTCATACAAATTGCATCACATCCGCACTAAATGGTGGTTGAAATCGTTTCATCGATGAGTTTCCTCACATAAAACGCTATTTTACGAATTTATATGTACATTTCGTTTCGTTCCGTAAACTCGTACAAAGTAATTCGGATCAATCCGTAGCAGCTGTCAAATAAATTTTGTTATCATAAATTAAGTCGCATAAGAGTATAGATTAGTTCGCAATAAAATCTACACACTCGCATTGAATGCTATGTTTCATCATATAAAATATGCACGTATATCGCCTCCACTTTTGTACGTATAAGGCCTTTTCACGACATCTTATACGTGAAACATTGCACATACAAGCATCGCATAACGCAAAAGATGATTTCATTATACGTGCATTCTAGTTGTCTGGGATCCGCCTGCAGTCCCGCATATAGGGGGAAGTTGGGAAATGCTGATTCGTACGGTTAAGAGCAATCTGATGTCGATGAACCCGTCCCGCACCCTAAGAGATGAAGAGCTCAAGAACTTTCTAATCGAGGTCGAGAATACTATAAATTCTCGCCCGTTAACTCATGTGCCGATCAACAACGAATCCGAACAGGCTCTCACTCCGAACCACTTCTTACTCGGTTCATCTAACGGCACGAAGGCCCTCACACTCAACGATGATAGTGGAATAACGCTGAAGAAAGCTTATACCACGTCGCAGATCTTAACAAACCAGTACTGGAAGCGCTGGATAACTGAATATCTTTCAGAAATCACCAGACGAACGAAATGGTTCACCTATACAAAGCCGAATCCAACGGCGATGTTGTAATCATCGTGGATCCCCAGTTACCGCGCAACTGGTGGCCAAAAGGTCAGAACAGCAAAAGACGGTCAAGTTAGGTCCTGCCCATAACTGCATAACAGTCACATTCGACATTTTTGACAATTTCGAGTTAATACCGGGGAGAGTCATCAAATCACAAATAATTTCGATCCACTTACTAAAATCTGCGAGATAGTTCTAGAAAATTCGAAAAAAATACCAAGTTGTTTTGTCACATTGGCAATTGTAACCGCATAACAGTCACATTGAGATTATACATGAGCCTCATAATGCAGTGGCAACGAAATTTCTATCAGAATTTTTTTCTGACTATTCACCCAATAAGTGATATGAGTTGTACAAAATTTCATCCTCAAATAAGCACTTTTGAATTCTTAGTGATTTTTTGAAATATCAGTTCCCTCCCATACTGCAATAAAATGCAAACTTGGTATCCCATTTACTCAATGCCTACTTTTGTCGAATGTTACAAATATGCAGTTATGGGCAGTATCGCTCTCACAAACCGTGAGTAGCAAAAAGTGGAGAGAGAAACAGTTGTGTCCATGAAGTATAAAGCGTTTTCAGTGAACTTATTACTATCTCTAAATTAATTAACTAATAACAATTGTGTGAATTTCTATGGATTACTAGGTAACTTATTTACTATTGAATTAATACATAAAACTCTTTGAACAGTTTGATAGCTATCGAGATCGTGTACAATTGTCGGCGGAGCTTTGTTTAACCTTATATGATTGCATAGTTGGTGAGCTGCTAGTATGCCTATGATCAATGAATGCTTATGATGTTAGGACCTTAAATCGCTATATAATCCGGATAATCGAGTCCGACCTGTATATCAATCTATCCCATATCGTATCGTTCGCTTCACGATCGATGATAGAGCCGACCGCAGGTAGCGATCGAGTGTTCAAAAACATCGCACCAAGTCAGCGAACCGAACTGTAAGCTACATTAATTTAGTCTGCAATAAACCTTTCTTTCGCACGTTAAGTGGCCGTTCGTTACGTCGCGTGTTTGCATGTTGAACCATTGTGAAAATTTTTCTTTAAGTTCAAATAAACCGTCACGTAGTTCGCAAAAGTACCTCGCGAGTTTAGGTGTTCGACGATCCAGAACAAGTGTCAAGTGCGTATACCGAACAATGTGTTTAAGTATAATCCTGGAATACTAAAATTTTAATACAGGTCGGACTCGATTATCCGGAGTATCAATTTTTTTTTCACTCCGGATAATCGAATCCTCCGGATAATCGAATCACTAAGAAAAAAAATTAAAATCTTCTATTAAAGAGCATAAATATTATCTTTTTTCGTTGTTTTATCTATATGATGCGATGGCGTAGCCAGAATTTTTTTCTGTTCCTGTAGGGGTCTTTACAAGAAAAAAACAAATTTTTATCAGCTTGAGCTTGAGCTTGAGCTTGAGCTTGAGCTTGAGCTTGATTGGCCGCCCGTGGATGCACTCCAGTATCGCCAGATCAGCTGCACTTACACAAGGAACCAACTGAATGACTGCTTGGGACTAACAGGCATCCTCAGTGTATAAGTGCTGGTGATCTTCTATTTTTTTTTTTTTAGGCAACAATGGCACCTGCCACGTCAGAATGCAGACCAATGAGGGGAAGGGGGAGGAATTGATGATGCATTGAACTGACTCCCACGTAGACCGTATATTCCACTGCATCCACGTCAGTTCATGCGGGAGTGTATGGATTGGGGGAAAGGCATGGCAGAGAGGTTTGCTTTTGTGGTTAGCAGACTGCCTATGTATCAGGCGTAAGAAAGGCGTGCGCGTGGAAGTAGGAAGCGTTAGGGAAACGGTTTCTTGTCCGTCTCTGGTTCTAGCGTTTTGCTATGAACGAATAGTTTTTTGAGTGTGATATATTTAGAATGGAAGATAGAAGCAAGTGAGAGATATACAACTACAAAGTACGAGGAAAGGGACGGGCCTGGGATTGAACCCAGGACCTTCTGCATATGAAGCAGAAGCGGTAGCCATCAGACCACCAACCCCGTCTTGAAAAAAAAAAAAAAAAAAAAAAAAAAATTATCAGCATACACAAAAAAACCACGTAACTGACATCCCTATATCAACCCTATTGAACTGACAGGTTCCAACATATGAGGGTATCCAAGATGGCCTCCTCATTTTGAGTATCCATCCTTAGTTCGGAAAGAAGCCTAACAAACGAGAAAAGGCTATCTGTAAAACTTATTGTTAATATCAATTTTAACATATTTGATTGTAAAATGGCAAAAATTACATTCGTTAGTCACCTCTTACATGTAAATCGTCATTTTTATTTGTTTGCTTTGATTTAACTAAATTCCCATCCAAAAAACTACATTTCGTTTTACTTTTATAAAATACATTTGATGAAATTGGACACTCTCGAGAGTTACGCTTCAATGTCAGTACAAAGTGTAAACAAATAGCACGGTAGCGTTTATCTTCACCGTTCGCGTTTATTTCCTACGAAGTCGATCGTCTGGGAGATTTTCGAGATTTTAATTTGCTTTCGGTTTGTAATTAAGCATAAATAAACTGCAGAAGAAGTTATGTAACGTTTTGTGATTACGAGTGCCAGTGCCAATGTGAAAAAAGTGACATGGATCTGATCCTGGACAAGTTACCTCCGCACTCACTGACCAGGATCATAAAGGAGGAGATCCGTGTGGATCTGATCCATCAGGATCATTGCAACCCGGACTGTCCCGTACGGAACATATTCCCGCTTCGTTATTGTTGCTGGGAGGAGCGGGAGGAGGTATATAATAGCAAACCAAGCAATACATTTCGGGGCGTATTTTCCAACCATAAGAGAAGGTTTGCATTACATGTCTAGAGGGAAATGGAGTTGAAACGCTGGAGAAAAATATGGAACTGCTTTCCAATTTGCGGAGAACGTGCCCCTGGAGCCAGCCTTCTAAGCATTGTATGGTGAAGATGGTGAACATTTCCCAAGTACCAAAATGTGTGCCGAAACGACTACACCTTCGGAGGCCATCAAAAACATTGCCACTGTAATCCTCGTTTTTGGATGAAGGATGGAAAACACATCACTACTTCTTCGTGGTAAAGATTGCAAACTAAGTGCACCCTCTAATAATGCCTAAAATTATGTAAACGCTATCTCTTTTTTTTCAATTAACAGTGGTGCCATTCTGATGCCCAACGTCAATCACATGTGTGGATTCTTCGCCAAGCAGCCATAATTCTGTCTCCCACACGACCTTGATACACCCACGACTTTCAAGTTGGACGTTCAACAGAAGTTTACCACAGACAGGACACATCGGCCACATCGATCTGTTCAAGGTACAGGAAGGTTTCCTACAAAACGTTGCCACTCACGGAGAATAAAGTAAATCAGCATTTCTAGTTAAATTTTGGATGCCACAATCTAATTATCAACTCTAATTGATGCATATAATCAATAAAAATAGAGAAACACAAAGGATGTTCAAGTAACCTTCAATATATGCATAAATACTATATAAAGCTTGCATTACTGTATAACCACACTTAAAGTTGATGTAAATTGGGAAATGGTACCAAACATGTCGAGTTCATGTTATACATTATAATTTAAATATGGCTCCTTTCGCACTTTAAATCAACTTCAATTATGCTTTTACAGTAATGCTAGTTTTAAATACACCGTATTCATGCATACATTGTAGATTGAGCAGCATAGTTACTTGGGTGGTGATAGCTTTCAATAGGAAACCTGACTGTATCCTACCGTGATCCACGTTTGAAGAAACGAAATGTAGTATATAAATTCAATGCATGTGGTAAATTTCATCAAAATTGTATACAAAACTACCAATTATGTATATTTATGTTTATTATTATAATACATCAATGTCAATACAATACAATACAATCATGTTTGTTAGTTTCCTTCGAAAAGTATAAGTTTAGTTAGCTTTTGTCTGTTTGTTGGCTTAAATGATGTCATTTTTTTGCTGTATAATTTAATTCTTATATTGAGGTAAATTTCAATGATATTTTTGAGAATGATCGATTTATGGTTTTCACTACAGGGCACATGATTGAAAATGTTTTCCAATTGTGACTGTACTCGTAATAATGAATTTGAAAAAACGAAGTCATAATATTTCTCAATATTTACGTTTGTCTTTTCGTCGATGAGCATCTGTAAGTATAAAAGCGATGAAATATTTATATTTTTACTAATTTGCAAATTGTTCTTGTATTTAAACATGGATCTATAACCACAGACAAACAGACGTAACACTGACGAAATTTCCATCCAAGTGCACGATTTTTTTCTCTTCGTCTTTTTAAGTGTTACCTTTGTTTGTCTGTGGTATAATTATTACCTTGAATTCGTATTCTGTTGCCTTACATACAGATGTGATACCAATTCCATCATTGATCATGGAACTCGCACACGATACGCATTTCAGAATGCGTAATAACTTTCGTTTAACTTCATCGGAATGTTTTTGAATCGATATGCATAACGCCACATCCGTCTCGAATAAATCATAATCGAGCAAATATTCGGTGTACCAGTTATCAGCATGATCTTGGTGTTCTTGGTAGCTTGGGGTATCTGTTACAGTGTTCTGAGCTGTGAGCGAGTTTACTTTTTCAAAATCTTGGCAATTTCCTGTTGTTGGTGTCATTACTGAGTTATTGACAATTAATCGCTTGTAGCTTGCTCTAAATTGAGCAGCGTTCGGGTTATTGTTTGAACCGCTCTTGGCCCTGATGGCGCCGAAAAAGTGTTCCAAGTGGTCTTGACTGTACCAATAGGTAAAAACGTTATCAACAGCCCCCATTTCTTCAACATACGTCTTATATAAGTTCTTGAAGCTTTCAATAGCAACGAGAAAACCTAAAAATCCAGTTTTACAGCGTGAATCTAAGATACTCGATCCATTCTTAAGCTTGATGTTCCGGATGAATTTCTCGATATAAGCAAACGTATGATGGTACAAGTCAAAATTTGTGGTTGATAGCGGTTTTTTGAAACCAGTAGCGTTTCCATCCATACTGTTAGTAACATCAAAAAGATCATTGAAAAGGTTCAAAAATTCTACAGTCGCAGAACAATCGGCAAATTCTGGTTCAAAGTCGCTTAGCTGTTCAAGGGCAGTAGCAACACTATTGCTGATAACTTGAACAGCTAACAGGACTTTCATTTTGGAATTTTCAAAATGAATATGCTTATCACATAGTTTAGGTGCCAATTTTAAACCTAGTGCTGTTTGGTACTCATTCAGTTTCTCTATATAGTGCCATTTTGCGACGCCGTTCAAAGTAGTTAGTTCTTTCTGTTTGTGCAGGGTGTTCCTAACGAGCTTGAGCATGTGTACAGTATCCAGTAGCACATGTACGCTATGATTGGATGTTGGATGAGGGAAGCAAGTTACCAGTGGGTCCGCACTGCCTCGGATATCACATCCGAGAGCGTTAGCAGCTGCAATATTTGTGCAAGTTCCATCAAAAGTTAAGGCTACAATATATACACCAGCTTCGTGAAGGCTTTGAAGTATGGTGTTGATTATGTCCTTCTTTTCAATAGCGTTTAGTCCCTTGATCAAAAAATAAGCTATCGGTATTTTCCATGGGTCCTGAACGCCAGTGACCATGAATACAAGTGCTTCCTTTGCTGCAGGTATTTGCTCTGCTGACGACTTGGCATTTTTTTCGGTTGTTTGGGTAGAATGCAAATAGGCCACTCCCTCCAGTTTTTTGGTCTGCTCATTCCAAATTACTTGCTGGCGGATGGCCATCTCGTCCATCATAAGGCATCCTAGCAGCAACTTTCCTTGGAGTTTGGCCTCATTTGCTTTCACCTTTAAAGCTTCCAAGCTTTCCCTTGTTATTCCCGGTTCTCCATTGACACTTTCATACCAGCGGATTATAGTTCGCTGGTGTGGTAGTGTTTTGTTGAACATGTGGCGCACGTATCTGTACGCTTTCGGTGAATAAAAATGCAATGTCGTAGCAAAGCTTCGCATTTCAGCACTGTACGGTTGGCCATGCGTTCGGGATTTCAATTCGTTAAAAAGAGTATCGTTTGATGAATAATCCTGGGAAAAATGAAAAATAAAATAGTGATTGTCGAATATTGAGCTACTTTGTCTACCTTGTACCTTCAGAATCGTGTTGCTTGAGTCAGAAATGAAGTTTTTCGACTTGAGCTTATCAAACAAGTCTTTCAAACTAGAGATTTGATCCTTCAAGCGTTTATTTTGGCCTCGAAGCAGCTTAATAGTTTTCTGAGACCGATCGAGCTGTTTCTTAAGCTTGGGCACAGCTATTAAGGCTTCTTCCGCAGTTATATCATCCTTGATATCTCCGGCATATCGAATTGTTCTAAATAATTAAGAAAATCTTTCTATTCGGCAATCTAGCATAATAATATACAAATAATACCTTCGGCGTCCTTTGGCATTTGAATTATTTTCACGAAGAACAAGTTGATCCGCAGGGAATTTGGGTACAATATTATCGTTGAATCCTGTGTCATTGGTGCTTTGCGTCTGATAATAAGTCTGCAAACTATCAGATCTGTGAAGTTTATTGAAATTGCAGGCTGAGAAATCATAATCTTTATGAACCATGGGTGAAAAATACCTTCGACGCTTTTCGTTAGGTACATACTCCTCCGGAGTAGAGATAGCTGCTTCGTTACATTCGTTTCCGGTAGGTAGATTAAATAGACCGTTATCAATCGGTGCGGATTCAACCACAGGTACAGATGGGTTCAGAGAAGAGATTGCTCCCTTGTAAACCACGGTTCCGGTAGGTAGATGAAATAAGGTATTCTCAGTCGGTACAGATTCAATCAGGAGTGAAAATTCATTGGTTTCACCGAGACCAGAGTCATGAACGATACTCAACTGACTTGAATCTGGATTACTGCTTACAAATCTGTTTAAAATGTTTCATGATTATTATTTCAAACAGATCACTCTTGTTCAAACAAATATTTACCCTGAATTGAGACGGTTGTTGAATACAGATGGTACGGCTGTTTTCGTTAGCATTTTCCGGCCATGATTATAATAAAATGCACTTTCCAGAAAATGATTTGAGCAAATACGAACAGAGGTAAAATTAATAGCGTCAACATTTATCACTCTGTTCTCGGCATTGGAAATAGCTTGAAGCCATGCTAATCGACGATCCAAGTTCTTCGGGAATCTGTGCACCGAAAATGCTACTTCTTCTAGTTGGCCGTGGAAATCACTTTCACATAAGGACACAAAACACTTCATGGTTATTCTTTAGATCTTAGATCAGGGAACCAACCACAAGAACTACGCAGAACAGAGTCAAGAATACAAATTTTGTTTATTGTTGTTTTTCTTCTTGTTTTCATTCTTTGCTTTCGTTTTGGCAATTTGACGTTTAACATCTTGGCTTCAAGAACATGACGTCATAGCAGACGGGTGAAAAAAACACTTTTTCAAGCCCTCCATTTCCTTAATACGTTCAAAACTGCAAAACCATTCATATTGTATGTTGCAATACCAAATTATCTCAGATTTATGCTTAAAAATTGAAAAACAAGAACATCAAAAAACAAATTCCGGATAATCGAGTCTAAAATTCCGGATAATCGAATCCCGGATAATCGAGTCCCCGGATAATCGAGTCTCCGGATAATCGAGTCCGACCTGTATCATTATTCGTTTTTGCTAAAATCAAACTGAAAGGCCATAGAGGACTTCCCCAGCCTATTTTTAATGAGTTACAATAAAGGATAGGCGAGCGCAAGCAAAATTAATGGAAAATTTCTGCTTTTACGTATTTTCAGTCATATGGGGTGAAATGGGGCATTATCGTGGTACACACAGCCAAAATGGGATCCAAATTGGATGTTCAATATCTACTTTATAGTAAAGAATGTTACCGTTGATCGTAGATAGGCAGCAATAGTCTAAGTTATTATTATTATTGTCTTTGGTAACGTAATATTCCAAATACGTCTTTCTGATCTAATTATGTATGCAAAATTAAAGAATTATTTTGCCCTATTACGATTATTTTTCATACATAATAACATAACGATTTGATCTTACGTAACTAACTATATCTCATCTTTCCCTCTTCACAGGCCTCATTCGGTGGTTCGCACTCGGGAAGCAATAGCCCCAACAGCAACGGGACTCCAACCGGTGCCCTGGCCAGCCGGATCCCGTGCGCCGGTCTCAATTGTTGCGGAATTCATCCGAAAAATAGTCATCTTAGTTTGTACGGTAGCGGTAGTAGTAATGGCAGTAGTTTTAATTCGTCTTCTTTGGACGCCACCGCCAACGGGGCACAGTTCCTCCTGGACGGCGGCGGTGGGGTCAACGCGTCGGTCGAAAGTCACATGAACTACATCAACTCGATGGCGAATGGGCTGTCGACGGGTTCGGGGGCCGGGCCCGGATCGCCCACAACGCTGGCCGCGTTCGAGCAGAGTCTAAGTCAGCAGCTGTGGCACATGTGCGACGATGATAAGATCAAAATCATGTCCCAGGCTGAGTTCGAGGAGCTTCTGTCGCCGAACCGGAGGCACGTGATAACGCCATATCTGTTGTTCTACGCGCGGTACGATTTGGCCCCGCAGAAGGAGATGGACGCGACGGGGTTGAAAGGCGGCAGTGGAGACGGTGGCGGCGGAGGACCTACCTGTAGTGTGATGATCGACTAATGACGGGTTAGCTCACGGGACGGTAGGTGATCGATAGGTTTTCGTTGCAATTCGCGAGGAATAGTTCTATATCTATCTATTCATGTATAACGGAGAGCGGAGCACGGTTCGGGTTATAGATAACATACTTATGTTCATTCATTGTATAAGTTTTGATTCAGTTTCCTGGCAAATTTTCTTTCGGCAGTGTCAGATTAAATTGTTGGTGTTGTAATTGGTAACATAATGATTGGTTGTTAGCGACAATACAATAAATGTTTTGCTATCTGATTCATGAAAAAGTTCTACACTTCTACAAATTTGACGTAAGATTTGTACGATGAGTACGTTATTCATTATCAGGTTGTTAGTTCTCCAGGATTTTATCCGGACTCCCGTTTAGAACATCTTCAAAATCCAACAAAAACTGCTCCAGAGATGCCTTTATGAAATTCAAGGATATACTTGAGGATACCTTCAGGATATGCTTCAGAGATTCCTCCTAAGATTTTTTTAGAAATTTATTCAGTAATACTTTTGAATATTTCCCAAGGAAGTCTTCAAAGATTTTTTCAGGTATGTCTCCAGAAAAATGTAAAAAAATCCGATTTTTTTGGAGAAATTTTGGAATTATCTTATCTATAAGCTTTTTTCTCGAAGAATCTGAGTAAAAATTCTTGAAGAATCAGTTGAATAGTCCCGTAATAGTCTCTAAAAGTTTCTATAGAGTCTGTCGAATTTTGCATCAGATTTGACTGCATGTGGAATAAGGAAAAAAGGTAAAAAGTTTTGAGAGAGGAGATTTCTAAAGTTCCTATTTTAAAGACACTCAGACGCTATCAGCCCTAATTTATAGACTTTTTCGCAATTATTCCCAAGGAATTCTTTTTCAGATTCCTCGAGGGAAAACTTCAAGAATTCTTCTAGTGTCGTCTACAGAGATTTCTTTGAAATACTTTCCGGAGCTCCTCCGGGCATCCCTATAGAAAGTTTTCTGAAGGTTTTGCACAAGCTTCTCCCTCGCAAAGAAGCAAAGGCAGCACACTGCTCTAGAGTATTTCACCTAACTCTAGTGATGTTGAGGAGCATTATCAAGCCTGTTTGTCGCTATAAAAGCTGTCGTAATAACGAGCTTCGACTGTACTTTGAATTGAAAGGTGGAAGTGGCATTTCGATGAACATCTGAACGGTGCTGAGAGCAAGACAACGAAGGAAAAACCTGCTGCTTTCTACAGCAGACGATATAAACCATTTTGAGGGAAGTTACAATCGCCATTCAACAACGCAAAAGAAATAAAGCAGCATGTATAAGATATCATTGGAGCTTGACGGAAAGAAAGTAGCCATTTGTCTGCACCGGGTGATAGGCACAATCTAGAAAACAACAACTTCTTATGGGGTTTGAGCACTCCCAAGCGATCACAATTTCATATTCAGCCTAGAACTGTTCTGCGTGAATCGTAAGTCAGTCCAGTCTCATCTGCATTTCGTCAAAATTGAGTTGAGTTCAGTTTTCAACACATTTTCCAATGCTTTTTCAGCTGCATTGATGAGATAAGCTGCATTGGTTTGGAAAAATTAGGAAAAAAACAGCAAGTCAAATTGTCCCATAATGAAAAGTAACCGCATATCAGTCCCACTACATATTTTCGCTAACACAAAAACGAAGTGTGTCTCGATTAACTTTATATTTTTCCCGGAACTATATCGTAGTTATAACCAGATTGTGACAGTTTTATACAGATTTGAACATGTTTCAATCCTCTGGTTTTTTTTGAATATTTGTATGGAAAACGAGTTTGGGAACTTCACAGCCCATTTTCTCAGTGCCTACTTTTTACAGATGGGACTGACTTGCGATTCACGGCTGTGTTATCCTAGATCAGACCAATTCTTTACTGTAAGACAAATCCTTCTTTAAAGATGTCATGAATATAAGGTTCCAATGCATTTTCTTTTTCATCGTCTTTGAGGCGGCAAACAACGTGCTGGGCTGGCCACGTTGCACAAATACCGGAAGATTTAGCAGAGAACAGAGACACGAGAAAAATGGAGCCAATCGAAGAAGATTCACACCCATAAAAAACGCTTATAAGACCAGAAGTTCAGTGCGGGTACGAAACAAGCACTTGGTGCTTTTGAAAGTCGTTTGCTTATCATCACTAGACAAAATTTAAAGAGATAAGGATAGAAGCGTTTTATCGGATGGATGTGAAAGGTGAAGGCAGTACTATGGTAAACATTTGAACGAAGCTGAAAGACCTCAAAAATTCAGGACATCAAAGTAGATCTCTACTTCGGCACAGCAGTTAGTGTAGACTATCAGTTTCTATTTCGTGCCCAGGCTTCGAGGACGTAGAGGATTGAATTTGAGTATAACCGTACTTGTGTCCTCAGCTCAGTTCAAATCATCGTTACAATACTGCGTGCACCTTTCAATAACACTATACATGAACATTGGATGAGATTATTTTTCATTTTGTAGTGACAGAACTAGAACAGCTTTACTGGGAAGCTTACCTGAGCAGATAAATTACACATATTATGTGCGAGTTTTATTTTTCTCAAACCCTAGTATGTAAAATGGTCGAACATAGATGATTGATACACTGTTTAAACTGACACTGTCATATTCCATATTTTCTGTTATCTACAGTATTTCTCGAACAAAATCAAGAATCGACATTACATCATTTCCATAAGATTCATAATTACTCAAAATGGGAATAGCAATCAACTGATAAGTCGAACATCCCAATAAAAGAAAGCATTACCAAAAAAAAAAAAACAAAACAAAAAAACGCAAAACTAGCCGAACTGTATACAATACCGCTGCATACAAAACCTAAACCGGGCTTAAATAGGATAAAACCCTTAGTAAAACAGGAAAACGATTTACAAATCCAGAAAAAAAAACAAGCGCAAACTTCCACTTTGGGTGAAGCAAATCAACCTCAAAACTCATATTCTGAAAAAAAGCATAAATTAAACACGACAAACATTAACACAAACAGCTGTTCATAACCGCAAAAAGATAAGAGCTTCTAGCCGAAAACTAACGAAACACAAAAATTACAACAAAATAGTAACGTAGAATCGCCCTCCTGCCCGCCCTGCCAACCAATTTACACAAGCATTAGGAATGAGAAGTCGTTATGTTTGGTTTATTCTGCAGATGAGGTTTTGATTCGTACCTTGGCGCTTTAAAGTAAGGAACCTATTTGCCTAACTCCTCATTTCGAATCGATTCCACCAGACTCGAGTCACTGTTTTGTGTTTTTTTTTCTATTTATTCATTTCCACTGTACTATTCTTAATGAAAAATGAGATGGGTCCGATTGATTTACTCGAACTTCACACGTCTCACTACGCTGAACGGAAATTTCCCACGTTTTATCGTAGGAATAGCGGGAGTTAGTACTTTGGTTCTGTCCTCTGCGCTTATTCTACGAGTGAGACAAGTGAGATGAGATATCTCGGCCTCGTATAGCGAGATGACAATTGTGCTTATTCTGCGCGGCGTGTGAGGTGAGACGAGTCGAATGAGGTGACAATAGGCCTTTTCATGTGACAGGTCCGTCTATGCATTTGTTTACATCGGTGGAGGACCGGTGCATACGCGAGGCTGTCATTTTCATAGAAGAACTGTCAAAGAGCTTCCCGATCAGCTGTTTTGGAACGTCATGTGAATAGGCCTATTGTCGACTCGCTCTCATTTGATCAACATTAGTCGTCTCACGTCACTCGAGGTGAGAGCGACTCGTCTCCACTCACATGCCACGCAAAATAAGCACGAATACTCGACTCGTTTGAAGTGATTCACCGTGTAAATCTTTCGAGCCGAGTTTTGTTATCTCGCTATACGAGGCCGACATCTTTAACCTCACATTTCTGCGCGTCGCGTGAGTCTAGATGAGTAGTTTTCACCTCGAGTGACGAGAGACGACTAGTTGGATTTATTCTACGAGTGTAGTGAGGTGAGAGATCTCGGTATCGTATAGCGAGCTGACAATACTCGACTTGAAGTGAGTCTCCAAATAAATCAAATGTGCACTCACCTCATTCGAGTCGAGTATTGTCAGCTCGCTATACGATACCGAGATCTCTCACCTCATCTCGTAGAATGAGCAAACGGAATCAAACAGGAGTGAGTCGACAATTGTCACCTCATTCGATTCGTCGCATATCGCAGAATAATCTTGACTACTCGATTCGAATGAAGTGACTCGCTGTGTAAACCAAACGGAGAGTCACTTCATTCGAGTTGAGTATTGTCACCTTACGATATGAGACTGAGATTTCTCAACTCACTTCACTTGTAGAACAAACTCACTTATGATTATTCTGCGAGACTAGTCGCTTTCACATCAAGTGGTGTGAGACAACTAATTCGATTCAAATGGAAGCTTGACAACTTATATTACAACTTATATACACTTCACCCAATTCGCAGAATAAGCCCAGAATAAGATTCTCCGTTTGGTTCGATTTACACATCCGGTTTTATTCTAAGAGTGGAATTAGGTGAGACAACTTCTTCTCACAAACTAAGTGAGCAGACTCGCTTCAAAATAAGTGAGTTCATTTGATTTACATAGCGAGTGGTTTCATTCGCGTCGAGGCTTGCTTATCACCTCATTCCTTTCGCAAAATAAGATCAAATAATGTTAAGTGAATTAAAACGACTTATCGGAATTATCCTACAGGTGAGCGGTTCCTTTTGAATTCGAATGTCGGTTTACTTTTGTATTTTTTGATTTGGATGAAATGGTCATAATAAATAATAAACTTTTCAAATGTTTCGGTAGCAATCAGCAAAATTTTATATGGTATATGACTTTTTTGTTGAAAATTTTGCGTACTTTCATAAAATCGTGTCGAAAAGCATTCAAAAATTTTATTTAGACCATATTGAAAAATCAACCTCTTTTTAAAAAATCATAACTTTTTGGTCCATGATTTCTCCATCTTGATCCACTGTGCAAAATACTTCATTTTTTGTCTACTTTAACATATAAAAAATAAAAAAAATCAAAAATACGATTTTTGAGAAAATTGATTTTTAAGCTTTATTTTCGATATATAAAAAATTACAACGTTTTTTTTACAGTGTATATTTTTTTTTCAGATAGTCCCAACAATAACCTAAAACTTTGCGGAAGACTCCAAACTGATCGGACAAATCGTTTCTAAGTTATATTATAATGACCGAAAATTGAAAATTATATCATAATTTTGTATGAAAATCGCTGTATCTTTAAAATGATAAAAGTTAGCCTGATATTTCCGTATACCTTTTTTATTGTAAATTTTGCGTACTTTCAGAAAATCGAGTTTAAAAATATTTAAAAAGTTTATTATGACCATTTTCAAAAATTCACCTATTTTCAAAAAATCATAACTTTTTTGTCCATGATTTCTCCATCTTGACCCACTGTGCAAAAGACTTCATTTTTTGTCTAATTTAACATATAAAAAAATGAAAAATCAAAAATACGATTTTTGAGAAAATTGATTTTTAAGCTTTATTTTCGATACATAAAAAATTACAAAAAAATTTTTTACAGTGTATATTTTTTTCCAGATAGTCCAAACAATAGCCTAAAACTTTGCGGAAGGCACCAAACTGATCGGACAAACTGTTTCTAAGTTATAATTTTTTGAAAATTATTAAGGATTTTTTTCTTAGGCCCTTCTCAAAAGTAAGGCTAGAGTCAAAATGGCGAGCCGATGATGCAAAAAGGCATTTTTGGGCATAAAGAAACCATGTGCAAAATTTTATCCAAATCAAAAAATATAAAAATGAAATTTGGGAAAAAAGTCGTCATTTTCTGTGGAACCGCTCAGGTGACAAATGATAAACATTCTAAGAGTAGAGTGAGATGAGAGATCGTGATCTCGTACAGCGAGGTGACAATACTCGACTGGAATGAAGTGAATCGCTTAGCAAATCAAACGAGAGATCACCACATTCGAGTCAAGTGTTATCACGTTTTTATACGAGACCGAGATTTCTTACCTCACTCCACTTGCAGAATGAGCCCTCCCGATTGATTTAGAGTTTGCATTCGGATGTAATTTGCCCATCTCACTTTATGAGACCTAGATTTCTCACCTCACTGTACTCCTAAAATATGTCCAAATTTGCAGCCAATTAAAGTGAAGAAAAGTGAACAATATAGATTTCGTATATCGAAGTGAAAATATTCTTCTCGCCATGTAAGTCAAACATTTCTTACTGCTTATACTAGACTGAGACCCTCAATCTAGGAGTGGGTCCTCACTTCAACTAGGAGTGGGTCCTCACTTCAACTCGATTCGGATGAGGTGAGTCTCCGTTTGATTTATACAACGAGTTACTTCATACTTCGAGTACAGCATGAGATTGAGATTGAGATATCTCATATTACTCTATTCGTGAAACAACCTCTACTATTTGTCATGTAAGATGAGACTCCTGGGCTTTTTTTTCACGAGTGTAATAAGCTAAGGGATCTCAGTCTCACCTTACAAGAGACAAATCTCGACTTGATTGATTTACAGGACGATTCACTTTATTACCTATTTTGTGCGGCGCGTCAGGTGAGACGAGTCTAATGAGCAGACAATTGTCGACTCGCTCCCACTTCACTCGCGGTGAGAGCGACTCGTCTTGACTTACACACCGCGCAGAATAAGCACATTTTTTCGAGAAGAGTATCTTCACCTCACTATCCGAGATTGAGATCTCTCATTGCGTTCCACTTGTAGAATAAGCCCAAATGAGTGGGTAAGATGAGACACCTCGATCTCATCTAACAAGTAACGAAACTCGGCTCGCATTAGGTGGGTGATGTTCGTAAATAAAACCAAACGCAGAAATTCTACGTTTGGTTCGATTTACATAGCTGGGTTTATTCAAAGAGTGGAATGAGGTGAGACATCTCGTTTTCACATATGTGCTTATTCTGTGCGGCGTGTGAGATGAGACGGGTCGAATGAGATGACAATTGTCGACGCACTCCCAATTGATTAACTTTAGTCTTCTCACGTCAATTGATGTGAGACCGAATCGTCTCGAATCAGACGTTGCAATACTGAGTGTCTTTCGATTTGAAAGAAGTTAGTCCATTTAATTTACTTAGTGAGTCGCTTTTTTCGAGTCGAGGTTTATCTCCTTCATTCAACTCGCAAGATCGAATGTCAGGTGAATTGAATTGACTTATAGGAATAATCTTACGAGTGACAAGTGAAAAACCTTTGAACTAATTCTAAGAGTGGAGTGAGGTGAGAGATCATGGTCACGTATAACGAGGCGACAATATGAAGTGGAATGAAGTGAATCGCTGAGCAAATCAAACAGGAAATCACCTGACTCACGTCAAGTGTTGTCACGCTGTTATACTCATTCAACTCGTAGAAAAAGCCCACCTGTTTGATTTACAGTTTGCATTCGGATATAATTTTCTCATTTCACTTTATGAGACTGCGATCAATTAAATAAGTCCAAATTTTAATCAAATTAAGTTATTCCTCAAATTCACAAGTAAAGAAAAAATAAAAATCTAGCTCTTGTAAATCGAAGTGGGGAAACTCGTCTCGTTGTGTAAATCATACATTTGTCATTGCGTATATTAGACACGTAAAAAGTCTTAATACACTTTTAATCAAAGTAAGCTTACAAACTTTTGTACCAAGTCAGCTTACGTTACCTCATTCGACTTGTGTCACCTCACTCAACTCGCAAAATAAGCCTTGAGATTCTCCGTTTAGTTTGATTCACATAGCTGGGAGTGAAATGAAGTGAGGCACTTCACTTGTTCTCACTTGTGTGAGCTGAGACGAGTCGAATGAGGTGACAATTGTCGACTCACTTTCATTTGATTGACATTACTCGTCTCACGTCACTTGAGGTGAGAGCGACTTCTGTACCAAGTCGACTTATACGTCAGTTCGACTTACCTCATTCGACTCGTATTATCTCACTCAACTCGCAGAATAAGCAAGCCTTGAGATTCTCCGTTTGGTTTGATTTACATAGCTGGGTTTATTCGAAGAGTGGAATGAGGTGAGAAAACTCGTTATAACAAATGTGCTTATTCTGTGCAGCGTGTGAGATGAGACGAGTCGAATGAGATGACAATTTTCGACTCATTCCCATTTGATCAACATTAATCTTCTCACGCCACTCGAGGTGAGAGCGATTCGTCTCGACTCACACGCCGCGCAGAATAACCACAATAATGAGTGTTTTTCGATTCGAAAGAAGTGATTCCATTTGTGAGTTATTTCATTCGAGTTCACGTTTATCACCTCTTTCCACTCGTGAAATAAGCTCAAATATCAGATGAAGAGTGGAGTGGTGTGAGAGATCATGGTCTCGTAAAGCGATGCGACAATACTCGATTGGAATGAAGTGAATCGCTGAGAAAATCAAACAGCGTGTTCTCACGCTGTTATACTCACTCCAATCGCAGAAAAAGCACATCCGTTTGATTTAGAGTTTGCATTTGGAGGCGGAGATTTTCCTATCTCACTTTACGAGACCGAGATTTCTCACCTCAGTTCAAATTTGAATCGAATTTGTTTTTCTAAGTTATTCCACTAATCAACAAGTGAAGAAGAGTAAAAAATTTATACCTCGTACCTCGAAGTGGAACAACTCGTCTCGCTATGTAAATCAAATATTTGTCACTGCTTATTTCAGACCCTTATTCTACGAGTGAGTTGAGGTGAGAAACATCGGGCTCACTTCAAGTGACGTCTCACGTCACTCAAGGTGAGAACGACTCGTGTCGGCTCAACTGACGCGCATAATAAGCCTGCAGATAAGTAAGAGAGGTGAGACATCTCCATTTCATCTATCAACTATGATTTACATAACTGGGTTTATTCTAAGAGTGGAAGAGGTGAGGCAACTGCTTACAAACCAAGTAAGGAAATTCGATTCTAAAGAAGTGATTTAAATAATTCGAGGTTTATCAACTTATTTAACTCGCAAAATCAGATCAAATCTCAGGTGTATTGAATCGATTTATCGGAATTATCCTACAAGTGACAAGTTACAAACCTTTGGACTCATTCTAAGAGTGCACTGATAAAAATCCACACGCTCGATCTGTGTGTTTAAAATTATGGATCGATTCATGAACGTCCACATCGATCTGCTATGATTTTCTTGCAAACTTTGTGTGTGTTACACATTAAATTCCTGTGTATTGCTTCATGGATTGATTCATCAACCGTCAACAGGGATTCCATATTTTTTCCACATAAGTTCCGGAAGCTTTCTCTTCAGATTCGTATGTGTCAACCTATGGACGCATAGATCATCACTCCAACACGGATTCAGTGTGTTTTGCTTATGGTTATCTTGTGTCATAATCATCATGTTCAAGTTGGTAGATTCATTGATTTGCGCAATGAGATTGTTATGATGAAATCCATGAGGAATGCTATCGATTTCCATGTTCAAAGCTTCTAAATTGTTTGTGATCAACCCATGGGATGCATAGTGAACTGAATTGCGGTTGGACCTCGTGTCAAACGACAGTCATCATCATGCTTCCAAAGAGAAGAAGTAAATTTTGAAGCTGAAAGTGTTAGATGAAAATTTGTGAATTCGATTTTTCTTTTATTAGTGAAGTTGACCGATATACGAGAGTTCAACCTTTCTATAAGAAAACATTGATTATAATGTATAGTTTAGTAGAAAAATCGGATTCCACTAACAAATTTTCCTGGCTTTCAGTTTCGAAAAAATGGAATATGCTTATCCTTGGCTTCCCAAATTATGGATTTGCGGCGCCCCGCTTGTTGCTGGCTCACGGGTTTAAAAAAAAATCAAGAGAGCTTGCGACAAGCAGAGGAGCCTCGGATCCATATTTTGGGGAGTAAAAGTTTTTCTACTAAATTTCTTCTTTCAGTCCCATGACATTTATGTTCTATCACACATGACTATCTAAAGCTACTACATTTCGAATTCAATAAGCAAATCAGTTGGTTTTCATGATTTAATATTTGGAAATTCATGTTTGTTTCACATGACAACCTAATGTTGATACACATGTTATTATACCGTGAAATCAATGATGAAATCCATATGGCTACCATACTCAAATCATGTGGTTTTCCTCATTGCGCAAATCTATAAGTAAAACACACGACCTTGACGTGTAGATTTTTCTCAGTGTGGTATGAGCTCAGAGATCGTGACGTATAGCCTCGTATGCGGGGCGACAATACTAGACAGGAATTAAGTGAATCGCTGGGCAAATCAAACGGGAGATCATCTCATTCGAGACAAGTGTTATCACGTTGTTATAGGAGATTGAGATTTCTTACCTCACTCTTCTCGTAGATTTGTTGCATTGGAGTTTGCCTTATTATGTTATTTCCCAACTCACTTTATGAGACCGAAATTTCTGATCCAAATTTGAATCAAATTAAAGTTATTCCACAAATTCACAAGTGAATTAGAGTGAACAATCTAGATCTCGTACATCGAAAGTCTTGTTATGTAAATCCAAAATTTCTCACTGCTACCAGAAGGTTGAGGTGATAAATCTTGGTCTCGTTTCAAGTGACAAAATTCGATTCGGATGAGACGATTAGTCTTCGTTCGATTTACACGGCGAGTCACTTCAATCGAGGCGAGTATGAGACAAAGATGTCTCATCTCACTTCAATGATATAACAAATTACGCAAGATGAGCCACCTGGGCTTTTTTATGAGTGCAGTGAGAGAAGTCATCTGGATATCAGATCATAAGTGACAAAACTTGACTGGAATGGGGTCGAATAAGATACATGTCGATTCAATTCATTCGAGTTGAGTATTGTCATCTCACTGTATGAGATCAGTATTCCTCGCCTCACTGTACTCACTCGTATAAAAAGTGCAGATGAGTGAGTAAAGTGAGACACCTCGATCTCAGCTAACTACTAATTTATTCGAGTCGAGTTTTCTCACTCGAGAATTCAGCCGAGTTTTCTCACTTGTTAGGAAACACCGAGATATCTCACCTCACTTCGCCTAAAAGGTATGTATTCACTTTTGATCAAAGTAAGTTTACAAACTTCTGTACAAATTCGTCTACTTCCATATTAAGGGCCCTATTTTATAAGTCGAGTCGACCAAAAACTACTCGACTGGAGTCACTGTCGACCAAAAACGTTGTTCGACTCGGCTCTGTCACTCGAGTTTATCGACATTTGTCACTCTATGTGACTTGATTACTATGGGAGTCAACGGGTGACATCTGAAATAAGCATGCTTGCTTTGATCGACAGTAACTGCAGACGAGTCACACGAAACTGCTCGATTTATAAAATAGACCCCTAATTCAACCGAATTAGGTGAGAAAACTAATTCCATTATGTCGAATTAAGCATCTTAATGAACTTAATACAGATGAATCCAGTCAAATTTTGGTTTCGAATGATTGACCTGATCTTGAAGCCCATATGAAAGAGTGATGTGAGACACCTTGATCTCATCTAACAACTGTCGAAAGCCTCATTTGGACTCACATTTGGTGAGTAATCGTTCGATCTACAAGGCGGCTTCATTCGTGTCGAGTTTTCTCACTCGAAATGAGATTGCCTCATTTCAGCCGAGTTTTGTCACTTTTTAGGTGAGAGCGGCGAGACATCTCACATCACTCCACTCGTTGAAAGGCTGGAGTCACTTTATATACAAGTAAGCTTATAAACTTTTGTACTAATTCGGCATCTTCCATATTAATCCAATCAAATTAGATGAGAACTCATTCCCTAATGACGACGTAAGCATCCTAATGCACTTAATTCAGATGAATTTAGTTTCTGATGTTATCTACCTGGACTCGAGTATTCGATATCGACCCGTTCAAGTTGCCTGCAGTCTACTCCGAAAGCAATCATCTTATTTTCTTCAGTGTAGTTTAGTTTTTTATGTCGTCAAGATCCAGAAAGGATCGTCTCCATTCAGACATTTTTAACTAGTAACTCTTTCTTAAGGCATTCGACCAGTATCTGTGATCATTGTTCCCTGCTTGTATTTAGTTATATAGTTATGTACATTACTTACACCTAACGCAAACAGCATGTTGAAACTGTTCCAAGTATTACACAAAATTCCCTCCACAATTCGGATCGGAAAGAACGTTTGCTTCTAGTACTAACGACGCCCACCTTTCCATCGGTGTAAAATCCCCAAATCTTCCAGCTAATACTTTACACTAACACAAAACCACACACACTCACACCAACAAACCAATTCATGTACACACTAATTTCGAACTAACACAAAACGGAAAGGAGTTACACAATCGCAAGCAAACCGCCGTGTAAATAGGAGCTTCTTTTTGTCTCGGGTTTCCTTTTTTTCCGTCGAGAAAAAGTTTTATTATCTCATTGTATTACCGTAGCGTAGAGTGTTTAGATACGGACAAAATTTGGTAAATTATGCAGAACCCGTTCGGGAAGAAACAGAACATGATATTACAAGAAGAATAGAGAAGTAACGCAGAGACAGGCGCTCACGCTTCTTATTTAAAAGTGGATCCGATGACGCGAAAGCGACGAACAATAGACATACAGAAAGAGACGTACGAACACGCAAACAAAAAGAGTGTTTTAAAACCCAGTTAATTTTTCGTTTTGTGAAACTAACCAATTCTAGTGTTAGACAAACGGTCGAACAATTAAGTGTAAGCCAAGAGAAAGTAGAAAGAGAGAGAGAGAGTCAACGCAGAAAGATATAAACACTGTTGTACATAGTTAAGCATTATTAGAGAGGTATTTATCGAAAAGTTACTGCTGTGTGAGAAGATATTCTTAAAGAAGGAGCTGTGGCCGGAAGTATTTTTTTTTCTAGGACGACTGATAGTTTTTCCTTAGTTGTGTTTCTAAGAAAAAAAACCTACAAGCATCCAGAAATATACATTAATAAAGGAAAGTCAGAGATTACAGACGAAACATATAGTCACATTCACATTCAGCAGCTGTTACACTGCGCCTGGCTGCATACCTACGGGGGCAGCAGACAAATATTCCGGCGGGCAATAAAACTCCCCTCATTACCAGAAGAAACAGTAAACGGTAAAATTACACATTAGGAGACAAACTAGAACGAACTTTAAAAAACAAACAGTTTTGGGTTGCGATTGGGAAAAAAAGCTTCGGATCGAGTTCAAGGCTCTAGGGAAGGAACGATGGCTCAGGGAGCCGTAGACCGGAGATTGAAGGCACAGACGTGGAAAAACGTGCAGTGAAACGCTACTTTAGGGAAGAGAAGGACAATTATGATTATAGTATCATATGTAATGAAATCAATAAAACACTGGCAACAGTATCATGAAGAAATAACAAATTGTCGGTGAAAAAAGTTCATTCCATGCCGAAATGTCCATTTTGCTATTAGGGATTATCGTATGAATGTAAGATAATGATTATATTTCTCGATATTCAAACAGCCTTATCTACGAATATTAAACGAATCTACATTATCGATTCATTTTATTCTGCAAACAAAATTCTACACATTCCACTTAGAAACTACAGTCAGGTTTCCTATTAGACACATGGTTGGGGGGCGTTATAGGAATCTGCGTTATAGAAGACCCAGGGACGAGACCAGCTTTCCCGGGAAGCTCACGAGACTGATAAGAGCGACGATGGAAGGTGTGAAAAATTGTGTGAAGGTTTCAGGCGAACACTCCAGTTCGTTTGAATCCCACCGGGGACTACGACAAGGTGATGGACTTTCGTGCCTGTTGTTCAATATTGCGCTAGAAGGTGTTATGCGGAGAGCCGGGCTTAACAGCCGGGGTACGAATTTACGAGATCCAGTCAATTTGTTTGCTTCGCGGATGATATGGACACCGTCGGCCGAATATTTGAAAAGGTGGCAGACCTGTACACCCGCCTGAAACGCGAGGCAGCAAAAGTTGGACTGGTGGTGAATGCGGCCAAGACAAAGTACATGCTAGCTGGTGGGGCCGAGCGCGACAGGGCTCGCCTAGGTAGCAGTGTTACGATACACGGGGATACGTTCGAGGTGGTCGACGAGTTCGTCTACCTTGGATCCTTGCTGACGGCTGACAATAACGTTAGCCGTGAAATACGGAGGCGCATCATCAGTGGAAGTCGGGCCTACTATGGCCTCCAGAAGAAGCTGCGGTCAAAAAAGATTCACGCCCGCACCAAATGTACCATGTACAAAACGCTCATAAGGCCGGTAGTTTTCTACGGGCATGAAACGTGGACGATGCTCGAGGAGGACCTGCAAGCACTTGGAGTCTTCGAACGTCGGGTGCTTAGGACGATCTTCGGCGGTGTGCAGGAGAACGGTGTGTGGCGGCGAAGGATGAACCACGAGCTCGCCCAACTCTACGGCGAACCCAGTATCCAGAAGGTGGCCAAAGCTGGAAGGATACGATGGGCAGGGCATGTTGCAAGAATGCCGGACA
This sequence comes from Aedes aegypti, assembly GCF_002204515.2. NCBI lineage: Eukaryota > Metazoa > Arthropoda > Insecta > Diptera > Culicidae > Aedes > Aedes aegypti. The sequence continues at coordinate 15,119,770 of NC_035107.1, forward strand.
GAAACCCTGCAAAAATGGTATTCGCTTCGGATCCGGTTGGTACAAGAAGGCGTGGAGCGCAGCGAGCTAGGTGGGCGGATCAAGTGCGTATCGATTTGGCGAGCGTGGGGCAGAACCGAGGATGGAGAGATGCGGCCACGAACTGAGTATTGTGGCGTGAAATTGTTGATTCAGTGTTATCTGTGTAGATGGTAACTAAATAAATGAAAGACCCAGGGCTTATGGGATTTCATCACTTTGGGGGTGTCGTTGAATATCTCGTATGCCAAAAAAGATTACACAGTACTGTCTTCGGCGAAGTTTCAGTGCTACCTACGATCTACCTTTAGGAGTTGAGGATCATCCTTTTAGTTGAGAACTTGGCCGGTAGGGGCGCCAAGTTGCATACAGTCATAAGAGGGTCGGTTGAGGTAGGACGTGTCGAAAGTTGACTCGTTCTATTTGATTAACATACAGTCAGTGACATAAGTTAGTAACCAAATGCTGTTTTTCCATACAAAATGCCCAAGTTTGGGGTGCTGTATCTCAGCTTCTGGTAGTCCGAATTGGCTGAAATTTGAATGACGAACTACAAATAACTTGAAGTTTTGTCTGTAAGGGAATTATCACATTGCAGTCATTTTACATAGAGTTTCAGAGGGTTGTTCAAAGACAAAAGTAAGTAACCGAAAGACTTTTCAATTTAATTCGAAAACGGTAAGTCGTGGAAAGTTAGTGTTTTCTGCAAATTTGTGTGACTTCTGAAGTTGAACAACTTTGTCCAACAGACCAACAACCCACAACTTATCGTTTTAGAATTAAATTAAAAAGTCTCTCGGTTACTTACTTTTGTCTTTGAACAACCCTCTGAAACTCTATGTAAAATGACTGCAATGTGATAATTCCCTTACAGACAAAACTTCAAGTTATTTGTAATTCGTCATCCAAATTTCAGCCAATTCGGACTACCAGAAGCTGAGATACAGCACCTCAAACTTGGGCATTTTGTATGGAAAAACAGCATTTGGTTACTAACTTATGTCACTGACTGTAAGTCGTCTTAGGTCACCAATAATAATTCTAGTGAAAAACATCCTTGCAGATCATGAAGATATTCACTAAACCGGGTTATGTCATACATTGTGTGTGTAGGGTGTTATCAAAGACAAATTAAAGACCTCCATGTCCCTTGCAGTTGGCACGGTAAATGGCTGGGCATGGCGTACCATTGGTACCTTGCGTACCTACAGGAATAAAATAGACCCCATTGTGTGGTCCTTAGCCTCTTGCCCAGCAACTCCTATCCCTACCTCCTCGTGGTACTGGCCGGGGTACGAGTAACCTTGGGGAAGATCGGGTAACCAACCCCCGGTGGGAACTTTGGTCGTATGCTGACAGGGAAGGGGGGGTTTGCTTCTGCAAACCTTGAGCGTCTGTACTCCATGTTAGGAGCGGCTCACAACAGCGTCTGTTCCCCATGTCAAGGGCGGCTGATCATCGTCCGAGTGCCAGAGAAGGACGCTAAGCTAAACTGCGCACTATGGCCCTCCGAACATATAGGGGGAATGGTCCTCCGGAAATCTAGGGGGTTGGTGTCAGGCCCTGCAAGCCAGCCGTAAAATACACCAGCACAGGAACGTCAACGAGAGAATACGGACCGGAACAATCGGCAAAGACCACAGCGACGAAAATGGACTTGCGATTGGAAACTCGGTACGTGGAACTGCAAATCTCTCAACTTCATCGGAAGCACACGCATACTCTCCGATGTACTGAAGATCCGCGGTTTCGACATCGTAGTGCTGCAGGAGGTGTGCTGGACAGGTTCGATGGTGCGAACGTTTAGAGGTAATCATACCATCTACCAGAGCTGCGGCAACACACGTGAGCTGGGAACAGTTTTTATAGTGATGGGTGATATGCAGAGGCGCGTGATCGGGTGGTGGCCGATCAACGAAAGAATGTGCAAGTTGAGGCTCAAAGGCCGGTTCTTCAACTTCAGCATCATAAACGTGCATAGCCCTCACTCCGGAAGCACTGATGATGACAAGGACGCATTTTACGCGCAGCTCGAACGCGAGTACGACCGCTGCCCAAGCCACGACGTCAAGATCATCATAGGAGACTTAAACGCTCAGGTTGGCCAGGAGGAGGAGTTCAGACCGACGATTAGAAAGTTCAGCGCCCACCGGCTGACGAACGAGAACGGCCTACGACTGATAGATTTTGCTGCCTCCAAGAACATGGCCATTCGCAGCACCTACTTCCAGCACAGCCTCCCGTATCGATACACCTGGAGATCACCACTGCAAACGGAATCACAAATCGACCACGTTTTGATCGATGGACGTCACTTCTCCGATATTACCGACGTCAGAACCTATCGTGGCGCTAACATTGACTCCGACCACTACCTGGTGATGGTGAAACTGCGCCAAAAACTATCCGTCATTAACAATGTACGGTATCGACGCCCGCCTCGGTATAACCTAGCGCGACTGGCCCAACCGAACGTCGCTGCCGCATACGCGCAGCATCTCGAGGTAGCGTTGCCGGAAGAGGGCGAGCTTGACGAAGCTCCTCTTGAGGACTGCTGGAGCAACATAAAAGCAGCCATCAACAACGCAGCCGAGAGCATCGTCGGGTACGTGGAAAGGAGGACATGTGACCAAAGACAAATTAAAGACCTCGATGTCCCTTGCAGTTGCCCAAAATTTTATGGCTCATAAGGTAATCTAGAATGCCGTGAAAAGTGTACTGCGATCTGTCAAACTTGGGTACCTTTTGTACTACCGAGGGACCAAATGCAGTACTAGAAGTGGTACACAATCTGAGCCCGAGTGTGACGGACCTGGCTGCATCGTTCACAAGAAACGCGAAAGTTCTACGAGAAGCTTAACGCATCCCGAAAAGGCTTCGTGCCGCGAGCCGAAATGTGTAGGGATAAGGACGGAGGCATCTTGACGGACGGACGTGAGGTGATTGAAAGGTGGAGGCAGCACTACGATGAACACCTGAATGGCACGGAGAACACAGGCGCCGAGGGTCACGACAGCGGAGGAAGTGGCTACGTCAGCACGGCGGATGAAAGAAACCAACCTGCCCCCACATTGAGGGAAGTTAAGGATGCCATCAACCAGCTCAAGAATAACAAGGCCGCTGGTAAGGATGGTATTGGAGCTGAACTCATCAAAATGGGCCCGGAGAGGTTGGCAGCCTGTCTGCACCGGCTGATTGTTAGAATCTGGGAAACGGAACAGCTGCCGGAGGAGTGGAAGCAAGGGGTCATATGCCCCATCTACAAGAAAGGCGACAAACTGGAATGTGAAAACTATCGTGCGATCACTATCCCGAATGCCGCCTACAAAGTGCTATCCCAGATTATCTTCCGTCGTCTATCACCAATAACAAATGAGTTTGTGGGAAGTTATCAAGCTGGCTTCATCAACGGCCGCTCGACAACGGACCAAATCTTCACTGTACGGCAAATCCTCCAGAAATGCCGTGAATACCAAGTCCCAACGCATCACTTGTTCATCGATTTCAAAGCGGCTTATGATAGCATCGACCGCGAAGAGCTATGGAAAATCATGGACGAGTACAGTTTTCCCGGGAAGCTCACAAGACTAATAAGAGCAACGATGGACGGTGTGCAGAATAGCGTGAAGATTTCGGGTGAACATTCCAGTTCGTTCGAATCCCGCCGGGGACTTCGACAGGGTGATGGACTTTCGTGCCTGCTGTTCAACATCGCGCTAGAAGGTGTCATGCGGAGAGCCGGGTTCAATAACCGAGGTACGATTTTCACAAGATCCAGCCAATTTGTTTGCTTCGTGGATTATATGGATATTGTCGGCAGAACATTTGGAATGGTGGCAGACCTGTACACCCGCCTGAAACGTGAAGCGACAAAAGTCGGCCTGTTGGTGAATGCGTCAAAAACAAAGTACATGCTGATAGGCGGAACCGAGCGCGACAGAGCCCGCCTGGGAAGCAGTGTTACGATAGACGGGTGTTCGATAACACCAAAGAGCGAAGCGAAATGTGTTTCTGTGCTCACTTTTTATCCACCACTGCACACAACGGGGACGGCACTACCAGGTAAGTTCTTTCTTCTTCTCTTTCTTTGATTTTAGGTTCTGGCACTAGCAGAGTTCACAGGTAAGTTTACTTTTTTTTTTTTGTTTACTAACTGCACTACTCAAAACTAATTTTCTTTGCTTTTCAAACTAACTATTACTATATTTCACTTCTACTAATATTTCAAATTCACTCTACTCGATACGAAAGTTCTTCTGTTTGTTGATGTCCACTCCTTCGCTGATGATGACGGCAGGCGTCGTGTTGTCGAATAAATAAGAGACCGAGAACGTGTATCATTCGGCTTTTATACATGGGTTACTCCATCTTTTCTCGGTTGCCGGAAGACTGAAATCGCACCTTTCCGAAGGGAGCCATGATGATCAACATAAAAAGGCTGGTGCTAACGAACGATGACTAGTCACCCACAGATGGCGTGGCGATGCAATTTTCGTATGCGAACAGACGGGGATACCTTCGAGGTGGTGGACGAGTTCGTCTACCTCGGATCCTTGTTAACGGCTGATAACAACGTTAGTCGTGAAATACGGAGACGCATCATCAGTGGAAGTCGCGCCTACTATGGGCTCCAGAAGAAGCTGCGGTCGAGAAAGATTCACCCTCGCACCAAATGCACCATGTACAAAACGCTTATAAGACCGGTGGTCCTCTATGATGGACATGAAGCATGGACCATGCTGGAAGAGGACCTGCAAGCACTTGGAGTGTTCGAACGAAGGGTGCTTAGGACGATCTTTGGCGGAGTACAGGAAAACGGTGTGTGGCGGCGTAGAATGAACCACGAGCTCGCTAGGCTCTTCGGCGAACCCAGTATCCAGAAGGTTGCGAAAGCCGGAAGGGTGCGTTGGGCAGGGCATGTTGCAAGACTACCGGACAACAATCCTGCAAAGATGGTGTTCGCGTCGAATCCGGTTGGCACAAGAAGGCGAGGAGCACAGCGAGCGAGGTGGCTTGATCAGGTGCAACATGATCTGGAGAACGTGGGCCAAAATCGCAGTTGGAGAGACACAGCCATGGACCGAGTAAATTGGCGTAACATCGTTAACGAGGTTTTATCAAATTAATTGATGTAATACCAACTAAATAAAATAAATAAATGGCCCTTGCAGTTGCCAAAAATTGTATGGCTCATCATAAGGTAATCTAGAATGCCGTGAAAAGTGTACTGGGTACTGGGTACCTTTTGCACTACCGAGAGATCAAATGCAGTACTAGAAGTGGTACTCGATCTGAGCCCGAGCCACCTTTCTTTGAAATGAGTATGAAAGTACCTATCAATGGATACTTCAAAGGTAGCGTGTATACAAAGCATGAGCCTATGTACGTGCCATACATTCTTTTGTTCTTTCGACTTTTACTGTGCGCCGTGTGTTGGTGCTGTCTCGCTCTCTCTTATACCTTGGACAGACATCTGATACATATACCATGGTACAAGCTGTCAAGAAAATTATTCCAAGGCTATCTTGAATGAAGACAATTATCAGTATAGATACCCATTTCAAGATAATTGTACAATGGTACGTATACCACAAGTGTGTCATAAGTATTACGGGCAACTTGAAAACAGCGCACAGTAAAAGTCAAACGTTTTATAGCATGCATAGGCTCATTGTATTTCAATCCACGACACCTACCGTACAACACAGTGCACAGTGGTCCAGGAATCACCCAAGTAACCAATAAGCCGTAAAAATCGGCCCCAAGTTGGTTCTATAGTCGTTTTTAAAGCTTGGCCGACAGGGCTAATTGGAACTATATCGTAATTTAGGGCTGTTATAAAGCCACTTTTGGCGAATTATTTGGCTGATAAACAGCCTACTCGTATCGTGTCTCTGAAATGAGTGATGTCAAATTTTTATAGCAGGTGGCAAAAAGACAAAAAAAAGTTGTTTATCTTTCGTTTGTTTTTCTTTTCTTTCATGTTCCCTTTGAGGACGTGTTTTTCTTTTTATTTCGTTGCGTGGCCCAGGCTCAAACTGCTATCGTCCAAGTTCCTATTTATGATTCCCGTCGCATTTCCCATCTGCTCCATTGTTACACGAGTGGATTGGTATGCTTAACATCATATTCAAAAGATAAAAGTTTGCAGTGGTGTGTCTATTTTTGTCCTGCTGAATCATGAGTGATGCCGGCATGGCATTTGACTATATAACTATTTACATAGCAGCGCAGAGGAAGCAAAATTCACAAAATAACCATTCTCTAATCAACATCACCCTACCACAATCTTTTACAATCGATTTACTAATCGGATCACATCTTAGATCGTATTATTTATATTAAAACATTCATGGTAACGTCGTTCATCGCAGATTTGGTTAAATTTCAATACATCCAAGGTCCTCATACATTTGTTCTGTTTTCTTGAGTGAGAGGAAAAGAAGCAGATAGATGTGTTTTGCTTTATTTCTCGCATGTTGACATTTGCGTTCGATATTTCTCATAGGTGCAAGCGCGATATGGAATCTCTTTCATCTTATTGATACCGATTCAGTTTTGTTTTGGTTGATAAACGTCATGGAAGTAGGTTGTTTAAAAGCATTGACAGACGTTGTGTACGGCTCAGTGGCACAGGGCTTACAAGCACTAAAGTAAAGCGTTATATACTCATATACGACCAATATTAGTGCCTGAGGGTCACAGTGCCTATAAGCAATTCAAAATGTCTTATGAAGCTAATAGGCACTGAAAAGCCGTTAAATGGCTCATATACCGCTTATAACAGTGCTTGTTGGTTACCTGGGCAGTTTTACGCGGAAAGATGCATTTTGAGCTTTAGAATGAAACATTAGACAAAAACGGTCTTCTACAAAGTTGTTTGTATTAGTTAAGCCCTTTGTTTGGTGTTATTGAAAATTAGGGTGGACCACATTTTCATAGAAATTGTGTAACTAACTTTCTTATTTGTAGAAATTATATTATACATGCTTCAGCAAAGTTGTAGACCATTCAATTTCAAGCAACTTTGCCAAAAAAAGTTTTTTTTGTATCTCTTAAATTGACCGATTTAGAGCTTTTTTCCTACAAAGACATAGGGTGGTCCGAACAAAACTGGTTTTCTGGCTCTAGAGTCTTCAATTCAAATTTCTCATCAAAGTAGTCTATGAAACACTTTCAGAGCTTTAAAAAATGCGTAATTTGGTGAATGAAGAAACTCGCTATCTCATTCCGTTTAGGAGTTATTGTTGTTTTTCTCTCAAAAACATGCCTACTTTAATTGTGAATATCTCTGATTGGGGCAAACATAAAAAATATCTTTTGACGGCATTCAAAAGACAAAATAAAATTGTATGTTATATCAAAAAATTACAGATGTGTTATTTTTGTAACTCTAATAAAATGCCTTGAAAAACAAAGGATTTTAAGTAGAAAAACTTTAATAACTTTTGAACCAAAATAGATATCATCAATATTTTCGCATGAAAATTTGCGTTTTATTAAGTTCTTCAAGTCGTTCATAGACGACTTTGACGAGAAATCTGAAATAAGAAACATAGGGCTCTAAAACTATTTTGAAGATTTTCATAGTATGTATTTCTTTATTATTTTGCATTTTGAGCATGAAAATGAAATTTTAGACAAAAATGGTCTTCTACAAAATTGTTTCTTAAAATGTAAGCTTACATACTGTGTCATTTGAAACTAGGGTGGTCCACAATATCACACATATCATATAATCAACTTTTTTATTTGCAAAAATACTGGTATATGCTCTTAGGCAAAGCGGTAGAACTTGAAATTTTGATCAACTTTGCCAAAAAAAGTTTTTCTGTAGCTCAAAATTTGACCAATCTAGAGCATTTTTTCCTAATCATCGCAGGGTGGTCCAACAAAAAAAAGTTTTCCAACTCTAGTTTTTTTAATATTATTTTCTCGTCAAAGTCGTCTATGAACGACTTTTAGAACTTAACAAAACACACATTTTCATGCAAAAATATTGATGATATCTATTTTGGTTCAAAAGTTATTAAAGTTTTTCTACTTAAAATCCTTTGTTTTTCAAGGCATTTTATTAGAGTTACAAAAATAACACATCTGTAATTTTTTGATATAACATACAATTTTATTTTGTCTTTTGAATGCCGTTAAAAGATATTTTTTATGTTTGCCCCAATCAGAGATATTCACAATCAAAGTAGGCATGTTTTTGAGAGAAAAACAACAATAACTCCTAAACGGAAGGAGATAGCGAGTTCCTTCACTCACCAAATTACGCATTTTTTAAAGCTCTGAAAGTGTTTCATAGACTACTTTGATGAGAAATTTGAATTGAAAACTCTAGAGCCAGAAAACCAGTTTTGTTCGGACCACCCTATGTCACCGTAGGAAAAAAGCTCTAAATCGGTCAATTTAAGAGATACAAAAAAACTTTTTTTGGCAAAGTTGCTTGAAATTGAATGGTCTACAACTTTGCTGAAGCATGTATAATATAATTTCTACAAATAAGAAAGTTAGTTACACAATTTCTATGAAAATGTGGTCCACCCTAATTTTCAATAACACCAAACAAAGGGCTTAATTAATACAAACAACTTTGTAGAAGACCGTTTTTGTCTAATGTTTCATTCTAAAGCTTAAAATGCATCTTTCCGCGTAAAACTGATTCCTGCACCATAGTGCAGTGTGGTCAAAAGTATTGACAGTTTAACGCCAACGAGAAACTTGCGACAATCGACGCGCCGCTATAATTCATATAACGGAGGGTATTAGAACTATCTTGGAGGTGATGATTTCGCAATTTGGAGGTTAAAATCACCTCCAAACACTAGCGATTTTGCGGTGGGATGTTGACGTTTGATCACGAATAATGCCAAACTGGTCAAATCTAAAATGTTTCTGGTCATAAATACTGCAACTGTGGTTAAATAAACCGAAGATTTTTTCTTGTGTAGTGATGTTGACTATGTTTTGGTAGAGTTAACAGATTAATGTAGTCGGTTGAACATCGTTGGTGCAGTTCTTAATTTTACCATGGATTCAGTATTTTCTGCAATAAAATTCATTTCAGTGCATGAGCCTGTGCATGCTATTAAACGTTTGACTTTTACTGTGCGCCGTATTTTCAAGTTGCCCGTGAGAGATAAATTCATTACGCAACGCTTTCTCATTACGCAACTGTTTTGAGTTGCGTAATGAATCATAACACAACAATTTTTCAGTAATTGTAAAATAATGATGAATGCATTCCGATATAATTTTTGATACCCTCAAGTGGTCTTCTACGAAATTTCAAAAAATGTTGTACATAACTCGTTGCAGAACTCGATTTTACAGCACTCGTCGTAATTATCCTACTCGGCAAGCCTCGAAGGATACATTTACGACTCGTGCTGTAAAAATCATTGTTTTGCAACTTGTTCCGTAAACTACTATTTTAGATCATTTATGCAGTATCAAAGCAATGTTTGATTGGGAAAAGAGGAGTGTGCATTTTCCTTTGTTGATCAAAGCAACGCAATGCAATAGTTATTTATGCAACAAGTTGCAAAATGATGATTTTTTCAGCACGAGTCGTACATTTATCCAACGAGGCTCGCCGAGTGCTAAAAAATCGAGTTTTGCATCGAGTTGCCTACAACATTTTTTGCAGTAACGAAAAATGCCGTTAAAGTTGGATTATATTTTGAAGATATTACAAGAAAATCCACATGGGCATCCATGCGTAGTAGCAACTCAGTATTTCTCAAACAGGTAGGCTGTGGAATGACTGCCATAAATTTTCACACTTTCATTGCTGATTCTACTTTCAAAGATAGACCAGCTAAGACGCCGCTAGCAATTTGTGAGCCACATTGTTAGTTATTTATTAATTGCCTACAAATCAGTATACACGAACCGCCCCATAACGCTCTCGTCTGTTTTGATAGTGAGCTCACAAATTCTACAGCCACCTCTACGTCCGCAAGTCTCAGAATCCCTCACGGTCAACTAGCTTCTGATTCTACGATTTGAATCCGACTTGATTCGGTTCGTCAAATGGATGTAGAATCAGAATTGAGTTAACTAAGTCATTGAGAAATTCAGAGTAATTCAATAAATGAGGTGTAGAGGTAATCCGACGTCGAATTGATAACTCCAAGAACAGTACTGAAAAGTGCTACTTTTGTACTATTATTAGTGCTGAAAAGTAACACTTGTTTTGTTTGTATCGGTAAGAAAAGTATGCCATTAAGTTGGTTATTCCCTTGATAAAAAGTAGGCAACTGAATTGCAAAAAGGATATTTTGAAGACGAGCACCCTGTTTTTGGTTGTGAAATTATATCATTATATCATATTTTTCACTACACTTGAAAGTTATTGGTATTTATAAACACTTCGTGCAAAGAATAAATTTTGAAGAACATTCTAACAGTCAAACATCATCATTCAAAAATGATGAAATTTGAAACAGCCATTCGGGGCAATATGGGCAGTTATTTCGAACATCATTTATTTTTTTTCTTTGAGATTAGATCACTGACCTATAACATGCCTATTCGTCATCAAACGTCAACATCCCACCGCCAAGTCACTAGTGTTTGGAGGGGATTTCAACCTCCAAATTGCCAAATTACCTCCAAATCATCACCTCCAAATTAGTTCTAATACCCTCCGTTATATGATATATGGTGGCGCGTCGATCGTCGCAAGTTTATCGTTAAACAGTCAATTCCTTCATTTCCTTGTCAGCTTTGAAGTTGCTTGTTGTTTCAATTGAAATTTCATGAGTTTATGAAGTTCTAAGGGGTGCTCATTTCACCCCACTGGCGAAACCGCCCCTCTAATATGAACTTATTAGACGATAGCTGAGAAATAGCGGTGGGCGTATAGTCGTTGGCAGGGTCTTATAGGACCCCATGACTGTATGTCGGTCTGTCGTTAGTGTTCAGCAACTAACGACATTTCGGCGAAATTACGATTTCTCCTGAAGTTCCCGATGATATGTGGTTCCACACTAAAACTGTTCACATTTGGTAAAGCCAATTACTGAATGGACAACGTCAATGATTTACAACCCTTCACTGTCGGCCCTTTACTCTTGCCGCAAACTTCGGAGAATAATAAAACAGAAGTAATTGGCAGCATAATAGCTTTAGGTTAGCTCTTAGAACCACCCTCACTGCTCTCGTCATCGGGTTCGTTACAATCCGACACAAAAACACCGACGATGTCATCTGCGAAAATTATGTCATCCATATCGCACACCTCACTACCGGTAGGAACCGTATCATTTTCAAAACGACGCCGGCATCGAAGAAGGCGACGCCAACGACGACGACGACGCGTCCTTCACGCTTTGGCGCCCCTCGGCAAATATTGTGTGCTTCGCGATCATCAAAGCAATCCGAGGACTGCCTGCGAGACTCTTATCAATCCCCTCTGCATCCGCACGCCGACTGTCTGTCCTATCCGTCTGCTGTGGAATCTTCGCTAACTAAATCCATGCTGGTTCAAGCAGAACTTCCCATCCAAGGATCGTCTGCCATAATAGGTATATCAGCCAGACGCATGCCGCGATGATCGCGCGCGCGCGCAAACTCATAATGGGTCATATCTAGCCTACCCGAGCCGGTAAGGCAGAGCACGTGCTATCGCACCGGGCTGAAGGCAGCATCGCACAGTTCCAGGGCTGGTAGGGAGTCAGTTTTTAGTGACTTGAAAACTTTTTTTTTAATTAGTCATTACTCTCAACATTTCGAACAAAAATTCCAAAAGAAAACTACGAATCGGTTATTCTTTCTTGAAGTTATGAATATGACAACTCATTTTCGTGGTTCTAAAACTCAACTTATGATATTCCAACATAAACTAAAAGCTCATTATTTGAAATGTTCAAGTAAACATTTGTCACGATGAGAGGGGTTCAAATAAATTGATCAGGTAAAGTTAAGTGTTTTTCGTAGTTGTTTTTTTTCTTCATAAAACCAAGATAAACTGCTTTCAGATGATGGCATGATGAATAATGGCACCTACCCTATTGTAATTGAAATGCATTCAATTAGTTTCAAGTCTCTTTTTCTTGAACCGTAAGTCCCCCTGCAATGCTTCGCACTTGAAGTTCGTTAGGGCTAGGGAGCCCATACTAGAGCTCACCTGAGTGGCGTATAAATTGATCACCCCGTACAGGTGCAACGGTTTTCTCGCGCTCAGGACTTCACCGGAGTTGGGTCGCTCCCGAAACCGAAGCAGGCGTCGGTCGCGCCAAATTTCACATTCATTCGCAGTCGCCGCCTACTCATTAGAATACGATCGAGTTTTTTTTGTGCTTTCTGGGCCATCAGAACAGAACGTGCCGTTATCAGTGGCGCTTTGTGCGATGTCCAAAAAACAGCCAAGTGGTGTGCGATTGTGACTAAATAGCTGCTGAAACCCAAAATCCCAGTTTGATTGATTAGTGTAGTGCGGTGTGAGGGACTGTGAAGATGGGTCCCCTTTTTCGGGTGATTTTCGTGAATTTCTTAGTTGTTGTTTTCGTAAGGACGGGTCAAACTCAAGACGCGCAGGATCGACCTAGTTATCGATTGCCACGGGAAGTCGTTCCGGAGCACTATGATCTGGAGGTGCATACCCATCTGGGTGATGACGTAGATGAAGGGTTTCGATACTTCGGTGTAGTTAACATTACGGTAAGTTACACGATCGCGGTAATAAGCGACGGTTATACGCCCTAATCGGTTCGCATGACTGTCCGGATTTTGAACAATCCGAAAGGTATCAATTAAAAATGCTGACAACAGTGAAGTGATCAGTGTTATAATTGGAAAATCTAACTGATTTCCACCTACTAGTGAAAAGTATCCCTTTGTAATTAAACAGCTGTGGGAATTGTATAACATCAAACTGAACAAATCGAATGCAAGATGTGAATAATTTGGAGCGCGATACAAGGAGAATGTCGGTCAGTAAATTTAAGTGAAACGACGTATCAGACATTCGTCGAGGTGATAATTGACCATTCTTGCTAAAATGATTCCCACATTTTTTTTTAATTTATTGTAATTTCAAATACTACATTCATTTCTTATAGGTATCTAGTTGTTCTACTTTAAAACGCTCTCATCCTAATTTTGTAAAACTATATTATGCTATCATGACCATTTGACCGTGAGCAGTTCTTAACTTTTACAGGTGAATTGAATTCACCTGCTCGTAAAAAACAAAATTAAAAATTACTATTATTACATGGAAAAAACTGATATCATCAGGTATGTCTTGTCCTTAAATCTGGATACCAGAAGCAAGCCTTGTATGTACAAATCTGGACACTTTTGAATCAAAATCCGGACAGCTGCAAATAACATGAAACATTTGTATAAAATTTTCCAAAAGCTTAGTTCTTATCGACTAAATATAGGGTGATGTGCTAGTATCCATAGTATTAAGCATTGATCAGTAAGAACTGCAGTTTTCCCAGTATTGCAGTGAATGATGCTGATACAAACCGATGCCAAACAATTTTTTCTCAAAACGGCTTCAGCATTGTGCAATAACATTTTGATAAATCTTGATCTCATTTTGGAAATAATGCAAAGAAAATGCATCTTACCGTATTCTCAATCCGTCGTATCGTTTTCAACTCCGTCGCAATCAGTTTCCAGATTCGTCTCACAACTTACGGCTCACTGTGATGTATTAAGTGGTTAAAACACAACATATCAACGCTATAATAAAATGTTGCACTAGAATATATAGATCTTCGGGCATCTCCCTCCATTCCTTCAGCATGATGAAATATACTAATTTGCTTTAAAATTAATTGTTCACCATCAAAATTCAGCCCGAACATATGAACACAATTCCTTTTGACCGTTCAATTATAGCATTTGCTCACAGTACAGCGAAAACAACACAATCAAAGGAACCGTATTTTTACGTCGAGCGTCGCGCACACATTGATGCGCACAAGCTTTCTTTTCTCAGTACGACGGATTGAACTTTGTTTACATTCTCAATTATACGCGGCGGTTGAGGAAATTTCGTATAATTTGGTGATTTATTGAAGTTTTACGGCATGTGATGAATTAGCATGGATAATGAATCTATGTTGCAGGTTAGTTTGAATATCCGCCGTAGTGGAACATTTAAAGTTTGATACGACGAATAGTAGCGCTTACGACGAAGTAGAACAAAACCCTATCAGACATCCGATTCATCGCTGTGGGTTCGAATCGATGTGTTGATAATTCCAATCGATCGTTTTTAGGTATTTTAGGTAAAAAACTTGTCCACAAATATGAATCAATGTGAACACGATTTATGAATCAGCTGTTTTTTTTTTCAAATATTTTACAATTAAATGGTAAATAGTACATATGCCATAAAGAACACTGTCTCGGATAACGTAAATGATATCCGGCGGTGAACCAAGGATATGTATGACATTGCTTAATTTTTAATTTTGCTACTGACCGGGCCTAGTGAACATGGAATTTGTGGATTTATATACTTTTGGTTATTTGGAAGACAAAAAATTGTATTTGATGCGAACCAGGGAGGATGCATGCTAGTTATATTCTTTCCCACTCGTTGCCTTCTGCAGAAACAACACGACGTTTTTGCAGCAAAATTTGAAAGAACCTATCAAGTATAATTAGAAAGTTCTTTACATTTTTTCCAGCTTTATTGTTTTTATTTTTGTTCCTAACAAAAGTGGATTTATTTTTCCATGAGTTCAGAGTCGGATTTACAAATGTGGGGGCCAGGGGGCCATTGTTTTGTGGGGCCCTTTTCCAAGAAAAAAAATTGAATCTTCAGTAGAGACAAGCTATTTTTAATGTTCTTTGTAAGGTTTAAATTATCAAAAGTTGAACTATTTGATAACGTTCAATAAATGCTTTAAATCCCTTATTAACGTAAATCCACTTTAATTTTAAATTAATGGAACTAATATTATTATTATTATTATTATCTATTATCTATTATTATTTTTTGGGGGTTATTAGTCTACAACAAAATTGATCTCCTTGTTAATGCTACCTTAATTCAAATTATGCTTATTCTATTCATGTTTTAACATTCAATTTGTTGAGCATACAGAATTACTTAACAGTTTTGAGTAGAAGAAATAAGTGCAGGGCTGGGCAGGTCTTTTTCTAGAGATTGGACCTATATTTTAAGGCAAGCGTCTAAGAAATCCCTGTTTTTAAAGGAAGGTCTCTTATGTCTCTATTTTAATCACAATGGTCTTTAAGGTTTTTTTTTTTGATTATGATTTCAGTGAATCTTGATTCCAAATTCTACAGACTAAAGAGAAAAATTCAAATACTGTAGCGCGGCTATTTAACTGATTCTTCAAGAATTTCGTCTCACATGTCTCGACGAAAAACTTCAAGATATCTTCTAGTGATTTGTCCATAGATTTCATCTGGAATACTTCCAGGGACTCATACAGAGATATCTCTAGAAATTATTGTAGAGATTACACTACCAATCCTCCCAGAAATTCTTCCAGCGTTTATTCAAAGGATGTTTAGATGATTTTCTCCATAATTTTCGTTAGAAAAACCTTGAGAACCCCAATGATACTATCTCCCTAGGGATTAGCCCAATGTTTTTTTTTTTTCAAAGACTAGGAGTTCCTACAGATATATTTATCACTAACCATTCAAACGAATTCTACAGTTGTTACGCTAGGAGATCTTACAATGTTTTTTTGAAGATGTTCTAAACGTAAATCTTGGAGGACATACTAGGAAAATCGTTGGAAGAATCACCGGATACAATTCTGAAGGGCTTAGGGCCTTCTTGAAAAATATCTAAAAGATTTTTTGGAGAAATTTCTGGCCTGATTTTTTTATGAAGAATCAAACTCTTATCTTATAGTTCCTATTAGGTTATGTTTTGTTTTTATGTTTGATACATTTTCAGTCTCTTTCTGGTTCCTGTCTGGTCTCTTTTTTTTCAAGTTAGAGGTCTCTAAAGCTCCTATATTCAAGGTAGCCCTGCAATGTGATCGAGAATAATTTAAAAAAAAGTATTTAAATAATAAAGTCCTTTAATTTGATCTGCAGATACATAAATTGCATTCAAACCTAGTATCAAACTTCGACAAGAAAGCTTTCGTTACAGTTGGGAAAGTCAAGTTAGAAAATTGTAAGGAGCTTAAGCAGAAGGATGGCATTCTACTTGTTTATCCTAATCGTTTTTGAATCTTTCTTAGTCTTCTTGTTTTTTTTGTGAAGTCAATAAAATAACATTATGAATTTTATTATTTGTTGTTTTAGTAATTTAGTATACTTTATTGGCATAAACTTCGTCAGTTATTCCGGGTTCATTGAAAAAAAAAAATCTCTCAAAAAGTTCAAAAATTTTCGAAAAAGTTGAAATTTGGCATGACATAAATGACACAACCATGGTTGTTAGGGATGCATCCCTAATGGTCATTAGATTACAAACGATAGTGCAATGACCAGCAGTGTTAACAATATAAGTATATTAACATTCAATTATAGATACTCCTAATTGATGGCTGTTATGAGAGTGTCCAGATATTGATACCGTCCGGATTTTGATTCCCCAAGGTACTATACAAAGAAGTGAACCTAAGTATCATATTAAAAACATATTTTGTACCCTATTTCGGTCTTTTTTCATGGTTACAACAGCAAATCCATATTTCAAGCATGTACTAGAATTAGAGCGAATGTAACAAAATCGATTTCTATTCATCGATCCTCTCTTCTGCGAATAAAGGTGACAAGAATAAATGGGAATAGAAGTATCTTAGCACTTTTTCACTTTAGGACGCTAGTCAGCAAAGCAATCTTGCATCCTGAGGATAGAACAAAACAGGATTTGAGAAATTTCGGGATTTCTCGTATTCCGGGATATAATTTCCCGAAAAGAACGTGAGCTTTGATGAATACACACTTAGAAAATATCACCGACTCCGGTAATAGCGGTTTATATCGCTGAGCACTCGGTAATGCTTCCGGTAAAGTTAAGGATTACCGAACAATCTGTAATTTCAATCGACACGCAGCTGTCAAAAAATTACAATATGCTCGTGAATTATTACCGAACGAATTGTAAAATAAACTACCGAACGCATTGTTCGTAACAGCAGGCAGTCGGAATAGAATTGGATGATCAAAACAAAATAAAAATAACAAATTTCATGTTGATGGTAAAAGTTTATCGATTTATTTCGCGTTTTTGTTTTAAATTCGTATGAAATGAACTGCTTGTCTGTTTATGAAAATGGGAAATCACCAGCGGCATCACCAACAACTCGAACGTGCGGTTTTGCACAAAAGCGTCACCGATTCCGTCATGGGTGGTTATGCTCGTTAATGTGACGATTCCATCCGGAACCGTAATTGGGCAGTTGGATACTACAACGAAAATATTTCATTCGATCTTAAAAGTAGTTCTTTTTATATAGAATCCCTCAGCTCGTACTTACTGAAAAGTAGTTCCAGGCGCTCATCCTGTTGTTGTAGTTTCATTTTTTTTTCTTTCAGAAGACAGTGTCCATGGCCACAACACAGAAACACAGAAAATTAAACGTTATTAGATACGATACTATCATGTTGACTAGCACATCCAGACAAAAATGGTGGCCTCAAAAATATCAAATCACAATTTGTTCGGTAAAGCGGTGTGGCACTATGAACTGAAGTACGGTAAAAAATTACAGTCTACGGTGAATCTAAACGATTTACAGTTTTTTCGGTAAATAAAACGACGAGTTCGGCTAAAGTCGACGAATATTGTTTTGATTTTCTTGTATATTCAAGGGTGTTCGGTAAATCTCGTTTGTGATACCGAAACTTCAGTTAAATATTTATTTACAGTACGTTTCCGGTAAAAAAAATACCGAACAACGAGAAAAAACTTAAGTGTGTAGCACTCAGTTCTAAGGCATAACAATGACATGAGAATAAATATGTAATTATTTTAATGAAAAGATCAAATTACTAAATAAGTTTAAGTGTTTTATTTGTCTACTTTCAAAGGTCAGGGTAGAAGCACCGGTTATGGCAATACGTATGTCGTAGCCATAGGGGATTATACACCATTGTACATAGCCAATCAGCATGAAACATTTTGTGTTTAGTAGACCACATTTACACGATAAGGCTAATTTCTGTTCCTATAGTAGCACTAGCATCACGGCGTTGGCAAAATACTTATCGAAACCGTATTTTTACAAAACTTTTACATTTTTCCTACAAAGTGTGGATCAAAAGCTTTCGTTTGATGTAAAAAAAGGTCGTAATTCATCAATTATTTCGTATGATAAAAAAAGGTTTCTCTCAGTAGTGCTACTATAGGAACAATAGGTTTACTATAGGCGCAAGGGAGCTCAAATTTTAAGCAAAACAAATTATTTCGATCATTTTTTGAACAAAATCAAGCTGTGTAACAATGGTACTTAGATAAATAGCTCCTGACCTCCATGTTCAAAAATGTTTTGAAAAGATTTATAGCAAAACGGCCGTAAAAAGCCACTAGTGCGACTATAGGGAACTGACCTCTAAGGGAACACTGACCCTAGTTGAAAACACAAGCGAAATATTAGCGATTGAATTATTTAACATTTTTTCCAATCATTCACCTTGGAATGGCTGCCCGAAAACGGTCATAGAGGAGAAACAAAAACAGTCAAGAAGTGTGTGAACCGTTGGCAGCGCAACACCTGATGGTATTGATGCTGCTGCTGCTTTGTGTTTTGGTTGACTGGCAGAATCGATGAACTGTGGCAAATTGTGATCACAGTTCCCAAGCCTGGTAACGGGAAGTAACGATCATTGGCTTAATAAGAAAAAATGATTTCATCGCAGTAAACCACGGTATGTCAGTGAAAAATAATACCTCCACTATGGATCAGTGCACGAGTGCACTATTTGACGTTTTAGCGGTGCCGTGTTATTTATGTGACCATGGTAACGAGTGAATTCGGCACCGCCCAAACGTCAAATTAGTGAACTCGTGCATAGGTCCATTGGTACACTGTTCATTTAGTTGCGGTATATTTTTAATTTGTGTTGCGGTATCCGGTGTTTTCTTATGGGATCCTCCACTATGGACCGATGCATGAGTTCACTATTTGACGTTTTAGCAGTGCCGTGTTATTTATGTGACCATGGAAACCAGTGAATTCGGCACCGCTCAAACGTCAAATTAGTGAACCCGTGCATTGGACCATAGGAACACTTTATCGCAACTATCCAGCTTTTTACGCAAGCCATAAAACTAAGAGGGGTGATTCAATTTTGGCGTTGCTTGCCAACAGAATTTATGGCTTGGTCTTAGTAGGCTGTTATTTAGGATTGTTGATTTGGCTGTCAATAATTTTCACTTTATTTGTGAGTGGCCATTTCTGTGTATTCGAATTGTTGTTGAATATTTATCTCATCTAAGTACTGAATAATTTAATTTGTTTTACACTATTTTAGCGATTCAAGACCCACGGAATTGCGTTTGAGGAAAAAATCAAATCGTCGAATCGAAATTGGGACAACAGCGAGATTCAATAATTATATAATCTGCTGTATTTTATAGGAACACTTTGATTAGAAAAATTATCACACGCAACAAAATTGCGACATATTTAGAATGCTGTTGAAAAGAAATTCTCATTGAACAAGTGTAATATGTTGGCACCCATGGATCAGAAATTTACCTTCATAATGAAGAAAACTATTGATTATTAAAAGCTCGTTTTGAATATTTAGTTAACTTCAACCCTTCCAACAGTTCATGTTCGACCAATTTCTCACGCAATAGCATTCTCCGCAATTTTCAAGTAATTCCAAGCCCAACACTATTGGCACATATCCATTTCCCAGATCGGTCGATCAGAAAGCAAAGAGCACAAAAGGGAGGAGCATCATCTGCTATTCTAAGGTTATAAACATACATCTGGTTTGTGAAACTCAAGATTAAAAGATTGAGCTACGTTTCCAGATTTCAACTTAATCCCTGTGATCCGCTACCCTGTTGCTGTTGTGCACCCATGAAATATTCATCTGCTTTGTCGTATAAACAGAGAACTTATTCACATATACACTTTCGTTGGGGTTTCCCTGTTTAACCATGGCAATCAACTGATAACATCCCGTAGTGCTATTCATCTGTGACAGCATACAAGCTCAATCGGCCCTTTTGAGGGCCATCAAACGTTCTTCAAAGAGTTTATAGAATAATATTTCCTGATTTATCTATCATGATCTTAATCTAGCGGTATTGTACAAAACTTTTTTTGGTTCACATAATTTATCCCACATAATCTCATGAAATTTGAGAATTTACTCTTGGACGCCGCTGCAGCGCCGTCGGACCGTAATAACATCATAGTACTCAGCATTGTATGGCATTTCTAACTGCATCGTTGATTTATCATATAATGGGGGAACACTTCCTAAATTCTTAAGTACGGAAATTGGGAAATGCATTGAAATTGCAACAGATTTTTAATACTGTTCATGTTTGGCAACATATTTTAGAGAAGTCCCATGATTTCTAATAGCTTTTAACGTTTGAGTATATTATTTCTTGAATTATCAGCACGTGAAAACTCAAATTCAATCTCTAATGATAAACTTTTCACTTGCCCCACCTGATAAGAAAATTGACGGTGTTAAAATTTAGTTATTTTTAGGTCTACGTCGAATTAATTCTAAAACTTTTTTTATTGCAGTTTGAAACTGTCACAGAGGACAACTAAAAAGTGGTACAGGAAATTATTTTCCGCAACTTTTTTCCACTGAAAATATTAAAATAAGATTGTACGCCGCCAACTTGTTACGGAGTAACAGTTGACAGGTTAACAATTTTTCGCTCTATTATTCAAAAATGGCTGAAAAATCTCAGAAATCTCTTACCTATCGTAATGTTCTGAATGGCCTCAAAGGTTTACGCATGAGTTTAAAACGTTAATTCACATATTCAGTAAAATATATCAATTCTTTTTACTTACCCCATTTACCCACTTACCACGCGGTACCTTATGTGAATCCCTAACCAAGACATCAACTTTATATACCTTATGTCCCAGATTGGTCGATAAGAAGAAGGCGAAGAATAAGGAAGGGAGGAACATCGTCTACCATTCAAATTGTGTAAAATATACAACTTTCGACTGATTCAGCTCATTTCATTTAAACTTCCAAGCTAGTAGGAGCACCTCGTGAAAGTTGCAGCATCGGTACAGTTAAGATACAATTCCGTTAGGCACCACTACAAGAAGCCTCATGATCGGCTTATCTGAAAAGCTGCCAATCTTCGGGTATGTGGAATTGCTCAAGATTAAGCTACGTTTCCAAATTTCGACTTAATCCCTGTGGTTGTCATATAGTATATTTCCCAGATCAGAAAGTGAAGAAATAGGCTAAGGCGCCGACCACAAATTACGTAACGCTCTTGAGGGAGGGGGAAGAAGGCTCAAGCGTTACGGCTCATACAAAAATTTAAAAATTTTCATGCAAAAAGCGTTACGGAGGAGAGAGAGGGGTACACAAATTTTCAATTTTAGCTTTACGTAATAAATGGATGCCGCCTAAATGGGAAATAAGCTATATGAAATTCATGTCTTGGCAAGGGATCTACAAGATGAGCATCATGCTGTTATTGCATCCCGACGGCAAATTATCGTATTGTCGATTATTCGTAATGAATCAGATATTGTATGATGCTACGAGATGAATTAAGAGATTAAAGCAAGCATGTGGTAAACATATTAGGAAATATTACACAAATAACTCTTTAGAACACATTTGTTGGCTCTGAAAAGGGCCGATTGAATTGTTGAATTCGAGTCACACGAACACATTGATTGAAATCAACCCCCCCGCGAAGTGACAGATAACGCAATTTTCACGTACCTACTTGTAACGTAAACAATGGGACCATCCACCGCTGCCGGCATAATTTTTCACTATGGCAGATCGGAATTTTGTTTCGTTCTTGACGGGTGCAAAACAACGAATGGAATGAAATGAAATAAGGGCGAGTCTGATATTTTCGTCTACCAATGGAAATAAATTTAATAAAATCACCAAGTTTAAGCACCAAATGAACTTAAAAGCGCATCAATTCGTTCGGTGAAAAGGTTAAATGACCTGTCAGTGCTTTGTTTTGCGGGAAAGTAATCCATAAGAAATTACTTACAATACAGCCTAACTGATTTGTGGATCGCTTTTATGCCCTCAAAAGAAAGCGCTAGCCGTAACATAAAATAAAATATTGTGGGCCTCGTGGCCGTACGGTTAGTGTCGTCAGGCATTTAAACGCATCGTGCCTTGGGGTGTGGGTTCGATTCCCGATTCAGCCATTGAAACTTTTCGTCAGGAATGTTTCTCGGCTGTGCCAATGGAGCATTCTTGTCCATTGTCTAGTGTTAAGCTACAGTCCGTGAAGCTAAATGGCTGAAGACGATGTCCTTTTTTTTATTTGAGATCGAATCAAGTCGAAAAGTGATATTTTTTTTATTAGCAGTTTTTTTCTATGCGGGTTAGAACACTTTTTCTCATACTCACCACCAGAGGTCTAAGTTTCAATCGAATAAGCCTATCCAGCTTTTTATGAGTGCTAATGGCTGCCGTAAATAGGCTCGCTTTCTGGTAGGGATCAGTCGATATGATGTTTGCCTTGGGTCCGTTCAATATAAAACGACCCAAGCCAAACGTCAAATCGTCTTATCCCAACCAGAAAGCGAGGCCGTTTGCGGCAGCCATTAGCGCTTTTAAAAAGCTGGATGAACTAATCTACGATGACGTCACGCTGCAACTTTCAGCGAGAAGAAAACCTTTACTGCGGGCGATGTATACACAAAAATAAACGATTTCGTTGCTCATTCATCCACTCATTGTTCATCCGGTGAACATTCGTTTTGACGGGGATGTTATTTTATGTATAAACATATTGATATCGGAAAAAATTGGATGAGCTATCCAGCTTTTTAAAAGCAGTAATGACCGCCAAAAGTTAGCTTACTTTCTGGTAGGGATCCAACATATTGACGTTTGGCTTGGGTCCGGTCAATAGGCCTTTTCATGTGACAGATCCGTCTATGCATTTGTTTACATCGGTGGAGGACCGGTGCTAACACGGGCCTGTCATTTTCATAGAAGAACTGTCAAAGTGCTTCCCGATCAGCTGATTTGAGACGTCATGTGAATAGGCCTATTGACTTGTCCACCGGTGTGATAAATTCACTCGGTTCAAGAATTTTGACACATTAGCTGGTCACGATTCTCAATGCTCCCCACGTGTTTCGGTCAAGTGTCAAAATTCTTAGACTGAGTAAATTTAGTGCACCGGTGGATAACCTTTTTACCGTGCTCCCTCTTACTTCGAGCAAAATATACCGATATGCCAATGAAAAATTTCAAAATGAACGATCCCTAACAAATTTGTCTTGCTTTGAATAGCCAAGAGATCAAAAAAATTATTTCGTAAAAAAAGGATCCGTTACTATAAGCAACTTACAGCATGCGGACCACATCACACCACTATTCAAAACTCGCTCGTGGGCCATACAAAATCTTCCCAATGATCGTACATATCCTTTCAGAGAACCGCTATTTAGTGATCACTTGTTTATAACGATATTGCAAATGCCAAACAAATTTTTTTTAACTTTTTTTTATGTCCATCAAGCATAATTCTAGTTTACGCCCTATTTCGAGCACACTCCATGATTTCATTGAGTTTGACAGTACCACGGACCAAAATTTTTCGATACATTGACGTTGTACTGCAGCTGTCATGATGCTCCCGGGTTGATTGAAATCCTCCTCGCCCGATGAGGTTTGCGGTGGCGGCTTCTTCTTCTTCATCACGGCGGTCTTTGAAACTTGAAGGGGTTAGGAATTGCCTTCTTTTTCTCCTCCTTCTTCTCGGATGCCAGCCACAATCACAGTTTAGGACTGTAATGGCGGTCACAACCATCTCATTCTCCTGTGACTGCTTTCTCTTCTTCGGCAGCGGTGATGGCTTTGGCTTCGGACGGCATCTTCTCTCTCTCGTACGACAGTTTGATTTGACCGAAGCACGACAAACGGGGGTCCTTTGCTAGCGATGTCTGTGCCTGAGAAGCACGCCTGGTCAGAGCAAGCCGATCTGTTGCCTGCTGAGATGCGATCAGCGGAGAGTGAAAAGCAAATGACGTCAACTTTTCTCTAGCACCCCTATTTATAGATTTGCTTGAAATCAACGTTCTCTTTTAAAACAGTTATTAAACTATTTGGGCAGGTATGTGGGATTCAGTAAGTAAACGACATGACCTTGCCTTCCCAGACAACCAAAATGTACGTATAACGAAATCTCCTGGAGGCTTTGTATGTGCAAAATTTCACTTATAAGATGTCGCGAAAAGGCCTTCTACGTACAAAAGTGGAGGCGATATGCGTGCATACATCATGTGATGAATAATAACATACAATGCGAGTGTATAAATTTTCTACCGAACTAACCTGTCTTATCCGACTTAACTTATGATAACAAATGTTGATTTGACAGCTGCTACGGAGTGATCCGATTTTTTTTTTGTAGGAGTGTACGAGACGAAACAAAATGTACAAGTGAACTCAGAAAAGAAGTGTTTTATGCGAGGAAGGTCATCAATCTGACGAGTTTATCCACGGTGTTTTGTGGGTTTGATGTAATTGGTATGAATAAACGAGTTATAACGTGAACTTTCATGCGATTTCTGGTTATCTGGGTTGTGTTTCGATTGAGGTGGAATTGAGGAAGGAATTTCGTTAAGCCAGCAAAAAGTTATAAACGTATGCCAACGCTCTCGGTTTTGAAATTCCACTTCTGTATAGAGAATTATTATTTTAGTATTAAACTGAGCGGCATAATCAAATGCAAACGCGTTCAGTTTCCGGTGGTTAGTGCCTGTGCTTTTATGGTTCATAAGTCCCAAGGTGAAAATTTCCCCGAAGTCGTGTACTCCTATGATAAAAGCAAGGATCAGCAATTGGTATATGTTGGTTTGTCGCGGGTTACTTCACTGGAAGGACTATTTTTGACAAACTCTACCAATTCTTTCAAGTTCCATCACGCCAAAGGCAGCAATTCTCCCAAGGCAGCATCTATAAATGACGTAGCATTTTTGGCAAACCACAGAACGACAAATTGTCCTTTTCAGGACCACCAAAATGAGTCTAAAAAGAGTTAATTTCTGAAAACTTATTTCGATCAATAACAACACAAAACTAGTACTCTTACAAATTCATACACATGCCAAATTATACTCAAACTTCACTGTTATTCAAACATCATAATCAAATCAAATCCATTTTAAAGTATTTTACTTTGAAATTTGAAATCCGAAACTCTGAAAAAGCTTCCAAACCAAATGACAGATCTCCTTTATTGAATACTCACAATCAACGCACCTATCATCTATCATTAAACATCCTATCACCTGCAAAAAGCTACCGCACTAGTAAGAGTCTGACCCAGAATTGATCGAAGTTGAGTCCATAGTAGTTCTACGTCAACCCCGCGGTAATGTAACAGACATTACCCACCCCAATTTTTTTTCCCTAGAATAAGCCTGGTGCAGTCTTTGGAGTAATTTCTGAGGTTATTCTTAGAAATAATCCAGGTTGAAATCTTCAAGGCATCTGGAATGAAAATCATGGAGTAATTCTTTGGGAACTCCGGAAAGTAAGTGATGGTACACAAATTATGTCACGCTAAATTTTGACTTTTTCGACCGCTCTCCCTCTTCGTCACGTCCTTCGAAAATTCGACGTAATTTGTGTATGACCCCTAATCGCTGAATGAGCTCCCGAGGAAGTCAACTTTAGGCAAATGAATAAATTGAATTCTGATGAATTATGAGAAAAGAAAAATCATACAGTAACAACTACGACCAGTAATATTTGCCGTAATGTCACCAGGAATTCCCAAATGAAAGACTTGGAAATATCCTTTAAGAAATAGCTGTTCGGAATCTCTGAGAAATCGCTATCAAAATCTCCTTGTTTCTGTTAAGTATCATATTTGTTCCTCTTTTTTGCCCCTTTGTGTTCCTTTTATGTGAGTTGCTGAATGCCAACGCTTAACACATTATCGAGTTTCAATAAGTTCTTCCTGATATTAATCAAGCTTTTTTCATTTGTTACTCCTGGGACTCTTCGAGAATTTCCAAGAAAATTGTTCCCCCTCTTTTTTCCAATAATATCCATGTCGTCCATGAAGCAAACAAACTGACTGGACCTCGTAAAAATTGTACCACGACTGTTAAGACCGCTTCTCCACGTAATACCTTGATTGCGATTGAATAGCAAACATGGAAGCCCATCACCCTGTCGTAGTTCCAGGCGTGATTCAAATGAACTGGAGTATTTGCTCGGGATTACGCAGTTTTGCTTATCTTCCAGAAAAGCTGTTTTTGCCCACATCCTCATATGCCGACTTGAAATGCGTTGAGACCGGGTATTCGCTACATTTATATGGATTTGCCTTACAGTCAAGAACGTCATCGATCGGCCTTCAACGAAACCGATTTGATAATTTCCCACAACCAGTCCTTGCTTCGCTATCAGTTATCAATATCTCATAAATAAAGCAAAATAAAATAAATTAATATATAAATGTACTGATAGACTACCGACAAACGTTTTAACAGTTACACTTTGAGAAACATCGATACCCGTTCCACCTGACTGATCACCATCACCGTATCGCCGGCTCTGTCTGCAGTTCAGTCTAGACAGATAGCTTAACCATTTGTGTTTCTATATCATTATCATTTGGAAGATCTAATTGATTAACTTTATTTCCTCCTTCACAGGTTACATCGATGTACGATTCGGCCAACGTCACCCTGCATTCAAAGGATCTCACTATCGACGAGAACAGAACCTCTATCGTCAATCTCAGCACCTTTCAACCATTACCCATCGACACGGTCGATTACGATCTGCAGAACGATTTCCTAATCATCCGCGTCGGCGGAAGTGATCAGCTCAGAGCTAATGACCGATACCTACTGAGCATACCGTTTGAAGCGGAACTTAAGACGGACGTCATCGGCTATTACCGAAGCAGTTACGTCGACTCAGAGAGCGGACAACGATCGTACGTTCCTATTTGTAATCGACTAACAGTAGACTAATCAAATCCAATCATTCACAGATGGCTTTCGATAACTCAGTTCCAAGCGATTCACGCCCGCCGTGCGTTCCCCTGCTTCGACGAACCGGAGCTGAAAGCGACCTTCAATATCTCCCTGGGACATCACAAGAGATACAACGCCCTGTCCAACATGCCACAGATGAGTTCGGAGGTGGATCCAGATCAGCCCAACTGGGTCGTGGATCACTTCGAACAAAGCGTGATCATGAGTTCCTATTTGGTGTCGTACTCGATCAACGATTACGGCTATGCGGAAGCTCCCGCTAGTAACTCCACCGACGTCAAGGTTCGCTCCTGGACCCGCAAGGATGCCCTGGAAAACGTCCGATACGCTAACGAGATCGCTCCCAAGTTGATCGAGCTGTACGAGCAGAACTTCCGGTTGAAGTTCCCGCTCCCGAAAATGGACTTCATATCCATTCCGGATATGCTGTTCGCGGCCATGGAGAACTGGGGTCTCGTCACGTACACGGAAGCCGGGTTGGAGTTTTCGGCGAGCAGTGGAACGCTGGACGATCGACACTTTGTGGCTTCGGTTGTGGCGCACGAGATCGCACACATGTGGTTCGGCAATCTGGTGACCATGCGCTGGTGGACGGATCTCTGGCTCAACGAAGGCTTCGCGCGGTACACGGAGTTCCAAGCGGTGGAATATCTTCATCCAGAGATGCGATCGCTGCAGGAAATTGTGATCGAGGATGTGTTGGAAATTTTTGAGTTTGATGCGCTGAACAGCAGCCACCAGGTGTCGATCGCGATCGGTAATCCGGAGACGATTCCGCAGTTGTTCGACTCCATTTCGTACAAGAAGGGAGCCGCATTGGTGAGGATGATGAACATGTTTTTGGGGGATGACACGTATCATCGTGGGGTGGGTCGGTACTTGGCGAGGTTTAAGTTTGGGAATGCTGAGCAGGATGATCTGTGGCAGGCTCTGACAGAGGAGGCGGAAGAAAGTGGGAACTTCGCGGAGGGATTCGACGTAAAGGCGGTCATGGACACGTGGACTCTCCAAACGGGTTATCCCGTGGTGTACGTAGAACGAGACTACGATCAACAGACGATGACCTTCCGACAGATGAGGTTTATGCACGACGAAACGATCGACGATCCGGCTTGTTGGTGGATTCCGTTGACCATATCGACCTCGCAGTATCCGTATTTCAACCAAACTCTACCGCAGTGCTGGTTGGGTTGCACTAAGGATACGACTCCGTTCCTGACGAATCTGCCCTGCCGTACGGAGTGGGTCATCGTGAACAACCAAATGGCGGGATTGTACAAAGTTCAGTACGATCATCACAACTATCGGCTTTTGGCAAACTTCCTGAATGGACCCAACTACGAGAGGATCAACGCGATCAACCGGGCTCAGCTCGTGGACGATGCCATGGACTTTGCCTGGGCAGGAATTCAGGACTACTCAATAGCATTCTCACTTCTAAACTACCTACGGAATGAAATCGAGTACGTGCCATGGAAGGCGACGCTGACCAATTTGGAGAGCCTCGATCGAGTTCTTTTGGACTCCGATCAGCACGACATGTTCAAAGCGTACGCGAGTCATCTGCTGCTGCCACTGTACAACCGTTTGAACATCTTCGGGAGCAGCTTCTCGGGCGATCGGTTGGGCCAGGTAAGGCTGAAGCAGCTGGTGACGGGTTGGGCTTGCAGTATGGACATGGGAGATTGTGTGGTGAATTCGCTGAAGCTGTTCAACCTCTGGGTGACCAGTGGGAAGAACCCGGTGCCGCTGGATCTGCGATCGACGGTGTACTGCACGGCAATACGGGAGAGCTCCCGGACGGAGTGGGAATTCTTGTGGGATCGGTACCGCGATGCGGGTGTGGTCAGTTCAGAACGGGCGGCCATTGCAGAGGGGTTGGCTTGTACCAGGGATCGGGCGCTGATCGGGAGGTTGTTGGTGTGGTCGGTTGAGGAAGACTCCGAGCTGAGGTTGGACGATACGACGGTGGTGTTCCAGGCGATTGCCGATCATAAGGAGGGCGTGGAGATGGCTAGCAGTTTCCTGTTCGAGAACATCGACAAGATGGTCGATTAGTGAGTACATGCGTTGGGGTTAAGAGATGGACGGTAATGCTTCTCTTTCAGCGTAAATCCGGAAACGTTCGAATCCCGACTTGCTAGCCATGTGAAGGTTTTGGCCCAGCAGGTTACCACTCGGGAAGAGCTGGAGCAGCTGGAACAGTTCGTGGACCAGAAGGAATCCATACTGGCGGGTAATTCGATTGCCATTGGACAGGCCCTCGAGCTGGCTCGGATCAATATTCAATGGGTGGAGAATCGGTTGGAAGGGTTCGCGGCGTATTTGCGGCAGTTGGAGCAGCGGGAATTTGATGCGACGCAGATGGAGTGGTTTTGATGACGATGGTTTTAGTCATTTCCGATAGTTTTATGTAAATGTGACATGCGAAATATAAATATTCTAGATCGGTTTTCTATTTTTTTAATTTGTTTTATAGCCCTAATTCTGCACTGTAGCACATAACATAAGTGGAACTCGAGCTCAAAAAGTGGCACCCACTTTAATATTTGCATGCTGGTATAAGGACATTGAAATGTCAAAAGAGTTATACCACCAATATATTAATCGACATTGCACATTAGGCCAGACCGCAAATTGACTATAAATATTTTTGCCAACTTTTATGCTCTGCAATTTAACGCTTTAAAGTGTTCTATCAAGTTAATCTTTGTTAAATTTTGAACAACTTTGCCGAAGACGCCAATCTTGTAAGGCTACTGTAGCCGTTGCTATGGCATTTTCAATGATGCAGGGCAGGGTGGTCAATGAAAATTTGATATTTTGCCCATAACTTTTTTATTTCCAATTCGATCAAAATAACGCATTCTACAAAGATCTATAACTAGTTGAAACGCGTATTTTGGGGAAAGAGTTAAGTTATTATATTCATTCGTATATGAAATATGATCATTTTTATTCAAAAACTCATATTTTTCGAACGTCGATATCGCAAAAAGAGGGAACAACGGGGATACAATTTGCACAGGATCTGAAAGGTATAACTTGGAGGTTCAAATGGTTTATTGTATCACTGGAGAATATTTGAGGATTTACCGTATAATTTTAAAATATTTGTATGGCGAAATACATCTAACGAATAATTTCTCCAAATTGGAAACTATTTTCGAAAAATAATAAGTACCGATTGTGTGTGATGATTGCATTTACGAGAAATTCGAAGTTGGATGCCTTTCCCCATACAAAATACAACGAGGAAACTTCTGCTGATCAACTGTGGACAAGAGCGAAGCAGGTAATCCATTGCAAAGTAATTTTTCTACAAAGCCAAAAAGCATTACCAATTTCATAGCTCAATTTTTTTTAATTAATTTTGATCACTTTCAACCATACACAGCATGTTCATTGGAAATATACAACGAATCAAAACATGTTCGTTGATGATTTAAAACATTAAACAATCAGAATCATCATCAGAATTTTTCATGGACCACTCTACCCTGCATTATAGAAAATGCCATACGGCTACAGTAGATTTACAAGATTGGCGTCTTCGGCAAAGTTGTTCAAAATTAAACAAAGATCAACTTGATAGAACACTTACTAGCGTTAAATTGCAAAGCATAAAAGTTGGCAAAAATATTTCCGTATTTTGTTGGACCACCCTAATGTCACTTAATGTCAAAATGTAGTCCTCATCATATGAAACATTTTTGCCTGAGCCATTTTTGTTCTAAGTAATCATCTTCATGATCAAATTTTTTTTTTCATCTAATTTTGCGGTCTGGCCCAATGTTACATTGTAATGAAATGAACCAAAGATAACATATATCCAGAGTGACAACGAAGGGAATGAAAATAACTATTTATGGTACAAGATAAGAATTAGATTCACACCACTCGTATCCGAGATAATTTACTCAATGTATTAGATATCTGTGTTGTTTCTAGCATATTGTATTTTTTAGGTGAATAAATGGAAGGATTTTGGAAAGCAAAACTCGGAGAAAAATATATGGTAAACACAACCAAATTTTAGCTATTTTCAAACTAAAGTTTAGGTTAAATTATGCACAAACATAATTTTAGTTTGATTCAACCTTGCATGGTGGTTAAAACAAACTAACATTTTGGTTGTTTTTTTCACAGCTTTTCATTTAGATTAAACAAAAAATTGTTCAAAACAAACAAAATATTGGTTGTTCATTTTGACATTTGTAGAAACAACCAACGCTTTAGGTTGTTTCAAACAACGCAAATTAGTTTGAAGTTACCAATCTTGGGTTTGTTTCAAACAAATTTCTTGTTTGAAATAAACAAATCATTGCTTGCTATTAGGTTTACTGTTTCTCGCTTCATATTGATTTATAATTTTTAATTTTAATAATAATTAAATTAATTAATGTTGCATTTGAAAAAAGCTATGTATTTCTTAATTAAATTTTAAAGTTGATCCACATTTTTCGAATGCATCCTGCGTTGATTATTCCTTTTATTTAATATGCCCAGATTTCTTTGTTTTCTCGCCAGGATCGCAGGATTTTTTTTTGCGATGGTGACGCGATATCAAAATGTTTCTGTGAATAAAACAAGAGTTTGAATGTTTTGCTATTAAATTTTGAATACCTAATGGATAAATACCTTTCTCCATCTTTGATGAAGTACAGGAAACAAACATTTCAATAGATATAACCTCGTATTTCTGGTTGATTCTGGAATCAAAATTCAAAATATTATTTATATATGAAACAAATAGTATTCTATTACAAGTCAACATTACCTGGTTTGACTTCCTAACTAAAAATAACTTATCAAATTTGGTTCAATCACCAATTACATATTGAATCAAACTCCGTTAATATGGAGCATACAAACAACTACATAAGACAGTGAAATATAACAACCCACATTCTGTTAAAAATAAAACCAACATTTGTTAAAAACAAATAAAATATCAGTTTAAAACAAACAACAGTTTATTGAGAACAACCTAATTTCTTAGATTGACACCAACTATGAATCTATTTTGTTTCAATAAAAAATAGGGATTTGCATCAACAAAACTACAGTTGAAAACAACCAAAATTCTACATTGAATTTCAACCAACGAAATGGTTGTTTCAAACTAAGGCCGTTTTTCTCCGTGAAGCTTTTTTACGTTATGGAACAGGAAGTTTTTGATAAGAAATAATGTTTCCGAAACGATCACATTATGTTGTTATGAAACATGAATATTAAATAGTATGACAGAAAAAAAATACAATTTATGAAAAAATGAACATGTTTTATCTTCAGACATTGCTTCCCAACATTGCCGACCGTCCCCCGATCTTAATGTCTGTAATCTTCGCAGCAACTGGTCTACTGCTCGAATCATATGTGTTTTGTTTACTATTGGTAATGACAGTTCGATGTCTTTTATACTAGATATACCACTTGCCAGCAGATGGAAGTGGGTACAACTTTTCAACTCGCTTTTACTTCTGAGTTCCACATATGTTATATGACTGTAGGTTAATTTTTGTCATCTCTTTTGCTCTAAATACATCTTTTGTGTATAATAATTTTCAGTTCTCGGAGACCGTTTTTCGTTTTCGTGTCGCCAGTGTAGTTCTTTTCGGTCTACGCTTTTTTATTGGTAGTGGTTCGTAAATAACCAAGCAAGCGAGACCGTTGTTCGTTTTCGCGTCGCCGGAGTGTTTTTTTTCTCAGTCTATGCTTCTTTTTCCAGGTAGTGGCTTGTGAATAACCAAGCAAGCGAGACGCTTTTAGTTTTCACGTCGTCGAAGTGTTTTTTTCGGTCTACACGTCTTTTGCTTGGTAGTGGTTCGTAAATAATCAAGCAAACGAGACCATTACTTGTACCAAATAACCAATAATGTAGACGATGAGCTGCAAAAACTACACAACTATAACCAAATACCGGTGAGTCCTTTTTATAATGTATTGTATCTGATTATATGTCTATTATTGAATGTGTTTTGGGTAGAACTGGGAAGGGGGCAACATGGCACCCAAATAAAGCGATTTGGATAGGGAGCTTGTGATTGCATCCTCTTTTTTGTTAACATTACGTGGATTGAGGGCGGCTTTCGACCGCATATATTGTGAGTTTCTGTCAATAGACGGCTTGAGTTTACAGTTATTCGTGAAAACATTCTTCTAGAAGACGATTCTCATCTCCTGACGCGGGTTTCGTGCAATTATCTTATCAATTATATGCTTGCGGGTCCGCGCATCCATTTTGGCTCTTCATACAACAGACTGACTTCTCACAAATTACAGTACAATCTTGATCAAATCGCTTTTCTGATTATTCCCGTGCTATAGGCAGATGTCTTGCTACTAAAGAAAGTAGAACCAAATCATCATCATCATAAACCTTTTTCTTTTCTTCTTCCTTTCTTGACATTACGTCCCAACTGGAGCAGAGGCTGTCCAAGTTGCCAAATAGTACTTTAATTTGCTATATTAGCCTAAGCGTTGAAGGTTCCCAATGCTTGTTTTTAAAAAATGTGTGAATCGATTACAGTAGCACACATTCATACAAAGGTAAGACATAACCTCAAAAAATGTCCCAAATCGATTGATCATTATGTGTAGTGTACATTATTAGAATTTAATAATTTTGGTATACTTTGGAAAGATAACGTTTTTTTTGTACAGAATCTGATGATATGACATAGAACTCAAATGAAATACAATGATTTAAAATAAAACTAATAGGAATCCAAGTTTACCCACATTAATTCTGTTTGAACTAGAGTTTTAACCGTTTCTTCCCACGACTTTCATCGATAATTTTTCTACGTAAAAAGTGCTTTTATGAACAGTAGTTAAACAAACAACAGTTTACGCAGACCGTGAATTTGAATTAGAAAAATTGTAACATTCTGATTTATTGGGTCACCAAGTGGCTCGGTAGGGGGGTCCGTAGCCTTGAGGTTACGCTTTCGCTTCATAAGCGGAAGGTCATGGATTCAATTCCCAGCCCCTCCAAAAAATAACCCGTCCAGCCACCAGAAGACGCCGCACGGAGGACCGTGCATAGTGGAGCACATCCATCCTCCGTCAGTATCAGATGGTGACTGAGACAAATTGACCCACTTCGCAGGCAGCTAGCCTCAAACAACTCAGGAACACGGCAAAACGAACCACCGCAAGAGTAATGGACTATGGCTTATGGAAATCGATTGGACCAACAGCAGAGCACTCTCCTACCTGCTCGGTGTGAGAGCAAAAGAGCAGAAGAGAGTGAAAGCAGATGTAAATATAGATTTGTTAAAAATAGACCTGTATCGGTAAGGAAGATACAGATAAAACTGATTCCGGCACAGCAGTGGCCACGAGCACGGAGTGCCTTAATAAAAAAAAAAAAAAAAAAAAAAAAAAAAAAAAAAAAGTGGCTCGGTAGCTTAGTTGGTAAAGAACTCGTCTTGGATTCGAGTCCCATCTGAGCACGTACATTTCTTTCATAATTTAATTAGTAATTTACCCATCTTTGACATGCATAATGAGTTAGTTTATTTAAAAACCATGCGAATTAGATTACCGAGAAACTCAATATATGTAATCTGGAATAGATGTAGAAGGACGCCCACTTCATACAAGTTTTATCGAACTTGGTACAATAAAAAAGCTGAATCGAACTAGGAATAATTTTTAGACTATTTTATGATTTTTCATGCATATTTTTTTTCAAAAACTTATGAGGCTTTGAAAAATCCTTTGTATTTAGTCTTTGAAAATTTTCTCAAACTTATTTTAAAATGCAGAGAAAACTATGAGAGTTTTCACCCCAAATTATTGTGTCCAAGCATAGTTTTAAAAATGATTCCAAATTTTTATAAACGTCTACATCATCAATATCTCGTTAGCGTAGAAGCAAGTTTTATCAGCAGGCCCCCCTGGCCCCTCCCTATTTACGCCAATGAGAGCCTGGACGATTTTTTTTTCTTTTTAAGATGAGGCTGGTGAGATGCGGTTCCTGATGTAAATCCGAAGGAAGAGCTTGGTAGGGAGGAACTCTGTTGAAAATAACTACAACACAACCATGATTAATAATATTATTAGTAGCATTATCAAAGTGATTTTATACCCGAATCAATTCTTCAGAAATTAATAGAAAAAATCCTGATAGCATTGCTCAAAACATTCTGTAGAGAGTTTCTATAAGAAACCACTGGAAAAAGTTCCCGAGATTTATGGTTAATCTTAATTCTATAGAAATCTAGTTAGGATTTCTGCAAGCATTCCTGAAAGAATTCTAAGCGAACTTTTGAACGAATTTACTCGTATTTTTAGCGAAATCTCTCGAAACGTTTAACCAAAAATAAATATTGGTACAATTCATGGCAAAATTTCGTATAAATTAATAGGAGTCTAGAATGATTCAAAAAATAATACCTGAAGAAATTTCGATCAACAGTAAATTTTATGGAGCAGCCATTGGGGATTGTTCAATATAAGTGATTATTGTTAGAATATTCAAAATACTTCCTAAAACAATTTCAACAAGTCATTGGTATACTTTATAGCAGACAACACCCTGGAGAAATATCTGTAGTTATTTCTAAAGGATTGATTTTGAGGTAAGGCTGATATTATTTTTTTCTTTCGCCGCCGCTTCCTTAAAAAAAACCGAAAATTATTATTATTATTATTATTATCTTCATTTAAGAGATTTTCAGCCCTAGGCTGGTTCATCTAAAAAAATCGAAAATTTTGAAGACGAGACCAAAAGAGATTCATTGCTCTGTTCAACCCTATCAGGGTTTTGACGTTTTTAATTTCAAATAACACCCCCTGAAACAACGACCACAAGGAAAACCTTGAAATACGAAGAGCGTATTGTTCTGTCACATTTCAAGAAAAAAAAATGAAATTTAAATTTCTTAAAATTACCCTTTTTATGTATTTTATTTGTTTGCACCCCAGTTTGTACCCTGAATATTTTTCCCGGCCTTGGGCCTCCCTAGTGGTCTCGAAAATAAAAGAAAATTAGTATTTGCATCAGTCTAAATAGTTAAAGAAAATCAAAATCTTTGGCTTACACCGTTTACAAAATTCATTATTTTGAAAATATTTTGAAATCTAACAAAAAAGTACACTTTTAGGCCTTTACTCATTCATCATATTGAGAAGGTATCTGTATCATTTCTGAAAAGAAAAACAATGATAATGGTTCAGATCGTAAGAAATGGATACATGCTCAAATCTCACCAATGCTCTAGATTTTTGGAGGCCTACAAACTTAGGTAGATTTGATTGGAAATAAGAATTCGTGAAATAAATATTTATAAATTTAAAGACGTAATTAGACTCAAATTTTTTAAAATTGGTATTTGAGCCTACTTAAGTATCTACAGGAGGTGTGTGTGTGTGTTTTTTACAATCCACCGCCCACTGACCGGCAGTGCTTGTATGGAAGAAATTTATGTGCACCTATTTATCGAGACACTTAGATGACTATATAGATGCAGACAACTTTAGCCCTCGAGATGGAAGGGCTCTACTGCAATTCCTACGACCCATTTCAAGAATGGCTGTTCATACACACAAATTCTGAGGTCGTTTTCATCACAGCAAGCCCCGCATGAAAGCACCCAGATATCAATTGGATATCTGAAATGATTTCACACTTCCCGAATTGAAAATTAGATTTTTGACCCTGGCACGTATTTAGTGGTTTCAAATGGTCATATAATTTTGAACGATCTCACTAGTTTGTTGTTCTTTCCATTGCTGTCTTATGGAAACCGCTCATATGCTCATTCCCGCAGGAATCAATTCCATTACCATAAAACATCTATAAGCATTTGTTTTCACATCACAAGTAACTTTTTTCACATTGTTTTCCGGATGGCATAGCACCATCAGTCGATTCAATTTTTCACCGGTCGAACTTTAAAATGACGCGTAATCGAAACAATTTTCTGCTGAATCAACACATTCTTCTCACAATTTGATACTTTCCTTCTAAAAATCTTCGGGTGGCATAGCACCTCTCTTCGTTTTGATATTTTCACCGGCCGAATCAGAAAAATGAGCAATCGAGATAAAACGTGGCAGCAAATACAAAACACGTCAACCCGCGCGCTCAGCCTGCTGCGATCCTTCTACTTAAGTATCTACAGGAGGTAAAGCCAAAAGCGGCCCTCATCGAAGGCTCTTCTTCTTTTTTCTTTTTCTGGCCAACCGACACCTTTTGACATCAGTTGTAGTTTCACGTCAGCTTAGTTCTGGTACTAAGCCTAAACACGGACGCTCAGGGAGGCCTCCACACACACCTGAGACCCTACATATCGAACCCATCAAACCATGAGCCGGAACCAACGGCTTTACTTCCCTTGCGAAGGAAGACGTGATTAGAGAATTTATGCCTCAGAAATTCCAGACGGCGTCGACGGGAATTGATACCCGACCGACTAGGGTGACAAGCAATCACACGGTGTGTTTCGTAGAACAAGTTTATTACAAAAAAATAGGTAAGTCTGAAACTTCTCCACAATAAAGTCTAGGTTTCTCGCGTTCATTTGCTGCTAAAACCAAAATAATCGGTCGGGGGGTCCAGAGTATTTTTTTTTTGTTTGATTTCGAGAGACTTGCACATATGTTTGAATTTGCCTATTTATGTGTTTATGTTTATGTACAGGGCGGTTCAAAATTAAAAAAATGTTTGAGAATTCAATATCACATATGTTCTTTACTATCCTTACTATAAAAATAGTGTTCTGTGAAATTCGCA
This sequence comes from Aedes aegypti, assembly GCF_002204515.2. NCBI lineage: Eukaryota > Metazoa > Arthropoda > Insecta > Diptera > Culicidae > Aedes > Aedes aegypti. The sequence goes on from NC_035107.1 coordinate 15,157,681, forward strand.
GCTTTCTAGGTGGTGATTTAAGGTGCCCCAAAGACAATGTAGGTTTATATGGAAATTACTATGAAGAAATTTTGAGGTATGTTCCAAACACGCTTGTACTGTAATGTAAGTACAAACTTATTATTCCATTGTAAAAGCTCATTCTTGAAACCATAATAAAGAAATTTTGCTGAAGAGAGAAATTCAATTCGACAGATAGCGGAAGAGATATTCATGAGTTTGTTTGCTATTATTTAGCTTAACCCCTCTACCGGCAGCTTCATTTTTTCAGCACAAAAATATGTTTGAATCGCGATAACTTTTTTGTTTCTCTATATTTTTCCACCATTTTTTCACAACTTCTCAAAAAACTCTTCTACTTTTGGAATCTATGTCGGTATTGACCATTGGTCAACTGGTTTTAAAAATATTTCGGTGTTCCTTGGGGGACCGACACTTCCCATAGAAAATTTCAATATGATGTTTTAAGAAGTTTTCAAGATCTCGTTACGGCTAGAGTGGTACCAAAAATATAAAAGCTCATTGCTCAAAAACAGTTACACCGAGTTGTTTAATTTCTTCACAATAGACTTTCATCAAAGTTTAGTTTTGAAAAGCGAATAACCGAATATGAGAAAAAATCTGTAGCCAGAGATAATTACGAGAGTTAATGCTATGCGTCGGTCCCCAAGGAATTTTGGAATATCTCCGAATATAGATGACCAATGCTCAAAACCGATACAGATTCTGAAAATAAGAGAGTTTTTTGAGAAGTTGTGGAATTTTTTTTCAAAAATATTGAGAAACAAAAAAGTTATCGCGATTTGAATATTTTGAAAAAATGAAGCTGCCGTTAGAGGGGTTAATATGGGGTTATAGTACTGCAAACAAGTACAAAAATCCCAAACCCATTTTAGCCTCATGTTGTTAGTTTCTGATATTTCCATAAGCACTGTGCCATAAAGTAAGTAACATAAAAATATAAGATTTGAAACTTCTCAAATACCATCATTTTTCAGCACCATGGGGCAAGTATATTACATGCCTTATAACAAGGTTTATCACATGCGAAGGCCTCTACTAGTTAATTCGAATAACTGAAATTGTGTTGTTTGAAAGGCGGATAAGTCACTTTTGTAACGAGTAAAAAGATAAATCTCGCATAATTTATGATCTCGTCCTAAAAGCCATAGCTTGTTATTACTGAGGAAACGAATAGATTTACACTTTATTTCACAATGCTACGACGAAGAGAAGATTCTCCTCTGTCTCCCAGCGGTGACAGTTTTTATTTTGGTCCGTTTATCTGCTTAATAACAAAAAGCTACACACTCGGTTATCAATGGTTTTAAGGGTGAATGTACATAGAAGCCAAACCTCGAATTTTCAAAAGCACAAGTCTAGAGAAGCAGACAACCGGTAACTCACTGGTCACTCGCTGGTGGCGACTAATCAATAAAATGTTCAACGCAAAAGGTTGTCAGGTTCTCAAGATACAAATCGATTCTATACCATTACCCGGAATACCATTACCCGGAATGCAATTTACCGGAATACCACTTACCGGAATGTACCATTACCCGGAAAAACCGTTTATCGGAATGTTCCATTTACCGGAATGCACCATTACCCGGAAAGCCACATCCATTTTCGACGACCATTTTCAGTACATTTGTATTTTTTTTATTCTCTTTCAATGATGCTCAGCACAAATTATGTGACGCTAACCATGGACCTTCTTGACTCCCTCGGTTTCTATAAACACTTTTTCAAAAGACAAATTCAAACAGCTATGGACCAAACATGTTTTTCTTCTTGCCGGCGTTACGAGTCAATAGGAACAAAGCTATTCTAGTAGAATTTCTACAGTTAATAGCTGACCATTTTTGCATTCTTACATAGTTTGACAAGTATAAGTTCTCTAGCTCTGAAACGTCGTCAAATTTGCCAACTAGAAATAATTTTGAATCGGCGGTATTCAATTCTACCAACCTTAGCTTGATCATTATGAATAGCTGCACTTTGCCGCAATGAATATTACGATACCAAAATTAAATTGCACATGTCATTTATTTGCGATTTTATTAGAAAGGAATCGCCTGATAGGGTGTATAGCTACTTGGGCACTTCCATTGTTTTTTCTCGGCCGAATTATCTGAAATTTTGCAAAAAGAGGCACTGCAGTACGACGCACATTGTGACCAAATATAAACTAAGTAGCTTTAAAAAAAAAACCACTGCCGAAGTGAATCAAAAGTGCCAAAGCTTCCTATAGATCTATGAAAACTATGTCTTCAAATTTAGGCTGTAGATCTAAACATTACAGGCAAGGATAAAAAGAATGAAGAGAATTATTTTTGTTTTGTATATATGATGTCAAATATTAACGAGGTCAATATAAATCGAAAAAAATCGCCTAACGATTAAGGTGGAGATGCATCGAAGCCAAACCTCAAATTTTGAAGAGCACATATCTAGAGAACTAAACATCCGTTCAAGCTGAAAACTTAATCGATTGGTTACATCCAGCGTGTGATCAATCGATCAAGTTTTCAGCTCGAACCGCTGCCTGGTTTCCTAGATTTGTGCTCTTGAAAATTTAAGGATTGACTTCGATGTATAGTCACCTTAAGGTTGGGTGCATTATTGTAAATAGAAAATCTCAGCATTTGAAAATGTTTGGATTTATGATGGTTTTCTTATTCCCTTCAAATAACAATTTAGAATCCATTTTAAATATTGTATCACAAAAAAACTCTAATCTTGCGAGGGAAGGGACATACAACAGTGCTATTCTCATTTTAGCTTTAAGGCTCCCGCAAATCAACACGATTTTTTAAGCGACATCGACAAAAAATCGATGCGACTTTGTTGTTGAGTCGCTGCAAGCACTCTTATATGAAACCATCTAGATCGACACGACGAAAATCGCTGCGAAATTGCGTCGCTGTGGCTTAGACACGCTCATCAAACTGTGCATGCAGCGCATGTGCATGTCGCTGTGACCGTAAAAAATCGCCTTGATTTAAGGGAGCCTTTAGAGGAAATCTAAAACATCAAAACGAAACTAAAAGTGCCTTGGTGATTGAGAGTAGAGACACTATTCGCCATTGTGACGTCCATCTTTAGATTCCGAAATATTGAACCTAATTAGATATACTTTTCATTTGAATTTGCTTGATTTTGCTATATACTACGAATGTCTGTACCCCAAATCCAATGCCAGGATAATATACTAGAAAGAACAGTAAGCAATCATATTGTCATAAATTTGGTCATTTTCGACTAAACACATTTTACCAAAAATGCCGAGATCGGTGGAACTCGAAAAAACCACCAACCAAATAAAGAAGGGTGAATATCAGATGGCCTGAAATGGGTCATTCTAGACAAAAGGAATATACGGAGGATTTGCATTCGGTTATTGACGTTTACAGAAACGACATTCGGTGGATTGACACTCGAAAAGGAGCACAACTAATCGTGTTCAAAATTCTAATCATTGCTTATTAATTAACAATTGGACGCTTGTAGAACCGACGGTCGAATGTCAAAAGTAAAGTTACATAATTGTAACCAAATTTAGCCAGTTCAGCCAAGACAAGCTGCAAAGATAAGTTGAAAGAACAGCTTATTTTTAAAAGAAGGGTGAATCATCTATGAAATGGAAATATATGAAGATGGTGCATATTGACATGATCAAGTATGAAGATATCTTAGACTCCTCTTCGATGCTTAGGAATTTTGAAGGAAGAACATCCCCTGTCCATTATCGTTACAAAATACTGACCCGAATGACCGCAAAACGGTTAAAAGGACGTTATGAAAAAGGCGAGAAATAGAAAAATAATTTTCCGGTAAATGGTCCTTCCGGGTAATGGTTTTCCGGTAAATGGTTCATTCCGGTAAATGGTTTTCCGGGTAATGGTCTTCCGGTAAATTGCATTCCGGGTAATGGCTTTCCGGGTAGTGTCGGAGAACCTACAAATCTACAAACAAGCTCTTGAAAATTCGAGGTTTGATATCGAGGCATCTTCACCTATTAAAAATATTTCCTAATAACTTCTTACATCATTATGACCATTGGTCATTGACCAATTTAAGTACGATTTTCAAGGTTTTTCGTGGACAATAACTAAAATGACGTTTGAGACAGTTTTGCAATTATTCGTATATCATATGTCATATCTGCTTATTACAGCTCTTTTGAGCAAGAACAACTTTACCTTCCAAGCAAAGGTGTTCAAATGGTCTGATCTTGCAGTTTGTCCCGTATCTATGTTCAACGCAATGTGCGTCGGTAAAAAAAAACACATATCCATGAATTATAAACACAAAATAAAAAAAAATGTTCTGGACCCCCCGACCGATTATTTTCATTTTGGTCGTAAATTAAAGAGCAAAGTCTAATTGTTTTTAGTTCGAAATTTCAGACTTACCTATTTTTTTGTAATAAAGTTACTCCACAAAGACACCGTGATCACGCTTACCACTACACCACCGACGTCGCTTATCGAAGTCTCAGTTTCCTCATGAGTGGAATCGATTGAACAATACCAAAGGACTGACACGGCTGTCATCCTGCATACATTTCGGCTCTTCCTCACATCGTTTTTGGTACTTCGCGTTTTGGTACCCACTTTCTGGTCGGTTTGTCCTAACTTGTTCCTGATTTTCGAGTATACGGCTCATGTGTTGCTAGTGCTAGTTTCTGGCAATTAAATATATTGTGTTGAATCTTCGTATTTGATGACGCTTTTCCACTTTTCGATATTTTGTTGAGTGTTTTACGCATCAGTGAGGTATCATTGATGTCTCCTATCCAAAAAATCAAGTGTTTTGTCAGTCCCAAAAGAATCAAAACAAAGACATGGGACGCCATGTTGAATCAATGCTGGGTAGTTAATTATTGGCTCATTTCACCCCCCCTGAACAATACCGAGGAAAATAACTTACAAAACAAATATTTGTGTATGCCCCTAAACTGTGGGGGCTCAAAGCCATGGTCCCTCGGGCCCCTCGACTCACTCTAAACCTAGCTCTAAAGTATTAAAAAAAGGGATAATCAAGGGGCTCCTGCACATCGCTGATCCTAGTCTTCTCCAAAAATTATGCTTGTCATGTTCATTATCTGTTTAAGATCTTACAAATTGTCAGTTTCCAACAAGCTATGTCGAACTTTTAATGTTTGTTAATTACGGCTAGCCCCGCGGCTACACCCACTCAGGGTCGGCGCTTGCTTGCTTCGGGTGGACCCACTTACCTTATCACCGGACCGAAGTGGACAACAGAAAGTAAAGGCAAACCCACTGCTTAGGGAAACCAAGGCGGTCTTCTATAGAAATAAGTGGCACATTACACATAGAAATTAAGCTTAACCATATTTATTTAGGGGAAATTACATTGAGTAGGGGAAAGATTTTCGTTGCGGCCGTGCAGGAGCATATGGTGCCAGGTGGCGAGAGAGAGAGAGGAGAAATTACTTGCCATGCGGGTTGACTTGCTGGGCATCCTTAGCTTGCGGGCTCGGAAGTCAATTGGGCTTACATGCGGTCGTTCGTGCCTTGGACATGGTGTTTTTCTGTGGTCGCCAAAGGGGGGGGGGTCTTGCTTCTCATTCGGGGTTCGACACTTGTTATCGGACGATTTCCACCTTGCAGATGACTTCCAGGGCCTTGTCGTCGACGTCCCTAACGCTCGCAGACAAAGAGGTAACTTATCGGATGTTGAGCGGCGACAAGCGGGGCACGCCCACGGACCTCACCGTCGCTCTCACCTCCAAAACGGTCGTTACCGTTCCTTCGTGGCGTGTGGAGCAGCAATGGCGTTACTCGCTGACCACCAGCGTTGGGCTCGCCGACCTTCCTTCGTTGGAATCCTCGGTGTACAACCGTCGGGGCTTCTCTTCCGGCGGTGGAATCGGGATGAATCCCGGGCCACTATCGATCTCACTGTTCAGCGTCACACACCGGATTCGGCAGGGGTCTTCACTTCGATTCTCGGACGCTTCCACTGGCTTCTCCAATCGGGACACTAACGGAACCACGCACTATCTCGGCAAAAAGGGTTTTGTTCTCGGCTATCTCGAGCACGCGGTCTTTATCCGGCTTTTGTTTTTCGGAGCTGATTTTTAACCGTCCGTAGTCTCCAAGGGTTCGACACTATCTCCCTTCTCCAATCCGAAATAGGTCCTCTCTCCTCTTCCTCTTTTCCTTCTCCTCTCTTCTCTCTCTCTTCCTTCTCCTCTTCTCATTCTCTCATTCGCTCGCTCCCTTCCGGAATTCTCATCGTGGGCAGGGGTGCCACACTCGTAGATTTGATTGAGTTTAGGTAGAGATGTGAGACGTATCTACTCTCGCTCATCAGGGTCGTAGTAAGGGGTAAGTATGGAACTAGGGATTTACCATTTAAGACAATATATTCTGCTATTTCCCTGACAGATTTAATGTTGCCACTGTACTAAAACTCCTACTCCTACCCTATTCCTATCACTTGGCCTCCATAATGTGGGTATATTTAATTGGATCCGATGTGTCGGTAACATGTTATGAGAATACCGCCCTGCGATTTTGGGGCCCCCAGGAGCTCGGGGCTCGGTGCGGACCACACCCACCGCACCCCCTAGCTACGCTACTGCCAGGAGCTTAGCTCCTCGCTGAAAGTGGCCATGGTGTATTAGGCATTTCACGGTGAAATTCTATCTCTTTCGCTCTTCAACAAAACTTGGTGCCAGTACCTTTCAACTGATGACGTCACCGTGCAATGGGCAGTAGAAGCCGATTCGCGGGGAGGCTTAGTGGTTTGGTAACAGCGATGGAGAGTCGGCCGCACGCCGACCAAACGATGGAGTTGGTGAAACAGAAACTTTTGGACAAGCATCAACGTCATGACGAGCATTTTGGTGACCACGGGGAGTAGGCTATGAAGTTCCAAGGTTAGGAGAGGAACACGAAGAAGAAGGAAAAGGTTTGTTTCCATTGCCGAAAACCCGGACATTTCCAACTGGATTGAGGGCTGCTACAGCAGCAGCAAAAGAAGAGTGGAGATGCAAACAGTAGAAAAAGCAGGACGAAATGAACGCGAATCAGATTGCAGAAAAGCAAAACCCTATGTGTTTTGTCAATGGTGATGTTCGTCGGAAAGGTATGTGGACAGTGGATGTTCCAGCCACATGACCAAAGACCGGTCAGTTTTTGAGAAGCTCAACAATACTGTGAAAATTGAGGTTGTGTTGGCAATCGGTGTTGGATTGGTGCGTCGAAGTGTGAAAACGTTGCTGCTGTAGCAGACTTGTCAGCAACTTGTTCGTCTTGCGGATGGCAGAAGAAGTAAGAGTGAGTAGCGAAAACATGCATCTGCAGAACTGTCAGCATACCTGGCACCGGCGCTTTGGGCACCGAGACGCAATGGTGCTAGAGCACATCAAGGCCAAAAGTCTCGGCCAAGATTTCGTCGTGCAGGTAAGCTGCACTGAGATTCTTTTCCAAAAGCGACACGAAATAGAGCCAAGCGGGTATTGGACTTAGCCCACACCATTGAAACTGTGTGGGGAGTACGCTAACCAAAAGTTGAAGGAGTTTTATGAGCAGGGAGGGATTCAAGCCCAGTTCACGATTGCGTACTCACCCCAGCAGAATGGAGTGGCCGAGCGGAAAAACGCACCCTGAAGGGGATGCCCCCCTGCATGCTAATGGAGGCCGAAGTTCAAAGATCTGAAGAACGGGTCACTGATGGGAGAGGAAGAGGCAACATGCTGAGCTGAAGCAGAATGATGTTGAAGTTTAGGAGGAGCCGTCCGGAGTGCAACAGCCGGCTGGAAAGCCGCAGAGTAGCAGCGCAAGCCGACGAGTGAACGACAGTGGCAGATTCAGTAGTAGTCAAGTAAGTCGAAAGATGAACTTTTCAACTGTTATGACAACGATGAAGCAACAAGCGATTCATTCTTGAACAGCGGTCTATGCGAAGTACGCGGGGCGTTCTTTTGCAGCGTCTCAAGGACTATGGAGTTGGCGTTGCTATGTTTGCACAGCTCGATCCAAATAGCTACTGGAGTTGCTACTAGTTGGTGGAGTTGCCTGCGGGGCGATCGTCTGTTGGATGCAAATGGGTAGATAAGCGAAAGGAAGACGCCGAGGGCAACCTAGCTCGGTTCAAAGCCTGTCTAGTCACCCAAGGGTTTTCGCAACGTTATGGCGTCGATTACGATGCCGTATTTGCACCGGTGGCTTCTCAGGTGACACTGAGGACCATTGGCGTAGGAACAGGGGGGGCCAGGGGGGCCTGGCCCCCTCCAGAGTCATCCCCCCAGAATTTTTGATAATAGTAAAAATAAAAAATAAATAAAATATTAACACGAAGCAAAACCTTTTGAATCAATGTACATGACTCTTGTTATCAACAAAAATCTCTTCAGTAGTTACCTTATTCAGGAGAATACCTCGCTTACCTAACACAGCATCGCCACGCTGTTTTCAGTGAATCGCGCGACAACCGAAAGCTCAACCATTCGACCGTCGATTGACTGGTTACTGTTATAACTAGCTTCCTGTTGTATGCGATAAGCGCAATTTTTCGACATTTCCGTTGCATAACAATACCGAGGTACAAAAAAGCGTCAATATCCTGCATATATAATTCACAAAATACGTTTTTTTTTAATAATTCAAATAATGCTGTTTCAGCATAAAGCAGCATATTTACTTCCTTCTAATTTTTCAAGTTTTTGAGGATACCCTGGTGTCCGGTAATGATGACCTCTCCAATGAGAATTACACTAAAAAAATCCACACATTTAGTTAAACTTTTACATAACCGAAAAATATAGTTGGAAAAATAGACAAAATTACGAAACGAATTTCTCAGATAATAATTAGCGGGAATTCTTGTTGAAAAATAATGCTTAACTTTTAAAGGAGTTTCGGCATGGTCAAGTTTTCTTCAGATGAATGGTGTGAAAAATGTTACAAAATTCAGCAATACAACCATTCTTTGATTTTGATTAAATCTTTAAGTTTTTTCGCATAAATAAATTAATTACAATAATTTCCTACAGATTTGCATTTTTTTAAAACTTTTAGATATTCTTTATTATAAAATTTTATCTAATCAAATTCCTCAAGAAATATTAAAGAGTGACTTCTTTTGGAAGCCTCTTGGAAATTAGTCAAATAATATTGTGGGACTTGTTCATTCTTTCAAAGCGATTCCTCCTGGTGGACATTCATTCCTTCTATGACTACTTCGTAATTTGCTAAATGTTCCCGGATTTACCTACACAATTTTACTTTTGAAAGATTATGAAGAGTTCAGTTTCTCTTCGCAATTGCTCTTTAAACTTAAACCTCATTCACTGAAAGTTCTATTAGAAATTTTTTTGGGGATTTCTTTAAATAGTTTTCCCAAAAATTGTATGACAAATTCTTCCGCAAAGTTCATCGAATGTCCTTAAGAAATATTTCCAAAATACTTCACAAATTGCGTCCAAAATTCTTCTGTCTTTTATTTCAAGAAATTTTGCTTCAATTCCAAGAATTATTCCAAAATTGGGAAAAATATTATTATTGAAATGTCTCTTGCCTTCGAATTTTCAGAGGAAATTTGTTGAAAACCTCCGGAAAAGCTTTTGCTTCCGAAATTAGCATAGCGGTGAATGAATCTGTAGAGATACATGTAGCAAAATAACTGAGAAGGAGTAAAAGATTTATTAAGATATTCATAAATAAATTTGTATTGATCTTCATAAAACACTTCTATAGAAATAAGTTTACATATTATTGGCTGAATCCAGCTTCTTGGTTTGAATTTGATACGATACGAGGGCGGAATTTCCAGAGGTTTTCTGGCTGAATTCTTGAAAACCAGAATTCAAGGAAGGATATATTTCAAGGATTATTTCTAAAGAAGATTCTGATGGACTATCTGGTGAAATTAATTTAATAGGTCAATTCATTAGAGAGGTTATAATGATCCTGTAATTTACCTCTATCGAAAAGATTGAAAATTATCTTTCATTGTACTATTGCCCATCTATTGTTCTACCTGCTTCAACATTTGATTGCTTGTCTTTTCTTCGCATGTCGCTTCGAGAAACATTGTACAAAAATAAATAAATAATAAAATAAATCATTCTGTATGATTCCGTAGCGCTATCGAGCGTCGGAAGCCCTTTACTTTCGAACGGTGGGTGAAGAATACGCTTCCGCAACTTCAATAATTTTGAATAAATCAAAATGTGTGGCCTTTTCATGATTCTTATTCCGGACGCTTCCTCACTTTTGCCTCATATTCCGGACACTTTGAATCGAATTTCGGACAGCTCATGATAATCATTAATGGAACAGTCAAATCATCAATCGAAATCGTTAAACCACCAAAGAGACATCTAAGGTAGTTGGGCATTATAAATTTTCAAAGGTATTTATGGAAAAAGTTTACTAAAACGAGCCTTGAAATTGAGAACTTTTGAACAGCAAAAATTGAAACATTTCGCGTGAAATGTTTCCCATACAAAGTAGAGTGTCCGGAATTTGAAGCTGTCCGTAATATGAATCAAAACGGTAAAATGTTCACAAATATCACTCAATTTATGCTTATCAGATTCATTTGTAGTCGCGGCTGGCCTTAAGTGTTCGGAATATGAATCAAAACGGTATATTATTTATGGAAGAATCCTGAGATTACCATTCGCAAAAAAATTGGAGTTAATTTTAGAACCTGAAAGAATACTTGATGGAACTACTGAAGACAATCTCTGAGAGGTTCAGGAATGAATTGCATAATCTTTCTAAATTCTAAAAATTTCTTCAAAAAAATTCCAAAATAGTCGTTAGTGCGGTTTAACCCATATAGGCCTGAGTGAAAGCAAAAATTCTAAAACCCTCACCGCTCAGCGAATTCTTAATGGATTTGATATTCCTGTGGCCGGAGTTATTCCGGTGGGTCACTGGGTCAAGTCGGGTAAAAAAGGGCTATTTTTTGGGACATGCCAAGTACCCTTTATTTATTTGCAATAACAATCATTTTAATTTGCATAAATCATTAAGATCTAATATTCAACATTATAAATGAAGAGTTTTGCACCCTTTAAAATATACCGGAAGTGGCCATTCGAACGTAATGTCCGGAAGAACCGGCTGTGGATTTGTTGGATACTAAACCGTTTCAATTCTCGAAAAGTACAAATCAAACATAATTGTGCACTAAAATGCGTTCTCATAAGCTTGACACAGATATTCAGATACAAATTGGTCACTTTATCGTAAGTTTTAGGCGTTCCGGGACCCAAAAATGGTCATTTGTAGTATTAATCAAATGCAATACTCAAAGTTATCTAACTCAATCGTTTCTCAAAAGGTTTACACTGATGCAATTTTCTTTAAATTCCGCCATGTAGTGACCACATTATAGCCGATTCCGGAAATGATCTGTGACTTGTAATTTGCCTACCTTCAGGGGCATAAACGCAAAGTACCCTTCTCACCCGACCTGACCCAGTGATCCACCGGAATAACTCCGGCCACATGAATATTTCCGCGTTCCTCTGTTCACTTCTAGAAACTAGATATGTGTGCCAGTATAATGACAAAAACTCATTTGAATCCATTAAGAATTCGCTGAGTGGTGAGGGTTTTAGAATTTTTGCTTTCACTCAGGCCTATACGGGTTAACGAAAAACAAAAAAAAAAAAAAAAATCGGAAGAATCTTAGAGAAACAAAAATACAATCCTTTAAAAACTCTCTGAACAAATTTTCGCGGTAGAGTTTTTGAAAGAACAGTAGAACGTATTCCGCTAGGAACTTTATATAAATGTTAAAATACTTTAATCATTTCTTAGTGAGGCATTTTTGAGTTGTGAAAGTAGGCGATTTTGAAGGAATCTATAAAACAATGATCTGCGAAAAAAAAAAAAATACAGATAGATCTGCGGAGAACTTTTCTGAGAAATCATAAAAAACATTTTTTTTTTCAAATGAATTGTTTTGAATTGCTTATGAAATTCTTGTGGACTATCTGGAAGAGTCAATCAATTTTTTTTGCAGGAAGTCTGGATTAATTGTGCGGCGATTTTTTCAAACAATCCTGTAGAGAAAGTTTAGGAAGAACTTCAAAAGCAATGTTGGAAAAACTGGTGAACTCTCTGAAGAATTTGTGAATGAATCCTTGCTTGGTGATCTTGAAGACATTATTGGTGAAACTCCTAGAATTGTTAATGCTACTTTTTTGGAGAAATCCTCATTCATTTCTGAAAATCCCAAAAAAATTATTAATGCACACAGGAGGATATTTTAAACTAACAATTGGAATTTATATGTGATAAGTACGTAGAGGACCTTCAAGGAGAAATGATTCAAAAAATAGCAAATGCATTTTCTGGTGGGATTCTTCAAAAGATTGTTTAAGAAATTCGATAGAGATTCTTTGAGAATTTTTCTGGTGAGATAGTTTGGGAATGATTTTCCGTGGAAATCTCAGGACGAATTCAGTTAAAACTTGTGAAGGAGTTCTTGGAGAGAGCACTGAAAAGTACGAAAATAATTCATGAAGCAGTTCCCGTAGGAATTCTCAGAGAAATCTCTTCAAAGAACATGGCTGAATACCTGAAAAGTTCGTGGAAGAATCACAAAAGACTTTATGACATTCCTTGTGAGTTTTTTTTGCTGTAATGCATGAAGGATTTAGGACTGGATTACAAAACGAATTAACCACTTTCGTTCCAAAAATTGAAAATTACAAATATTACTGATATGCCGCGAAATGAGACAAAATAACAAATAAATAAAACAAACTTCCGTAAAACAAATATTTGCTAGGCCCCCCCTAGGCCCCCTCCAGAAAAAAATCCTAGCTACGCCAATGCTGAGGATTCTTTTAACGATTGCTGGACAGATGCGGATGATTGTGCATTACCTCGACGTGAAGTGTGCGTATCTGCATGGAAAGTTGAATGAGGAGATGTTCATGCAACAACCCAAAGGTTTTGTGGTCCGCGGTAGTGAGAAGTTAGTCTACAAGTTGCACCGCAGCTTGTATGGCGAAATTTGGCATGATACGATCGACAAGATGTTGACGTGGATGATATCAGCACCAACGAAGCGGAAAACGTCAATATTGAACGGTAACTGCAGAGGAAGATCAAGCTGTCGTCGCTTGGAGTGGTGAACCAGTTTTTAGGAACTTGTGTAACGAAGGAAAAAATGGATACTTTGCTCTGGATCAGAAAACGTTCATTTGGTAGATTGCACGGTATATTGCAGGTAAATTCGGCCTTGAAAACGCGAAAGATTTGAAGATGCCTTTGGATCCCGATTACTACAAGTATCGTGTGAGAAGCAAGAAGCTATTGGATGACCAGAAGTACCACAGCTTGGTTGGTAAGTCACGGCGGGCAAACATATTGATACCCGGAAGCACTTCACTCGGGAGCTTGTGGAGAACGGGACATCTCCTCTGCTGAGTGTTTTATGTACCTGCTCTCCAACCTGCTCTGCGTCACACAAAATCGACCTGCACATCTGCCACCGAGCTCTCTTGGTCCTCTGAACTCTTCTGGCACTGAGCTCCTCCTAGGTGCCGTACTCCTCCTAACATCGACAGCTTCATTTTCAGCATATTGGTCTCGAACCTTTGGGTACCTCTTTCAAGCTACCTCCCTTCCATGCTCTACCCACTCGTTGAAGTACTGCCTCCTCGTCCAGGTTCAGGTGCTTCCTCGTGGCCCCTCATCAAAGTCGCCTCAGCGTCCTCGATGCGTTCCTGGGCCCATAACCTGTTGAGATATAATTATGAACAAACAACAAGGCTATCCGTACCAACCACAGGTTACTGACTGATATTGATAGTCAGTACCTCTCCGTTATTCAATGTTGTCATTACAACTCACCTCCAGACATCTTCGGCGCAGGGTGTGTGATGTATCTGTTCATCAACAAGGTCGATGCCAGAAGAAGCCTAAAAGATAGAGGAGCTTAGTGGTTGTGCGGATAGCCGGATTCAAAATCTAGGGAACGATTTTAACAAGATTCAGTTAATTAACTTCGCTAAAACTAAATAGCTTACGAAAGTTAAAGGTTAAGATGGCTTACAGTAGTGAAGAGCTGAGTAGATCGCAAAACAAACACGAGCTGATTTTCGGCAAATTTTTATTTTCAATTGTTCAAAATGGCTAAAAAGTACAACGGCGAAATGCGTGCGATCGCTTTGTGCGAGCTTTTAAAAACAACGAGAGCTGTGTCAAACTAGGTGACTAAAAAAAACAAACACCGGACTCGATCCGGCCACGGTGCACCGACGGATCAGTCCAGCAGCTCCATCACATCCAGATTGCCGGACCGGTAGTTCAGCAGCGGCAGGAACCGCGTCATCTGCGTGTACCCGTGCGACTTCCACTGCAGGTTGATCTCGACCGTTTCTAGCGCTTGTTTGACGCCTTGGGTTGCCTTCTCGAAGACGGTCCGCTTGGATTCGATCAGGTCCTTGAGCTCCTGGAGCTCCTTCATCGAGGACATCTGCTCGGCCAGCGGCTTGATGAAGCGAGACACGCGGGATGTGTCCGGGGAAAGACTGAAAGAATGGAAATTAGGTTTGATGTGACCAAGAGTCCTTCATCTACTTACTAGTTGTAGATTTCCTCGACGTTCTCCAGGAAGAAACTCTTGGCCAGGTGGAAACCGACGTCGCTCTTGGCGACTCCGCCAAACACGATGGTGGTGTCCTGCTTACGCACACCGGAAGTGCTGTTCAAGGACCACAGCAGGAAACGTTCGACCAGCCAGACCTCGCGGGTGCAGGACAGCGCACCGATGATCATAACCTTCTCCGAGCCGACGTTGCTCTTCAGGTAGCGCTGCCACAGGAAGTTCCACTCCGGTTCCTTGCCGTTGCGCATGGCGTTGCAGTACACAACCGAGCGGAGGTCCTTCGGGACCGGGTTGGTAACCTCCGGATCCTGCACGGCCATCCACTTGGCAAATAAGGCCACTGATCGCTGTACGCAATCTCCCACGTCGAACCTGCAAGCCCAGGCTGCGATTTGAACCAGCTGTTTGGTAGCGTCCAGTCGTTGACTGACGGTTCGATCATCACCGAAGATCTGCAGCTTCTCGTAGATGGGTTCGACGATGAATTGGATGTAGCTTCGGAACACTCCGTAGATGGGCGTGCGCTTCAGCAGACGGTTGATCGCGTTGAGGTTCGAGAGGGCGGACTTCCACGGGATGTATTCCACCTCCTGCCGGAGGTAGTTGATCATGGCGAAGGCGATTCCGTACTGCTGCTCTCCGGTCCAGGCCAAGTCCATGGCATCGTCGATCAGCTGAGCGCGGTTCGCCAGACTGATTGTGTTGTACTGTTCGCTGTTGAGCTGCTTGATCAGTAGCTTGTAGTTGGTTATGTCGTATCGGACTTTGTACAGTCCTGCAAGTTGGACGTTGAACAGCACCCATTGATCAGCGGGAGGCATCTTCTGCAACTGCTTGATCGGTCCCTTGCGCAGCTTGCCGGCGCCGCACATCATCCACTCCTTGGCGCGTGTGTCTTCGAAGTTAGGGTTCTCTGAGGTGACGTACGTCAGCGGAACCCACCAGCAGTAGTCGGTAGCGTTCGCCTGTTGTTCGCGATCGGACAGGAAGCGGACTTGCGTGATCTCCGCAGTGGATGATTCGTAGTTGCGAGTGACGGTGATCACCGGGTAGCCGGTTTGCAGAGTCCACGACTCCATGACGGTTTTGACGTCGACGTCTTCCGGCAGAGCCTTGTTGATGCGGGCTTCTTCGGTCAGCGCAGCCCAGAGATCGCTCTGTTCAGCGTTGGCGTACTTGTGTTGTTTCAGATAGCGACGAACTCCATTGCGGAAGGTTTCTTCGCCGAGGAAGAGATGCATCATACGGATGACCTGGAGGGAAGATGGATGTTAGCTACTAAAAAAAGTTATGAAAGTTAAGGTTGACTCACAGTTGATCCCTTCTCGTAGGAGATGGCGTCGAATATCTGCGAGATCTGGTTGGGGTGTCCGATCTCGACCGAAACGGGGTGGCTGCTGGTCAGGGCATCGAACTTGAAAATTCCCAGCGTATTATCGACGGATTCCTCCTCCAGGGAGTGCCATTCCGGATGCAGATATTCAACGCCCAAGCTGGCGACGTACGTGGCGAAACCTTCATTCAGCCACAGATCGGTCCACCACTTCATGGTGACCAAGTTGCCGAACCATTGATGGGCGAGTTCGTGAGCGATAACCGACGCCACTCGATGTTTGTTGTTGGCGGTCGAGATGTTGGGATGGTACAGCAGGGCGGTTTCCCGGTAGGTGATCAGGCCCCAGTTCTCCATGGCGCCTGCGGAGAAGTCCGGGATGGCAATCATGTCGATCTTGGGCAGAGGGAACTTTTCGGCGAAGTATTCCTCGTAGAAGCGAGTTACCCGGGGCCCGACGTCCCGAGCGT
Organism: Aedes aegypti; assembly: GCF_002204515.2. Classification (NCBI taxonomy): domain Eukaryota; kingdom Metazoa; phylum Arthropoda; class Insecta; order Diptera; family Culicidae; genus Aedes; species Aedes aegypti. Next base: position 15,174,100 of record NC_035107.1, read on the forward strand.
AGTCCACCTGATCGATGGCATCCCGACGGGCCCAGATCTTGAAGACCACGTCGCCGTCCATCTTGGTCATGGATTCACGGTACTCGAAGTCGTTAACGGTGTACGCCACCAGGTAGGTGGACATCGGGACCGTGGTGCCGAAGTGATCCACGACCCAGTCCGTGAAGGCCGTCATCGGTTCGGAGCGGTTCATGGGCATGTTGCTTAACGCGACGTACTGCTTGTGGTGACCCAGCGATATGTCGAACGTGGCCTTCATCTCCGGTTCGTCGAAGCAGGGGAAAGCCTGGCGGGCGTGCGTTGGCTCAAACTGAGTTACCGAGAGCCAGCTGCAAGAAGATCTTAGTTGGGATTACTGGAGAAACTAAGATATTCGGTAGACTTACATCTTCTTCTGAGTCTTCTGGTCGACGTAGCTACTGCGGTAGTATCCAAGCAGACCCGTTCCCAGTACTCCCTCGAACGGAATGGTGATGTCGTAGCGGTAGCCCTTCTTCATGGATTCGCTCGTGTGGAACACTACGTAGTCGTTGTCGGTAATGTACTGCACCCGTTTGATCTCCAAGCTCTTGGATCCGCTGTCGGACAGCTCGGCCAGTTTGATATCCTTCTCGCCGATGGTCAAGTTCTTCGAGTGAAGGGTAATGTTCATGGCGTCCTCATTGCAAAGCATCTACGAATGAATCATGGAGATCATGACTATATTCTTCCGGCAACGTCCATCTATGACTTACCCGAATCAGAACTCGTCCGGAGAACATGAATCCCTTCTCGTCTCCGAGATGGGTCAACACCTGCAGGCCATAGTGTTCCGGACGGAAGGCCGTCGGTAATCGGTAGCTGGTGTAGGTGTCTTCCGTAGGGACGGTCGCGCTGCTGACCAGTGCTGCCAAGAGCGCCAGACCCAAAATCCTAAGTGTTGCCATCTGCAATTAATGGATACCGAATGAGATATAAATGAGTACCGTGACTCAACTCGCTATGGGCAATTAACATTTACAGAATAGTGAAAGTGTCTAGGCCCTACCCCCGTAGAACAGGTGTGACAGCAGCACTTTATGATGTAATAATCGTTTGACGCTTTTTTTTCCCGGTAAAAATTCAATTAACTCTATGCCAAGCACCAACAACATTCTAGCATCAATAAAGGATGATGACCGGCATTCGGTCACGCGAGCAGTCGCGCGCTTCGCTGCCGATACGGGCCACTTTTTTGCACCTGGAAATTGTTTATTTTTCTAATGAAAACTCATTCCAATTCTCAGGAAATGAACGAGTTCAGTTGATTGGGTTACGATGACGGTTGAGGTGGTCAACCTCAAGAGTGTTACACAACTGCAAGCAGTCAATAATCCCAAAGGCGCCATCGTCGCCATTTACCACAGCATGCATCGATGCTGTCCCTTCGAATCCGTACAGAAGCCAACCATAAGGCAGATCATGGCCAACTGCAATTGCAAAAAAGTACCGCTGAAGCATGTTGCCGTCGCGTTCGTTTCCTCTAGCGTCACGGCCTACCGCGATCTGTGTTGACCGATGATAGTTGAGGTAGTCATGTTCGCGCGTCGTCAGTCGTTAGTCATTTAATGTTGTGACAGAATAACACATTTTTTCGATTGAATCAAGCGAGCATAATTATCAAACGAGCTATGGTGATGTCGCAATGGGTCTGCTTTTTTGCTCTTGCTTAGCGAACGGAAACCACAACGGCATCTGTTTGGATTGTGGCTATTTGGTGGTGAATGGGTCACTAAAAATAAACTACGGGAAATTACACCAGGTGTAATCGTTCCGTAAACTATTGGGGGGTTACCCGAGTTGATGGCGTATAATCTGAACAGTCTGGCTTATCATTTTTATTGAACAGCGAATTTCGTCTGATCTGACATCTAAATAATAAGATGCATACAACAATTTGTTTTTGGAAAACGCTTGGCATTTTTTTTGTCTGGTAGGCTCTTTAGAGCTTTTAGGCCTTCTTATATACGCTTTAAATTATATTCGATAAAGTCAATCGATCATAGCGCGATTCTGAAGGGAGCACCGATAGCAGATAATCGAAGCAACTGCGACTCGTTCTTCAAGGTAGCCATGAAAATCTATTTTTACCATAGTTCATCTTCTCGATATGGAATATCTAGTCATGACGGGTTGATTGTATTTTTAAAAATATTTTTTTAGTAAATTTCTGCATTTTCTCAGGGAAAATGTCTGGAGAAAATCCAGGATATGTGTTTGAGACAATCTTTAGAGAAATTCCTGGAGAAATACATAAGGAAATCGTGCAGAAATCCTTGGAAACGATTTCTGTAAGTAACTTTTGAATCTCTGAGAAAATCCTGGCAGATATCCTGGGCAACTCTCCGGAAAAGTTATTGAAGTCCTGGGAACTATTTTACGAAATTTGTTGTAAGATTTCTAAAAGAATTCCTGATAAATTGTCGGGTGAAGTTCCTGGAAGATTTTTTTATAGGAATTTTTATATTTATATAATTGGAGGAATTACTTGTGTAATCCATGTAGAATTTCCTAGTGAAAATGTAACCGTCGGTTCCATTTTTTTTAGTTTGTAGGCTCCTCCTCAAACATCCCACTACATTAAACCCGCCTGCCAGTGGGTTCCCAATTCCCATTCCAAATCATATGTCGTTTTCGTTTTTGAACCTGGGTTAGTGCTAACCTGACTCCAGAATAAAAAAACGTTTTCAGGTTCATCTGTCAAAGGGTATGTTGGTGTGCGTGCCATCACGCGGTGTTGTCTTGCGAGCAGTCAAACGTTGTTTCGCTCTACTATTTTTTTTTTTCAACCTGTGTGTTTGCCGCAGAATAATACAACGGAATTTTTTTTTTCACGTATCCTTGTCGAAAACAAATCGCAGATTGAGCAAATCTCTCAACAATCATTTCAGTTGCAGAGCCGTAGCGTGGCCTTATGGTGCCCTTGGCAAACCTCAATTTCAGCGCCCCTTTGTCAAGGCTTATGAAAACATATAGGTCAAACTTCATTAAAAATAATTTTAGAAAAATTTTGAGCGATTTCTACATGGAAATCATCAAAACTGTCATGAATAGTTAATAAGTTGTCTTAAGGCTCAAAAATCCATCATACAGTCATTAGCAATGATCAAACCAGTTTTTTCTTTCAAATTTAAAGCAATCCTCATGAAAATCTATGATTGCATTACGGATAGCAAGTGCAATGCAATGATAGATTTTCATGAAGATTGCTTTGATTGTGAGCAAAATAAAAACCAGTTTTGAACATTTGTAGAATGATGATGATTATTTTCCTGTTTAGTTTAGATAACATTGAATTATTCACTAAACCCCTGCATGAAAGTATGTATATTCTTTTCTTTGTTTTGTTGTGTGTTGAGAACTACCTGAAACTATAGATGTTATCTGAAAGATGATTGAAAAATTCCAAAGAAATTCACAAATCATATGGCTTGAAGAAAATCTACAGAATCTACTAGATGTTTGAAAAAAATATGCAAAAGTTAAAAAGTTATGAGAAATGTGTTATATATTCTTAAAGTATGTATGTTCATAAAATGGTCTGAGCTCACAACATTCTTTCAGAATAATGTAAAAGACCGATCACGATAAAGGGAGAGCTCTGCTCAAAATAATGTACTTTGTTTTGTGAGAATCTTGTTCAATTTTCTTTCGGAATCGTGCCCAGAGTTTCGTGTATCCTGCTCAAGATAACGTGAGATTTATGTTTAGTATTGAATAAAAAGTTTTTTTTAGGATCCAGCCTTGGATTCAGTGAGATTGTGTTCTACGAATTTAGTCATTATTCTGCAACCCTTATCAAGGCTTAGTAGAATTTAAATTTTGCGTATCAACTTCTCAAAGAGTCGTAAGTGGGAAAGCATTTTTTGTAATTTTAAAAAATAAATCGAGTGATCGGAACATATAGTACAGCTTCTAGCGTACATACAAATCTGAATAAAAATATATTGATCCTTCTCATTAACAAACCTATTTTATGTGTAATTATTTGAAGTAAAAACTTAAAAAATACAATGAATGAACAATATCTGTTTAAATGCTTTTGCCTATTTTGTTAGAAGCCTTTCAGAAATCGTTTTATATTTTTCTTTAGTATGGCAAATAATTCTTTGAAAATTATTATTAATATAAGCCCAAATTATATGTACATCTACAAAACAATTACCAAGCGATTCACGCATTTTGGCGCCCCCTTGGCGGGTGCCAACCTGGCCAACCGCAAGCTACGGCACTGTTCAGTTGTTGGTTATTTCAGGCGGAAGTTTCGTCGAAACTGAATTGCAATGATTTTGTACTCAATTTGTATAAATCAGGCTCACTCAACCCTTTTGAACCGCGGGCCAAATCACAGAAACAGTTTTGTACGGCGGTCCTATTTATTTTTTATGCACAGACATTTGCGTAAAATCTAACAAAAGTCAGTAAATGGTGCATTTTTTCTAGAAATCGCACAAAATGCTGATAACCATCCTGCTGGATGTCGTAAGAATGCCTTCCAACATAGTTAAATAACCTTGCCCAGGATTTTTTGAAAATCCTTACCCAATTCTTATGAAAAATATCTCCATAGTAAGGTCGTCAGGTATTGACATCGAACTTCCATGTATCCTATATATTGGATATGGATATGGAAAACGTTCAGCATCTAGTTAAGATTTCGTAATTATAATGCAAATATCATCATAGTTCCATCACTAAAAATGGTTAGTGTTTGCTTTATGATAATGAAATCCTAGGTAGATGCGTTTTCGAAAAAATAATATATGAAATACATGCAAGTGGATACATGTAAAAGAAAAAAAAAACAATAGAAATTCTGAAGATATTCCAAATTCCGTGTATTCACCCTTATTCTTGTTTACGGCCAATCAAACTTTCGATCGAATCCTATTCGTTCGAATCTACGGCCCACTTGATTTTGCAGTTTACGGGAATGCAAAACGGTTTTCGATCGAAAGAACATTCGAACGCTTGTTAACGTTAGGAGTGATTATTCGAAAATCTCTCATAGGATACTGTGCGAATCATGTTCTGGCATCCTGCTCAAAATTTTCCTAGAATTCCTACATATCCTATAAATAATGTTTCTAGGAATCCTTCAAACCTCTCCTACATAATTTTGAAATCCTGTCTTGAAATCTTCGATAATGTTGTCCACCATCATCAAAGATTCCGTAAGAATCTGTCTAAGATTATGTGAGAATCCCACCCAGGATTATATTTAAACTATGCCCAGGAGGTTAGAAAATATCTTCTAGATTTCATTGTTAAACCTATTTGAGAATTGTGAACAAGCTTTTATAAAGAATCTGCCAAATTGTTGACATAATCCTTCCAAGCATTCCAGAACATTTGGCCATGATTCATTGAAATTGTTTTCAAAAATTACACTATTTCTCAAAAACTTTTATTATTACATAAAAACTTTTCAAATCATGAACGTGATGTTCTCACGTTAGACCTATGTGTAGTACAATTTTCGCCATTATTCGTAGTCTCAAAATAAGTGCTTAAAATTTAGTTGCAAAAAAAACTTAAAATTTGATGTTTATTTGAGTAGTTTACAAATGAAATATTTAGCCTTGATATGTGCTAACTCCAATTTGTTATAATTCTCAACGGACCAAGAAAAATAATCTTCAAACTCTTTGCGGGCCGCATAAAATGGGCTGAATATGGCCAGCGGCCGTACGTTGAACAGCCCTTGATAAATAAATGAATGCATATAGGTACTACCTCTTCATCCGTTTAGTTCTCCCTCATGTCGTTCATAAATTTGTCCACAGGCTTTTGTTTAAATATTGTTATTTTTCGAAATAACTGATGAAAACAAATCTTCGAAATCCGAGTCAGAATCTGATTCAGATTTCTAATCGCAGAAGCAGCGAAACCTGTTTCGTAACCGCAATCGAAAACTGTTTTTGTTGTTACAAATATGACAGTTCGATTGCAATTGTATTGGTGAGCCCAGTCATGAAACCGTGATTTATCACAGTGCGAACCCATCGGATTTGGGGTTGGAACTAGTGCGAAACTAGGTCCAACCTGTGCGAATAAAAAAACGTTTTGACAGCACTTAGGTTGGAACTAGTGCGAACCTAGGTTGGAACTGAACAAAAACGAATTCGACAATAGATTCAAATGTTGAAATGACAGCCTCACTGGCGGGACCTTTTGCTGTCATTGCAGAGCTAAAGGCGTTATTTTAGTAACACACGTTACGTTGTCTCGAAACTTGCGTCATTTATTGGCAGCGGTTTGAGTTACCTAAATGTAGTCGGCCTAACAGGCCTAACATGATCCCTGCGCGGAAATGTTGCCAACCTAAATCTGAGTGGCCTCACTTCGGGTGAGTTGCCAAACTTCGGATGTTTTCTGCTGATTAATGTCCAAGCAAAGAATTCCAGGGGAAATGTATTTCATTCTGTTCGTGACTATCACAGATAATAGTAGTGCGCGCCGTGTATTCTTAAAAACGTTAAAAAAATGTAATGTGTAAAATTGTGGTGTATAAAATTAGTTCGTGGTTTTTCTTTTAGATCTTAAAAGCTAGTTAAAACTTAAAAGCTAGTTAAAACTTAAAGCTAATAGTACGGCAAGTGTTAAGAAGTACGATAAATAGTTAAAAGTACGGTTTTTTTTACAAAAATGTATTATGTGACTGTAATTATAATGTGTCTTTGTTATAGCTAAAACAATAGAACCATCAAACAAAAGGTTCAATCAATTCCTATAGTTGAATAGGACTTCAAAAGAAAAGGTAATTCTTTTGTTACTATTGTAATCAAATAGTTTGGTGAAGGAAGAGAGACATTTTAATGTGTGCTAATTTCCCGGAATAGGTCTGGGCCTTTTCTTTTTGACCTTCGGGTTCCCAAACCGGAGGACTTCTTTTTGTGCATCCCAGAGGCGCGTCCACGTTCGAAACCACGGGTAGGACAAACATTGGAAAATATGTTGTGCGCAGTGAAGCTAAGACATTTTTTAACCCTAGACTGGAAATTATAAGATACTATATATGAGGGGCTCAAGTCACATTTTGGTGGGTTGTGAGTTGAGGAAATTCTTCTGTTTCCAAGCATTCTAACAAGATTATCAGTTGATTTTTCTGCTCAACAGAACAAAATAAAATAATTCTTAAAAGACTGGCTTGTTTTTTTGGTTCTAATACAATTTGTAAAGAATTAAAAATTGATGAAGGAAATTCAAAATAGATTTCCTCCCTGACACGCCCTTATTTTCATGTCAATCGTTACCACAAGACTAAGAAAGCTTTTTGTCTTTACCTTTTGTCTTTACCTAATAGGAGCCCGGATATATGAATTTAATTCTTAATAGCATCTGAGCAGACATCTCTATTAAATCTGAGACTTTTTTTTGAGAATTTCTCGTGATATTTCGATAAGTATGTGTTTAGTTATGATTTTCTCTAAGAATTTCATCAGAAATGTTTTCAGGTATTTGCCCAAATGTTCAGATATTACTCGGGAAATTTCTAAAGGAGTTCATTTACTGATTATTTCCCAAGAAATTTCTCCACAATTTTTTTCTAGGGATTTTTTTTTCAAGAATTTTGTTCAGGGTACCAAGAATTTAACCAGGATTTTCCCAAGGAGAAAAACAAGAAAGAATTTCTTCCAAGATTATTTCAGAAATCATGAGAAATCCTTCAAAAATTATTTGTGTTTTTTTTTTTCAAGGAAGTCTTACACCAAGATTTAATTCAGTACTTCATCCATCGATTTCCCTTGGACATTCTCCATGATCCTCGGCCAAAACTTCTTCTAATATTCAATTAATTACTTCTCAAGAAATTTCTAGGAATTTCCTTTTAGGACTTATATATGATTTCAACTTGGGATTTCTCTAAAGATACCATCAACAATTGTTCCTAAGACTCCTTCTAAGATTTCTACAGAAATTTCTCCAGTAATTCTTTGAGATTTTCTCAAGTAAGCCTTGCAAGTTTTTCTCTAAATAATTCTTTCAGGAAAGTCTCCAGGGAAACGCCAAGAAATTTTTTCTGAAAAAATAATCCGGGAGGTATTTTTAAAAATCCTAGAGTAACCTCTGATAAAACTTGTATAGGTTTTTAAGTCACCCTTAATGAACAAGGATCTGTGTAATTACTGAAATATTCCACAGGATTTTCTAAAGAAATATTTGAAAAAAAAACATTGCACAGGTTCTCTATAAAAATTTGCATTGGAATGATCTGAGCGATTATTGGAAAAATGCTGTAATATAAACTGGTGAAAAAGATTAAATAAACTGTTGAAGGTTGCAAAGATGTTTTTAGATTTTTTTTTAAAGAAATATTGGTAAAACTGCAGGAGTAATACTTGGATGAAATTCTGGGAGAATTCATAGAAAAAATAGATTTGTTAGAAGAAACTCTCAATGATTTTGGATTTCTGTGGGAAACGTGGATGAATTCTTGAAAAAATCCATATGAACAGGCAGAGGAATTCTTGCAGGGTTTCTTGAAAAAAAAACAAACTTTTAAACTATTTTTCCAAACATTCTGGAATAATTCTTTTTGGGTTTCCTCTAAAAAAATTTTGTAGAAATCCTGCAAGATTTCATTGGATTAGTGAAAAAATATCTGGAGGAAAATCTAGGATAGTGTAAGGGAAAAAAAAAATCAAAGTGACACCTGTGGAAATTATTGGAGGTAGTAGAACTCCAAACTCAAGGATTTTTTAGAGCAAATTCTAGAAATATTTTTCTAAGCATGCTTTGAAAAATCGCTGGAAGAATTTCTTGGTAGAGAAATCTGTAAAAGAATTTCTAGAGAGATCCCTTTAGGAGACCCTGAATGTATTCTAAATAAAATAACTATGAGAATTCCTGAAGCTTTTCCTCGGGGAATCTGCCACAAAATTCTTGAAGAACCTATTGAACCCGTTATAATCTCTGAAGGTTTCTTTCGAGCTTGTACCATTTTGCATCAGGAAGCGCCATTTTCGTTTAAAAAGATACCCTAGAGACCTTAAAAACAAACCAACTACCAGTCCTGTCTTAAGGATCATTCATTGGATCAAGTTTAGTTATCATTCAAATTGAATAATATGAATAACGTTTAAACTCATATCCTTTTGAAATCAATTTCATTTAAAAACAAACGACAAAAAAAGACCAAACTGCATGCTTTTACAACCAGTTAGGTTGTCTTAATTTCTTCATCTATTTCTAGATTACAAATGAATGAATCGTGGGTAGGACAATCCTTTAAATGTCTTACCCAGGTGTTTTTGTGCGTAGTACATGTCCTACCTGTCCTACCCACTTCCCGCGCCACTGGTGCATCCACAGAAATTCCCAAGGCCTTTTGGACCGGTCTAAACCAGCCATTACTACAATACCCGGACCCAAGCCACCGTCATCTGGAGGATTACGGAATTGCGGACGGAAGATCTCCTTTGAAGACCATTCCCCACCATCTCCATTTTGGGAATCGGCAGTCCTGTAAGCCGGATTGTGGATAGAGTCGGCCATCGCAGAGGTTCTCAACGCTTTGTCTGCGTCCGTGTTCTCTATCAACCAGTTTCGCCGAAGATTTTGTTGCTGCATCCGTGTAGGCCACCAACCCCACCATTCTGCGCAGAGGTTCCCAACGCATTCTCTGCTGCAGCGTTCAGCCTTCGCCAAAAACCCACTTCAGTCAAGCCACCAGTTACCGCCGTGAAAGCCACCCCTCCGATGCATGCATGCCACCGCCCACCACCAAGCTAGCCACCGTACAGCACCAACCACCATCATCCAAAAGCGCAAGTACACCTTATCAATGATGTCTCTCTCTTTAGGGTCCAAAGAGGCAAAATAAATGTAGGCATGTTAGTTAGAAACTTTAGTGGTTATTTTTCTATTTGAAAACTCCACAATTGGTTTATATACACCCTTTTGATATTTTGCTCGCTTTCCCGTGCCCTAAAAGGGGCATTCACGCCTCGATCTGGGTAGTCCGCTGGAGAAATACGATTTTCACCTTGAATTCTACTGACTTTGGTCCAGAAAATAGTTGGTTTCCTTCCCCTCGTACGGAACTGACAGCTGGCGGTTAGAATCCAGCTCCTGCTAAAGGTGAGTGACCGGTTTAGTCAGCGTAACGGTGCTATTAAGAATAAGCGACCTTGTGCTCAGCATTTCCCAACCTACAAATCCCCTATTGAGCAGCCTAGAAGCTACAAAAACTCAAAATGAATGCCTGGAAGAATCCATAGAAAACCTACTGGAGGAATTATTCAAAAAACTCCTGGAAGACACCACTGGAGTAATACTTGGATGGATTCTTGAATTCCTGTACGAACTCTTTATAGAACCTCTGCAAAAATTTTTTGGAGCAATATCAGGATAAATTCCAAGGGTAACACTTTAGAGGTATTCCTGACGTAAATTATGTTGGAGCCCCTGCAGAACAGGTATCTGAAGGAATCGGGTCAACCCTGATATTTCTTCTCAACTGCGTACTGCGATCGTAGAAATGTAATTGTCTTGACCATTTCTGGGGAAAAAAAATGTCCACGCATCGGGGTAGGCGATTACTTTTCTTGTCATCAGCAAACCAGCCTTAAATGTTAGAGTTTATCATTCCAATCATCGGAAAAATGAATTATTTCTCATAGATTTTTTTTTGGTATGTTCGGGTCACTGCGACGAACCCAGCTAACAATTCAGAGCCAGTAATAAGTAATGTATGTTTAGTTATTGTTTAATCGTGATGCTGAATAAAACTGTCATAACATTTGCCAAATATTATAAAACCTTATCATTCTACAAACAGTTCTTTATTAAAAGATTACTGATTAAAAAAATCAACGATTTTTGTGATCAATTTTTATTTACAATGATTTTATGGAACATAACTTTGAAATCATTGCGCTCAACGATTGAGCTGGTGGAGATTATCAATGCTTGGGTGGTCAGAAATGCTAACATTTTTGCTATGATTTTATGTCTCGTAGAAAAGGCTTCTGTAATTTGAGACAAACGCAAACAAATAGGCCATATGCTGAAAATTACTCCAACAAAACAAATGTTGGAAATTTTGGACTATCAAGATAGGCAATTCTCATTGTGCACCTTCTTCGTCGATTTGCAGCAAGTAAAAAACACCGCCATCATACTTTTGAGTGTTTGAAATGTGTTTCTTTGAAATGAAAAATTTTGTTCATTGGAAGTGTTGTGAACGCAATATAAAACCCAAAACACAAATGTTTGCTGCAGAATTATAATGGACATACCTTTTCCTTCCTAGTTTTGCGAGGCAATGAAATGCGGTATAAGGTCGGAGATTTTTTTTTTTTGAAATGTAAATCTCATGCATATTGTCGCTTAATTGACATTGTTGTATCTGAAAGTGTTGATTAAGTAAAGGACGAACACGAAATTATTGTGACACATTCAACAGGGCATAACTTTTCTACCACTGGGTAAAAATCAACCAAATTTTGCACACTTTCTCATTGATGTGTATTGTTTACATGCTGTCAAACTCGAAGTCGTGTTTTTCGATTCAACGAAAATGGTGGTGAATCAACGCGAGTCGAGAGAACCAATTCTTTCCAAACACTTGGAATTACCTGACCTGTCGCACCGGTAGTTGGGAAAAATGTTGAACATTCACCATTTAACTGTCTCCAGAGTGTTGAAGCGGTTCCAGGAGCGGTTGACGTTGGACCACGGCTAAGGAGTTGGAAGAAAACAGGGACCGGAGAACAAAAAGACGGAGGGAAAGGTGAAGCGGATGATTAAAGCAAATCCCAACGTCTCCAGCCGTGATTTGGCTAAAAAGATCGGCATGTCGCAGAATGCAAAGGCATGTCCATAATGCAAAGAAAAGAGCTGGACTACATACATACAAGGTACAGAACTTCCCAAACCGCGATGAGCGGCCTACAATCGAGGCTAAAACTCGGGCACGGAAGCTCTGCTGACAAAATATGGCTGCTGTGTGATGGACGACGAAACGTATGTAAAAGCCGATTTTAAGCAAATTCCGGGGTTGGAGTTTTTCACCGGCAAGAGCAAGTTCGATGTGGACGACAAATTTAAGAAGAAGAAAATGTCGAAGTTCACCTCCAAATATCTCATTTGGCAGGCCATCTGCTCTTGCGGACTGAGGAGTGGGCCTTTCGTGACAAAGGGCACAATAAATGGCGAGATCTACAAATCTGAGTGCCTCGAGAAGCGCCTTTTGCCGTTCTTGCAGCAGCACGACGAAGCTCCGCTATTTTAGCCAGATTTGGCATCATGCCACTATTCTAAAAGTGTCCTGGAGTGGTGTGCCAATTCTGTCCATTTTGTTCCAAAGGACATGAATCCGTACCGGATGACACTGTAAAGACTTTCATGGAGGGCATCAAGCGAAAATGCCTTCAATTTCACACTCAAGACGATGGAGTCTTGATGGACTTTTCTTTTGGTTTCTGAAGTAAATATATGTATACAACTACCCTAAAATTTTGGTTTGATTCTAAACATTATAAGAAAATTTGCATGACATTTTCGGTGTCGCAATATTTTTGTGTTCGCCCTTTATTGGAATACTGGAGCATTTTTCTTTGAATAAAATATCCATAAAATCAGGCGATGAGCAATTACATTTCATCTATGCTGCTAATACCAATACTATCATGACATTATATATATTATATGTTAATGATTTTAAAAGAAGCCATTTTGTGATGGCGCACCAAAAGACCTTAAAACGACCAAAGTTAATATCGAAAAGGACGAAGTTTATCTGTATTTATGGCATATTTCAAATCAATATTATTAAGCCCAAAGGTCAATCATTTTCAATTAAATTGAACAGCAATTTTACTTCTACTATTGTTTTCATTAAAATCATAAAACATTAAGACAATTCAAGTTTACGATATTATCATAACGAAAACTATAACGAATTTTTAAGATTACAATGTCTATTAGACTGATGCAAATTTTGAAGTTTTTGCTCCCCTATGCTAAAACGATGTCAATTATAAAAAAAATCACTCTCCCAAAATTTGAAGTGATTTGGAAGAAATTTGGTTGTGTACAGGTCATTTGAAGTTTCTATGGAAATTACTATAGAAAAGGCAAACTTTTTGTGTTCAGTCCTCTAACTACTTGAAATAATAATCTATGGAAAAGTGAACATACTCTTCTCACGTGAATTCTTCCCAGCTACAACTTTGCCGAAGACCTCCTTTTGATTGGACGTAAGGATAATTTGTTATCATTGATAACAAAGTCTAAATCATGCTGAGATGATCATTCAATTACTTTCAGAGCAACACTGCTTTTTTGCTGTAGAACATAGTAGCCTAGTTTACTTTGATCTATTCTACCCACCAGGATCACCACTGTTGCCTGCCGAGCAGTTGGTGAAGCATGCAAAATGCAAACCCACTTTATGATTATGAATAGCAATTTATCCTGACGTCCAATCGAAATGTGGTCTTCGGCAAGGTTGTAGCTGAAAGGATTTCACATGAGTAGAGTTTGTTCACTTTTCCATAATATATTATGACGACGAGATAGAGGGCTGAACACAAAATGTTTTCGTTTTCCATAGTAATCTCCATATAAACTTCAAACGGCGTGTGCACAGTCAAATTTCTTCCGAATCACTTCAAACTTTGGGAGGATGCCATTATCATAATGAAAATCGTTTAAGCATAGGGGAGCCAAAATTTCAAAATTTGCATCACTCTAATGTCTATATTTCCCAGAAATCAGGAAATAAACTAGTTTTTATCCGGTTAACATATGGTCAGCCTAACTATAAGAAAGTTTTAATAATTGATTATGACAGGGCCTGAAAATATTTGATTTTGCTATTTTTAAACCATACTAACGCCTTATATAACGCGCTTCATGAAAAATTTCTTGATAACTATTGCAAAACAAAGTTTTTTGGAAACATACGAAAACATTCACAACAAATAAAAAATAAGATATATTAGCTGACAACCCCCAGGGAGTCGCAATCCACAGTTTGGAAAACTATGTGCTAGATTATTGCACTCATCCGCATTCAAGAAGACCCAAATGTTACAGGAAGTCATTTCAAGTTATCCGTAACACACTGAAAGGTAATCCAAAACATTTTAACATTGGCGCAGATACATCTACAGCAAAACTACCGTAAAAAACCGCAATTCAGCGCAGTTAAGGCATGAATCGTTTTAAATTGTTAATTTAAAATTAGTATTGCAGCAACAAAAAAGCTTTATGAAAAAAAAAATAGAAGCGAATGCCCCTTCTGAGTAAAGTCTCTCTAAACAAAAAAAATCGGAACAATATAAACTAGACTATATTCATAACTTACAATTGTGATTTTTTTTTTTAAATAGTTCGCTCGTTTGAAAAGCCAAATTCCGCGCATTTTTTAAATGCTTTTCCATGTTCCGCGCAGAAGAATGCCTAATTCCGCGCACTCGCGAAATAATGAAATGAACATTAATTTTAGTGTATGGCAGCATTCAGTCATTACGTAAAATTGTTTTTCGTAATAAGTGGACAGCTCCTAAGGTTCCGGGTCATTTGGCCGATTGCCGTTTAGCCGAAATTGAAAACAATAGTGACCTACAATTAGCATGAATTTGTAATGAATTTTAAAGTTTAACTTCAAATAAAACATAATTCTTAAGGCTAGGTAGCCCGTCATTCGTTTTAGATGCCATGTTGATGTTCCAATAACAATGAAAAATATTGAAATATGAATGAACAGATCAAAAGAAAAAACTCTTATAAAATTTTAAGCAAGTGTAAAGTGAATAATTGTTATACCAGTGTAACTACGAAGAACTGCCGATGATTTGAAGAAGGTTAAAATTTCCTAGTAAAATACAAGCTAAATTATTGCCAGTAGAAATCGAAAGAATATCCTATGTTTAAACGAAGAACAAATTTCTGATGAAACTATCAAAAAACACTTCAAACCCTATCACACCGTTGGTAACCCAGAGACGAACCAACCATCAACTTAGAGTCTTGACGCGAGTTCACAACGGTTTCCTGAATGAAAGCGTTGTATGAATTATCCTCCTAAGCCACACCTATGAATGCTACACATCAGCGTTGAAAAAAATATTTTTTTTGTTCGTAATTCGGCCAAACGGCATTCAGCGGTCATTTGGCCCTGTTTGGCCAATTAGCATTCAGCCAAATGGCCGGATACCATTTTCGTTCGTTACTGCGATGAAATCATTTTTCTCATTAAGTAAATGGTTGTTACTTCTCGTTACAACAATAATATGTACATTCACTGTGCTTCTTGAATTTTGAGCGGTTAAATGAAGTTGAATCGTGCTTAGTACCTCCACTATTGGAACATTTATTGAGAGTGCAATTTACGTCCACTGTATGTAATATTTTATTATTGATATGCCCCTCAGTGTGCAGACATACTGCCAATGTCGAATGATTATTTCCTGTTCCTTTTCCACGATTCATTGTTACAAGAAAGTCCGATCCACGTTGTAAAAGTTCCAAGAACTTTTGTATCCGAAATCTCTTTCCGCCCATAACATTTACCCTATGGAAAAATGGAATTATATTTGGTTGTCACAAATCGGCTTGAAAACGGATCAACGGACTAATATAATTCTTGAAAGTTGAAAAAAAACGAAGCTGAGATTTTGTATAAACATTTTTAGGGCCTACTGCAAAACCTACTAGCCAATACATAGTGTTGGTTGCGCCACGTCAAGACCCGTCCAACTCTACATGCCCCAATGTGTCCAGCGTTGAAGGTAGTATCACTATTGCTATGCTTAGTATGACTAGTTGTTTAATATGATCATGCCTAATATTTACAGCAACGCTTGCGAAATCTATATGAATTGAACCATTATTGATTCCAGTATATAGTATGTCTTTATGAATGGTGAGGTTAAAAATTATTAAGCTATTATGTAAAATCCTCCATGCATTAAGTCCGTTATCTATTGTTGAAGCTAAGTTATTATAATAATCATCCGTTATAACGTTAAACCTCTTGAATTTGAACCTTATAAAACTGTGACTTTAAACGGTAAGATGAATGATAATCGTAGTTTATTTACTTAATTTATAAATTAACAGTTTGACCCATTCAGTTTCACAGCCTGCCAATTGATAAACGTTCGCAATTGACCAAATAATCAGTCTTGTATCACTACTTGTCAAAGGTGAGCAATCCATTGTGTAGCTAAATTAAGTTGCAGCAAAATTTATTCTAAATTTCCCACAGATAGGCTGTTAAGCCTGATTTGCTACTGAAAAGGAATCGCTAAAGAAATTTCTCGCCGATTCCTTGCAGAAATTTTCTACAGCGACTCCCATTTGAACTGACATTTCTTTTCAATTGCGTACTGCGATCAGAAAAAAGCGCATTCTTGATCGATTCCTTGCAGAAATTTCCCATGCATCAAGATAGGACGAGAAATTACTTGTCAGCAGCGAACCAGGCTTTAAGCGAAGTATGCACTTCAACAGAAAAGTAATGGCCTATCTAGATGCGTGGGAAATTTCTTGCAAGAATTGCTCAAGAAAAGCATTTCTCTTTGATCGCAGTACGCAGTTGAAAAGAAACGTCAATTCAAATGGAGCTCATTGTAGGAAATTTCTTGACCATTTCTTGGGAAGAAATTTTTACTTTTCTTGAGCGGAACAGCATACCTAACTTTAAGCAGAAACGGATACAACGCAAAATCATAGTTGTGTGGTAGCCAAGCGGGTGGTCACTCTACGCAGTGTGCCTTTCACAGCAATGGCACATTTCGGCGCACTGACTGGCACACCTTACCAATGAGCCTATGCATGCTATAAAACGTTTGACTTTTACTGTGCGCGCTGTTTTCAAGTTGCCCGTGAGAGAGAGCGAGACAGCACCAACACACGGCGCACAGTAAAAGTCAAAAGAACAAAAGAATTTATGGCACGTACAGAGGCTCATGTTGGTTGCTATAAAAATTACAGTGAACTGAAATTTCCGTCCCAGCAACCATTGCGTTTTTTGAGTTGTTTGCTCTCTGTGGGTGTTCCTATAATTGCGGTACTGCCGTTTTCACTGATTTCATTACATAAGCTACAGAAACAACACTGCCAATCTACGTATAGGCTTGTTGAAACACGGAAAAGTTGAAAAGAGCGTTCAAATTGCTATAAAACTGATGAAATATCACTAAAATTGCTAAAACTTTTCTTACTTGTACCAATAGTTGCGATAAAGTGTTCCTATCCAGCTTTTTACGCTAGCATGCCATAAATGTTTGAACAACCCCCATTTGAAATTTGTTGCACACACTATAATTTTTATGGTTTGATCAAAGCAAGCAAGGCAGTGAAAAAATTGTTATGTTGACATAGAAAAGTCAATCCTGCAATGTTATGTTTTTGGAAATGGAAATCGATCCTTTTGAAATTGATAATATAATTCTGATCGTTTTACTATTTTAGGTCGATGTACAAAGGAAAGCCATCAGGAATTTTTGACTTTGGTTCACACTCGTGTTGAAGAAGCTCCAAATTGAAGTTTATAAGGATTCAACATCTTCAAATACGTGCGGGCTTTCACTGCAAGAAACAACTTTGATCACTTTTTGATAATCTGGTTTGAAAAGTAGTTGGGAAAAACTTGGAAACATCCAATGTGTAGTGTGCGAATAATATTTTTCTACATTAATCTGTTCTGTTTGTACGATTTTGGAGGTTCTCGCTCCCTTAGCCATCCATTATTGTAGCATGATATTGTGAAGAACCCTAACTACAAAGTATTCGAACAGCCCTATTTTGTGGCGAAGGTTAACCAAATGTTCTCAATAGCAATCTTTTACATTTTCCGATCATTTATTGGATATTTATGAAGATAAGAACCCAAATCGTAAACCTAAATAATTTCGTCAAGATTCCATGAACAAATTTTGATCTGGGTTAATCGCAACTTTTGTTATTAGATCCAATTATGAAAAAATATGTGTGACTATTGAATAATAGAATTTGCAATGCACGGCGGAAGCTTCTTTACGTGCTCAACAAAATGTGAATTTGTGCTATATCTTGAACATCGGGAATCTACAGCAGAAGCATTGTGTTTATTGTTGGCAACGACGACAAAAGATTTTTTCTATGGAGGCCACTTTTACAGCATTGGACCAAAAACGATGCATTCTTTAGAATCCTCTTGAAAAACCTAAAATTATTTGAAAGATATTAGTTATAAAAGCAAATATGAAACAAATGAAAGATTTCAAATGAAGCTCCTGAGTACGTTCCAAATGTTGTGAAAATTTTTGACATTTCAATCAACAAACTAGAATTACTGCCTACTTTGATTTAACTATAAAATCTGTACGCAAGAAATGCCAAATCAAATCACCCCTGGTTGTTTTATGGCTAGCGTAAAAACCTGGATAGTGGAGGATCCCATAAGAAAACCACGGATACCGCAACTATAGGGACACAAATTAAAAATATACCGCAACTACAGGAACAGTGCACCAATAATGGAGGCATTATTTTTCACTGACATGCCGTGGATTACTGCGATGAAATTATTTTTCTCATCAAGTAAATGGTTGTTACTTTTCGTTACAACATTAACATGTCCATTAATTGCGCTTCTTGAATTTAAGCGATTAAATGAAGTTCAATCGTGCTTATTACCTCCACTATTGGTACATCTACCCTAAGCTCTATTTCCATATTTTACATTTCCTTTTTTTTTATTTCAGAAGGAATGAACCTTGAGGGGCACCAAACCAGCAAAGCCCAACCGATCTAAATGTGATGGAATAAGCTTTGGCTCCTGTCCTATTTTGAATTCATAATGAATAATATATTACATTAAAATATACAAAAAAGCGTCAGTGACCTTGGGGCTGATTCATATAGGTATTTCATAACGCTTAAATTGACATTTTTGGACACTCACCCACCCTCTCGTGAAACTTTTTGTATTGATTCTCTACAATTTTTGTATGAGCCGTAACAACGTTCGGACACCCACCCACCCCCTGAAGCGTTATGAAATTTTTGAATGGGTTCTTGTCGTCAGTTCAAAGTACCGTCCAACGACGGGGAGATGGATAAAAAATGTAGGGGATCTTTGGAGATATCATCGTCGCCGTGTGTCCAGAGGATTACAGTGATCCACTCATGATATACGTCTTACTGCATTGCAATGCTTTCATCGTATTGTTCTCCCAACTCTTCGCATCCCTCTCCCTTCCACCACGATCTCGTACATAACCGTTGACGCTACGTGTCGTAGTTTTTCATGAGGCGGTAGTTTTTACGAGATATATTTTACTTACATTATCGCAGGGGAAACTAAGGAGAAAGCCAAGTCAAGTATATGTATACTTGACTCCTTAGTCCCGTGTTGTCCTGGAATTCATATGGGCCGTTATCTAAACATCACTATTGAAGTTTTACATATACTTGACTTGGCTTTCTTAGTAGGTTTGAGGTTAGTATCCCCTGCGATAATGCTAGTAAACTGTATCCTAGAAAACTACCGCAGCATAAAAAACCATGACGGGAAAGTAATGCATAATTTGTTAGGCAAACCAGAAAAAAAATGAAATGTCAATGCTTGCTGCGAACGTTTTTCCATAATTTCAGTTCATTGATTGTTTATGGCATGTAGTAGTATTATAGTACATTTGGCACGCTTGGCACACTTTGGCGCTCAGAAGGCACAACTGTGCCGAATGAAGTGCGTAGAGTGACCTCCCCCTTGGTGGTAGCAAACACTACAGTAAGGCCTAAATAACAAAAATAAGTTTAAGGATTCTAATAATGTATCATCCTCCAGAAATTTTGTAATTACCTAGTTTGCTGGGGCAACTAGTGTTTAAATAAATGTAATAGAAAATCGTTGCATACATCTGGTGTCCAGCCATTTGGCCGAATGCCATTTAGCTGAAGTTTGGCCGAACGCCATTTGGCCGAATGGGTCGTTTGGCCGAATGCCGTTTGGTCGAATTACGAGCAAACAATAATTACTAGAACGCTGATATGTAGGATTCATAAGTGTGGCCCAATAACGGATCAGCTAATTAATTTGATGATTTTGTTGTGACGAGACCAAGGTTGTTAACGTTAATCAACGATAAACGTCGTTAACGTTGATTGTGCACTGGATCAACGTCAACGTCGTTGCGTTAATTTTCATGGTTGTTAACGTCAACGTTAACGTGTTTGCGTTCAATCAACGTCAACGATCACCGCTAACCCAAGCGTTGATTTTATGTTTCGAAAAGGTTCACAGAGAATGTGTCCAAAAATCAATAAAAAACACGTTTCTATGCTGATACCCCGTATCCATGGAAATTTGATTAAAAAAAATCTAAGTTCACAGTGCAGGCACCCAACAGTCAACTTCTTTGAACGTCAGTTTGTGATTGCTTGGAAGAACTTTTACAAATTGCAAAGATTTTCCTAGCAGCCATTTTATGACCTCTCGCCGTTCCAGCAACCCACAACATTTAGCTGAAACCGTTACCAGGGAGCGGCTTCTTAAACAGGCCAGGGGGATACCGGATAGTCATTTACGTTGCAAACTTCCTCGCTGACCAATCGATCAAATTTTCAGTGCCGAGCACTTTTCGGTTCTCTAAACAGTTAGTATTAGCATTAGCATTAGCATTAAGCATTTCGCACAAATTCGTAGGTGGTACAGTCCTAGACGATTGTATGAGGGTTGCCTCCTTCCCGTCCGTTACCAAAGTCAGAAATTTGGGACTAACCTCTAACTCTTAGACAAGTTTGACACATCCTCCAATAATCGAGAGCTGTCCTGGCCACGTCTTGCGAAAGCTGGGGAATGGGAAAGGATGATTGATTGAACACCTACTACTAATAAAGATCATTGGAAAGGAACACAGAGTTGTGACTCCAGAACTGGTTTGTTGACAAATGTTTATTTGCTTATTTTTTGCGCACGCGTTATTATTTTTGACAGCGCGCATGAACATAGTTCTCGTTATCTGGAATCGAATCGCGAATATGATTTTATAGATTCTGAATATCGTGATATCAGAGTCATGGTATAGGAAGCGTTACGGAACAAGTCCCGGTAGCCTTTCTGTTTCCTAGATTGTGCCTATCAGCCAGTGCAGACAAATGGCCGGTTTCGCTGGGCCCATTTTATAAGCTGTTCTATTGGTCTTGATCGGTTGAATTATATGTTTAAATTCCTTCAAAATGAGGGCTAGTTGATTCCCATCGTCTGTATAACTAACATAGACATTTCCTGTATTGTCCTTACCCTCATTTCTTCCGTTATCAGTTCCATTCGGGTGTTCATCGAAGTATAGTTTCCACCTTTCAATCACTTCGCGTTCGTCCGTCCAGATACGTTCATCCTTATCCCGATACACGTCTACTCGTGTTGTGGCACGAGGCTTTTGCAATATGCATTAAGCTTGTGGTAGAACATCCACATTTTTTGAGATGTCTATAGGACTCAATGCACAAAATGCATTTTATCATGAAACTAAGCGCATTCGTGGGAATCGTCAAACGTATTTACCATTTATAAAATGATGATAGGTTTTTGATAGTGAGTTCAACTTGGGCCAGAACACTTACACTTTGCTTCCTGCCTTGGCATTGAACTTGCAAATAACAACCAAACGGTGGCTATAGCACCTAGATTAGTACTTAGAATTCATTTCAGATCAACCGCAAAGCCAATCAAATCAAGATTGTAAATCTCGCGGTTAACCCATAAAAAACCGGTACTAATACTGTCGTTGCGACAACTGCACGTACAAGTGACAATGTTAATCCACTAATGGTCATTGATGTCGCATCTTAAGATTAGTTACGATGGCAACGTTGTGACTAGCATATCTAATTTTATTTACTTGTCCATAGGTACATATGCGACTGAGTCACATGATGTGAGAGCTATCGCAAGTTCGATGGGGCCTATACGGAGCCTTGACATCGTTGCATCTTGTTTCGATTGGAGCACTATTTACAAACAAACCATATCGGGCAAAAGCATTTAACCCTCTCTTCCCCCTATCAGCCAGAGTGTGCATCGAAGAAGACGAAGCCGAATCCAATGCCGAACGAGAGGTGTAATTTGTTTCACTTAAACCGTTTATCCATAAGGTGCCGGCATTCGTTTATCTTAATTAATTCAGCAGCTCTACACGCTGTTTTATTTTCGTTGAAAGTGTAAATTTACCTCTTCCATCCATGGGCATCGGCCTGCATCGGCACCCCCACGAGGCGGAGAATCTAGTTCCCCCAGCTGCACAGTGGTTGGTTTGGTTGGTTTGACTTTATAAACGAGATTTTTAGCCCTGGGCTAGTTCATCTCGGGACCAACGGCTTTGCTTCCCTTCCGAAGGAAGTCGTCACTATAACTTTTTACGTCATAAGTGACTATGTCGGGG
Organism: Aedes aegypti; assembly: GCF_002204515.2. Classification (NCBI taxonomy): domain Eukaryota; kingdom Metazoa; phylum Arthropoda; class Insecta; order Diptera; family Culicidae; genus Aedes; species Aedes aegypti. Next base: position 15,196,503 of record NC_035107.1, read on the forward strand.
ATGGGATTCGATCCCAGGTCCTCGGCGTGAGAGGCGAGTGTTCTAACCACTACACCAGGTCCGTCCCCCTACACAGTGGGAAAAAAAAACTACTATTAACACACTACTGATAAAAGTTCAAGTTTTGAGCATTTTTTTTGCACAGTGGGAAAAATGCTCAAAACTTGAACTTTTATGAGTAGTGTGTTAATAGTAGTTTACGGAACAAGTTGCAGAATGATAATTTTTACAGCACGAGTCGCAAATTTATCCTACGAGGCTTGCCGAGTAGGATAATCACGACAAGTGCTGTAAAAATCGAGTTCTGCAACGAGTTACGTACAACATTTTTTGCAATTTCGTAGAAGACCACATGAGGGTATCAGAAATTATATCAGAATGCATTCACCTTTGTTTTACAATTTCTTAAAAATGGTTGTGTAATGATTCATTACACAACTCAAAACAGTTGCGTAATGAAAAAGCGTTGCGTAATGAGTCATTACAGCACTGGTTTCAGTTAGGTAATGACTATTCTCGCACTCCATACTTCAGTGCAGGAAAGTAGGCCGTTTCATGACAGATTGGCATGATGAAAAACAGCCTATTAAGATGAGAAATTGCAAAAAAGGTTTTTTTTATTCGCACATGACCAGAAAATTTAGTTATTTAAATTAAATTAAATTTAAATTTATGATAAAATCTTGTTTTTATCAATAACACGATAGAGCGTGTTCTTGCTACTACTTTGGCATAAATAGCGGCTATATCATATTAAAACTCTAAATTAAAAAAAAGGTGTACATTTGAACCTTGACACTATTGATAATGTTTTACGTTCACTTTGTCGACAGAAAACGCCACAGGGCAGTGATGCATTTTGAACTGAACGCGAGCCAAAAATGAACGGAGCGCGTTCAAATTTTGAACGAGAACGCAGTAAACATTGAACTCTCGAGCCAGAGCCTGTCGTTGCTCTCGAACGGCCCGTTCAGAATGCAATGCATTACAACCGTAATCAAAGCATGGGTTTAGGTTTATAACTGGAAAATATTTCATAAACTGATGGTAAGTTACATTTAATTATAATAAGCATAGCATTTCTAGCTTTGAGCAGCTTCAAAACAACTTTGGCACGTTTAGATGCCGTGAAATCTGTCAAAACCATCTGCGTTCAATTTTCTGCCCTCTAGCGTTCAAATTTTTGAACTGAACAATGAGCAAGCCTACTTGATCACTCCGTTCAAAACATTGAACTAGAACGCGAACTGAACGCATCACTGCCACAGGGGTTCATTTTTTAACACCGGGGTTGTTCCTATCAGACATGTTGGAAAGGACACGCAAAACAAAATACATCCAAAATTTAAGTTTAACAAAGAAATGTGACAAAATTCCTAAAACCTGAAAAAAGTTTTTTTTTTGGCTGTTAAAGTATTTAAAAATTGAGTGAACATGTGTTACTGGCGTCAACTTAAGCGTTTGATACTAAACAACGATTTTCAAACATAGTGTCTTCCGCAAAGTTGTAGATTAATTAAATAGGGTCCTAGAGCCCTGTCCCAATTTTGTACCGACCGCTTAAGTTTAGGCCAGAAACACATGTTTACTAGATTAATTAATTCACAACGCGTGGTAATTGGATTACCGAACATCTCTATAATGTTTCAAAACATTTTTACTGAATTTTTAAATGATTTTCGTTGGTTTAAGTCTAAAAAACATGTTTTTCTGTTTTCTGTTTTCCTTTCAAAATGTCAGATAGGAACAACCCCCGTGTTGAAACTAAAACCTCTGTGGCATTTTTTTTTTCGAAAAAGTGAACGTCAAACATGATCAAAGGTGTCATAGTTCATATTTGGAACCATTTTTGAAATTTAAATTTAAATACGTTGAAGTCATTATTTAAGCTGGAAAAAATGCTAAAGTAGTTGCAAGAATGTGCTCTTTTGTATTAATAAATAAAAACAAAAATTCATTGAAAATTTTAGGACCCAATTCGTCACTGTGCGCTGAGCGAGTAACGACTTACACGCTCAACTTCGTTTACACATTAGAAGTTGAAATCCCTCACGACGCCGGAAATAGTAGTTTACGGAACATGTTGCGGAATGTTGATTTTTACAGCACGAGTCGTAAATTTATCCTACGAGGCTTGCCGAGTAGGATAATTACGACGAGTGCTGTAATAAATCGAGTTCTGCAACGAGTTACGTACACTGAGGCAAAAATCTCGCATGATTTTCATAAGATCACACTAATGAACGCGTTTTTTATTATTTTTGTGTATTTCATTCGACGATATTGAGATTCATAAGACAAGTGTAATTTTTTCATAACAATCATTGTCAATGTCATAAGACCGCTTATGAACCCCATTGCTCATCACTGTGAAGAACCACTTGAGGCAAATTTTCTCGGTACAGCCATTTCCCATTTCACTATCAGAAATTCAATATGTATGTATGTATGTATGTAGGTAGCCACCAATCCTTGCTTAAGTCTTGCTCTGCATGCGGCTCCACTCAACAGTAAGGTCAAATTTTATTACCAATCTGCATTCAACATATCGCTGTATGAAGGGCCAAAAGGGGGGTGGCGGACCCGTAAGTAGAAATACTTACGCGAAACCCGCGGGAAATAGAGAATCTCCTTCCAGCCATATGATCCAACATATTGAGTATTAGAATTTGCAATACTTGTCGAGCTTTGCACGGAAAGGTTTGTTAGAAAAAGGGCGCGTCAAATCTTTTACAACTGTTGGAGAGAAAAGTACTAGATGCGAACGACTAACACTTTTCCTCCTGACTCCGATTGGCACTCCACTTCATTGTCCAGTTGTAAATTCAATGATGCCCTGATGCTCCCTCCCTCCCCAAAACATGATAAATTCAACATAACAATCATTTAATTGAATCATATAACATTCGATATTGGGAGGGTGCATCAGGGCATCATTGAAGTTACAGCTGGACAATGGAGTGGAGTGCCAGCTGGAGTCAAGGGTTGAAGTAACCGTAACATCCTTGTAGATGGGTTCTTCTATCCCAACAGTTGTAATGGATTTGACGCGCCCTTCTTATAACAAACCATCCCGTAGATAACTTGACAGATATTGCAAATTTCGTTATACTTTCCGTTGAATCATAATCATATTTGGAAGGAGATTCTCTTTTTCCCGCGGGTTTCGCGTAAGTGCCTCTGCTTACGGGTCCGCCACACCCCATTTTGGCCCTTCATACAATGGTATGTTGAATTCAGATTGATAATGAAAATTGACTGTACTGATACTGTGGAACCGCATGCAGAGCAATACTCAAGCTAGGATGGTGGCTACCTACATACATACACATTGTGTAGCGTTGTACTATATCTAATAACAGATAATTTTCATTCCTTATAGCTACTAATCCAGTGGAGGTGCACGAATTACTTATTTATAATTGGTTTGTTATACTAATTATTGGCATAATTTCCAGAAGCATCATGGAGTCATCGGAGATACTAATATAATCACTGCTATTAATATTTCAGCATGTCGTTCTATTCCGAAAATTGTAATTCGTCCTTATTTTAGAGACTACCTAATGAGGTTCAATTCATCACATTTAAACATGGAAATTCTGAAACATCTATATTCATATCATATACAACTATAAATTCCATTTTATATATTTTATTATAATTATTTCATTTGTTATATGCTGTTATATGCATCAGAGAAGTCAAAGATGGACGATGTAGTAGGGTGTCAGCCGGAGTCTAGGGGAATGTGCCGTAACATCCTTGCACTACATGCTGCTACAATGACCTTAATGTAATTGTCCTTGTTTACTACAGTAGGCTACAGCGAATGAAACGAAGCGTCTGATGTAATATTATTTTGTTTGTCCTCCCTAAACATATGGAAGCTGGAATTTTGTTTTTGATGTATCCGGAAACTTTATTAACAAATCACTGATTTTTTATTTTTATTCAAATTATTTGTTTATTTGTATCATTCTTCCCTCGACCAGCCTAATTTCATCAGTAGGACAAATAATCCAAAGAAAAATATATGTCGACCGATATAATACTGCATGCATTCAGATGCTGTCTCAATGCGTCATATTTTATTGTTACTACCATTTTATTTTCATATTTTATTATCATATTATTATATATATATATATATATATATATATATATATATATATATATATATATATATATATATATATATATATATATATATATATATATATATATATATATATTATAATCTGTTCTACTATATAACATATCAATATAATTGAATTTATCATTTCACTATCAGAAATTCAATATGGCTTCCGAAATGGACGTGTTTGCTGATTTGTCGCTGGCTGACTCCGTTTCTAATGCATCAAAGGGTAAATATTTTCTATTTATCATCAATTCCGCTGTAACTTACACTTTCTTTCGATCAGATTAAGGAATTGGATCCAAACAATAAGATTTTTGAATGAAAATTCAAAACAATTTGTATGACGCGTAAGAAATCACAAACCCCCCTCATCCATTAATCCGCCCCTAACGTAAACCAGCACTAATTCAGGCGTTCATCACAACTTTTCTCAATAATGTTTCGCTGCTATGATATACTTCTTCGCGTTCAAAATAATAATTCTTATGCTTACAGTAAAGTGCTTTAATCGAATTGTGGCATGACAAAATGGATGAAAATTTGATTTTCCCGAGTTGGTTAACCTATTTTTTATCGCGGATTAGTATTATTCATTCATTGAAATTTATAATCTAAAGCTCAAATTACACAAGACAGTCTTATGGAACCAAGAGTGGATCAGAACGTAATTCATAAGACTATCTTTGGATTTTGTTATCAAGTCAATGCTGGTTCATAAGATCATCTTACGAAATTCCTTCGAGGTGTATTATGGAAACAACATCTGCCGAAAACCATAAGATGGTCTTATGAATTTCAAAGATTTTTCTTGTGTCGTAATTCCATAAGCAAATCTTATGACAGTCTTACGTTTGCTTTCCTCAGTGTACAACATTTTTTTGCAATTTCGTAGAAGTCCACTTGAGGGTATCAGAAATTATATCGGAATGCATTCACCATTATTTTACAATTTCTGAAAAATAGTTGTGTTATGATTCATTACGCAACTCAAAACAGTTGCGTAATGAGAAAGTGTTGCGCAACAGCACTGGTTTCAGTTACGTAATGACTATTCCCGCACTGCATACTTCAGTGCAGGAAAGTAGGCCGTTTCATGACAGATTGTCGTGATGAAAACCAGCCTATTACGATGAGAAATTGCAAAAAATCCTTTTTTTACACAATTTTGTAGATTTACCATTTCGCAAAATTGTGTAAAAATACAAAATAATTTTTGAGTGTCATGAAAGACTGCGTAACCAAAGTTAAGCGTGTACCGCCATCAGCTGAGAGCCTGACGACAAACTATCCCGCTAGATAATCATATCGATTAGCGTCGGCCGACTCGATGCTTCGGACGACAATCTCATCAGGTATGCGATCGGTGTAAACTACGTACGCGGACATGCTAATTAAATTTCACCGAGCGTTTCTCGGCCAGAGCGCGTCCTCTCAATGCCGCCCCGGAGTCGTATCGATCCGAACCGGCGCGGCGGAGCCGTTATCTGCTGACAATGAACTCCGGTGCGTACGACCGACGACGAGACGATGATGACGACGATGTCCTTTCCGCGTTGATTGCGATTGATACTAAAACTAATCCTTCCGCAGTAGGCGGTGGTTTGATGTATTTCCGTAAGACGTGATCGAAGGAAGTTTGGATCACAGATAAACAGATGTGTGACAGGAAACGGGCCTTCCTTAGCCTTAGCATACTGAAGGTGTCTGGGTTCGATTCCCGGTCGGTCCAGGGTCTTTTCGTAATGGAAATTTTCTTGACTTCCCTGGGCATAGAGTATCATCGCGCCTGCCACACGATATACGAATGCGAAAATGGCAACTTTTGACAACGAAAGCTCTTAGTTAATAACTGTGCAAGTGCTCATAAGAACACTAGTCTCCCAAGGGGGCTCAGTCCTAGTGAGGACGTAATGCCAGGAAGAAGAAGACATGTCTGAAACGCGTTCTGTATTTTGCTATAATTTTAATAGAATTTGCTATTTTATATTTATTTGATTAGAATTTTCGTTATTATAAATACTAACGGTATATCTTTTATAACAACTGGTGATATAATAAAATCGTACCAGAGGAACACATTCTGTTATAATCTTGAATCTTCTATCTGGTCGGGGACTCCTCTAAGGAATCCTCCAGGAATATCTATACAGGAACTTATCCAGAGATTGCTCCAAAGCTTTCTCCAAGCTACAGTACGACGATTTCTTCAAGGATTATTCAAGATATTTCTCCAGAATTTCCTCTGGTAATTTTCTCGAGATTCTTCTAGGAATAATTCCTGAGATTTCTTCGAGAAATAACTTCATGAAGTCCTATAGGGACTCCTCAAGAGTTTCCTTTAAGAATTCTCTACAATTCTGCTACATTAATTATTCTAAGGATTTTTTCATGCAATCTTCCAGGGATTCCCCTTAAAAGTTCAAAAGGGATTCGTTCCGGACTTTCAAAAACTCCTCAGGGGAATTCTTCGAGAATTCCGCTAGAAATTCCTACAGAGATTCGCCCATGAATTTATTCAGGTATTTCATCAGAATAAATATCAATTCATCCAGAATTTCATCTGCGATTTCTTTGAAGATTCCTCTAGGAACTCCTTTCCTAAAAACGTTTTTTGAAAAAAAAAAAAAAAAATCCTAAGTAAGTTCCTGAAGGGATTTCTGGAGTATGGAGAAACCTTTTGTTTATACCTCCGCGTGAATGCTTCCAGTGGACGGTTTGTCCTCTGAAGGAAGCACCACACCAGACAACGAAATAGCATGCAACGCCCAATTTCACAGTAGAAACACGTTCCTGTCGAAAAGTTTTCCAGACTGAAGCGAGAATCGAACCCGCATTCTTCGGTCGATGCGGCTAAATGCTGTGCAACTCTAGAAAATTGAGGAATCCTCGGTTAAATTCTTGAAATAATTCCTCAAGAAATTCTTGCAGGAGCCTATTGAAGAATTCCTGATGAAATCTGTGAAGAAGTTGCTGAAAAAATCCCTAGAGCATCAAATATGCTTTTTGGTTACGCAGTCTTTATTTTAACAAAGGTTTTTTTTTATAATCAAAACTGCCTAGACGAAAAGCATACCGTCAGACGGGGCTACTTTTGATTCCGGGGGCTTCTTTGGACACTCACGTTTTTGATTTATTGGCATCATATATATTAATCTGCGCTATTTTGTGTCTTCAGCACTTTTATTAACCAATATATGTTCTACAACCAGACAAGAAATTTTTTTTGGAACAACATCAACAATAACAGCATAAACAAGAAAATGTATTAAAAAGTTCCGAACACATATTCCCAAGGCACAAAACATTTGCTATGTAAACATTGTTCGAATTTTCCACATATCGTGGAAAGTAATTGGGAGCGCCACAAAACTATCGAATCATCATGTTTCAAAGAAATTTGTGATGTATAAAATTGTTGTTTTGCAAAAATAATTGATCAAAGGTCTTAACTTTACTACTCTTTTTGTATAAAAGTGTTGGTTTGTATATTTTACAACACAAAATAAAAATAAACCAAGGATTCGGAAAAGTTAATAGTCATAACACTGTATATATTAATACGTATAAATAGTAAACTCATAACATATTTTAAAAAAAATAATTCTCGTTCATATTTTACATGAATCTGTAGTACAAAGCAATGGCATCTTTCATCTGCTAAAAATAAACTACCCTTAAGCCATCTCAAAACTATTGAGAACCAAAATACTTCTAACAAAAGCAAAATTTTAATTGTTTACGATCTTGCGAAACATTTTTCTTGTACTTCATGCATTGTAATTTAAATAAAAATTACTTTTTTAGTTACAGCAATAAATGCGATCCTTCTATATATCATTAATATAACATTAAGAATAAGAACGAATGTTAATCATTATTATTCAGACCTTATAATAGTCACAGTACTTGGTAGTTGCATAATTCGTTTGTATCCACTAAAACAATTAAGCGTTCGTAGCTGACAGTTTCATTTTAAAGGAAGTAAACTTGAAATTTCTTACTGGAAATTAAAAACTATGCATAGCATGTTTTTCGGAAAAGCGTTATATAGGTATGTATATTCTTACGCATTTTACAATTTTCCTAATTATGTTTATCAACAAAAAATATTGTTGAACGATATCATAATAGACAAAAATCTATAGAATTTGTTAAAAATTCATACGAAATAATCATTCTATTATCAAATCGTATTGCTTTCTTAACCCTTTGGGGCCGGCGCGGTCATATATGACCGCAGTACAAAAAAGGCTGTAAAAAAAGAACCAATGAACAAATGTATATACTGTCTTCGGCAAAGTTGTCCCAAATATACACTTTTATCAGAGAAAAATATGAAGTATATGCCTTTATGACCTAATACACAACCTAGAACATCCTGAACATCCTGAAAATTGAACTATAAGTACATACGAAGCGTGAAATGCTGTTTGTGAACATAAATGATGTTCAGGCTAGATAATAAAGAATTACTCTTTCAACGAAAACACTATTTCACTTGCTTTGCTATGTCCTGGGATGTTCTATGACGTCCAAACTGTCCTGAAGCACACTCTTTGAAATCTACAACCGTAACAGTAACTGTTTGGGTTAGAAACAATAACATTACAAATTCAAATAGAATCTACCAACCTCTGAGAATCTCAAGAGCTATTTCAAGGAACGTTTGGGATATTCCAGGCCCTCCAAATTACCCTTGAGTTCAGAACTTCAGGTCTACACTTGTTCCAGTAGTTATTTTCGCTAAACTGAGTGAAGTTATACAATCTACAATGTTTACTGAACCTTGTTACGGATCAAAAGGCTACTTCAAAAAATGTTTGAGGTATTCCAGGCCCTCCAAATTACCCTGGAAATCTGAATTTCATGCCTACATTTATGCCAATAGTATTTCTTGCTAAACTGGGTGAAGTTATATAATCTACTATGTTGACTGAACCTTCTCATGGATCAATATGCTGTTTCAAGGAACGATTGAGGTATGGCAGATCCTTCAAAATTTCCCCAGGACTTCAGAACTTCAGGTCTACTATTTTTCCAGTAATATTTCCTTCTAAACTGAGTGAAGTTATATAATCTACCATGTCCACTGAACCTTCTCACAACCAATTGGCTATTTCAAGGAACGTTGGTGATATTCCAGGCCCTTCAATTTACCCTGGAGTTCAGAACTTCAGGTCTACCCTTGTTCCAGTAACTTTTCTCGCTAAAATGATCAAAGTTTTCCCTTTGGGGCTGGCACGGTCATTTATTACCGCAGTCGGAAAATGGCTGTATAAAAAGAACCAATGAATAAAATTTTCTGTCTTCGGAAAAGTCCTTGCAAATATACTTCCCTGTCAGGGAAAAATTTTAGGTGTATGCCTTAATGTCCTACTTGGCAACCTAGAACATCCTGAACATGCAGAAGTCTGACAAATAGAATAATTAGTATAAAAGTAGCTTAAAATGCCTTTTTTAAATACAATTGATGTTCGTACTTGGTAATACATACCTATTATGTCAAGAAAAACGCTGCTTCACATGCCTTTTCATGTCCTGGGATATTCTACGACATTCAGACTATCCCGAAGCTCAATTCTCGAAATTTACAGCAGTAGTTGATTGCGCTAGAAATAATCAGCGATGCCAGATTTCTTTGGAAATCATTCCGTAGACGAAAACTGATAAGCGGGGGGAGAGATCCCCGGCATTGCAATTCCGTAGATTTCCGTTGGAAAAATCCGTAAATTACCGTAGAATAATGAGAATTTCCGTAGCTTTCTGTAGAAAATATACATTTTCCGTAGAATTATCTTACGGATCCGTAGAAAGTGCTCAATTCCGTAGATCTACGGAAATTTCCGTAGATCTGGCAAAGCTGCAAATAATAATATTTTCAACTCAAACGGAATCTATTGACCTCTGAGAATCTCAAAAGCTTTTCCAAACTATCCTGGAGCTCAGAACTTCAAATCTGCCCTTGTGGCAGTGTTTTTTTTTTCGCTAAATAGAGTTCAGTTATATAATCTACCAGGTTATATAGGGCCCCCATAGCCGAAGCTGTAAAGACGCGGGTATTCATCATGACCATGCTGAGGGTTCCGGGTTCGATTCCCGGTCGGTCCAGGATCTTTTCGTAATGAAAATATTCTTGACTGCCTTGGGCATAGAGTAAAGGGTGTCCACGATGAAATTGCCACACACAAAATTGATTCGCAAAATTCGAGTTTTCATCCGATTGCCATCAAAACTTCAGGGATTGAGAAATAACTATTAAACTTCATTTTACCATTTTACTCGTATCTTATTTACAGTCCATACGTAAATGCCCGCACCTTGCCCTCAACCCCGGCCATGAGATTCTGCACAATCTGTGACCTAGGACACGATAAACGGACAAGTGTACATGAAAGAGTGCCTCCAGAGTCTTGACTTCTTTGGGCACAGAGTATGGGCGCATGCCTGCCACACGATATATCCATGCAAAAAAGTCATTAGCTGAGAAAGATCTCAGGTAATAAATGTGGAAGTGCTAAACTAACACTAAGCTGAGAAGCCAGCTTCATCCCAGTGGGAACGATATGCCAAGAAAAAAGAAGAAGGTTCGTCGACAAACACATATATTCAAAACGTGTTTCTACTCGTTTACGCATTTAGACTCTACTGACGTTTTCACAAATTGTTCTCAAACAAAAGGTGAAAAGGAGGGGGGTTGAAAATAGTATATTTTAACGTGACATAATTTATGGATGCTTCCCAATAGATGTCGCTAATTATGACTGGAAACTTTGTCGAATACACCATGTTTCGGAAGTGCTTCGTTTCGTGGTTATTAATTTATTACCACTAAATCTTGACTCTCATCGCGTTGTAGATCTTATGTACTGAACATCCCGACAAGTTAGATAATCTAGAACATTCGAAATGATCTGATAATATTTGCTGAACACTCAGAAGGTTCAGAATATACGGTTGATTACAGTATGATGAACAAGGTTGTTATTACAAGCATAGACTTCAAGTTATGAACTCAAGAGCAGTTTGGAAGATCTAGCACCTCCCAAAAAATATGTGTCATCATTTCTTGTTATGTTTAGCATTTTGAGCACCAAAACTATTGAAAGGCGTTCAAAAAACTGTATAATACTTCTTGGAAAAAATCAGGCCCCAAAGGGTTAAAGTGTCCAATGTAGCCCCATTTTTGTTTTGAAAGACACATATTTTTCGCTATTCAAGCATTTTTTTTAATTTCTTGATGGATATGCTTCATATTTTGCACATTTGTTACGTATATATACAACTTTGATATATGCATGAATTATCGAAATCTATCCACAATTCTTAGAGATGCAAACCTTCAAAATTGAAGAATGTGTAAATAATGTCAAAAGAAGCCCCGTTTGACGGTATAGCCTTAAAATATGCAGTTGATTGTCTACCAGCTCATCCATGGAACAATTTCTCGAGGAAAGCATTCAGAAATTTTTCTGAAGTAATCCTTTGTGAAATTACCTAAGAAAAAGCTGAAGAAATCTCTGCAGGAATCGCAGTAGAGATTTTACTAAAGAAATCCCTGGATTTGTCTCTGGAGAAACTCCTGAAGGGCTCCTGGAAGAATTCCTGGAGAATCCTTGGAGGTATCCCACGAAGAACCATAGTACAGAATTTGCTGCTGGAATTTGTAGATAAATTTAAAAAAAAAACTCCTGTAGAGATTTTTCTGGAAAAATCCCTGGAATAATTCTTGGAGATATCTCTGGAGGATTCCATGAAGAGATTTTCCAAAAGGAATTAATGTGGAGTATTTACTTGAGGACTTTTTGTAGGGGCTTTCCTAAAATAATCCTTGAAGTAATTCTGAGAATATTTGCTGATTGAATTCCTGCAGGAATTCATAGGAGAATTTCTTAAGGAATTTCTAGAACAACTCTTGGAGGAAAACTCTTTGGAAGCTCAAAGCGAGTCCCTGCAGAAATTCCTGGGGAATCCCTAGAGGGTTATTTGGAGACATCATCAAAATAATTCATTTAGCGATTTTTGTCGTGATAACTCTGGGAGATTTCCTGCAAGAAATTCTTGAGGAATTTGTGAGTTGTGGAACACCTGCAAGAGCTCCTGGTAGAATCCCTGGAGCGATTCGGGGAAGAATCTCGGAAAAAATCTCCGGAATAATTCCTGGATGAATCGTGAGAGACTACTTAGGAATATCTTTTTATGTTTCCGTGGAGGAATCCTCGGAGGAAATTCTGAAGAAATCACAAGAGAAATATCTTGAGTAATCCTTGAAGAAATTGTCCTAGTGTAACTCCTGGAGAAATTGCTGACGAAAACCTTGAGGATATGTAAACCACTAATTGAACTTTAACAATATCTAATAATCCCTCCATCAAAATAAAAAAAGTGTAGCCTTGAAGATATCTCTGCAAGAATCCTTGGATGATTTTTATCATTTATCTTTATTTGAGTGGCTTTTCGCTCTTGGCGAGTTCGCCACCAATCCTTGGATTATTTTCTAGAGGAATCTCTGAAGGAATACCAGAAGAAATCGCTTGAAAAATCTTTGGAGAAATTCCCAAGCTTTCTTGAAAAAGTTCCTGAAAGAGATCTTGGAGGATTTTTGGGAGAAATTCTTGGAAGAATCCCAGTAAAAATTTTACTGTAGAAATCTATGAAGGAATCACTAGGGACATTCCAGCAGGAATTCCTTGCGATGTTTGTAGAGGAATCCCTGTGAATATTTTTTCGCAGGAATCCTTGAATGAATCCCTGGAGGAATTGCTAATATATTTCTGAAGCCCTATCGTAACCGGTCTAAAATGTATCAAGACGAATACAAATTCTGCCTGGTTCTTCTGGCAAAAGCCCTAGCGAAAATTTCTTCGCTGCTGTAAGGATTACTGTACAGATTATCCCTGAAGGAATTGTCGAAACAAATTTTTGGAGAATTCTCTGGATGAGTCTCTGGAGATGTTTGGAGTGGAATGATGGTCTGAAAATGTCCACATCACACCCTAGCGGAATCGGTTTCAGAATACTCCGAATAAATACGGCCAATTCTTGGTGCTCTTGTAAATCGGAAAAACCATGAAATTTGAACCGTCGTTATATACATGTGTATGAACCGCTGAATATGATATGCACCCGTTCCTTTTGAAACGTGTTGCAGACTCCCTTGTGCCCAGAATGGCCATACTCATAAAAATTTTCAGGGTTCCTTTATAGAGTTCCATATCTTTCATATAAAGCTTAAAGAACGAAAATCGTTTGATTTTTGAGAGCGTTTCAAAATCATTGGTCATTTTTGACCCTTAAGGTGAAGATGCATCGAAGTCAAACCTCAGATTTTCAAGAATACAAATCTAGAGGATCAGGCAACCATTTGTGCTGAAAATTTTACTCATTGGTCACCACCCGCGAGTGACCAGTGAGTTAAATTTTCAGCACAAAAACGGTTCTCTAGAATTGTGTAATTTGAAATTCGAGGTTTGGCTTCGATGCATCTGGTTCCGGGTCATTTGGCCAAATGCCATTTGGCCGAATGCCGTTTGGCCGAACGCCATTTGGCCGAAAGGGTCATTTGGCCGAACGCCATTTGACCGAATGCCGTTTGGCCGAAATTGAAAACCGAAGTGAACTACAGTTAGCATGGATTTATAATGCATTTCAAAGAACTTACTCAGCTTTCATAGAAAAGGATACATCACCATTGATATACATAAGCTTTTTAGTGTTAGTTGAAGAAACAGACAGAGCTGAAAGAAGAACATCCTAAATGCAGGCAGTTGTTCAATTCTATGCTAGCGTTAATAGCCACCAGCAGATGTTTTGGCATCGCGTTTGTAGTTAGTTTTTGACAGTAACTAAAACAGTTTAAAATTTATTCGTCCTTCTGCTGGATTGGCTTGCTTCGATCCCTCATAGTCATAGTTCTTACCACGGCACAAAAATTAACAAGACAGGCTCTTTACTGATGTAAATATCAAGTTTGATTGTGAGCATGTGACCATCGTACCATATACCTTCCGGAGCACTAGATCATTTTTATCGCAAATTTGTTTAAGTTGGATAGGAAAGACGTCGTCGAGTAGCTGTCAGTTTTCGGAATATATCATCTTCTTAATATAGTACACCGTGAGTTCTGACATCTACAATTCTTGGCTTCTTCTTTTCACAACGGAGAAACAGTGTGCTTCTTTGACGTTAGTGTTCACCGTGTCGTTTATTGCTATACCGTCAGACGGGGCTACTTTTGATTCCGGGGGCTACTTTGGACACTCACGTTTTGGATTTATTTCCAGCATAAATATTAATCTGAGCCATTTTGTGTCTTCAGCACTTTTACTAATCAATTTATGTTCAACAATCAGGCATGAATATTTTTTGGAACAACATCAACAATAACAGGATAAATAAGAAAATATATCAAAAAAGTCCAAACAAATATTCACAAGCTACAAAACATTTGCTATGTAAACATTGTTTGAATTTTCCACATATCGTGGAAAGTTGTTGGGAACATCACAAAACTATCGAATCGGCATGATTCAAAGAAATTTGTGATAAATTTATGTTGAAAAATGTTTTTTTAGAAAAATGAATGATCAAATGTCTTAATTTTACGACGCATATTTAATTATAAAGTGTTGGTTTCTTTATTTTACAACACAATAAAAAATAAACAAAGGATTAAGAAAAGTTAATAATTGTAAAACATATATATTTCAACTCGTATAAACAGTAAACTCACATCATAATCCTTAAAAAAATATTGTTCAGTCATATTTTACATTAATCTGCTATAAAAAGCAATGGCATCCTTCAACTGCTAAAATAAACTACTCTTACGCCATCTCAAAACTATTAGGAGCCAAAATGCATCTAACAAAAGCAAACTTTTATTGTTTATGATCTTGTGAATCATTATTCTTATATTTCATGGATTGTATTTGGAATAAAAATTACTTTTAGTTACAGGAATTAATTAGATTCTTCTACATATCGTTTATATAACATTAAGAATCAGAACGAATATTTCTGTACAAAGCTAATTATTCATCGCAGTACTTGGTAGTTACACAATTCGTTTGCATCACCTTGAACAATCAAGCATAAGTCGCTATTAAAAAGGAAGTAAAGTTGACATAGCATCATGCAAACTAAAAATTATGAATAGCATGTTTCTGTGAAAAGTATTGTATAGGTATGTGTAGTTTTTTCAAGCTTTACAATTTTCTAAATTATGTATATTATTGAAAAACATTCGAAAACATCACAATGAACGATAATCAATAGAATCAGTCTGAAATTTACGATGAAAAATCATTTTACTATCAAAACGTATTAATTTCTAAAAGTGTCCAAAGTAGCCCCTTTTTTGTCCTGACGGACACATTTTTTTCGCTATTCAAGCAACTTTTTTATTTATTGATGGATTTGCCTCATATTTTGCACATTGGTTACTTCCAAATACAACTTAAATATACGCAAGAATTATCGAAATCTATTCATTATTCACAGAGCTACAAATCCTCAAATTTGAAGAATGTGGAAATAATGTCAAAAGAAGCCCCGTTTGACGGTACTCAAGTAAAGGTACAGTCTTCAGTTCTCATGTTGTAATCTTAATCTTGGAGGAAAATTACATCTCATCTAAATTAACCCTTGAGCTAAAAAAATTGTTTTGAATAAACCGTATTATAAGCTTTAATTCCAATAACTATAAAAAATATTTCTCTCTTGAAAGAACAGCCTATGATCAAAAGAAGGAAAAATCTCTTATGAAAATTTATACAAGTGCAATACATATAATCATTTAACCAGTACAACTACAAAGAACTGCCGATGATTTGAAGAAGAAAAAATTCCCAATTAAAATATAAGCTTAAATATTGCAGATAGTAATGGAACCAGTATAATTAGAAAGAATAGCCTATGTTTTAAAGAAGGAAAAATTTCTGATGAGATCATTAAAAACACTTGAAACCTTATTACACCGTTGGTAATCCAGTGGCGAATCAATCATCACCTCAGAGTCTTGACGTGAAGTGTGGAGTTCACAACTTGGTCCGGAATTAAAGGATTGATGTTATCATTCTCTTGGAGCTCTTATATTGTGACAAACATGACTTCCCGTCACATCATAAAAATCAACAAATCAATTAGCTTATCATTTATTGGGTCACACTTGTAAATCCTACACATCGGCGTTGTAGCAATTTGATTTTTTTGTTCATGATTCGGCCAAACGGCATTCGGCCAAATGGCCGGACACCGATGCATCTTCACTTTAATGCAATTTGTGTAACTTTTTCTAATGCATTAGGAAGGTGAAATACTTCAACGAGCCCTTACCATCATTCCATTAACCATTAAGTAACATTAAACCGTATAGGCCTGAGTACACATATCTAGTTTCTAAAAGTGGTCAAAGGATCGCCGTTTTCTATCCGACTTGACCCAGTGACCCACCGCAATAACTCTGGCTTATGGAATATTACCGAGTTCCTCCAGCCACTTTTAGAAACAAGAAATGTGGGCCAGTATACTAACATTTTTTTATGAATTCATTTAGTATTCGCTGAGTGGTAAGAGTTTAAGTATTTTTGCTTCCACTCAGGCCTATACGGATTAACAATATTGAACTGTATTGGTTTATGTAGAATTCGTTGAAAAGTGATGGTGCTCTACTGACACCATGAGTGTTAAAGGGTTTAAATCCATAGTTTCATAGAAACCTTGGGATCTGTGGCAAGATGAATCCCAGTTTACTTTGTTGGGAAACTGAATAAAGAACCAGAAGTATCCCAGGAAGCCATGAAGCACTCTATTACCTATAACCCATTTCTTTTAAAAACAACGTCACTAATTAATCGCTCATAGCGTAATTCTCAAACAGATAACTTAATCTATTAATATTTTTTTTCTTGGAACAAGCCACTTTCCACAGCTGTGCAAGAGAACCTTGTACACACAGGTCATGTAAAATACGCTACGCTATTATTATTTCGTATTCATCATTGTTATCAATTTTTGGCACGCTTTCAACGGCTTCACACTGGCCGGCCATCACACAATACAAGCGGATCGATTGTCTCTACTCTGGTGGCACTCTTGTTGTGTCGAATTTAGAATTTATTCACTCTCCTTCCACTCGCCACAATTTCTCCACACAAAAAAAAATCCAAGCCTTCTTCGACCGCCGATAATCTCATTTGGCATTCGCTTCACCACCCATGTCCCATGTGCTGTTTTTTTTTTTCGCTACTCACCGTTTCCAATTTATTCCGAAATGTCAACACCACCGGTAATACTAATTTGCGTCTTCACGGCTCTCTGGGGCGAACCTCGTGGCCCCCTTATAATACTTTGTGTCAACAGCACTCCTCTTTTTTCCCTGTTAACGGTTCCCCAATCACTTAACACCGATTTTGATTCGTGTTTGTCTTTTATATTCTGTCTCGCCCCAACAAGCAAGAACAAACCCCAACCGGCCTGCTGTGATGACCAGTCGCTACTAAGTGCGAGGAAGCCACACCACACCGGCTCCAAACAAGCAACCCGAGCGCCGAAGGTGAATGTGGTTGCCGTCGTCGTCGTGTCGCCCAATGCTAGCGCGGGTTCTTCTGCCGAAAATTGATTTTGAAAAATGGTATTGGACGGACACGAGGGACGAACCGAGCGCGACCGGATCGTAAACAAAACTGTCGCCTCCGAAGAGGACAGGTGAGAAATTTATAGGCGCGCTAGCAAGGGCCTCCCCAGGCCATGGCGCGAATTACCGGCGGCGCGGCGCCTCGGATCGATCTCCATCATGCACGACGATTCTCTGTTTTGCTTTGATGTTCTCTCGCTCGAATTTCTCACGCATGCATCCGTCGCGGTCGTCGTCGTCGTCGTCGTTGTCTGTCCCCGAAGCTTGATGCGGGCAGCAAAGCAGAGGCCGGCTCTCGTTCCTTGCTTGCTGATTGGTCGGCGAGATAAGGCTGCCGCTGCTCACCGGGCAGAGCAAACAGTCGTCGCAGCAAGCGACAACGACGACGGCGACGGCGGAGCAATGTCTATCAATTCGAAGCATGCTTTGATCGGTTCGATGACGATTAGTGTGTGATTGATTCCGAGAGGTTCTTGGGTAAACATTGCGCATTTAGAAGTTTGGTTTAGGTTCTCGTGATACAGTGCAATATATTTAGAACCGGATTAATTGTGAAACATTGTAGACACATGTGTCTACAACTGCAGTTGTACGACTGATGGTGAGCGGGAATTTTCCCTGAAAATTTTAATTTCAAATCAATTAGGAAAAGTTTTTCCCGGATCCACCAACTGGCAAGGCCGTTCAAGGAATCATATTGCAGCAAGCGATAGAAAACGTTAGCTGAGATTTATAACACGCATAAACGACACCCAATATATTAATCCACAGTGATTCTCAAGCACCTTCCCGCGGTTAAACCATGTGTAAAAAATTGTTCCGATTGTAAATCTCTTTAGAATCTTTGGAAGAAATTCTTCGAAACTCCAGAAGTTTTCGATAGCGACATCCTAGAGGTTTAGTGTATTTGACAATATGTTATAGAATAATTTGTACTACATTTCTTATAATTCTTTGAAAGACATTTCTCCGAATCTCTAAACGAGATAATTTCGAATTTCTGAAAGACAATACTCCAAATTTCTAGGGAGAAATCCGCTGAACTTTAAGAATAGACTTCTTTGAATCTCTGAAAGAAATTCTTCTAAACCTAAAGAAGGCATTCCTCTGATTCTCTGGAAGAGATGCCTATGAATCTCTAGAAGAGATTCCTTCGAATATCTGGAAGAAATTTCTCTTGATCTCTGGAAGAAATTCCCTCTAATTTCTGAGAGATTCCTTCAAATCTCAGGGAGAGATTCATTGGAATCTCTGAGAGAAAATCCTTCAAACCTCTGGAAGATTCCATCGAACATCTGAAATAGCTTCCCTCGAATCTATGGAAGAGATTCCCTCAAATCTCTTGAAAAGATTCCTTCAAATCTCTAGAAGGGATTCCTTAAAATATCTTGAAGAGATTCCCGCAAAACTCTGGAAGAGATTCTTTCGAATCTCTGGAAGAGATTCTTTCGAATCTCTAGAAGAGATTCTTTCGAATCTCTGGAAGAAATTCTATCGAATCTCCGGAAGAGATTCTCTCGAATCTCGGGAAGAGATTCTGTCGAATCTAGGGAAGAGATTCTCTCGAATCTCGGGAAGAGATTCTCTCGAATCTCGGGAAGAGATTCTCTCGAATCTCGGGAAGAGATTATCTTCCTAATTTGTGGAAGTGATTTTTTTAAATCTTAGGAGGTGATTCGCATGAATCTCTGAGAGAGATTCCTTCGAATCGCCGGAATAGTTTTCTTCAAATCTCTTGAAGAAATTTCTTCGAATCACTGAAAGAGATTTTTTCGAATCTCTGAAAGAAATTCCTTCGAATCTCTGGAATTTATTTTTTCGAATCTCTGGAAGAGACTTCTTCGAATCTCTGAGAGAGATTCTTTCGAATCTTTGTAAGAGATTCCTTCGAATCCCTGTAAGGGATTTCTTTCAATCTCTGGAAGAGATGTTTTCGACTCTCTGGGATAGATTCCTCCGAATCTCTGGGAGAGATTCCCTTGAATCTCTTGGAAAAAATCTTTCAAATCTCTGGGAGATGTTTCTTCGAATCTCTGAGATACCTTTGAATCTTTAAAAATAATTTCTTCTAATGTCTGGAAGGAATTCTATCGAAGTTTTGGAAGAGATTCCGTCGAACCTCTTGAAGAGATTCCTTCGAATCTCTGGAAGGGATTCCCTTGAATCTTTGGAAGGGATTCCTTCGAATTTTTGGAAAGAATTCCTTTGAAACAAGGGAAAGGATTCCATCAAATCTCCGGAAGACATTTCGAATCTCTGGAAAAGATTACTTTTCGAATATCTGGAAGAGATTCCTTCGAATCTCTGGAAAGGATTCCCTCGAATCTGTGGAAGGGATTTCTTCGAATTTTTGGAAGAGATTATTTCTTATTTCTAGGAGAGATTCCTTCGAATAGAGATTCGATATACGATATATTCATTTCATCACATCTCTGACAAAATTCCTTCAAATCTCTGGAAAAATTTCTTCAAATCTTTGAAAGATACTTCTTCAAAACACTGAAAGAGATTCTTTTGATGCTCTAAAAGAGATTCCTTTGAATCTCTGGAAGAGTTTCTTTCGAATCTCTGGATGAGATATTTTCGAATCTATGGAAGAGATTCCTTTGAATCTCTGGAAGAGACTCCTTCGAATCTCTGAAAGGAATTCGTTTTGGAAGAGATTTCTTCGAACCTATGGCAGAGAATTCTTTGAATCTCTGGAAGAGATTTTTGTTAATACCTGGAAGAAACTAATCCTAATCTCTAGACAAGTTTCCTCCGAATCTTAGAAAGAGTTTCCTTCGTTTCTCTAGAAAAAAAAATTGCTTGGAATCTCTGAAATCCTTCTGGAAGAGATGTTTACGAATCTCTGGAAGAGATTCCTTCACATCTCGTAGAGATTCCTTCGAATCCCTAGGGAGATTCGAAAGCTCTTGAAGAATTCCATGAAATCTCTGGAAGAAACTTCTTCAAGTCTCTGAAAAATAATCTTTTAAATGTATAGAAGAGATACCCTCGAATCTCTGGAAGAGATTCTACAGAGAATTAATAGAAGAGATTTCTTCGAATCTCTGGGAGAAACTCTTTGAATCTCTGGAAGAAATTGCTTCGAATCTCTAGGAGAGATACCTTCAAATCTCTGGGAGAAATTCCACGGAATCTCTGAAAGAGGTTCCTCCGAATCTCTGGAAGAGATTCCTCCGAAACTCTTGGAGAGATTCGTTCGAATATCCAAGAGACATTCCTTCGAATCTCTGGGAGAGATTTCTTCCAATCTCTGGGAGAGATTTCTTAGAATCTTTGGAAGGATTTCTATGAATCTCATGAAGAGATTCCTTAGAATCGCTGGACGAGATTCTCTCAAATTTTGAGAGAGATTCCTTCGAATTTCTTTAAGAGATTCCTTCAATTCTTAATACTTTCAAGACTTTCTCTCGTAACTTGTCTGTGTTTTCTGTCGATTGTCTGGAATTCCTCCTGGATATATACCAGCTAATCCTGCAAGAACACTGGATTCAGAGATACATCAGGAATCGTTTCAAAATTTCTCCAGGAAATCCTTCAATGATTTCTCCAGAGATTCCTTCATAACTCCATAACGATGTCTAGGATTCGATAAATAAACAAATAAAGATTCCTTCCTTCAACTGATACGAATTCCTCGTGAATTATTCCGAAGAATCTCCAAGAAATTTTGTAACCGTTGGTTCCATTTTAGCTTGTTGGCTCCACCACAAGATTGAAATTTCCGTAATTCCATTTTCCTTAATCCCAACCCATACTATCCCTGTCATAATAATACGCCCTTTTCAAATAAAAGTGTCTACTAACACCAGCATGGAGCAGGGGCTGCACTCAATGGCTTGGTGAGTGTAAGAACTCGGCTCCACTCTCACGTTCCACACTGTTTGAGTGGCGGCCTCACCGTATAACAGTTTGAACTGACAGGCCAAAACATAAATCGGTCGCTCAATATCCACTCACAGATGGAGCCAATAAATATAGGGTGTCCGGTCACATTTCCGGCACAAAGAAACGAACAATGTGAATTGATGTTGTTTGTTTGTTCTATAGTAATTGTTCGTTTGACTGTTGTATATAAGGCCAGAATTTCTTGTCTGGATTTTGTTTTCCGATCGTGAACGTTGAACAGAATAGTAGTGCGCGCGTGTGTAAATTGTAAAATTGTATGGTAATTGTAAGACCCTTTTGTATGGAGAAAGTGTTAATATTCAAGTTTGTCTCGTTTGTCTTAGGTTAAAAGCATTGTTAGTAAAAGTTAGTATGAAGGTGTTAATTGTTTCAAAGTCATGCAGTTGTTAGTACGGTTAGTGATTAAAAATTGTTAATTATCTTAAAAGCTAATTAGTTATACTTTACAGTTATCAAAGCTAAAACACGAAAAGAACACCGACAAACAAATTAAAAGTGATATAATCCAGAAAAAGGTAATTTGATTGTTTATGTGTAGAAAATTGTTAAGGAGTTTAAAAGTGACGTCACGGGTACTAATAAGTGTGGTTAGGTCCGATGAGTGGGCCTTTTTCTGTGTATTTCTTCTCTAACCATCAGAAGTGACCTGGAAGTAGTTTTCCCGGATGATCGCGTCGTTTAACGATCGGAAAGTGATCCCGCCATTCGCCGGCAGAATTCATCATTGCCTTCACCGGCACAATCGGCGTCTTTCGCTACCAACATTCGAAGGCTCCGTCGCCATCTTCAATAGTTGGTCTTGACAACCGACCAACTACAAATCTGGCCATTCCCAATGAACCCGAGACCCACATCACCACATCACGCACATCCGGATCCGGAATAATGAGAGCAAGTACCCTTAATTATGTGACGTCACACAAATAAATAATTGTAAAATGCTAAATGTATCAGTTATAGCCCATTCATTAAGAGCACAGCCCTGAATAGTGATAGTTTCCCCATTTTTGTGTTTTTCCGTTTTGTTCCGGACTCATAAAGGAGTCTCCAAGCCTCGCTGTCCTGTGTTCAGTCGGAATTCTCTTTAGTTTAATTAGTCAGCCTTTGGGCAGGTTTTTGTGACTGTTTCATCACTGTTATCTTATTGTGCTGTGTTTGTGAAAAAGAACGAAATTGGTTCCTGTTTCTAGAGTGCCCTCAAACAAGGGTGGAACATGACTGTTCAAGCCATCCTCAATAAACGACCCTGTAGATTTCCCCTCCCTTGAGCTTGCAGGTTACAATTTGTGCATGGATTCTTACACAAATCTCTCTAGGATTGCTTCCGAGAATACTTCGAGGGGTTCCTCAAATGATTCCTCTTCAAATACCTTTGGAGATTTCTTCTTGATATTTCTAGAAATACTCCAGGGATTTCTCTAAATATATTTTTTTAAGGATTCCTCCAGATGTTGCTCAATAATTTTTTTCAGAGATTTCACTTGAGATTAATTTTGAAATTTAGTTAGGGATTCTTACAGGAAATCTGGTTGAAATTTATTTAGGAATTTAGAAATAAATTTACAGGGAGTCCTCCTTAAATGTCTCCAGAAATTGTAGTGATAGAAGCAATGCTAATGAATTTCTTTTATTAATTCATCGTTGGA
Source organism: Aedes aegypti (assembly GCF_002204515.2). Taxonomy (NCBI): domain Eukaryota; kingdom Metazoa; phylum Arthropoda; class Insecta; order Diptera; family Culicidae; genus Aedes; species Aedes aegypti. Next base: position 15,219,841 of record NC_035107.1, read on the forward strand.
TTCATACAAGCCTGACAGGTTATGTAGCAAGTTTTGTAGAAATGCTTTCTGAAATCCTTCAATATTTTTTCAAAAGATACATCCACTAATTGCTCCAATTACTGACACATAAGAAACTTTTTTTATATAATGTCTGCTACAGGATTTCTTCAGACATTCCTTTATGATTTCTTCCTGAAAATTACAACAAGACTTTCTTGTGAAATTCTCATAGACACTTCTCCGCTCCAGAAGTTTTTTTTAGAAAATTCTACGCAAGCATTCTTTGAAAAAGTTTGACAAGCATTATCACTTAAACTATTAATGGAATTCATTTAGTATATTAGTAAGGGAGTTCCTTGGGGCACATTTTTTTCTAAGAAATCTATTAACGATTATTTCAGAGATTCGTCCAAGAATTGTTCCTTTAAATACTGAAACGATTCCTCCAGATTCATGTTTGCAATCTTTCCTCAGAGAAATTTCAAAACTACGTTCGGGATCCCTACAAGGATACTTCAAGGGATTGCTGTTAAATATTCCTAAACAGTAGTAAGGGGTATTCCTATCTCTAAAGATTCTTAAAGATTTCTACAGAGCATTTTTTTGAAACTTGTACAGGGAAACTACACATATATCTCAGCAATTATTCCACAGAAAATCCTTGAATGTTTGTCTTAAAAAAAAAATTAAGATGCTTCAATAAAAATTCTGAAAAGTAAACGATAAACTTGTACAGGAATATTTGGAAGATTTGCTGGAGAATATCCTGATGAAAGAAAACATTAAATTAGAGTATGCGTTACATGAGTTCTAAGAATTTCTGTAGCAAATCATGGATTTAGGAAGAATTGATTCTGAAGAAACTCCAAGACTCTGATCGAAGTTCTGGGCGAACGAATAGTAGTCAATTTCAGAATCTAAAACTATGGAAACAGACTCTCAGTAATTACTTAGTAACATAACTTTAGAAATCTAACAATTCCCACAGCAAAAGTTAATAACATCCCCCATTTTATTTCCGACACGATAACCAAAATTTTTTATAATTGGTCAAAAACCGTTTTGCTGTCCCCTTAAGATCGGTTATCAATTTGAGAATTTTTTAACCCAGTATTTTTGTTCAAAATCATGAAAATGTGAACACAGTGACCACATTTTCGTTGAATGAATTTCAGTTTTGAACAAAAAGCTGCTCTTTATGTTTCGATTATGACGATGATAACGATAACGGATTTTTTAACCCGTAGGCTACGGGGCTGACATACAAAATTCAAATTGTTCGTATTTTGGCATAACTCCATATTTTTTAATGAAATTTTGAGGATTGCTTCACTAATACCTGTAGTTTCATAAGTGATGAGAAGGTATAGCTACGGAGAATTGTGGACAAAGTTATTCCAGAACATCTCTGGGTCAGGTAGGGTAAAAATCACATAAAGTTCCTTTTAGAGCTCATTTATCATTTGAAAACGACATGTATTCATACAAAATGTGAACAGACCCGTTATTTGTAATAAGTTACGAAGGCTCAGGATATTTTTAATTATTAAAAAATTAACCTAAGGCCTCCAGAATATTCTGGAATTTTGTCATAATCAACACAGGTTCATAAGTTATTTTTTAGCGATTGATGTCTACGTTTGTTGATTTACAGCACTCACTAAGCGTTAACAGACGTGTCCACAAATTTTGACAATAAATTGGATATTGGAAGTCATCCAAATCATCCTGGAATTCAGGTCCTTATGATCTACCAAATCTACCACCGTCTATACCAACCCAGTTCTCTTAAAACTTTCTCGTTCCCATGCATAAAGCTTCATATGGCTCAAAGAGTGCACTGCTTTGAATATTGATAATCTCAAGGTCTTCAACACATACTGAAGTTGTGGTCATCAATATCTATACGCAACTTTACTTATTCCTCAAATAAAATAAATAAAATGTTTTTAATATATCCATACTTGATCACATATCTCCGTTATAGTAAAAAAAATAATTGCTCTTAAGCGTATTGGTTGAACTATGAATTTTAAATAACTCTGATGGCAACATTTACAATATCTACTGGATCTACTGGTACTATTTCTCACTTGTTTCAAACATCTGATATTGCAGAAATTTTAAGGGCATCTTCAATGCTTTGGAAATGTAATTCGGATGTTTCAGGTTCTTTCTGGTGTTACGTCCCAATTGAGACAGAATCGGTTGAGGATCTCTTTGTTTTGAAAATCGTAGATACATTGAAAGAACCCAGTAAATAACTGTGAAAGTTCTAATAAGAACAGATTCTGCTGAGGAGCATGTTCTGTCTCAATCGGGACGTAACGCCAGAAACGAGAGGAAACATCCGAATCACATTTTCAAAGCTTTGAAGATGCCCTTAGAAATTCTATGATATCAGATGTTGAAAACAAGTGAGAAACAGTAACAGTAGATCCAGTAGATATTGTAAATATTGTCATCAGAGTAATTTAAAATCCATAGTACAACCAATAAGCTTGGAAACAATTGTTTTTTACTATAACGGAGGTTTGTGATCAAGTATGAATATATTAATAATATTTTATTTGAGAAATTAGTAAAGTTGCGTATAGATATTGATGCCTACAAAGATCGCAGTAAGCTGCGCGCGCGAACGGGTGTGTTCAAAATTGATCTGTCACGTTTTTATCATCTCCGCAAATAAATAGATTCGGCTGGTGCTGTTTTCGAAAAAAGTATCTTCTTCTGAAATATTTGAGCATAGGTTGAGGTGCATCAAGCTTTTCTCGTTATTGCGGTGATTATAATTTTAAAAGGAGAAAAAACGAAAAGGCTGGTGGTGCTGCTCCGAAAAAGGACGTGAAAATTTCTAACCCGTGTTTTTTTGTCTCATGTTGCTTATCTGCGGTTTGGTGTAATTCGGTTGATGGTTCCTAAACTTTCCAGTCCAGAATTTTAATATTCGATTAAGTAGTGATCGACACAAATTCGAATGGTTAGAGCAAAGGCTAAAATATTAACGTCCCATAAAAAAATATAAAATTTCCATAAAAAATGCAAAATTTGCCAGTAAAGAAACAAGGGTAAAATCAACAGAAAAGTTAAAAATTTACATAAAAAAATAAAAAAGTGCATAGAAAAAACAAAATTTTCCATAAATAAAAAAAATTTGAGCAATAAACAGATTAAAAAGTGCAGTAGAATCGACAATAATCTCACTAAAAAATATCGAATTTCACATTCAAAAACCTCAAAATGTCCCTATTTTCTTCAAAAAAAGCAAGAAATAAATTTTCCACAAAAAGAGCCATAATTTGCAATAAATAAATAATAATTCACCCACAATAAATCAAAAATTTCCATTCAAAAAATCAAAAGAGCAATACACTATAACCTCAATTTACGAACTAGATCGGGGGTGCGGAGTTGGTGCGTAAATTGAATCAGTGCGTAAAACGAGGAAGCTCAGTTGGTAAAACGAGGTTTTGCCGTTTGCAGTCTACTTGTATGAAATTAATTTTTATCATTTAGAAAAAATATGCTCTTTTAGCACCATTAACATATTATTGATACATTGGGTTCTAAATCAGGCTAGAATGTGTGCAAGTTAAGGTCTTCCAAGAACTCTTTGGAGTTAGGGCATATGATTCTACATGCGGTAACGGAGATCAATTTATCATTTCTATGTAGAAGAATGTCTCACAATACTGGACCCTAGAAGCAGTGATGCATTTTGAGCTGAACGCGACTCAAAACTGAACGGAGCAAGTTCTAATTTTGCTCGAGAACGCAGTAGACAGTGAACTCCCGAGCCGGAGCCCACTGCTGCTCTCGAACGCCACGTTCAGTTCGCAATGCACTACAATGGTAATCAAAGCATAGATTTAGGTTTTTACCAGTAAAAGGTTTCCTGAATCAATAGTGAAACCAATTTAGTTTTAAATAAATATATTATGACTTGTTTTGGGCATTTTTCAAACAACTTAAGCACGGTAAGATGTCGTGAATTCTGGCAGAACAATCTGCGTTCAGTTTTTTGCTCACTAGCGTTCAAATTTTTGAACTGAACAATGAGCAAGCCTACTTGATCACTCCGTTCAACAAATTGAACTGGAACGCGAACTGAACGCGTTCAAATGCATCACTGCCTAGAAGATTGTTATATTTTAAAGAAGCGTTTGTATTGTCAGATCCAAGTTTTGGTAATTAAGTGAGTACAACAGGTTTTCTAGTTCATCCAAAAACTTCCTGGAATATATACAATATATACCAGCAATGTACTGGCATATTTAGCGATCCTTTGATGTTTTTTTTGATATTGCACAGGCCCTTATCTATTCATAGTAGTAAAATGAGTATTTTTATAATTTGTGCCGATGTCCTAGGTCCTCCAAGGACTCCATTGAATATAGGCCTTGGGATCTACGACCGTGATAATAGATTAAAGGTTAGTTTTCAATTACTCCACAGGCCCCTAACCATTCATGTGAGTAAACGGAGTATTGTAATAATTTGTGTGGGTGTTCTAGGTCCTTCAAGGACCCCTTTGAATATGGGCCTTGGGATCTACGGCCGTGATAAGAGATTAGAGGTTAGTTTTCTGATTGTACGACATTTCCCAGAATGACGTTCCCCAGAACGACATTCCCCAGAACGCCATTCCCCAGAATTGGACATTCCCCAGAAATTCATTCCCCAGAATGGGACATTCCCCAGAAAACCATTCCCCAGAATGGGACATTCCCCAGAAAAAAATAACAAGAGATCTTTAAGGTGTTCAAATCCAGGAAAATGGTAAATAGTAAATAGTGAATGCATCTAACTGGAAAATTCGAGGAAAACCATAATTTTCATAGGTAAAACATTTTCGTATTGTTTTTTTTTTATTTTTAACGGTAGGACTTTCGGTTTGTTGCAGTCTTTCATTTATTGAATGGAGAATCTTTAAATCAAAAATTCTTTAAAATTAACCACCTATGGTCGGAAATGTAATTCGAACCATTTGAACGATTTTTATATTTTTTGACGATTTTCTCGTCGAAAAAGTTAAAATTTAGCGTGACATAATATGTGTACCATCCCTAATTAATTAGACCAGTGATTCCCAAAGTGGGCGAATTCGCCCCCCTGGGGCGATTTTTAAGCTCAAGGGGGCGAAAATTTGAAAAACAGAATTTGGGGGGCGAAAAATCCAGAAAGGGGGCGAAAAGGATAACACGGGAGCATTTGAAAACAATTACTCATAATCATTTAAGGTCACACATCTGAAGGTTAATAAATTCCAAACTTAATTAATTCCAGAAATAATGTACCTTGGTTCGATATATCTCCAATCAGGGTCATTTTAAAATCATGATAGTTGATAATTGTCAAACACATGTTATGTATTCAGGTTTTTTGATATCATCATCTTCTTCTTCTTTCTGGCGTTACGTCCCCGCTGGGACAGAGCCTGCTTCTCAGCTTAGAGTTCTTATGAGCACTTCCACAGTTATTAACTGAGATCTTACTATGCCAATGACCATTTTTGCATGCGTATATCGTGTGGCAGGTACGAAGATACTCTATGCCCTGGGATGTCGAGAAAATTTCCAACCCGAAAAGATCCTCGACTGGTGGGATTCGAACCCACGACCCTCAGCTTGGTCTGATTTTTGATATCATGTGAGTTTTAGGAATGGTCGGTATTTGAAATTTTCACAAGGTCGGATGATGAGTCACAGATAACATTTAAAACACAACATAATTTGGATGTACAAAACATGTATCTGAGAATTTTTAGAACGTTTTGCAAATGCCCAATATTTTATGTAAGGATTGTTTTATGAGGGAGCTTTGAGGTTAGGAATCTAATATTTCTTTCATTGGCATCCAGATGTTTTGGCAGAAAAAATCTACAGTACCCATTTTCAAGTTTCGGTTGCACTAATTCTTATCATTTCTTATGGTACAAATCATTTTAGAGAAAAAAATTTCTTGGTGTTAGAAAAAATACCCTGTCTATATATTGCATTGAAATATGAGTTCAACCACATTCTTGATTTTCATATTTGTTGAGTGTTTTTGGATTGAATGAAAAAAAATAATCGTTGAACTTTTACTGTTCACAATTTCTGAAAATAATTGCGGTAATTTTAGAAATAAAAGATAAATCAGTATGAAATCACCATTAACGAATCATACCCAACTACGTCACAAGTTGGTGCCTATGCATATATTACATTCAAAAAGCTTAAACTGGGTCGAACTTGTATCGAAAACTGATTCAGTAGCCTGTATTGCACGCAAAATATTGTTAAAATTGCTATTTTAAATTGTTATCTAGTAAATCATACTTAATAATTTTGGAATATCGATATCAGGGGGGCGATTCCAGATGAATGTTGGCCTCAAGAGGGCGAAAGTTGAAAAAGTTTGGGAAGCACTGAATTAGACAATAAACCTAGGAAGAACAGCATATGTTCAAAAGAAGGGAGAATATGCCATGAAAGCCGAAAAACAAATTCCATTAATTTACTTTGTGACATATTACACTACACCAATCTCCCTTTGAAAGTACAATTAGAAAGAACAGCCAATTTTAAAAGAAGGAACAATTACTATGAAAACAAAAAAACAATAGCTTGGATCAAGTTTGATCATAAAACACAGTATGGCATATGTAGGAACAGCTTATGTTAAAAGGTTGAGCTACTTTTCCTCGAATGTCGGTTTCCCAAATGTCGTTTCCCCGAACGCCAGTTCCCAGAATGCCAATGCCCCGAACAACCCGTTTCCCCGAATAGCCTAGTTTCTGGAAAGTTTTTGGCTGGTAACGAACCGGTCATCTAATATGCACCCTTCTTCACTTGATTGGTGGTTCTTTCGTGTTTCACCATCATTGAAATTTTTGGCAAGATATATTTAGTCGAGGATGACGTTCAAATCTATATTATCATCTTCTTTTAATTGCTAATCATTCATTTTAGCTCAGCACCCAGTCCTTAAAGACTATTTTTGCTCCTGTTTGAACTGCATCACTATTCGGGGAAACGGGTCATTCGGAGAGGTGGCATTCAGGAAAATGATATTCAGGGAAACGACAGTAGCACAATTATGAAATTAATTAAGACACAATTAAGAAAATTTTTAAACAGCATTTTCCTCCTAAGATTATGGTTGGGTCTGCCGATGAACCACTTAGCCACAAAACCACCTCTTTCCCCCTTCGTGATTTTTTGACCCCCCCCCCTTCCATAGAAGACCAAGTGATTTATGGACGGCAGCTTAGATGGTTTGCCTGAGAAAATGAAAGCAAACACTCGTCGTTCAAAAGATTTTTTAACTCAATTCCGATTTTATTCGCTTGAGATCCATAATAATTAATTTGACAAAATAATATTTTGGGTGAATTGACGTCTGTGTCCGGAATTCGAATCAATTCAGTAGGTACATTTCTTAACGACAAAAAAAACTAAACTACCAATTTTTTCCACTCTTTACAAACGTATAAAACCCATTATGGGGAATGTCCTATTCTGGGAAATGGTTTTCTGGGAAATGTCCCATTCTGGGGAATGGGTTTCTGGGGAACGTCATTCTGGGGAATGTCGTTCTGGGGTTTGACTTTCTGGGAAATGTCCTACAACCAGTTTTCTAATACTCCACAGGCCTCTAACCATTCATGTGAGTAAACGGTGTATTGTTATTATATGTGTGGATGTCCTAGGTCCTCCAAGGATTCTACCCCATTACCCCGAATGCCATTTCCCCGAATCCCATCACCCCGAATTCCATTACTCCGAATGTACCATTACCCCGAATGCTATTTCCCCGAATACACAATTATCTTGACATGATGATATTGATGACATTTCCCCATGATTTTGGAATTCGGGGTAATGTCATTCGGGGTGATGGATTGTTCGGGGTTTTGGAATTCGGAGTAATGGCGTTCGGGTTAATGGTATTCGGGGTAATGGGGTAGAATCCCTCCAAGGACTCCATTGAATATAGGCCTTGGGATCTACGACCGTGATAAGAGATTAGAGGTTACTTTTCAATTACTCCACAGGCCTCTAACCATTCATGTGAGTAAACGGTGTATTGTAATAATTTGTGCGGATGCCCTAGGTCCTCCAAGGATTCCATTGAATATAGGCCTTGGGATCTACGACCGTGACAAGAGATTAGAGGTTACTTTTCAAATACTCTACAGGCCCCTAACCATTCATGTGAGTAAACGGTGTATTGTAATAATCTGAGCGGATGTCCTAGGTCCTCCAAGATCTATATTGAATATAGGCCTTGGGATCTACAAGCGTAACCAATTATCAATAGATGGATATGTAGCAGTAATGTTATAATTCGTACCGAAATCCTAGGTCCTCCAAGGACTTCATTGAAAATAGGCCTTTGAATCTACAAACGTGATCAATGATCTATAGGTAGTTTTTAAATGTGACACAGTCTCTTAGCCATTTATTCAAGTCAACTGAATATTTTATTGATTTATACCGATGTTTTTGGTGCTCCAAACACTACATTGAATAAAAGACATTGGATCTACGGCCATAATAAGTGATTAGAAGAGAATTTTCAAATACTCCAAAGGTTGTTTACCATTCCTGTGGGTAAACGGTGTATTGTATGAATTTGTGCGGATGTCCTTGGTCCTCTAAGATCTCTATCGAATATGGGCATTAGGATATACAAGCCACAAGATACCAATCATCAATAGATAGTTCTTCAATATTGCAAAGGCCTCTTACTCTCCAAATTTGCAAACGAAGTGTTGTATTGAGTTCTGTCGATGTTCTAGCACTTTCGAGGACCACGATATATGGGCCTAAGTATCTACAACCTTAAGTAGTTGTACATTGATGATACTTATTTATAGTATAAAATCTAAACTCTTGAGACTAAGTAGCCTGTCATTCGTTTTGATAGCCTTGTTGATTCAATTCCAAATTGGCGTCGGACATCGATTTTCGTCATCCTCTCATCGTGCCCATTCCGAAAATACTCATATTGTATGGGTTTCCAACGGTTTACCCCAACCAGAGGTAAGCGTCTTGGATTCCAAAATGGCGTCAGACATCGATTTTCGTCATCTTCTCATCGTGCTTATTCCGAAAATACTCATATTGTATGAGTTTTTAACGGTTTCCCGGACCAGAGGTCGCCATCTTGGATTCCAAAATGGCGTCGGACATCGATTTTCGTCACCCCCTCATCGTGCCCATTCCGAAAATACCCATATTGTATGGGTTTGCAACGGTTTTCCCCAACCAGAGGTCGCCATCTTGGATTCCAAAATGGCGTCGGACATCGATTTTATGCTCTTATGCCCCACCAGCCAGGGAACTGGTGTTTACAAACTAAGCATCATTTGTGGCAACACTTTATGCGGCATGATGGAACTTTGCCGAGCGCGCTAAGTGTTGTTAGACCACTGACGTAGTTGCATGAAGTGGGTGATGAGGTACAAAAATAGCGTTACAGCATGCTTAACCATATTTGTAGTACTGAGACAACCCATTAGATCTAAAAATGAACCTATTAGAAGATATTCACGAAAACGCGACGTGAGACAAGACATAACACTTATAGTTCTTACTATCGTCAAAAAAGCTTAAAATTTACCTTTCTGTCGACCGGTTTCGGGCGCGATGTAGCCCATCTACGGGACAATGTCGGACATTGTCCCGTAGATGGGCTACATCGCGCCCGAAACCGGTCGACAGAAAGGTAAATTTTAAGCTTTTTTGACGATAGTAAGAACTATAAGTGTTATGTCTTGTCTCACGTCGCGTTTTCGTGAATGTCGTGTTGTTCTTACGTTAGCACAAATCACATAAATTTATAGTGTATTAGAAGATACTTTAAAAAGCGTTAAGTTCGTACGCAAATAAAAAAAAATATTTAGGAAAAAACTCATCAATCAAAGTATACACATTTCTGCAACTGCTGTGGGCAGTTACACCAAAGATGAAAGTGAATTTCCGTATTATGAGTCCGTATTATGTTTAAAATCACTCGCCACTAGCTCAGTAGAGAAACCTATCATACAACAAAAAAACACACATTATTACTCATTATTGGAAAATTACGTTTGTTTATTGCAACTTTGCATTTACTGCTATTGCTCTTTTTGATTTTTTGAATGGAAATTTTTGATTTATTGTGGGCGAATTATTATTTATTTATTGCAAATTTTGGCTTTTTTGTGGAAAATTTATAATTATTTCTTGCTTTTTGTGAAGAAAATAGGGACATTTTGAGGTTTTTAAATGTAAAATTCGATATTTTTTAGTGAGATTATTGTCGATTCTACTGCACTTTTGAATCTTCTTATTGCTCAAAATTTTTTTATTTATGGAAAATTTTGTTTTTTCTATGCACTTCTTTATTTTTTTATGTAAATTTTTAACTTTTCTGTTGATTTTACCCTTGTTTCTGGCAAATTTTGCATTTTTTATGGAAATTTTATATTTTTTTATGGAACGATTAATTGTCTGCCTTAGAGCAAAACGGATCCTAAATGTTGAGACAACCGTGGTGTGCATTGCATCTGTTAATCGCAGAGTTAATTGAAGAGACCGTGAATCGTTCTGTGCAGTTTGAAGGAAGTTTTTGTAACATGTGTGGAACGAGGAATTTGAAAAATCTTCTCCAATCTATTTTGAGTTTAATCTCGAAATTCGAAAACAAAGGATATCAGCGTTTGGTGTTAACAAAAGTGACATTCCACAAGGAAAAGGAAAACGATGCTGTGTTTTTAAAAATCAAAGGCCTACTACGATTGAAAATGTGTGTTAAACGAGTTCCAAACAACCATGACGCATGGATAAAAGTAAAATGCTGCTAAATGTATGTAATATTCAACCAAAATTAAATTGGACACGTAACAGAGGAGCGAGTTATGGATAATTACGGAAACGGGTAGTTTTTTGAGTGAAGAGATCATTTGACACTAAAGCTAACTGAAATTGGTGAGATTGTTTCGTGTCTTTTTATGTTTCCATTGTACTATTATTACATCACGTCATAGATTGCTATAAAATATGAGGGAAGTCAGAATTAATTTTCTTATCGTTTCAGAGAGCGAGTAAGGGCGCTTAAGCCTAGGCTCTAGATCCAGGACATACGGGAGAAATACCTGTGCCCCATCCCAGGAAAGGATTACAAACAACAATGGAGTGCGCATTAACTTTCCTAGCAACGCCACTCCAACCGGTTTTGCTTATCTCCCTAAATGGAACGGTTGGTACGGTTGTCCCCGTTTCTTCCTTTAAAATATTTCAAAATTATCCGTCTATCATGTTATTCATTCGTGAATAATCCGATCGCCGTTTATTTTTGAATTACCTTCAAACCCCAAGTCTGCACAGTGGGCCTGGCCGTTTTAATATTTGTATCATATAATTGATATGCTGCAAATATTAATGCTGACAAAAGAATACCGGAAGAAATTTTGGTATTTCCAGGATGCTTTTCAATATTGGCTGTGCAAGCACTTAGAATAGAATATAATATAGATATTGATGCCCACAACTTCAGTATGTTCTGAAGACCTTGAGATTATCAATATTCATAGCAGTACACTCTTTGAGCCATATGAAGCTTTATGTATAGGAACGAGAAAGTTTCAAGAGAATGGGGTTAGTATAGACTGTGGAAGATTTGGTAGATCATAAGAACCTGAATTCCAGGATGATTTGGATGACTTCCAATATCCAATTTATTGTCAAAATTTGTGGACACGTCTGTTAACGCTTAGTGAGTGCTGTAAACCAACAAACCAATGACAAAATTCCAGAATATTCTGGAGGCCTTAGTCTTACTTTAGATTAATTATAAATTTTAAAAATATCCTGATGCTTCGTAACTTATTACAAATAACGGGTCTGTTCACATTTTGTATGAAAACATGTCGTTTCCAAATGATAAATGAGCTCTAAAAAGAAGTTTATGTGATTTTTACCCCACCCCATAACTTTGTCCACAATACTCCGGAGCTATACCTTCCCATCACTTATGAAACTACAACTATTAGTGAAGCAATCCTCAAAATTTCATTAAAAATTTGGAGTTATGCCAAAATACGAGCAATTTGAATTTCGTATGTCAGCCCCGTAGCCTACGGGTTAAAATTAGAATTATTTCTCAGGTAATCTCTTTTTTCTTCAGTGAAACTTGAAGGATCGCATGTGAAATTCTAGAATGCAGGTTTCCAGTAGAAATTATCAACAATCCAGCAGATATTTTGATTACGGTCGAAATTTTAGAATAAGTTTATCGAATGTGGAATACACTTTATCTACAAACATAAACAACTTGTAATATTTTCACGTTATAAAATTTTCAAATTCTTTTTACATTGTGTGCTAACGGAGTCTATCGTAGATTGCACTCTTATTTCAATTACTTATAAAAAATGTTTTGGATGAAATAGAAAAAAAAAAGACAATTTCCATTGCCTCTCTGTTACGTTACGAGGAAAGGAAAGGATAATGATGATATGACACCTACTTAAAGAGATGGGGCCAGCAAATCACCGACACCATCCTGGATGTCAAGAAATTGGATAATAGGGAAGGGAATTTTCTAGAATTCACTATACCTAAGCGAGTGATAGGTCGATCGGTTGGGGGACGGACCTGGTGTAGTGGTTAGAACACACGCCTCTCACGCCGAGGACCTGGGATCGAATCCCATCCCCGAGATAGTCACTAAAAAAATTATAGTGACGACTTCCTTCGGAAGGGAAGTAAAGCCGTTGGTCCCGAGATGAACTAGCCCAGGGCTAAAAATCTCGTTAATAAAGATAGAAAAAAAGGTCTATCGGATTTGAATCGCGTGTCTTCTAAGAATAGGGTGTCCTAGCTAAATAGCTTTAGTTTAAGCGCCATTGCTCGCTCTCTGATACGAGAAAACAAATTGATCCTACCCTCTGAAGTAGCCCAAGTTCTATTGAAAATAAGACTAATGAAGTGTAACCGTTAAATCAAGGTACGGTTTCACCAATGATTTTCAATCACTTTGGACGGAAATCGTAAAACTGGACAGTTGATTCTGGATTATACTAATCACTCCTACACCTAGCACACGAATACGAAACGGTTTCCACAATTCATGTATCAAATGTATCAAAGCGCTATCAAATGCTACAACTATAAAACTACTGAGTAATTCTCGCTGAAACCAGGCCGCCATCGGCTTCCATCGTTAGAATTCCAATTTTATGTCACTGATCGCTAGTATATGCCAAAAATAAAGGGTGGTCCTTTCGGTTTTCTCAAATTGGTGGACCCCTCGTACGCTAGCTATAGAGGAAGGATATAGCTTTCATCCAAAACTAAACTAACTTTTGGCGGTTATTTTGAATTTTGCCGCCATCTTGAATGTTGCTAGAAAAACCGTTTTTTCACCATTGGCACACCGCTCGTTTTGAATTCTGAGCTGAAGCTGAGAAAAAACTGAGTGAGATAGGCTACAAAAACTAGGTGAACAATGGTATTTACCCTATGAAACGAACGATTTTTTAAATCATGTTTCACAATTTTAACGAATATGGCGAGTGCAATCAATGAAAACATCTTTTTTTGTACAACAAAGAAACAAGTTTTCGATCGTTGGTCTTTTCTTCAAGTCGAATGAAAAATAAGAGTAAATTTAAGTGAAAAAGTCTAGCGGCCATCTTGGATTTTGACGCCATTTTGATTTTAAGTAGTATTGTCGCGCTTATTTTAAATTCTCATTCTGCCGCTCAAGATCGCGCAAGACTACGGAATGATGAAACGTCATTTTCTCTTGTTGTTTTTCAAGAGGCATTTTTTGTTTTTCAAGAGGCATTTTTTGTTTGTTTTTCATCACCAATCGAATTAATACGCAAGTGGTATACCAAGTGGTTCTTTACTCCGATTTAGGATAATATAGAATATTATTTCAAATATTAGCCTAGTGCACAGCAAAGGAATGCAATTTACTACCGAAACTAAAATCTAAAACCCCGGTCCCGGAACAAATCATTGTTTTTGTTTACGGGCAAACAAAATAAAGCGAAGCGAGCCGACGAGACAATGCACAACGATGTAATGGAGTCACTGAATTATGTGACAGTGATGATGGGTAATTCTTGGTCATTTCTATTACACCCGATTCTGTTTTTGTACGGATTTTTTTTTGCACAGCCGTGCAAAAAAAGTTTACATACATTTTTTTCCATCAAAATCTTATTTTTGCATGAAACGTCGAGAAATGGTGTTACTTTTTTGCACGGTTTTTGAAATTTCGAACTGAAAACTTATTTTTGCACGGTACGCATCCCCCGTGCAAAAGCAGAATCGGGTGTATAAGGCTCTGCGTATCATTTTTGGCCCTTCATACAGGAGAATGACTGCTCACGAACAACAGTTTAATCTTGATCAAATCGCTTTTCAGATTATTCCAGTGCTACAGGCAGATGCCTTGCTACAATAGATAGTAGAACCAAATCATCATATGGTCTTATCCACTGGAGTACTAAACTGATTCGGTCGAAGAATTTTGACACTACAGCGGGTCCAGATCACGTGGGGATCATAAGGGACGCCCCGCTCGAGTGTCACAATTTTCAGACCGAGTAAATTTAGTACACCGGTGGATTAGACCATAAGGCTCTGCGTATCTGTGATTTTATAAGGGTTTTTGACTCTTACTGGCCTTGTTTACAAATTTTATTTAATAGTAATAGGCAAAGGAATATGATTAGTACATATGTATGAGTTTAGTGATTCCAAATTGAACTTGCGCATTGCTTTCGCTATCTGATGAATCTATTCCGATAAGATTCAATTCTGAGTGATTATGAAGGGATGCACAAGTTTTTTACCTTGTTAGCTCTGGTTGAATTTTAAGGCTACCGTATCGCTTACTCTTCTTGTTCTTATTTTCCTGGCGCTACGTCCTCATTGGAACAGAGCCTGCTTCTCAGCTTAATTTGTTATAGGAACAGATAATTAAAACGGATTTTTCTTTTATAATGCATATTTGGTACCAGAATGGTTCTACTGCACTTTCTCGTCAGAAACACACTTATCACTAATGAAAGAATTTACCAGCGGGATCACGTAAAAATCCATCATGCAGAACGCGAAAAACGTGACAGGCAGTTAAAAACACAACCACTAACGGCGCAGCCAACTTTTTTCGTATAAAATTTCCCGATCCTTCAAAGAAAAACCCTGCAATTGAATTTTGGAAGCCAACAGAGATTTTTTTTCTATTACGCACTACAAAGGCTGCAGAGTTCGAGTAAGGGCTTTAAGGAAGCTGATTGAGATAGCCTAGAATAAGTTTTAGAGCACAAGTTTTTGGCAGAAAATGGCTTATTCTGGGAGATAGATGCCATAGGGAACATTCACAAACATTCAAGTTTCTTTAATCTTCCTAATGCATTAGAAAAATATCGCTTAGGCTCTCCCATGCAAAATTGAACAAAAATGGGTACCGGGTCATTAGGCCGCTGTACGTACGTAAGTCCGAATGGCTCATTGGACCGAATGAGTTAAAAAAGATAAAAGAATAGCCTTTAATAAAATAATGAAAAAAAGAGGTTCCTATTGAGTTTGGTTTTATAGAAACTATATTTTTTGGAAACATCCATGCTCTAAAACACAAGGCTTCAAATTCCGTCAGTGTAGATCTAATTTTCAAATATAAATTGATTGAATAACCAGAAAAACGCTCATCATCTGTTTAAATGTTTGAGATTGAGAATCCCTGTCCAACCGGTACCGACCACACCGAGATATCATTGAAAGCAAATTAACCGAAACATTATAATAATGATTCGATTGTTCTGCCCACTTCAGAAGAAAGCCCTACAATGCGTGTGTGTGGCCCACTCACTGGCTGACGGATGGCTGTCAGCGCCTACGATAAAAATCCCATCACAGTAGTCAGCCGGATTCTGGGGATTTTGCTACAACAATTCAGCCTACTACGATGGGTGCAATCTTGTCGCACTAAAGCCAATTAACGCATATCAAATCATGTGAAGGCAAAGAACTCGCGGTTCCTCTGATGAGTCAGGACGGATCTAGATCAACTGCTACAGATGAAATGTTTAAGGCTGTTCAGGCAGGGTGACAGGCGGCACGTGGCACTTTCCCATCGTTTCGATTCCGTTGTTAGTCGATCAACAGACAAATGATATCCCTCGTGCGAAACAAAGATCTAGTACGGCGCAGCTGATCAAACGAAAAATTCTCGCTTAACTTTTCAAGAAGAGCTACTAACATTGAGAGGCTCTCTTTGTTTACCTTTTATTTTATCAATAACTGAGCCACATTAACCTCTTCTGTTGCGTTTCTTTGTATGAAACGCTAACCAAGGACATTGCCTTTCGATCTATAGTAAAAAAAAATCTCAAAAGCTCTATTGTTGCACTGTTATAATCGAAATGAGAGAATCTATCATTGTAACATAGGTCCTTTGTTAAAGTTTATCGAGAATTGATATCGATTTCTCTCTCCCGCCAAACTGCTTTATGCTTATGAAGTTGAAACTCTAGAAGTTCCCCAATTAAATATATGCAAATTTTGAAGTGGGTCAACGTACGACTCGTTGTGGTTTGTAGCTGCAGTTTATTTTGGACCACCATGTTTTGGTTCACGACAAAGGAGAAAGGCTTAAAGTATTCGTTATGTTGAGTGACGTGCATTGGTTGCTCGTCGAAAACCGGTCCGGGTTGCGTCGGTTACGCCTACGCTTTTCTTCAAGCAATGGGACCAGGACAGGATCTACTGCCCTTCCAGGTGTTCAGTTGGTGATTCTGAGTGATGTATCACCGAAGGCAGGATTTATCCGGTGTACAGCCGGATTTATTTGGTATAACCTGAACTCATTGATTGCCGGTTGGGTTGATGGTCTTATTGGAACCTGTTCGATGCAATGAACAATTTCCGAAGGGTCAAGGGACTTAAAGATCCTCCATGTTAACAGTCAAGCTGTGCATATCACAAAAGTATGAGGGGCCCCAATAGCTGTAGCAGTAAACGCACTGCGATTCAGCAAGACTAAACTGAGGATCGTGGGTGAAAATCCAATCTCCCATATCTTATTTCCCATCTTAACCATAAAAAAAGTGTTATGTGAAATTTTCAGCTTTCTAGGTGGTATTAATACTGAATTATATGTTGAATCTTTTTTACTCAAATAACGAAATTAGTTTTATGAAATTACATGATAAATCAAGAGAATACGACAATTTTCCTTAAACCTTCATTTCTTTTGTCCTATGTTTGTGGTATCACAGATGGTGGCATGCTTTCTCATAAAGGCCCAAACGCATTGATAGAGGAACCGGTTCGCTATCTATAACTATAACATGCTTGTGGACTTCCGTTGTAGTTCCGCTATTATTGCGTTCGGGCTCTAAGAAATGTCCCTAATGCAGCAATAATAGGAAAGACGAACTGAAAATACGGCAACAATAGGACGCTCCACTATGGGCGATCAGGGGGCCAATAATAGAAAAAATGACTTGTTCTGATAGGTTTTTCTTGTACATCATTCCATAGTAAACACTTCCATTAACACATTACTGGAATATTAGGGCAAGATCTTTTATGTTTTAAATTATACAGTATGTCAAAGTTAGAGTTTTTAAGAAAAATGAAGAATTCAGTGCAAACACAAGGTACACATTGAATACAATATGAGCAATTCTCGCTGAAACCAGGCCGCCATCGGCACCCATCGTTAGAATTCCAATTTCATATCACTGATCGCTAGTTTTCGATAAAACTTAAGGGTGGTCCTTTCTGCTTTCTCAAATTGGTGGACCCCTCGTACGTCAGCCAGCTGAACAGTTTGCGAAAGCAGTTTGGGTATTTCTTCACGGGATATGTCTCATATTTCGCTTGGAACACATAGCAAACTTAGTGGCATCGTATTCGTGATCAAACGTCAACAACCCCCCGCAAAATCGCTAGTGTTTGGAGGTGATTTTAACCTCCAACTTGCCAAATAACCTCCAAATCATCACCTCCAAGTTAGTTCTAATATCCTCCGTTATATGAAATATGGTGGCGCGTCGATCGTCGCAAGTTTATCGTTAAACAGTCAATAGAGAAAGGACATACACTCTGAAAAAAATCAAAACTAAATAGATTAAAAGTCACACTAAAATGATATTCGCCTGGTTGGGCCTAAGCTTCGTCTAGGTGCCGAGTAGTCTGGCCTAGTATAACTTTGATGAAATCGGCCTGACGATTAGGTTGCTTTCAGCACTGTCTAGATTAAGTTAGCTCGTACTCTAAAATTGTGTTTCATTTTCATTTTATTTGAATACAACTAAAATAAATTTAAATTCATGCAAAAACTACTTTATTTATTAATAACTAGTGGTCCCGGCAAACTTCGTTTTGCCATCAAGTAGGCTGTTGGAAAACGTCAAGAAATCCCCCATACAAATTACACCTTAGTCCTCTCCCGTTTTCCCGATAAATCCGGCGACTTTCCTGAATATTTTCTTCGCTCGAACACGTCGCATCCTTTGAGGAGTGCAACAGTGAAAATCTTGCGGCAATCCGTTGGACCGTTCCCAAGCCATTTCGTGACATACAAACACCACTCCATTTTTATTTATATAGATAGATAGATAGATAGATAGATAACATCGCTTCACATCTTATAATATGGTAAAAAATAAATTTTGGTAATTTAACTGCTACTGAATCAATCGTTGCAACTCCTAAAATTGCAGAAACTTCGTTGAATCCGGGAAATATTTCACATCATACATCCGATGACCTGCAGCCAGTAGACAGTGGCCCCCTGGTGAACATTGCTGATGCCGATCTTACCCAGCATTCACCCACACAAGGTCGCACGGCTTCTGGGTAAACCGATAACAAGGAATGTTCTCCGCATAAAGGTCCTCCTGCGTTGGTCATTACGAACCGTGCCGAAAAGGTTGATGTTATTCTTTGCGCACTGCGTTGGAACCCAGTAGGAATTTGGCGTGACACACCACTCCCATTTGCTTGACCAGATGTTGATGTTGACTGAGCACAAACTGTTGTTTTCCTGCTGGCCAGGAGTTCTGCTTCTCGATGCCTTCATGTACAACTGCACCGTGTTCAAACCCCTGGATCAACCCACATGCCAGAGCATATTGGCCGCGGATACATCCCGAGCGAACGGAAGCAGCTTCCGTAGTTCCTGTAGTTGGGTCACAGTTGGGTTTTTACTTGCGTTCGTCGAAGGTTAACGTAACACTTCTTTCGCTTGCCATTTCCGGATCCAGTGCCGTTGACGAATCCTTCGATTCGGAGTTGAAGCCCATGATGCCAGCCAGTTTGCCGCGTTCCTCCTGTTGCATGGTCCAGGGTTGGTAGCGACTGAGTTTCTTTAAAAGTATGAACAAAAAAAAAAAAACTCGAAAAAAGAAATCGGACAGGTACCTAAAAATAATAAAAAAAAAAAAACACCAACTGTAATATTTTGGATTGAACAGAAAAAAAAAAACAAGGAAGGGTTCATTCACATGTTTCATAACGCCAAAAATTATTAAGTTGTACACCCACCCACCCCCTCATAACGCTTTTTATATGAATATTCAACATATTTTGTATGAGCCGTAATATCGTGAGGACACCGACGCACCACCTTCAGCATTATGAAATTTGTCAATGAGCCCGAAAAAAACAGGAGATAAAGAGTTTTCAAATAGGATAGTACGGGGCAGGTAAGCACACCTCAATTGTGAGTCTGATTGAATGAATTTTATTAAAACGACGTCTTACACCGTTCAATTGAAGTTCGTTCAACTACTATCTTATGTAAAAGTTGTAGGAAATCATAAGAATTTGAAAATATGAGTAAATTATTATAACTTGTAAAAACATTTAATTTTTTTATTACAAATGAAAGGAACAGAAGAAGACTTTTGTTGATTGACAGTATTTTGACCAAATTTCTGATTATCAGCCAATATTTCAAGCTTTTTGGAAGTTACCAAATATGTTAACAGAACTCAAGTATTTTTTGCAAGTCGGGCAATATAAGCACCTCTCATGGAAATGAGAAAATTATTTTGAAACAATTCAAATACACTTAGAAATGCTTGGACTAGTTCTTTTTTTGCTCGTTCTTTTTATTCAACGATATTTTTTGAATCGCAAACGGTTCCATGCCATTTGAAATAAAAAATAATGATCATATCCAGCAGAAATCGGTTTATCCTTAAGGTGCTCCGCCTTACCCTAATTCGATCAGGCATTTCTCTAATGATATTTACACCGGGATTCCTCCAGGAATTTTGTCCGGGACTCCTCCAATAATTCCCCCGAGATTCTTCCAGGAATGCTTCCGTGATTTTCCCCAGCATTTCCTTCAAGATTCTTCCAGGGATTTCTCTAGGAATTATGTCAAAACTCCACCGGAATTCCTTTATGAATTCAACCGGATTTTCCTCCAGGCATTCCTCCGAGATTCCTGCAGAAGGTCCTTCTGAAATTTACGAAAGTTTACGCAGAGATATTTTCTCAGTAATTCCTCAAGAAGTTTCTCAATTGATTCCACCAGGGATTTTTCCAGCCATGTCTTCAGGGATTCCTGCAGGAAAATCATTTAAGGGATCATCCAGGGCTTTCACCAAAAAACGCTTCAGAACTTTGCCCAGGCATTACCCCTTCAAGATTTATTAGAATTACCTCCAGAAATTCCTCCAGGATTTCCATCGGGAATTTCTCCAGGAATACCTCCAGGATCTCCACCACACACTTAAATTATTTTACGGATTCCTGTGAAATCTCAACAGCTGAACAGTTCGGTAAAATAAATTAACGGAGTACGGTAAATTTTTACAGTATTCGGTAAAAAATCACCGGAATCCGTTAAATTCCGACGAAGTTACGGTGTTTTATTTCACCGAACGGTTCAGCTGTTCAGATTACGGTGAAATTCACCGTAAGAGCTTAGTGTGCAGAAAATCCTTTTTTCATAATTTTCACCAGGACTTTTACTTCAGGAATTCCAACAGGAATAGCTCCAAGAACTTGAATTACTCCAGGAATTCCACCAAAAAATTCGCGCATATTTTTTCAGGAATTCCTCAAGGAATTTCTCGATAGATTTCACTAGGGATTTTTTCCAGCAATTTCTTCAGGGATTTCTCCAGCAATTTCTTCAGGGATTCCTGCAGGAAAATCATTTAAGGGGTCTCCCAAGGCTTTCACCAAAACACGCTTCAGAACTTTGTCCAGGAATTACCCCAAGAAACCTTCAAGATATTTTAGGATTACCTCTAGGGATTCCACAAGGAATTCCTCCAGGATATCCATCAAGAATTTCTCCAGGAATTCCACCAGAAATATATCCAGGAATCTCACCAGAAATTCTTATAGGATTTTCACCAGGAATTTCTTTAGAAATTCCAACAGGAATACCTTCATAAATATCATCAAGAATTTTTCCAAAAAATAAAAGTTTGTAAGGATATTTTCTAAGAAATTCCTCAATTGATTACACCAGGGATTTTTCTAGCAATTTCTTCAAAGATTCCTGTAAGAAAATCATTTAAGGGATCCTCCAGGGCTATCACCAAAAAAAAAACGCTTCAGAACTTTGTCCCGGAATTACTTCAAGATTTTTTAGCATTACCTCCAGAAATTCCTCCAGAATTTCCATCGGTAATTTCTCCAGGAATTCCACCAGGAATCCCATCAGAAATTCCTCTAGGATTTTCACCAGGAATTTCTTCAGGAATATCTCTAGAAAATCTTCCATTTATTACAACTAGAATTTCTCCAGGAATTCCACCAAGAAATTCTCCAAAAATTTACGAAAGTTTGCGAATATATTTTCTTAGGAATTCCTCAAGGAACTTCTTAATTGATTTCAACAGGGATATCTCTAGCAATTTCTTTAGAGATTCCTGCAGGAAAATAATGTCAGGGATCTGTAGTGAATTGTCTTTCGATAATAATTTTTATTTCAAAAACACCAATTCTCACTTGTTTTACAGAAACACGTTTATTTTCTCCAAAACACATCAACAAACTGACTTCTGCTTTTCTTACTCAGAAACAACTGCCTACTACGATCTGAATTAGTATCATTCCTTCAACATCGAACAAATTATTATTGAATTTGAATTATATCTTATTCCTTGCCTTTCACTATCCCTACATGATCCTCCAAGGCTTTCACCAAAAAACACTTCAGAATTTTGCCCAGAAATTACCCCAAGAAACCTTCAAGATTTTTTAGGATTACCTCCAGGATTTCCATTGAGAATTTCTCCAGGAATTCTACCAGGAATATCTCCAGGAGTTCCATCAAGAATTTCTCCAAAAATTTACGAAACTTTGCGCAGATATTTTTTCAGGAATTCCTCAAAGAGTTTCTCAATTGATTCTACTAGGCATTCTCTCAGGAAATCCACCATGTTTTTCACCAGGAATTCCACCAGGAATACCTTCCAGAGATTCCATAAAAAATCTTGCAAAAATTCTACAAATTCAACCTGGAATTCTTTCAGAAATTAAACTAGGAAATCCTCCAAGAATTTCACCAGGAACTCATACTTAAGTTCCACCAGGAATTACTACAAGATTTTTTCCAGGAATTCCACCAAAAATTTTCTCACGAATTCCTCAAGGAGTTTCTCATAAGATATCATCAGGGATTTTTCCAGCAATTTCTTCAGGGATTCCTGCAGGAAAATCATTGAGGATTCCTCTACAGATTTCACCAAAAAACCTTTAAGAACTTTGTCCAGTAATTACACCAAGAAAACTTTCGAGATTTTTTTTATTACCTCCGGGAATCCCACCAGGATTTGCTCTAGGAATTCCACCAGATATTCCTTCAAAGAATTAACTTTAAATTCCACCAGACTTTTCACCAAAAATTCCACCAGGAATTCTTTCAGGAAATCGACCAAGATTTTTAACAGGAATTCTTCCAAGAATTCCACCAGGAATACATTCCAGAGATTCCATAAAAAATCCTGCAAAAATTGTGTAAATTCATACGGGAATTCCACCCAGATTTTTTCCAGAACTTTCACCAGGAATTCCTTCAAGAATTCAACCTGGAATTCTTTCAGAAATTCAACGAGGAGTTCCTCCAGGAATTTCAACAGGAATTGATACAAAAATTCCACCAGGAATCATTACAAGATTTTTTCCAGGAATTCCATTTGCTATAGCTTTCATTTAAACTCGAAAAAATTTCGGCGGCCATTTTAAATTTGGCATTCTAACTCATTCTACTACTTAAAACCAAGATGGCGTCAAAATCCAAGATGGCCAGATTTTTTCACTCAAAATAATACTCCTATTCTTCATCTGTCTCAAATAATACACCAACGATAAACTTGTTTCTTTGTTGTACAAAAAAATGATGTTTGCATTGATTGCACTCGCCATATACGTCAAAATAGTAGATATCATAGTCATATCATAGGGTAAATACCATTGCTCACCTAGTTTTTGTAGCCTATCTTACGCAATTTTTCCTCAGCTTTCTGATGGTGATCTCAGAATTCAAAACTAGCGGTGCGCTAATGCACAGTGGTCCAGGAATCAGTTTTACGCGGAAAGATGCATTATGAGCTTTAGAATGAAACATTAGACAAAAACGGTCTTCTACAAAGTTGTTTGTATTAGTTAAGCCCTTTGTTTGGTGTTATTGAAAATTAGGGTGGACCACATTTTCATAGAAATTGTGTAACTAACTTTCTTATTTGTAGAAATTATATTATACATGCTTCAGCAAAGTTATAGACCATTCAATTTCAAGCAACTTTGCCAAAAAAGTTTTTTTGTATCTCTTGAATTGACCGATTTAGAACTTTTTTCCTGCAGTGACATAGGGTGGTCCGAACAAAACTGGTTTTCTGGCTCTAGAGTTTTCAATTCAAATTTCTCACCAAAGTAGTCTATGAAACACTTTTAGAGCTTTAAAAAATGCGTAATTTGGTGAGTGAAGAAACTCGCTATCTCCTTTCGTTTAGGAGTTATTGTTGTTTTTCTCTCAAAAACATGCCTACTTTGATTGTGAATATCTCTGATTGGGGCAAACATAAAAAATATCTTTTGACGGCATTCAAAAGACAAAATAAAATTGTATATTATATCAAAAAATTACAGATGTGTTATTTGTGTAACTCTAATAAAATGCCTTGAAAAACAAAGGTTTTAAAGCAGAAAAACTTTAATAACTTTTGAACTAAAACAGATATCATCAATATTTTGGCATGAAAATTTGCGTTTTGTTAAGTTCTTAAAGTCGTTCATAGACCGCTTTGACGAGAAATCTGAAATAAGAAAGATAGGGCTCTAAAACTATTTTGATGATTTTAATGGTATGTATTTCTATATTATTTTACATTTTGAGCATGAAAATGAAATTTTAGACAAAAATGATCTTCTACAAAATTGTTTCTAAAAATGTAAGCTTTCATACTGTGTCATTTGAAACTAGGGTGGTCCACAATATCACACATATCATATAATCAACTTTTTTATTTGCAAAAATACTGGTATATGCTCTTAGGCAAAGCGGTAGAACTGGAAATTTTGATCAACTTTGCCAAAAAAAGTTTTTCTGTAGCTCAAAATTAGACTAATCATCGCAGGGTGGTCCAACAAAAATAAGTTTTTTAACTCTAGTTTTTTTAATATTATTTTCTCGTCAAAGTCGTCTATGAACGACTTTTAGAACTTAACAAAACGCAAATTTTCATGCGCAAAAATTGTTAATATCTATTTTAGTTCAAAAGTTATTGAAGTTTTTGTGATAAAAAATGTTTGACTTTCAAGACGTTTTATTAGAGTTACAAAAATAACACATCTGTAATTTTTTGATATAATATACAATTTTATTTTGTCTTTTGAACGCCGTCAAAAGATATTTTTTATGTTTGCCCCAATCAGAGAAATTCACAATCAAAATAGGCATGTTTTTGGAAGAAAAACAATAATAACTCCTAAACGGAAGGAGATAGCGAGTTTCTTCACTCACCAAATTACGCATTTTTTAAAGCTCTAAAAGTGTTTCATAGACTACTTTGATGAGAAATTTGAATTGAAAACTCTAGAGCCAGAAAACCAGTTTTGTTCGGACCACCCTATGTCACTGCAGGAAAAAAGTTCTAAATCGGTCAATTCAAGAGATACAAAAAAACTTTTTTGGCAAAGTTGCTTGAAATTGAATGGTCTATAACTTTGCTGAAGCATGTATAATATAATTTCTACAAATAAGAAAGTTAGTTACACAATTTCTATGAAAATGTGGTCCACCCTAATTTTCAATAACACCAAACAAAGGGCTTAACTAATACAAACAACTTTGTAGAAGACCGTTTTTGTCTAATGTTTCATTCTAAAGCTCAGAATGCATCTTTCCGCGTAAAACTGATTCCTGGACCATAGTGTAATGGTGAAAAAACGATTTTTCTAACAAAAATCAAGATGGCGGCCAAATTTAAAATGGCCGTCGAAATTTTTTGGAGTTTGAATGAAAGCTATATCCCTTCTCTATACGATGCCACTAAGTTTGCTATGTGTTCCAAGCGAAATATGAGACATATCCCGTGAAGAAATACCCAAGATTTATCAAAAAATGGGCTTTTTCGCAAACTGTTCAGCTGGCTGGCGTACGAGGGGTCCACCAATTTGAGAAAACAGAAAGGACCACCCTTAAGTTTTATCCAAAACTAGCGATCAGTAAAATTGGAATGGATGGCGGCCTGGTTTCAGCGAGAATTTCTCATATACCGCATAATCGTAATATTTCATACAGATCTGTATACACTGTCCGAAAGCTTATTCAAAGTGCTGTCTTAAAAAAATAAAATTAAATAAAAATTCGTACTTTAGGTCGGAAAAATGCGGAAATTCTTGCGGTAGTTCGTTGTGGTTGAGCTATTGTGGCGCTCATTTTAAATCCACAGCTAATAAGTGCGCTTTTCAAACGCAACGTCAACATTCAAGTAGGCTTGGATTTTTTCATCCTTCAAGGATGGGAATGTTCCAAATTGGCTAAATCTGAAACACTGCGACGGTATATCAACATTCTCGGAACATCGCATTCCGTGGATTATTCTTGTAACAAAACAATGTTTTGCGCAATGAATATATGTTTCCCATTAACTACTTTCATAGTTTCAAAGGATCTTCAGAGTATTTTATTGTTTTTTTTAATACACTTTCCTTAAGGTGAAGATGAATCGAAGCCAACTTCAAATTTTCAAGAGCACGGATCTGGAGAACCAAACATCCGTTTGGGCAGAGAACTTAATTAATTGGTCACCACGAGCTAGTGACCAATCGATTAAGTTTTCAGCTTAATCATTTGTTCATCGATTTTAAGGCGGCATACGATAGTATCAACCGTGTAGAGCTATGGAGAATCATGGACGAGAACAGCTTTCCCGGGAAGCTCACAAGATTGAACAGAGCAACGATGGACGGTGTGCAAAACTGCGTGAAGATCTCGGGCGAACACTCCAGTTCGTTCGAGTCTCGGCGGGGACTACGACAGGGCGACGGACTTTCGTGCCTGTTGTTCAATATTGCGCTTGAAGGTGTCATGCGGAGAGCCGGACTTAACAGTCGAGGCACGATTTTCACGAGATCCGGACAATTTGTTTGCTTCGCGGACGACATGGATATTATTGGGAGAAAATTTGAAACGGTGGCAGATTTGTTCACCCGCCTGAAACGCGAAGCAACAAGAGTCGGGCTAATGGTGAATGCGTCGAAAACAAAGTACATGCTGATTGGCGGAACTGAGCGCGACAGGGCCCGCCTAGGAAGCAGTGTTACGATAGACGGGGATACCTTCGAGGTGGTGGACGAGTTCGTCTACCTTGGATCCTTGCTGACGGCTGACAACAATGTTAGTCGGGAAATACGAAGGCGCATCATCAGCGGAAGTCGTGCCTACTATGGGCTCCAGAAGAAACTGCGGTCAAGAAAGATTCACCCCCGCACCAAATGCACGATGTACAAAACGCTCATAAGACCGGTAATCCTCTATGGGCATGAGGCGTGGACTATGCTCGAGGAGGACTTGCAAGCTCTTGGGGTTTTCGAACGCCGAGTGCTAAGGACGATCTTCGGCGGCGTGCAGGAGAACGGCGTGTGGCGGCGAAGGATGAACCACGAGCTCGCTCAACTCTACGGCGAACCCAGTATCGTGAAGGTAGCTAAAGCTGGAAGGATACGCTGGGCAGGGCATGTTGCAAGAATGCCGGACAACAACCCTGTAAAGATGGTGTTCGCCACGAATCCGGTCGGAACAAGAAGGCGTGGGGCGCAGCGAGCTAGGTGGATGGACCAGGTACACCAGGACCTGGAGAGCGTGGGTCACAGTCGAGGATGGAGAGAAGCGGCCATGAACCGAGGGAATTGGCGAAATATTGTTGGCGAGGCTTTATCAAGATAATTGATGTAAAGCCAGATAAGTAAGTAAGTAAATGTTTTTCAAATCAAATCTAAGACATGTAGGCGACTATGAATCAACGAGGGTAAAGTTCGAATTGGATTAAAAACATCATAATTTAAATTTTCCAAATGTAGTGATCATCATCTGCGACGTTATTGATATCGGGAAAAGTTACTAACCATAACATGTTTAATGTAATCGAAGTATACATAATAATTGAACAATAATTACATGAAAGTGGTTACCCAACTAACAATCCCGAGTCACAAATAAACATACATATTTAATTATTGTTGAATAATGGTGACAGCTGAAAAAATGCCCTAAAAAGAGCTGAGAAGATGCTATTTAGATCCAAATTTAAGACAATGTTCAACATTTGTCATTGGAATGAATAATGGTAGAATCAACACTTATTAAACTTCTCCAAAGAATCTCTGCCGACTTGTCAAGATTGTTTTACTAATGAGTTGAACAAGTCATTTTTCCTTCTATTAAAGAGCCAATATTCCACCAAACAAATATAATTGTGTCAACAGATGTACAGGAGACGAACTAACGTTTTGGTTGCTTCGCACTTCAGCTGTTGCCATGCTTAACATGAACATGATTTAAAGCTGAATAGGTATTTTATAAAATCTTAATACAACATGGATATATCATCCGAACAGTTAATCCAAAGAAGGCCAAAATAACGATTAATAAACGCATTGTTCAGCAACAAATAAGCCTTACAAAAGAGGTCACACCATAGCCAAATTTTCGAAAATTGGACAAAATATCTAAAAATTGCGTTGTATTCCTAATGTATTACAATGTTCAACTTACTAATATTATTATTATTTTTCGCCCTTGGCGAATTCGTCACTAACTTACTAATATATATAAAAACATATTGGATACAATAATAACTGATGCTTTCTCAATACAATTATTCAATTATGTTTAGAAAATATTTTGAATCAGCATCTGATATAGGATTATTTTGAAAAACAAAAAGAGCACATTTAACATACAAATGGTTGAAATATACTTTATATTTTTATAATGCTTAATATATGAAAAAGTACGACAAATAATTAAAATATTAATCTAATAAAAATATTTTATATGAAACTAGTGGTCCCGGCAAACTTCGTCTTGCCATCAAGTAGGCTGTTGAAAAACGCTATGGATAGTCCCATACAAAATTACAGTTCCGTTCACTATCTCTTTTCCGACTTTCCCGGTTAATATCCGGGAATGTGTATACACACAAACACGTCGGAACCCTTGACGAACAAAACGGAGAATAAATCATTCAAATCCGTTGACCCGTTCGTAAGTCATTTCGTGACATACAAACACCAATCCATTTTTATTTATATAGATAAATTAGTTTTAGTATAGTTAGATGAAGAATTAAATTAAAGTTTTCACAAGTTAAAACTTGTTATCAAATTTGATTAATCATTTCATACTGTTTTTACTTTGTGAATAAACTTTATTTTTGACCAGCATTGACATAAATTTTCTCACTGTGCGCTATAAATAGCCGACTAAATTCAGCTCGGATCAGTACTGAACAGCAGCAGAAGTAATGCGCTTGTTCAGTTGTTGATCAGCATAGCACGTGTTGATTAGACATTGTTGAACAGAAGCTCAAGCATGATCAATGTTCAACTACAAGAGGTTTATATTAAGCACTGGAAGATCGATATATGAATCCAAGGATGGCGCAGATGGCAAGGTATACCGCTGACGATGGGAAGGTCTCGAGTTTGAATCCAGTGTCCGGGTAATTATTGAAAGTGGTTATTAATTAATGGTAAAAGTGTACGCTGCATTTGATATATACGGTGTTAGCGATTTTTAGTCATTTATTTGTTTTCAATTAATTTTGTGGCAGTTGAATAAAAGCTGAGATAAATGCTTATAAAGCGATTTTGAAGTTGTAGAATAAAGTCAATATACAACGACACGTTTTATAACTTCTCTAAATTTGTGTGAACAACGCCCGAACAAAGGTTTCACATGGAAATAATCAAAATGTTGTTGAACATGATGCTGAATTAAACTGCAATAATGTTGTTTGTTAAATTAGCGTTGTTAAATCAACAGTCTTTATTAGGTTGAGTGAAACCTGAATAAACATCATTATAATATATGATTACAATCACTAAATGATAAGTAGCCTAATAATTTCGCCAGATTTGCTTGAACAATGTGTGCGTAGCAGCTGCAAAGTAAAATAATAAAGCAGCTATTCAGTATGTAGTTGTGAAAAATTGCTTAATAAATGATTATAAAATAGGCAAATGTTTCTTGGGTATAACATTTATAACAAATCCAAAACCAAAAATTTTAGTCAATTTCTTTATGTGTGACTCCTAAATGTATATACATAATCCATAGTTAATGTTCCTATCAAAATATTGCGTAATTATCATTTTTAATTTACATTTTACTACCAAACATGATTATAGAGATTTAAAGAATAAATATTATTGCCATAACCGCAACACAAACGTTTTTTTAAAATGATGAAAACAACAGGATATATTCTATTAAATAGTATATCAATGCTCTCTGCTCATTCAAGTTATTTTGTAATTTTCTTATAAAATCAATAAATTGCAAAATAGGGTGCTATTTGAATATAATTTGAATATTATTTCAAAGATAATTGAATATTACGATGACATCAATTATGTGGAGGTATGTACAGCGTAGTTTAGGGTACTTTATTGTAAAACGAAGTTCGTAGTTCAAATTATTTTTACAGACAAATTCAAAATTAACATTTACCTGTTGTTTAGAATGAAAATTTGGTTTACATTGATTGAAAATATCATTTTAGAAGAGTTTTGAACTTATGGCACAACAATTTTCTGAACTCAAAAGGGATAAAAACTGTTTATGATTTCTGTAAACTATACATATTTCAACTAAATTTCTATCAGAGCTTACGAGTATAATCTATAGATTGGATCCAATGACAAAAATAAACGCTATTGTTCGAATTATAGGATTTAATAGCAAAAATCATTGAAAAACTGGCATTTCTCATACCTTTTCCTAAATTTCATATATGTCCTCTAATAAACTGTCCAAATGTATTTCACTACATCTGAACATCATAATAAAGCATTTCAGTAATCAAATAGAGCTTCTAAATTTAGTTTTGAACGTTGTGCGTATGAATTTGGGTAGGTGTACGAATATGGAATTGGGTGAATTTTAGACATCAATTCAATACTTTTCTATTAATCCAAAGATGAATGTAAATGGAAACATTTTGTGATTGGCAAACAATAGATGACACCTGTTACCTTCAATGTGGATAAAGTATTTGTAGCTCAATACTTCATTTAATAGTTTTTTACTAACTTGATGTGGAAACAGTATCCTGTACGAATATGAAATTGGGCCACTTTATGTTGTCTCAGATTAGGCATTGATTTCTTCTGTGACGATTTCGGCCTGTTTATCAACCTATCACGGAGCACTTACCTGAGCTGTACACCGACCGCTTCTTGAATATGAAATCTGTCCATAACTTATGTCGTCGCAGCCGTCTTGATTCTACTCGCTACTTAGTTGTCGTTATCAGGTAGAACCTGATGAAGTTACTTTGTGGTGTTGCAATGGTTGAGATTTATCTAGATTATCTCCATTAATGTTGACCTGCTTTTGTCCTCTCGTAGGTAGTGCATCTAAAGTCACCCGTCTGATGGTCGTGATTTGTGCGCCATATTTCATTTTTGTTTTGGGTGTAAACGAAGTTTTACCACCACGTGTCCGGTTCTGGAACTACCTCAGTTTCTCTTTCATTCCAACCCTGCGCATTTTGCATGACAGTTCCAGTTATCTATAGATATATATACAGATAAAACTGTTAAGGTAGAATCACCAATGTTCGCCGCCCAATTCCGCAAAATCTTATTCGAAGTTCGACTCACCACAATCACCTAGTTCACCTTTCCCCACTCGACTTTGGTGCATGCGGGAGAGAGTTCGAGAAACCTCTCTCACTGACATAACCTTACCACCCACACAAAGCGATTGCAACGACCGACCAACAATCTTTTTCTGCGCCCACTTCGCACGGTTCAACAATGAACAACGCTGGAATAACAGTATACTGTCGCTCGATGTCGTTGTAACTGTGCTTGTGTGCGCTGCGAAGAATAGGTGTATCGGTGCAGTGTTGGCCTTCTTCGTCCGTCGATGGTTGCTTTGCTGCTACGGAACATCAATCAGCCAGAAGAAAGGTGTGCTGTGCCGTTGTGAATCAAAACGACAACGTTGTTACACCAAGGCGGCGGTGAAAAACAGCGAAAAGTAATCGTTGCATCAGTCAGAAGCGCGGATAGTGTTTCTTTCGTAGGTAAATCCGATTAAGGTGCGGAAATTACGCAGAAACGCGGTGACACGTGTGTGTGCGAGAGCAAGAATTGTGCATTCGCGGATTGCATTTGGATAGTTCTTTGCTCGAGGTTTGGAGCAGATGGTTAAAAGTTTTTTTTGAATCGAAAGCAAAGCGACGAAGACCAACGCAAAAGCGAACTCCAAACAAGGAAAGGGTTCAACTGGGCTAGTACTTAGGGGAAGTCAGGGGCGGAAACGGGATGTATTGGGGAGGAAAGTTCCTACTCTTGTTTGGTGAGGAATTTAAAGCCGTTCGCAACTCTTCGGTTGGTTCTCAATCTGGACTGAAGTGATAGCAGCGGTGATAGAGAGACAGTTGTTTTTTCGAAGGGAGCTGGAGCGAGTCGGAAACAAGCTAGGAGTACAAGAAGAGTGAGGGAGTTGATCGATTACGTAGAACTTTCCTTCCTATGTTTCCTATGTTCCTATGAAAAAGCAACATTTGGCTACTTGGATCTTCAATTTTGCTTAGCTAAGCGTCAGTGCTAACTAGATCGACTTGATAGCACAACAAGCGCTGAAGTTAATCATTGGATGAAGCTCAGACGGGCTACTTGGATTTAGTCGAATTTTGCTTTTCCAGTCACGAACGGCGGAGGAGAGACGGAGATAGCACTAGCCCAGTAGAACAACTTTCTTTCCACCTGCGTTGACGTTTTCGATCGAATGAATCATAAATAATCGTCCAACAGCAGCAGGAAGCAGCAGCAACATCGAATTGTAGAGGAGTATTCTTCGAGTGCATCGAGTAAAAGGCGGAAGTCGATTTGCCATTCTAGGCAGCGAAATTTACGCGAAAGGTGAGCGTTTAATAAAGCATATCTCTTTTTGGGAATCAGCTTTTAACTTCTTTTTTAGGAACGAAGCTTCGAAAATGCCCGGAAGTGGTCCCGTATATCAGCCGACGACGGTGTCGTACGAAACCCGGCCCGGAACGGGAGCAGCCGGAGGATTGCTGGCCCAGACGACGGCCGCCTCGTCGATGAAGATGCTTCGGAAACCGGCCGCCCAGATGTCGGTGCTGATCTTTGGCCTTATTTCGTTGGCAGCGGGTAGGTACCCATTCTTCGTGGCAGTGATAAATTATGTTCTAGTTTTTCAGGAAGTGTGCTGTGGGGGTGGCGGAGGAAAAGTCGTGTTCAAGGCTACTATAAAGAACACTGTGATGCGATGGGAGCGAAGGGGAGAGTTCGGAAATGGGGAGTGGGAAAGGATCGGAATGTGCGCCTTTTGTTTTGGTGGTGCTTTCCGTGTCAAGTCGGGATGGGGAAGGTCATGGACGACGGAATCGGATTGGAAACGGGAGTGGATGGGGATTTTTCAAGGATTTTCATTGTGTGTAGCTCGAATGAGTGCTATCAATGACTTCTGTAGTGTTCAGGCATTGCAGAATTCGTTCTCAGTTGATTTCGAAATACGATCAAAGCAAGCGAAGAAAACAATGCATATGTTTCGGTCCATGATTGGCATTGTTTCGCAAGTTGTAACAAGCGTGATAAATAACAGAAGCAAAGGAGAGCGATATAATCAGAGCTGTAGCAGTTGACGATAAACATATTGTCTGTTTCATGGACAACAAAACGCGCCGCCAACTTTTAAACAGACCAACCAAATCGTCGCCAGCAAACAAATCAAAGCAGGTGATGTGCCGTTATTTTGGTAAGAATGGTAAACATCAAATTAGCAGCGGCTGGTTGGCTGGCGACGATTTCACCGGCGTCGATTACAAATCGTCGCGTTCGATAAGGTGCAAAATTTACAATACTCTCATGATAGATTCAGCGAGCGATACGTAAAATATTACTTCGAATGTCTGAAGGAGATTTCTTCAAATCTCTGAAAGATTATTATTATTATCTTTATTAAAGAGACTTTACATCTCTGAAAGAGTTCACTTTAATTTTCTCAAGGAGATCACTTCCATTCTCAGATGAAGATTCCATCCAATCTCTGCAGGAACTTTCTTCGAATCTCTGGAAGAGATACCTTTGAATAACTGAATCCTCTGAAAGAGATTCTTTCAAATTTCTAATTCAATAGATTCCTTAGAATCTCTGTAGAAAATTCCTTCGTATCTCTTAAAAAAATTCCTTCAAATCTCTGAAAGTGACTCAAAATCTCTGTAAGAGATTCCTTCGAATCACTGAATCCTCTGGAACAGATTTTTTCAAATCTCTGAAGTAGATTGCTTCGAATCTCTGAAGGAGATTCCTTCGAATTTCTGAAGGAGATTCCTTGGAATCTCTGAATGAGATTCTTTTGAATCTCTGGAAAAGATTCCTTCGAATCTCTGAAAGTGAATTCGAATTTGAAGAGATTCCTTCGAATCTCTGAAAGAGATTTCTTCGAAACTCTGAAGGAGATTCCTTCGAATCTCTGAAGCAAATTTTTTCGAATCTTTGAAGAAGATTCTTTCGAATCTCTGGGAGAAATTCCTTCGAATCAGTGAAGGAGATTCATTGAAAGCTCTGTGAGGGATTCCTTCGAATCTCTGAAGGGCATTCCTGTGAATCTCTAAAAAAGATTCCTTTGGATTTATAGGAGAGATTCCTTTAAATCTCTAGGAAAGATTCCTTCGAACCTCTAGGAGAGATTCCTTAAAATCTTTGGGAGATTCCTTCGAATCTCTGAAAAACATTCCTTTGAATCTAAGGGAAAGATTCATTCGAATCTCTGGGAAACTTTCCTTCGAATACTCCGGGAGATTCCTTAGAATCTTTAGTAGAAATTTGAATCTCTGGAAAAAAAATCTTCGAATTTAGGAAAGAAATCCCTTCGAATCTCGGAAACAGATTCCTTCGAATTTCCGGAGGAGATTCCTTCGATTCTCCGGAAGAGATTCCTTCGAATTTCCGGAAGAGACTCTCCCGAATTTCCGAAGTTCCAGGAATATGGAAGATCCCGTTCCGGGAATCTGGAAGATTTCGGTCCGGGAATCTGAAAGTATTCCACTCCGGAAGTCTGAAAGCATTTCGCTCCGGGAATGTGGAAGATTCAGCTCAAGGAATCTGGAAAATTCCGCCACGGGAATCTGGAAGATTCCGCTCCGGGAATCTGGTAGATTTCGTTCCGGGAATCTGGAAGATTCCGTTCTGAGGATCTTGAAGATCCCACTCCAGAAATCTGAAAGATTCCCGTTTAACTAGGAGATTCCGGAATTCTTGAATATTTCTCTCCGGGATCTGGAATATTCTGCTCCGGAAATCTGGAGGATTTTACTCGGCAAATTTAGAATATTCTACTCCGGGAATCTGGAGCATTCTATTCCGAGAATCAAGAAAATTCCGTACCAGGAATCTGCACCTCACGCAGTTGAATCAACCACAGTTTATGAATCAGCTGATTTCAAAACAGAAAATTATTACCAAACTTATCACAAAACATCACATAATCATTTTTACTGACAAGCTACACATAGTGTTCAACCATTTCTAGGCTTTTTATCTCAGTAAAATAGCTCTTGATCGCGGTATGAACCAACAATATTACTAATTCTTTTTGTAGCTGTTTGGGCTGTATTTTTGGCCAACTTCGTAAGTCCTGTACCTATTGACGCCTAGCTAGAAATGTCGTTTTAAAGTGTGTTTCCAAGATTTTTTTGTGAGAGTTCGAGCCCCAGACAACATTTACAGATTCAATAAACATAGCTATTAGAGATAAATGCGTATTCATACGGATTTTGATGAGATTTTTGAGTAAAATATTTGATCAATAAATTGTGGGAAATATACACACCAGTCACACAAGTATTTTGAAAATGATTCTAAGTTTCAAATAATGTTCAATGTAAAATTTTGTTACGGGAGAGCAAAAGTGCAAAGGGACCGTTCATTAACCAAGAAAATTTCTTTTTTTTTTGAAGAAAAGGAGTCTGAACATAATAATGAATTTCCATGATTTAGGAAAAACCAAATTCTTATGAAAAGAGTTATTTAGGGGTATTATATGGCCATACAAATTATGGACGTTAAAGAATTTTTTAACTACACCTGATAGGTTCTTCCCAATTTTGCTATAAAACGGGGTTTTGCTTCTGCAGAAAGACCAAAAGCAACTAGTGGGAATTAAAAGAACTGGTTTGTCTTTTTTATGATCTCTTTTGTTGCACGTAAGTTTTTTAGATTAACTCCCAGGCTAAACTGTTGGCCCTTCTATAAGATACCTGGAGAAGTAAAAGTATTCACTCTTTTAAAAAATCCAAAAAAACAGAGGTCATGGAGTATCGGTTATATTCCTAATTTTTCACGTGCGTAATGTGTTAACATATAATATTGATATACTGAGAAAAATCTACACGTCAAGGTCATGTGTTTTATTTATAGATTTGCGCAATGAGAAGACCACATGACTTGAGTGGAGTAGCCATATGGATTCCGTCATTTCTTCACATGTGTATCAAAATTAAGTTGTCATGTGAAGCAAACATGAATGTCTAATTAATAAATAATGAAAACCGACTGATTTGCTTATTGAATTCGAAATGTAGTGACTTTTAATAGCCATGTGTGACAGAACATGAATGTCATAAGAATGAAGGAAGAAATTTGGTAGAAGAACTCTTGCTCCCCAAAATATGGATTCAAGGCTCCTCTGCCTACATTCCAGCTCACTTAAATGTTTTTTTATTCAGGTGAGTCAGCAACAAGCGGGACGCTGCAAATCCATAATTTGGGAAGCCCGGGATTAGCATACTCCATTTATTTTTACTAAACTGAAAGCCAGAAAAATCTGTTAGTGGAATCCGATTTTTCTTCCAAACTATATATTATGTTCCATTTATGTAGAGAAAGGTAGAATCCTCTTATATCGGACAAATTTACTAATAAAAGAATAATCGAATTTACAAATTTCATTTAACACTTTCAGCTTCAAAATTGGCTTCTTCTCTTTGGAAGCATGATGGGTTGATCACAAACAATTTAGAAATTTTGAACATGGAAATTGATAGCAAAGCTCATCGATTTCATTATAACAAACTCATTGTGCAAATCGATAAATTGACCAATTTGAACATGATGATCATGACACAAGCTAACCATAAGCCAAAACACACTGAATCCGTGTTGGGTGATGATCTATGCGTCAATAGGTTGACTCATACGAATCTGAAGGGAAAGCTTCGGGAATTAATGTGGAAAAAATGAATCAATCCATGAAGCAAAACAAATGAATTTAATGTGTAACACACACAAATCACAGCAAATCGATATGGACGTTCATGAATTGATCCACAATTTTAAACACACAGATCGAAGGTGTGGATTTTTATCAGTGCAGTAAAGGCAGTCGAAGAGTCAAGCATTTACGGGTTTTGCCATCTACATCTAATGATTGTCTAATTACGCTATCTGCCATCATCCTCCAAATAAACATGCTCCAGAAGCATATAAATCCACAAATTCAATGTTCACTAAGCTCGCTCAGTAGCAAAATTAAAAATCAAGCAATGTCATGCAGATTCTTGAAATACTTGGTTCCGGTCCACCCCCCGGATATAATAAACGTTGTCCGAGGCAGTGTTCTAATAAACATATGAACTATATAGCATTTAATTGCAAAATAATTGAAAGTAGACAACTGATTCATAAATCGTGTTCACTTTGATTCATATTTGTGGACAACTTTTTTGCCGATTCATAAATTGTGGTTTTAGACAATGTTCAAATAAGTGAAAATTTCAAATGTTTTCAACAATTTTAATGACAAAATTGTGCATGAACTGCAGGTATATACCCCACTTTACCATTCGGATTTGATTTCATAAGAAAATATTGTTTATTTTGCTCTCTATATTTTTTTTCAAATTTAAGCAGAGCCTTAAATGATTCATAACCGTGGGACCAGTGTAATTCCGTTCCGGGAATCTAGAAGATTCCGCTCCAGGAGTCTGCAAGATTCCGCGCCGGGGATCTGGAAGGTTCCGTTCCGGGAATCTGGAAGGTTCCGTTCCGGGAATCGTTCTGGGAATTTTGAAGATTCCGTTTTGAGAATCTCTCAGATTCCTCTTCGGAATTCTAGAAGATTTCGCTCTGGGATATGGAATATTCCGCTTCGGGATTCTTGAGGATTCTTGTCCGAGAATCTGGATGATTCTACTCCGCTAATCTTGAATACTCCGCACCAAAAAACTGCAAGATTCCATTCAGGGTATCTGGAAGATTCCGTTCCGGGGATCTGCAAGATTCCAGTCCGGGAATCTGCTAATGGGTGGAAGAATTCGGAGACCGGAAAACAGCTAAATTATACGGAAAATAACGCGAAACAGTTTTTATTCTCTAATTACGATACAGTTCGCTTTGTTGTTTTGATCTAACTGATAGCAGCACAAAAGCCGCTCGAAAATACACTCTAAAGGTGTTTCAGGCAGAAGGCCATAAATCATACTCTAATGCACCCCACAGACGCTCAGACGGTTTGACCAACATTGACTCCGCCCCCCAGGTTGATGCTCATGTTGGCTTATGTTTGACCGCGTGTGATGCTGTTTGACGAACCAATTTGACAGTTTGTGAAACCAATTTGACGGTTGACGAATCGGTCGGCCAAAATCAAACGAGTTTGATTTTGCTCAAACCACCGGTGGGCGGAGCCAAATGTTCGACGAACCGATCGTACCGTCTGTAGGGATGTTGCACGAACACCGACGTCATCATGTCAAATTGAAGCTTCGACGTCCTATGAACTGCCGACGCAGATGGGTGGAAAGTCAAAATGCTTGAATTTACGCAGCGTCGGTGCCATAGTGATCTATCAAATGCACGCTCTTGAGTTGTTTCTATATATTTCACTATC
This sequence comes from Aedes aegypti, assembly GCF_002204515.2. Taxonomy (NCBI): domain Eukaryota; kingdom Metazoa; phylum Arthropoda; class Insecta; order Diptera; family Culicidae; genus Aedes; species Aedes aegypti. The sequence continues at coordinate 15,258,439 of NC_035107.1, forward strand.
GTTTCCAACTATTTCTAACCGTTTTCTTTAGCAAATTCACCAAGGATTATTTAATTATTTCTCAACCAATATCTCCAAAAATATCATCAGTGAATCCATCTGCAGTTTCACCTGTGATTCAATAAATCTATCCATGGATTGTACCTGGATTTGTATTACAGGGATTCCATCAGGGATTTTACCAGGAATTTCTCCAGGTAATCCTTTAGGAATTCTTCCAAAACTGCTTCATGATTCCACCAGGTGTTCTTCCAGAAATTCAATCAACATTTTTTCCAGTGATTCAACAAGAAATTCCTATAAGAATTCCTTTATAAATTCCTTCCGAAAGTTCACCTGGAATTCCTCATGGGATTCTATCAGGAGTTTCTACAGGGATTCCTCTGAGAATCAGGAGTTCTTCTTCTTCTTGGTGTCACGTCTTCACTGGGACAGAGCCTGCTTCTCAGCTTAGAGTGCGATGGGCATTTCCACAGTTATTAACTGAGAGCTTTCTTTGCCAAAGTTGCCATTTTCGAATTCATATATCGTGTGGCAGGTACGATGATACTCTATGCCCAGGGAAGTCAAGGAAATTTCCATTACGAAAAGATCCTGGACCGACCGGAAATTTAAACCAGAAACCTTCAGCAAGGTTTTGCTTTGTAGCCGCAGACTCTGATCACACGGCTAACGAAGGCCTCTAGAATCAGGAGTTATTGTAGGGAATTAAACACGATTACATCCAGGCATTCCATCAGGAGAACTTCTAAAGATTCAATCAAAAATTTCACGGGAGTATCTTTCAGCAGTTCCTTCAGGGTTTTTATCAGGACTAGCTCTAGGGATTCCATCGGAAGTTCCTCTAGGAATTCCATCAAGAATTCTTCTGGGGGTTTCATCAGATGTTCGTCTAGGGATTCCATCAGGAATACTTCAGGAATTCCGTCTGGAATTCCTCCAGATATTCGATCAGGTGTTCTTTCAGGGATTGCACCTGGAACTCAACTAGGGATTTCATCAGAAGTTTCTCCTGGGATTCTATCAGGAGATATTAGAGATTCTACCTGGAATTTCTCCATGGACTCCGTCCATCGTTGCTCTAGAGATTCTATCAGGAGTTCTTCTCGGGATTTTAACAGAAATTCCTCCAATGATTCCATCCAGAGTTCCTTCAAGAATATCTTTACAAATTCTTCCAAGAATTCATTCAGGAGTTCCCCAGGGATTTCATCAGGAGCTCCTGAATCACTTATCGAGAGTACCTTTAGGGCTTCTGGAGATTTCATCAGGAATGGAAAGTCAAAATGCGTTTTGATCTTCTAGGGATTCCATCAAGAGTTCCTTCTGAAATTTCAGCCGAAATTCTCCAAGAGATCAAATCAGATGTTCCTCGAGGAATCCCATCAATGTTTCTTCTAGAAATATCAGGAGTTCCTCTAGGGATTCTCAGGAGTTCTAACCGGAAACTCATCAGGAATTCTTTCAGGGATTTTATCAGGAGTCCCTTCAATGATTGGGAGTTCCTTGAAGAATATCTATAGATAGGAGTTCTTTCAAGGATTCCATCAAGAGTTTCTATAGGGATACTATCTGGAATACCTTAGGGCTTCCATTAGAGTTCTTCTGGGGATTGCATCAGGAGTTCCTCCAGAGTTCTATCAGAGATTCCACCTGAATTGCCTCCAAAGATTCAATCAGGATTTCCTCTAGAGATCATATCAGGAATTCCTTGAGGAATTTCATCAGGACTCCTTCTAGGGATATCATAGGGAATTTTTCTAGGCATTCTTACAGGAGTTCCATCGGAGCATCGGAGATTCCTCCAGGGATTACATCAGAAGTTCATTTATGGATTATTGCAGGAGTTTCTCTAGGGATTACATTAGGAGTCCTTCTAGCGATTGTATCAGGAGTTCCTCCAATGATTTCATCAGAAGTACCTTCAAGAATATTATAAGTTTTTGTAGGAATTCCTTTTGGAGATCCTTCAGTAAGTCTACCTGCTATTGCTACAGGAATTCTATCAAAAGTTTCTCTGGGGATTCTATCATAAATTACACCAGGGATTACGTCAGAAATTCTTCCGAGGATTCCATCAAAAGTTTCTCTTTGGATTTCATCAGGAGTTTTTCAATAGATTCCATAAGAAGTTTCACAGGGATTCCATCAGAAGTTCTTCCATGGATTCCTTTTGAAATACTTCTTAGATTCCATTACAAAATCCTCCTGGGACTCCATCACGAACAGCTTCTGGGATTCCATCAGAAGTTCTGTTAGAAATTCTATCAGGAGTCCTTCTAAAGCTTCCTTCAGGAATACCTCTATGGTTACTCTAGTTTTCAACAGGCTATGTGCTACGGATTCCTCCCGGAATTTATGAATAGATTTTTTCAGAATTTTCCTTCAGGGGTTTTTGTTTTGAGAAAATTCTTCAAGGGATTCGTCCAGGAATTCTTCAAATGAGTCCTCCCGGAATTGATCAAGGGATGCCTCAAGAAATTATTATCTCCTAAAATCGTCATGGGTTATCAGGAATTCCTCATGAGATTTTACCAGAAATTACATATAAGGATTCTATCACCAGAATTACTCTAGAAATTCCTTCCGGAATATCTCATGTAATTTCTCGCGGAACAGCTCCAGGGATTCTTGGGGGTTTCCAGGATTTCATTCAGCAATTTTACCAAAAATGTCTCATAAAGATTTCCCAAGTAATTTGGGAACCCCCCAGTACATCCTCCAGTGACTCTATGAGGAGTTCCTCCTAAAATTCAAAAAAGGATCTACTTAAGGGATTCCTCTGAGAATTCCTTCATTGATTCCACCAGGGATTCCTTCGAAAATTCCGCTAGGATTATCTCTAAGGATTCCAACTAAAAATCCTCCAGGGATTTCTCTAAGGATACCATCAGAGGTTCATCCATAGATTGCATCTGGAATTTGCCCAGGTAGTTTTCCATGATTTCCTTCAGGAAAATCTGAAAGGATTTCAGCTGAAATTCTCATGGGGATTTCACTATGATTTTTTTCAGAAATTTCACCAAAATGTTCCAGTGATTTTACCGGGAATTCAAAAAATCCTCTAGAGGTTCTTCTAAAACATTCTGGAAAAAATCCGCCAAAGGTTTCATTGAGATAAAATGATCCTATAAAAACTCCATCAGTAGTTGCTTCATAGACTTCATCAGTAATTTCTCTAATTATTTTACAATTTTTAAATGAATTTCGTCAGAAGTTCTTTCAAGGTAAACACTGGGAATGTCACCAGAGTTTAGCTAGAATTTCCACCAGAAAAAACTACTACAGCTTCGTCAGAAGTTCTACCAGAAAATACTTCAATGGTTTGACTAGGATTTCCGTTCTTAAAATTTTTCGGTTTATCAGAAATTCCTCCAGGGTATTAACCAAATAAATTCCACAAGCTAACAAGATTTTTTTTTCTGAAAAACCACAAATATTTCCGCGAGATAATCGACCAGGAATTCGACTAAGGGTTGAACTAGAAATTCTTCCCTTTTCTACTCTAGGTATTCCATTAGGAAGGCAGCTACAAAATTCCAAAAGATTATTCTTCCAGGGATTCCACTGATATTTACTCGGAGGATTAAACAAAGCATTTGTATAAATGTCTTCAGGTTGAATCCCTTGAAGATTTTTTTTTTGAAAAATTCGTGAACAATTTACTGTGAAATCCTTGAAGGAATCATCAGAGAATTCCCTGGAGAAGTTCACTGACTAATCGCTCTAAGAATTTCTAGAGATATTCCTGGTAGAATCGCGGGAAAAAAACCTTATAGAATCTAAATAGAAATTCTTGAAGTTTAGCTGGAGGAATTCCTGGAAATCTTTGGAGGATATTTTGGTGGAATTCTTGTAAGAAGCATTGGATGAATCACTGATTAAATCCCTTGGAAAGTTTTTGCATAAATCCCTCTAGAAAAAATAAAGAATTGCTGAAAAAATTCCTTTTGGAATTTCTGAAGCAACTGCTGGTAGAATTTAAGGAGATGTCCTGAAAAAAGTTCTGGTGAAATCCTTGGGGGAATTTTTGGTGATATATTTATTGAGAAGTATCTGAAAAAATTCGTTATGTGATTCCCGAATAATGATAGAATCCTTGGATATAACTTTTAGTGGAATTCCTTAAGGAATCTTTGAAGAATTTATTATATCAATCTCTGGAAGAATTCTTGGAGCCAGCCTTGGACTGGTTGGTTGGTTGGTTGGTTTGACTTTATTAACGAGATTTTTAGCCCTGGGCTAGTTCATCTCGGGACCAACGGCTTTACTTCCCTTCCGAAGGAAGTCGTCACTATAACTTTTTACGTCATAAGTGACTATGTCGGGGGATGGGATTCGATCCCAGGTCCTTGGCGTGAGAGGCGAGTGTTCTAACCACTACACCAGGTCCGTCCCCGAGCCTTGGACTAAGAATTTTCCCCGGAGGAATTTCTGGGTAAATCTGTGGATAAATTTCTAGACGAATTGTTGATAAAATTCCTGGTAGAATCCCAGGAAAAAATTCTGGTGGAATACATAGTACAAAAGTTCTGTTCTTCCTCGCTACGATTATTGCGGTAGAAATATTCACCCCCACAGCCACAGAAATCGAAAATAATAACAATCAAATATTCACTTGCTGAGAGCATCCAAACATGAGAAGAATTATGGTGTTGCTGCAACGAACTTTGACAGTCGGTCAAACGGTTGCAGCAACATAAATCGGTTTGACTAACTTGGGGGCGGAGTCAATGTTGGTCAAACCGTCTGAGCGTCTGTGAGCTGCATAATACTCCTCCTTACTTTATGCTCCCAGGCTGACTGCCGAGCGAAGTGGCCGAAACGGTCCCGGGGTCAATCCCTTGGCGAGAAAGTAGGCCTCCTGCTTTTCTGATAGCACATACTTCAACGTGATACTTCCATTCTGCACCTGCTTATTCAGAAAGTTATGCTCAACATCTATGTATTTCAGCTTACTCCGATCCTTTGACTTTTTCATGACTTTGATGGCAGATTTATTATCTTCGAATCGGCGCCTTGATCTGGAATCCTAGTTCCTTCAGAAGCCAAACGATCCATATACCTTCGCAGAGTACCACCAGCTCTGTCTCGGTGGATGGCAGTGAGACAGTCCGCTGTTTTCGGGTTGTAGTAGGGTAGATGTACCAATAGTGGAGGTACTAAGCGCGATTGAACTTCATTTAACCGCCTTAATTCAAGAAGCGCAATCAATGCACATGTTGATGTTGTAACGGGAAGTAACGACCTGGGAGGGAGGCACCGATACTACACACGAAATATAAGACAACGTTATTTTGAACTGCAAGATAATTCCAGCTTGCCAAAAACAATCAAGGCAGGCTTCGAGAAAATCGGTAGTTTCCTTTTGTTGTGCACCTTCGATCTTTCCTGACAAACATGAAAAAAGGGCCACAGTTTTCTATGCACTAAATATTCATTTTCATTGGAAAAAGTAGAACGATGCGTTTTTCAATGCTTTATGTTCAATCAGATTAAATGGTGCTCAAGTGACATTACTTGCGTTATGTGCATGAATTGATTTTCATTCGATTTTTATAACTTTTGAAGAAATACGAAAATGTGTTTTAATCAGTTACGCGCTTTTTTCATATTAGTCCAATGTTTGAGATCTGGGCTCACAGTGACAGTTCGTGACAGCGGAATCTCGGCTCACTATGACGTACAGAAATTTTGTATTGGTTTCTCCCTCCCAGGTAACGACCATTGACTTAATGAGAAAAATGATTTCATCGTAGTAATCCACGGCAATGTCAGTGAAAAGTAATACCTCCACTATTGGTACACTGTTCCTTTAGTTGCGGTGTGTTTTTAATTTGTGTTCCTATCGGATACCGCAACTTATCCGTTGTTTTCTTATGGGATCCTCCACTATAGGAACACTTTACCGCAACTATTGGTACAAGCAAGAAGAGTTTTAGCTAATTTAGTGATTTTTCATCAATTTCAAGCTATTTTGGTGCTCTTTTCAACTATTATCAACAAGCCAATACGTCGATTGGCAGTGTCGTTTCTGGGGCTAATGCAATAAAATCAGTGAAAACGCAGCGAAACACAACTACCGCAACTATAGGAACACCCCAAACTAAGGGAACACTTACCCTACATCCGAACATTTTGAACAGGTAGCCTGAGACGGATCGCAGAGCAGCAATGTTGTTCGGCATCGCAACATGCCACCTACAGAGGCGTGCTATCATTACCCTTGCATTCCAGTCCAACATCCGCCGTATCCTTAACATATCGCAACAGACGTTTCAGAGAAGTCTAATGTCGCTCGGTGGAGCAGCTTTAGAATTGGCTAAAATAATTAACAACTGACAAGTCAGGAAGGGTGGTCACCGTCACGTACATCAGGCAGACGATCAAATAATAACTCCCTGTACGGCTGCGACTCTCCATTTTCCAGTCGAAGCCGGTTCTTCATCGGTACGGAACTCGATTTGCAGTCAGACATATTAAATCGGGCCATCAGGTCCAGCAGATATGTCTGTTGACTAATCCACAGAACTCGCCTTTCGACAACCCCTTCAATCTTCATTCCGAGGAAGCTTGTTACCTCCCCAGAATCTGCCATTTCAAACTCCTTTGACAGCGATCTCTTCACGGCGAGAATCTCCTTCAGTTCGTGCCCAATTACCAACATATCATCAGCGTAGAGGATCAAGATCACCGTCGTTCGACCTCTACCAGGTACATACAAACACTGCTCAGCATTCGTACGTTTAAATCCCACCTTCGTGATAAATCGATTTTTCCACGCCTTCGAGGCCTGCTTAAGGCCATGGGGAGACCGGTTCAGTCGGCAAACAAGTCCTTCGGCACGCTCGATCCCCTCAGGCTGCACCAAGAATATCTCTTCGGTTAGATCTCCGTTGAGGAAGGCTATCCGAACATTCATTTGATGGATCTGCATCCGTTCTTGATTGGCTAATGCGAGCATAATTTTATCGTGTCCAGCAGCTTGGTGAGCGTCCACGTAAGTTGGTGTGGCTAATCAGGCCACTTCCTCAATTCGGCCACGGTGCTTGGCAAGTTTGCCACATACTCCATGGCACCTAGCGCGAAGCCGGCGAACGTTATCTCTTTGTGCCACCCCGGTGGCCTTCGGCTTAGACCAGACGAATCCTCCACATGAAATGGCACCACTACTTCTTCTAATCTCGAACTGCTCATTACTTTCCTCGCCATCCAGATGCTCCTGATTCGAAACTTGCTCGACATTACCACCACCAGGCAGTTCGGACTCCTGCTTAAAATGTTCACCATCATCGTCAGCCGCAGCGATCGCATCCACTCGAATCCGTTCCGTTTTCACCGGTTTTGCTGGCTTCTACTCAACACTGCAACACTGCTTGTACGCTTTCGTCGATAACATCGTCGTGAACCGTTACGATTCGCTGCTGATGGGGATCCCAAATGCTCTAGCCATTTATGCCGTAACCTACGAAGAAATATTTCTAAGTTTTCTCGTCGAGTTTCCTTCGGAGCTCCTTCGGAATACGACAATACGGCGATGAGCCGAATACTCGAAACGTTAGGCTTCCGTTTTTCCACATTTCGAGGGGCTTCATCTCTTTACCAAGGGCAGTAGCAGGACTCCTGTTGATAAGGAACGCAGCGGTCTGTACCGCCTCTCCCCAGAACGTCCGCTCATTTCCAGAATCGAACAGCATCGAGCGAGCTTTCTCCCCCACCGTTCGATTCATACGCTCCGCTACGCCGTTCTGTTCCGACGTAAACGGAACCGAGTACTCCATCTTAATGCCCTTGTCCTTGCAGAACAACCGCAACTCCTTGCTTACATATTCTCCACCGTTATCGGTGCGTAGTCGAGAAATCTTGACGCCGAACTTCGCTGTCATTTTTGCATTTTATGACCGGAGAAGAAAAACAACGGTGAACCGCGTCCAGTTATCAACGAATGTAGCGAAATACTTGTCACCGTTCCACCCGGTACGTCGGAGTACACGAGCTCCAGCACCTGACTCTAACGTCGCTCCTCCCGTTGACTGAAACAGTTTCTTGTTTGCTTGGCAGCTATGCACGGCTCGCAGGTGACCATCGAGCCAACGCTGTTGCAATTTTACATCCCTTTCACCATTCCAGTCTTCTTTAAGCATGACAAATTCCTTTCGCCTAGATGGCCATATCAACGGTGCCACAATCCCGTCGCTTTGCAAATCTTCCCAGAAAAGTACAAAGAATCGGACTCACCTTCGTGGCTGAAGAAGTTCAACACGAAGAGTTTCCCGTTCTTTTGACCAGTGGCCACAACCACCGAATCCTGAAGAATTTCCACATGGCCTCCACCTTCATTCCAGCCGATTCGATCTTGCTTAACGAGAACAGGTTGCAACGGAACTTTCGGAATGTAGACCACATCTCTCACCGTCGCTTCGATGACTTCATTGCCTACCTTCGACAAAACAGGTAGATCTCCGGTGTATTTCGCCGTTCTTCGCTACCGCAATGTTCATGGGTTGCTTCAGTCAGGGTGACCAGCGCACCGGGAAATCGGGAAAACCGGGAAAAAGCCGGGAATTTCGAATCACCGGGAGAAAACCGGGAAATATACGGGAATTTCAATTAGTATTGGGAAAATTTTGCATACCAAGTAATGTTTTAACCAGCACGATCTATACCAGTGCTTCCCAAACTTTTTCAACTTTCGCCCCCTTGAGGCCCCCTAATATGTGATTCACATATTTTAATTAAGCGCTGTACGCCAGAAAATTTCCTTGACTCGCATATCCATAGAATCATAATACAATAACTTTTATGTACATTTAAAAATATTTTCTTAAATATCGATAACCCACAGTTACTATGAATGATTTATTGGACTGTAATTTATGATATCGATTTTAACAATATCTTGCGTGCATTACAGGCTACTGAATCAGTCATTCCATCATCTGCCGTTTCTAAAATTACTGCAATCATTTTCAGAAATTGTGAATAATAAATGTTTGATGTTTCTGGGACCGCATTTTTATCCAATCCAAATACCCTGAAACATATATGAAAATCCAGAATGTTTTTCAACTCATTGTTCAATGCTATTTTTCTAACACCAAGAAAACTCGATTTTTTTTCGGAAGTTCTGAAAGTTCAAAGCTCTGAAAATTCTTCAAATGTATTTTTAAAACACTTTTTTAAAATACATTTGAAGAAATTACGTCTTTAGAATCGTTGGAACCCGATTTTTGTCTGCTAAATTTTTCAAAGTTTGTTTCTAAATGATTTGTACCATAATAACTAGAGTGCAATCGGAACATGGGCACATTAGATTTTTTTTTGTCCGTTCTAAAAACTCATGATATTAAAAAACCTGAATGCATCACACAATCATCAAGTGTTGTCTATCATCATTTGAAAATGATCATGATTAGAGATATAACGGTTTAAGGTAAAATAGTCCTGGAAATAGTTAAGTTTGGAATTGATTAACCATCAGATATGTGTTCTACAAAGGTTATGAGTAATTATTTTCAAATGCCGTGTTAGCTTTTTAGCCCCCTATCTAGATTTTTCGCCCCCCAAATTCTGAAATAATTGCCCTGAGAAAATGTTCTAGATTTGTGGGGATAAAACATAACAAAAATTATATGCTGATAACCATGGAACGAAATGTTGAACAATTGATATATTCATTTTTATGTCTACCAAACCTGTGACCGTTTAAAATTTAAACTATGATTCATTCAAAGATTGACTCGATCCCATAATATAAACAAGGGTCAATCTTTTTTTAGCACTGAACTTTTTCATAACAAATTTTACGATTACCTAAAATGACCGTCGTAAAATATCGTTTCATAGATCAAACTGAAATTTAGCAGAATCATTATAAGCCCAGAAAATTTGAATGCGCAGCACAATATCTGATTTCCGTCTACCCCTAATAGAAATGCTTTGGTTTAAACAAAAAACTCGCACTTAAAAGTCGTTTGAAACAGTAAAAAAAATTCGCAATAATGTTTCTTAGCATATCATTAAACCGGCAATATTTTTGAAATATCGGGAAAAAACCGGGAGAAAACCGGGAATTTGAAATTGACTTTTCACTGGCCACCCTGTGGGGGAAGGAATGTTAGTGTGTAACCTTTGCTATTTGGAGACCGTGTTTGCCTCTGCATCTCCACAAAGGTTACTGGGAAGGATGTTTGTTAATGGGGAGGATCGTTGGGTCAAAGGATTCACTTTGATAAGTGATTAGACCATAATAAATATTTTTTGTCAAATATAAATATGCTTTTATGAAAATATAATATTTTCATTTGATATGAACAATTTCTATGTAAAGGAAAATTATGCCGACACTTGAGGTGACGAACCATTCAAAGTTTGTTGAACAAATATCTAAATGTAACATTCCTACAGCTGTCAGGACGAAAGCATGTGTTATTGTATTTTACTTATTTGAAAAGAAACAAAAACTCGATTGGCTGGAACATCATAGAACACACTTATTGTTATGCCGACACTTACAGTGGCGAACCATCCAAAGTTTGTTGAATAAAGTGAACCTTTCGCAAGTCTACACTTGTAGTGTCGAACCATTCAAAGTTTTTTTTTTATAATTACAAAAATAAAAATAAAAAGAAAGGGGTGTTTTGAAAAAAAAAAATGTTAAACATAAATAATTCATGAATTAAAGTTTATGTCGACACTCACAGTGACGAACCATTCATAGTTTGTTGAAAAATCATATTTACGTCCTACCGTTCTATCGATTAAATGTGCAGTCATACATATTTTATAGATTAGAAATGGTAGCATGAAACGAGCAATCGTCAAGGTCGAAGATCAAACAGAACTAACCGATCGCGGAACTTTTTCACTTCACTCGACCGACGCGCGACATGTTTGATCCTGCTCTCGTCACCCGCTCCCGCAGGAGCAAGCGTCAAGGTCGGAAGATCAAACAGAACTCAATATTGTAATAACTACAAAGCGGACTGAATCGAGGTGGAAACCAAAAAGTATACGTTTTAAGAGGTAGACTTATATAGAGTTTCGGTGATACTGTAATTAAAAGGTTTCAGGAAACACGTCTGCTTCAGTTTGCGTACAGATAACTTCTGATCTTGTATTTCTGTTCTGTTTCATAGCACAGCATTCCTATTCCTTTTTCTCTCTTAAACGATAAGCTCTCTTTCGAATATGCACTAACACAACAACTCCTCCTTCCATTAAGAATGAAAACTAATTCAAAATCTAATAGAATTCGAAATCAAAACTTTGACTATAATATTGAACGATTTAAAATTCAGAATAAAAATCAATAGTATACAAAATCTCCTTTACGTTTTTTCTTAGCATTTCTACTAGATTTTCTTGTTTGGTTCGACGCTAAATTAATCTCTTGCCTATCTATTTGATCTCCGATCGGAGTTTCTTCTCTAAAAATAAACGATTCCGCTGGGAAGCCATAAAAATCCGGCTCCTGATCTGAAATTCTTTCGTCATCTTCGACGTCAACCTCTCTCCTTCTCTTTCTAGAATTACTCTGCACATTCTCTCTGCGAATCACAAAACGTGAGCCAGTTGTACTTTTAGGAACGTCGGAAATTTTAATCTGTCGTCTGTGTGCCGTAATCATCCTGCCTCCAAGTGATATCTGAAAAACATTCGAAGAAATTCGTTTAAGATACGTTGCAGGTAACCATCGCCTAATGTCACTTTTGTTAGCATTTTTGTAATAGATCAGGTCACCGCACTTAAGATTAACGAACTGGTCGTTGAAATTGTCGGTACTTGTAGAGACAGTAGGTGAATAGTCATCATGCCTTATTATTAAATTGTGTTTAAAATTAGATTTGGGATTAATCAAATCCAATAGCGTCTTGGGTTTATATGAAAGGAGTCTTTCAGATGGAAATCGTCCATCATCATCTTGACAGGTATTTCTATAATTTAAAAGGAAGTAGGAAACCTGTAAATCCGTTTCAAGTTTTTTCATTTCTGGATCAATGAGAAATTTTTTAAAAACATCCTTTACTAATCGAACCATACGTTCGGCCTGCCCGTTGCTTTCGGGGTGATAAGGCGGGCTTTTCATTACTTTCACCCCCTGATTTTCAAAAAAATCAACGAAATTCATTGAGTTGAACGGTGGCCCTCCGTCCGTTACCAGAACATCCGGTAAACCATATCTGGCAAATACATTGAGAAAAACCTTGATAACATTATTACTGTCCGTGCTAGATTTCATGTATTCCAGCTCGATCCACTTCGTGCAACTGTCCACTATAACCAGGAATGTTTTGTGATCCAAGTGAAAGAAGTCTGCGTGTACTCTGCTGAACGGCTTTTTAGTTGGAATCCATGAAGAATAGGCTGCTGGTTTTGAAACGGGTGTCATATGATTGCATGCTCTACAGCATTTGACGTATTCTTCCACATCCTTGTTCATACCGAACCAGTACACCGTTCTTCGAGCCAATTGTTTCATTTTGCTTATACCGTTATGGTTTCTATGCAGCATCTTCAAAACCTGTGGTTTTAGAACGTCTGGAATAATCACTCGATCCTGAAACAACACACATCCTTCTACTTCTTCAAGTTCCTGGTGGTGTGAATAAACATCTCTGAATCTTCTGTCAAGTCGATCCGGCCACCCTTGTCTGAGATAAGTCATGATTGCCACCAAAAAATCATCTCGAGTTGTTTCTTTTGATATATCTTTACAATCCAGAGGAAATTGGTCGGTAAAATTTAAACTCTTCACAAACTCACGATCTAGAACTTTAGGAACAGGCTGAGGGAGGGGAAAACGAGAGCAAAAATCCGCATTTGCCATTTTGGAAGAAGGCCGGTATATGATTTCATAATCGTAAATAGAAAGTTCAATGACATATCTTTGCAGCCTTGTTACCGAAATTTGATTCTTCCCTTCCTTACCAAATATCCCAATTAAAGGTTTGTGATCAGTGTAAATTACAAACTTCATTCCAAACAGAAATTTATGAAATTTCTTAACTGCACAAACAACCGCCAGTGCTTCTAAATGCAAAATTGGGTACTTCTTTTGTGCATCATTTAGGCTGAAAGAAGTAAAGCAAATGGGACGCTCCTCTCCATCTATTATGTGTGACATCACTCCTCCTAGTCCATAGCTAGATGCATCGGTAGTAACAATAATTGGTTTTGAAGGGTCAAAATACTCCAACAAACATGGACGAAGGAGAAAATTCTTACAGTCATTGAAAGTTTGTTCACATATATCTGTCCAAACGAATCTAACGTTTTTCTTTAAAAGTCCGTAAAGGGACTGAATGCGAGAGGAAAGATTGGGGATAAATTCAGAATAATAATTCAATAAACCCAAAAAAGCCTTAAGTTCTGTAACATTTCGTGGAGCTTTCGCTTCACGAATAGTTTCAATTTTCTGCGGACATGGTGACAAACCTTTGTCCGTCAGAATGTGTCCTAAATATTGCAACTCCGTAACAAAAAATTTGCACTTTTTCAAGTTTACCTTTATATTGGCTCTGGCCAATCTTTCCAGTACTAAATAAAGTTTTCTTTGGCAGTCCTCCCAATCTTTTCCCGCAATCAAAACATCGTCAAGATAACAGAACACATCTTCCAGACCGTGAAGCACTTCGTCCATAACTTTTTGGAATATGGATGCACTTGACGATGCTCCTTGTGGTAGACGGTTGTAAACATATAAGCCTTTTATAGTGTTTATGACCATAAATTTTTTAGAAGCTTTCGACAACAAAAGTTGCGTATAAGCACCCGCTAAATCAAGTGAGCAAAAAACTTTTGATCCTGATAGAGAGGCAAAAAGGTCCTGTGCAACAGGTAATGGGTAAGTGTTAGGAATTATCACTTTATTTATTGAAACTTTGCAATCGATCACTAAACGGATGCTTTGATCCTTTTTCATCACTATTACTACCGGTGAAGCCCATTCACTGGTTTCTATCGGTGTAATAACCCCATCTCTCTCCAAAGAATCTAAATGCTCAATGACTTTGTCCCGCAATCTAAGCGGTACTCCATATGCTTTTCTAAAAATCGGCTTATCGTCTTTCAAAACAAGATCTCCTTCATACTCAACTATTGGAGTTGAAAAATCCCCATCAAAAACTGATGAAAACTTACTTTTCAACTCATCAACCACATGTTCCTCATCAATCTTGTGAATGTTTTCGTTCTGAATTCCTGAGTTCGAAAAAATGTTTCGCCATCCTTCATAAAAGCAATCCAACCAGGTGCGACCCATCAATGGCATGAAATCGTTTTCACACCTAAGCACTATCATGCACAGTTGCTGCCTACGACCTTTCAGATGAACTGGTACGCTTATTTTGCCCAAAACTTTCAATCTTTTGCCATCAATTACTGCCAGTTTCTTGTTGCATGGTGAGAGTTTGATGTGTTTAAAGTTCCTTAGAAACAGTTCTTCGGAAATAACGGTCTCTGCTGAGCCGCAGTCAATTTCCATCGTCAAAACACTTTTCTCAACCGAAACCTCCACATAACAAGCTTCATTTATGCGATTGATCGAGGAAATCATCATGCAAGGCAAATCCTCATCGTCTTCGTCATCAGTGTAAACGGGCCTTTTAAAATTTCCACTTCCACTTGTGGTAGCACTAGTGGATTTCTTCGGCGATCCTAGGAACTTGACATCTGCTGAACGCTGCCCTCTACCATGCAGCTTATAACAAAACTTCCGTGTGTGGCCCGTCTTTTTGCAAAAAGAGCAGGAATATGTCGGTTTTTCTGAATCATATCTCCGGTCCCCATATCTTCTTTGCTTATGCCTTGGCGAAAATGAAACACTGCGATTACCGCTCTTACTCCTACCACGATATCTTTGTTTCGAGCGAGAACGTACCTCCTTTCTTCCTAAACGAGCAACTATGGAAGTATTTTGATCATCGTCATCTTTCAAAACACTTGTTCTAAAATTGGAAATCTCATGATTCAGTATGAGCTTCTCCGCTCTTGCAGCAGACAAATCATCCTCATCACACAAGCGCTTCTGAATATCTCGGTTGTATACTCCTATCACTAGAAGATCTCGGATTGCCCTATCTTTAAAGGTACCAAACCCACATTGTTCGGCTAGAACCTTTACCGCGATCACAAAATCCTCAGACTTCTCATTTCTTCCCTGTCTTCTACTCCAAAACTTGTAACTATTTATCACCTCCGAATCACATTTGTCGAACCTCTTTTTTAGTTGCTCAGTAATCTGCTGATAAGATAGGGTTTTAACGTCTTGACCGGGAAAAAGTTTTTTGATTTCAGAAAAAACCGTTACACCACACACGGCTAAAAAGGATGTCTTGTATCGTTCTTCAGGCACATTGTTATTAAGAAATACATATTCAAGCTGCTCAATGTATTGCGCAAACGGAATTGAATTTGGCAAATATGGCTCAATGGTTGTTGACACCGACATTCTTTATTGAAAATAAAACAAAACAAAAGCACAAATCAAACTACAATCATGCGCGTTCGCAATAAAATATCAATATAAAAACTTCCAAAATATTGAACAAAAACAAAGTCACGTACCTTGACACCGAAGTACTTCACCTTGGGAGAATATTGTGGCGGATACAAACAGCATGCAGGAGAAAAAAACCACGGCAAACACCGGCTTGTGGTATTACATCAAGTATTAAACAGCCTCCAACAGCAGCAGCTAGCAGGCACCAACGGAACTTAATCACAGACGTCGCACAAAACGATGTTTTTGAAACAGCTGATCCTTTTCTTTGTGTTGCCCGAAAACAAATGAAACAATGCACCTGAGGATGCACCGTTTTCTCGTTCACGTACAAAATGCTGCACCGCGCTGTCTGCCTCGCTACCCGAGTCGTTGCCTGCTACTATGTAGTAGTGTGTATGGTGGTTTGTTCGGTACGACTGGTAACTCAACTGCTCGATTTGTTTTCCTACCACTCACACATGTAGCAACGGATTAGTGAGTGAACTTCGTCCGTCGTAAATGATCAGTGAAATC
Source organism: Aedes aegypti (assembly GCF_002204515.2). Taxonomy (NCBI): domain Eukaryota; kingdom Metazoa; phylum Arthropoda; class Insecta; order Diptera; family Culicidae; genus Aedes; species Aedes aegypti. The sequence continues at coordinate 15,274,457 of NC_035107.1, forward strand.
GACGAACTCACTCTCGCAACGACCCGTCAGACGGAATAGCTACACAGAAAAAAAAAAACAAAATGGTGAAAATTAAAAATAAGATAAAACAAGCAAAAAATGCTGCTGGAAAATTCAATTTCTCTTAAAAAATATCCACAATTCGTTTGTTTAAATGATTGATAGTCGTTGAAAACACAAAACAATGCTTTTTGACACAATTAAAAACTCTTTCACTATCACTTTTGTTTTATCGGTTGTAATTTCGCACCTCTTTGAAAGTCAAACAAAAAGCAAAGAACAAAAGGACTACAAACAATATAAAAAATGCACTTCAAAATGACGCTTTGTCCGCCGAAAATCTCCTAGCTCTTCCCAGGGAAAAAAAAACTTACTTGACTCTGGGAATGTAGGGCGAAACACTTTTAGCACTAAAACGATTCACTGTCGCAAAAATCACTTTTTTTTTACCGTACTTACTCCTCGTCGCCAGCTGTAATAACTACAAAGCGGACTGAATCGAGGTGGAAACCAAAAAGTATACGTTTTAAGAGGTAGACTTATATAGAGTTTCGGTGATACTGTAATTAAAAGGTTTCAGGAAACACGTCTGCTTCAGTTTGCGTACAGATAACTTCTGATCTTGTATTTCTGTTCTGTTTCATAGCACAGCATTCCTATTCCTTTTTCTCTCTTAAACGATAAGCTCTCTTTCGAATATGCACTAACACAACAAATATGTGTTTGACCTTTTATTCTCCAATAAGCCATTTTACGAAGCCTGGTCAAATGACAGGAGACCTGGGATTTTTCAATCATCGGCGTCAGTTTTCGCGATGATGATGGTTGATGACTGTGCGCATTTCTAGCGTAGCTTTTCATCCAGGCGAAAACTTAAATGGAGAAAAATTATTAAAATATTTCTGATCACAAAAGTGCTTTTTTATATGCAATATGGGTAACAAAGAGGTAGCTGATACAATAACTAGGTGTAATGTTGCAGTAACGAACATTTTTGGATCTCATTTTTGTCATTTTCTCCATGTCCTCGTTTGGTAAGATGAGGCGTTATTGAAAATCACCCTGAATTTAATCCCAGCTCTCCTGTCAATTGACGCCGTTGCGGCGATCAGCTGTTCCGAAACGTAAAATGGCTCATTGCGAAAAAGTTCGCTTTGTTGTTTTGATCTAACTGACAGCAGCACAAAAGCCGCACAAAAATACACTCTGAAGGTGTTCCAGGCAGAAGGCTATAAATCATACTCTAATACTCCGCCTTACTTTATGCTCCCAGGCCGATTGCCGAGTGAAGACGCCGAAACGGTCCCGGACTCACCAGTTTCTGCACCAGCTTCTTCACGAAGTTATGTTTAACATCTATGTATTTCAGCTTACTCCGATTCTTTGGCTTTTCCATGACTTTGATGGATTGATTATCTTCGAAGTTAAAATCGGCACCTTGATGTGGAATCCTAGTTCTTTCAGAAGCCGAACGATCCATATATCTTCGCATGTCGCTTCGTAGAGTTCCACCAGCTCTGCCTCGGTGGATGACAGTGACACAATCCGCTGTTTACGTGTTGCCCATGTTGTAGTATTGTGCTCTGCAAGATAAATCCACGTAATGCGATTATCTGAAAATCACCAAATGTTTCAGATTTAGCAAATTTGAAACATTTGCGTCCTTGAAGAACGAAAACATCCAAGGCTACTTGAATTTTGACGTTGCGTTTGAATTGCGCACATATCTTATGCGCGTTACCACCGCCGCTGGATGTGGATTTAAAACGAGCGCAGCAATACATCCGAACATCTCAAACAAGTAGCCTAAAACGGATCACCGATCAGCAATGTTGTTAGCCTAATCGGCATTGCAAAATACCACCAACTGGGGCGCGCTATCATTGCCCTTTGATTTCAGTCCAACATCCACCGTACCCTTTACATATCGCAGCACACGTTTCTGAGAAGCCCAATGTTGCTCGGTGGGACAGCTTTAGGATTGGCTAAAAAAAATATTAGTTGCTGACAGGTCTCGACGGGTGGCCAGCGTCACATACATCAGACAGCCAATCAACTCCCTGTACGGCTGACCATGCTGAGGGTCGTGGGTTCGAATCCCGCTGGTCGAGGATCTTTTCGTAAAGGAAATTTTCTCGATTCCCAGGGCATAGAGTATCTTCGTACCTGCCACACGATTATACACATGCACAAATGGTCAATCGGCAAAGAAAGCTCTCAGTTAATAACTGTGGAAGTGCTCATAAAGAACACTAATCTGAGAAGCAGGCTTTGTCCCAGTTGGGACGTAACACCAGATAGAAGAAGAAGAAGACGGCTAGGATTCCTTTCCTTTTTCCAGTCGAAGCCGGTTCTCCATTGGTGCGGAACTCGATTTGCCGTCAGACATATCAAATCGGGCTAACAGGTCCAGCAGATATCTCTGTTGACTAATCCATAGAACTCCCCCTTCGACATCCCTTTCAATCTTCATTCCGAGGAAGCTCGTTACCTCTCCGGAATCTGTCATTTCGAACTCCTTCGACAACGATCTCTTCACAAACACTGGTCAGCATTCGTACGTTTAAATCCCAGCTTCGTGATAAATCGATGGAATCGATCGTTCCACGCCTTCGATGCCGAGAGATCGATTCAATAGGCAAACAAGTCCTTCGCCACGCTCGATCCCCTCAGGCTGAACCATGAATATCGCTTCGGTCAGATCTCCATTGAGGAACGCTGTCCGAACGTCCTTTTGACAGATCAGCATCCGTTCTTGATTGACTAATGCGAGCATCATTCTTAGCGTGTCCATCTTAGAGACCGGTAAGTAGGTCTCGGTGTAGTCGAATCCGAATGGTTGGCTAAAGCCGCGCGAAACCAACCGAGCCTTGTATCGGTCTGGTTCCCAGCCTTCTCCTGGTTTGATACGAAACACCCACTTGCACGTGATGGACTTTCTCCCTTCCGGCAGTTTGGTGAGCGGCTACGTTGGCTTCTTCAATTCGGCCACGGTGCTTGGGAAGTTTGCCGCATACTCCATGGCACCTAGTGCGAAGCCGCTGAACGTCATGTCTTTGTGCCACCCCGGTGGCTTTCGGCTTCGACCAGACGACTCCTCCACATGAACTGGAACCACTTCCTCTTTTTCACCGAAACTGTCGAAAACCTCGGACTCCTCATTGCTTTCCTCGCCATCCTGATCCGGAACTTTCTCAACATTACCGCCACCAGACAGTTCGGGCTCCTCTTCAAAATGATCACCATCATCGTCAGCCTAAGCGTTCGCATCCACTCGAATCCGGGCCGTTTTCACCAGTTTTGCTGGCTTCTACTCAATACTGCCGGCTTACACGCTTTCGTCGATAGCAACGTCGCGAACCGTTACGATTCGCAGCTGATGGTGATCCCAAATGCTGTAGCCATTTATGCCGTATACGACGAACAAATCTTTCTAAGTTTTCTCGTCGAGTTTCCTTCGAAACCTCGGGCTTCCGTTTTTCCCACATCTCTTCACCAAGGGCAGTAGCAGGACTCCTGTTGGTAAGGAACGCAGCGGTCTGTACCGCCTCTCCTCCATGGGCGTAAATAGCCATCAGACTTGAGGGGGGCCACGGCCCCTTTCTCATGAGAGATAAAAGTCATAAGGGATTTAGATAACTTAACAATGCTTGTTTCGATAATATTTGTGAACCGAGTCGCGTACTTTCATACAGAGGTGGATCAAAACCTAAAAATCGCTAAAAACCGATTGATCAACTTTCTTAGATACCAAATGTCACTTTCATCTTTAAATCTATTTTATCGTTTTATATTGCCAAGATGATGATTTCAACCCAATCTAATGATATCGAATAGAATACAAGAATTAAAAAAACAGACTATAATCGGGATTTACCTTTCCATTTAGATTTGAACTAGAACTTTTTCAAAGTTATAAAACAAGATAAAGATTTAAATGTATCAGTTCAATTAAGGTTCAAGATCAATGTGAAAATCAAACCTTTTGAAGCAGACAAGTTAAAAAAAAACCTAGCCTTTGAAAAAAAAATAACGCTTGCTAGTTTGAAAATATGGATTATTGTTGCTCAGAATTTCTGTAGCGAACGATTCATTTCTCTAAACCTCATGAAACCAAAATTTGAACACAGGATTGAATAATATCTTTTTAGAGTTAAAAACTTTAAAACCTAAACCTGCTTGGCTAACATCATATTGAAGAATTGAAAGGTTTTTTTGTATTCAAATAAAGCTGTTGTCAGCAAATTCGTACGATAACAGTTGTTTGAAGAAAGCAGGATGGAAAACAATAGCAGTTGAAAAGAAAAATTGCCCAAAGCCCAAAAAAAGCAGTTTTTTGCAAAACTAAGTGAAAATGTGAAAAGTTTGTAACTTTTTTTGCACGATCAGCCAAATTTCGTTAAATTTCGTGTGAATTTGGGGTAATTTGTGAATTTCTCTGTAAGCTTATATGACTTGAACTTATGCCCCGCTGATTCAAACTTTTGCCACACTATGGGCCAAAAATTGATTCCAAGCAATTATGTAGCAATCAATACACCTCAAAGCATCCTTATGATGCCTAAAAACGGCCTTACATAAATAATAAAAGAAGATTTTATCCTTATTCATTTCCATGCAATGAAAGTTTGACCAAAAATTTTATTTTTTGCGTTAAAAAACAACGAATAGCCATAATTTTTCCAAATCTCAATCTATCCTTGAACACTATGGTTTTTATTAGCTTTGATTTGAATCGAGCTAGAAATCTTAAAAACAAAATCTTGTCTCACTCGCACTTTTGTCCCAGTCTCTCTAGTAATGTTTAATTTTGGTCTTAAAATATAAATGTACGACTGAGAAATACATATTGACTATAAATCGTGAGCTCATGCTTGGAAAACAATAAGTTTTCATACAATAGATTGACATAGATGTTAGTAAAGGTCGTCTAACAAACGGCTGCTTCATTGGACTTGGTAAAATAAGCAAACTGAGCCAAGACAAATTTAAGAATGTATTTTGATTTTACACGTATAAAATTCTAATGTCTAATCTAGAGTTGTTCATACTTGCAATAAAAACATATAAAAAACAATGCAGTACATCATCGATATCTCCTCATTATTCTAGAAACAAGTTTTTTCTATTTTTCTTACAAATAACAGAAATTGTACATGAATGCATATATATTTAAAACGAAAAAAAAAATCTCTGAACCGAATTGATGTGAGGACGGACCTAGTGTAGTCTAACCGCTAACCGTACACATCGAGGACCTGGGATCGAAGCCCACCCCGGTGATAGTCACTTATGACTAAACAAGTTATAGCTGTTGGTCTCGAGATGAACTAGCCCAGGGTTAAGGTGATTATAAAACGAAGCCAAACTTTGAATTTTCAAGTGCACAAGACGAAAGAATCAGACAACAGTTCGCGTTGAAAACCAATCAGCTTGCTCGCTTGCTGGTGGTGACCTGGAAGGGAGGCACCGATACTACACACGAAATATAGAACAATTTCTATTTGAACTGCAAGATAACTCCAGCTTGCCAACAACAATCAAGGCAGGCTTGGGAAAAATCGCTAGTTTTGTTTTGTTGTGTACTTTCGATTTTTCCTGACAAACATGGAAAAAGGGCCACAGTTTTCTATGCACTAAATATTCATTTTTATTGGAAAAAGTAAAACGATGCGTTTTTCAATGCTTTATATTCAATCCGATTGAAAGGTGCTCACGTGACATTACTTGCATTGTGTGCATGAATTGATTTTCATTCGATTTTTGTCACTTATGATTAAATGCGAAAATGTGTTTTAATCAGTTACGCGCTTTTTCCATGTTAGTCCAATGTTTGAGATCTGGGCTCACAGTGACAGTTCCTGACAGCGGAATCCCGGCTCACTATGACGTACAGAAATTTTGTATTGGTTTCTCCCTCCCAGGTGGTAACCAATGGGATAGATTTTCAACGCGGAGCGCTGTTTGGTTCTCAAGTCTTGTGCTCTTGAAAATTTGAGGTGTGGCTTCGTTCTATAATCACCTTAAAAATCTCGTTTACAAAGACAAAAAAAGAATTGAAATAATTTCCATATAACCTACGTAAGACGCCAAAAAATGTTGCGTAAGAAAAAATAATAAAAAAAGTCATATTATAAACACATATAGAAAAATTAAAAGCGTGTCTAAAATTATTATTATTATAGCTTTATTAAGGAGATTTTCAGCCCTAGGCTGGATACCAACGTGTCTAAAAACAATCTTCAGTATGAACTAGGTTTTACGCTTGTTCTACAGAAACACATAGTAACATGGTCTTATTATTTTTTCAATCTGACCACTTCAGATCATTTTTGTTAATTGAAAATTGAAAAAAAAATGTTGCGAAATCTACGCCTTTACACGGTTTGATGTTGTTTTTTATACGAATCCGCCACTATCTTACTATACGTAAAGGAATTTCAATGTTAACAGTTTAGCTGTCACTATTGAATGCAACTGCTTCACTGTCGTCAACTTACTAGCAGTTCATATCTGTTCCCGACGTTTTGTAGACAAATACATCGAATGACTAATAAATTTTAATATGAAACATTTAAAGGTTCGCGAAAAATGTGAAGAAACTATAGTTCGCTTGCTGCACCATTGTTTATTTTTGAGATTTTTTTTTGTAAAATTTTACCATAATTCTCATACACAAACATTTCCTAGTAGCAACGATTCATTCTAGATAATTGATCACAAAATATCGCAGCTAGTTTTAAAATATGAAGAGACTTTGGTTTTCTAATTAATAATACCACTACAAATAGATCAAGCCAGTTCTGCTAATTCTAAAACATGCTTCAATGAATTTCAAAATCGGGAAAGGGCAAAAAGGAAACAGTATGGCACTATGTGACGTTTTAAAATTACATATTGCTATTGCCTGTCAAACAATGATCATCCAGAAATTTATATTCAAAATGCATTTAACGCGTTTAATTTCATAAGTGCATGTTTTGTACTAAAAACTAGTTTTAACTATATTCTCATTTCTTCTCCATTTTATTTCGGGGGGGCCAAGCCCATGATTCGGGGGGCCAGGCCCCCCCTGGCCCCTCCCTGTTTACGCCAATGCTCTCCTCCGAACAAACGATCGACTCCAGAATCAAACAGAAAAGAGCGAGCTTTCTCCTCCAACATTCGATTCATAGGCTCCGCTACGCCGTTCTGTACCGGCGTATATGGATACGTGTACTTCATTTTAATGCTCTTGTCCTTGCAGAACAAACGCAACTCCTTGCTTACATATTCAGTGTTGCCAGTTATTCTGCTGAATATTTATGGGGTGCTGAATACACTCGAAAGTGTATTCACTCAAAGTTCAAATACAATATACCTTAGATTCGTTCGTCGGTGGCACACATGAACCTTGAAGCGCTGTCAAGATTGCTGCTATCTTATTTTGCTACGCTGGAGCCAGTAAAGTATTCAGCACTTCCATCGACTCTGTTCCCAGGAAGTTTTTTAAGTTTCTCTTAAATTTCATCCGCAATCACGTAAATATCCCAAGCATGTCTAAAATCCGCAAAATCCTCCGGCATTTTTTTGCTGCGCAAATTCAAAATCTCCGGCGGATGCACCCCGTAGGCCATTATTACTGCTGGCTGTTGTCGTACTTCCTCTGGCTTACCTGCAGTACGAGGTGGAGGAGGAATCACGAAAACTGCTCACCGTGAACACTCATCGTGGCCTTTTCCACGATGCCCCCTGGAGCCAAGTCGGCACCCAGCGCTTTCCAGCGCATCATCGACAGCATGGTGGCCGGCAAACCTGGAGTCAAGCCATACCTGGATGACATCCTCATCGCTGGTCGCACCAAGCTGGAACACGATCGCAATCTCCACGCCGTTCTCGAGCGTATTCGTGAGTATGGTTTTCACTTACGTCTCAAAAAATGACGTTTCGCACTCTCCCAGATTCTCCTCTACGATCTGCTTCTTACCCACTACGACTCTTCCAAGGAGATCATTGTCGCAACAGATGCATCGAAGTAGGTCTTGGTGAAGGCAATCGATCATGCCTCTCGATCACTGACACCAGCAGAGACGAACTACGGCCAATTGGAAAAGCAAGCATTGGCCCTATTTTTCGCGATCACTCGTTTCCACAAAATGCTCTACGGACGCCACTTTCTTCTACGGACCGACCATCAACCACTCCTCAAGGTTTTCGGTCCAAAGAAGGGGATTCCGGTATACACAGCAAACCGCTTGCAACGCTGGGCCTTGACACTCCTGCTGTACGACTTCGACATGAAGCACGTTTCGACAACGAACTTCGGCTACGCAGATTTCCTGTCCCGACTGATGTCAGCACAACGCAGACCAGATGAAGATTACGTGATTGCGGCCGTGCACGTCGAATCCGAAGCAAAAGCAGTTCTCGATGACACCGGCAGTAACCTTCCAGTCACGCACCAGATGATAGTGGCTGAAACGCGAAAAGATCCAGTTCTCCAGCAAGTGGTGAATTTTCTTCAAGAGGGTTGTGTAGTAGATATAGGTTATTTACATGACTGATAAGAGAATTGGAAAAACATCATGACAAAACATGTCTAGAAACTGTTAAGCGTGTCTGGCTTTAAATGGAGACATGCTATAAAAAAAGAGAACGAAAGAGATACGGTTAAAAAAGGAGCGAAATGGTTATCGGTGAAGCAAAGAATTGTATTCTTGACGATGGTGTTCATTTTTAAAGTAATTAACGGTTTATTGCCTCGATATTTGTGTGATCGAATTGAAAGAGGAAGTGACATTCATAGATATAATACTAGAAACGCGACTGAATTAAGAACACCACAGTTTTTGTACGGTGCTTCACAAAACTCTTTGTTTTTTAAAGGAATAAATGTTTTCAATTCGATGCCTATACACATCAAACATGCTGCAACTCTATCACAGTTTAAGAGACTATGTATTTCACACGTCAAAGCTGCCTTCTGAACAGCTACATGTTAACTTTTTTGTACTTGACTAATACTGTATTTTGACGAAGTTTTGACTAACGGATATTTTGTATTGACTATATTGTAAAATATGTTTAATAATTATTGGGGCACTAATAAACTACGATGTTCGCCTCGATGATGATGATGGATTTTTTATATATTGACGTAGTTATAGTTTATTCCTTTTTATGTGTAGTCTACGGAGGTTTGAGTCCCGCGCGCGGTACACAGGTATAAACGACTGTTTGATTACTTATCATTTGAATTGACAATTTAGGCTGTTGGTGGATGCCATGCATTAGTAGTAAGTTTTCTGGTTGAATGTCGGAAATTTCTTGAAAATTGAAATGTTTCCGATAGTTTTGACATCATCGGCGGGGTTATCAATTCTGGCAATGTTTTGGATTTTGTTGAACTTTCTTGATCACTATTAAAACTTATGAAAAGTGTGGTTGAGACCAACAGATTTTTTTACCATTTTTTTTTTGCTGTATAGTATGGGAACTTGTAATGTTGTTTATATCTGTTGATATAATCAGACCGTTTATTGTTTGCAAATCTGGTTAACATTGATCATAATTAATTATCTTAAAGATATATCGTCTCGCTCAAACCTTTGTAGGGGTATGTGGTGGGACCATCATCATCATCATCATCATAACACATTGGAATGCTTAATTTTTTTAATGAATTAATTTCTACTTTCTACACTATGGGGCCTATTTTGTAATTCGAGCAGATTTATGTGACTCGTCTGTAGTCATTGTCGATCAAAGTAAGCATGCATATTTCAGATGTCACCCATCGACTCCCATAGTAATTCAGTCACTCTATGTGACAACTGTCGAAAAATTCGAGTGACAGAGTCGTGTCGAGCAAAATTTTTGGTCGACAATGACTCCAGTCGAGTCATTTTGATCGACTCAACTTATAAAATAGGTCCCTATGTGTCTTAAAAATGTTCGACTATCCTCACAACATCGTTAACCATGTTTCGAAATATTTTTCAAATCTTTCCAATACTGTTTTTTAACCTTTTCTCTAATATTTTTGACACGATGTTTTGAATCAAGGTACAATATTTTTTTCTTACAATCAATTACAGTTAACTCTCCCTTACTCGATAATCCGTATCTCGATATCGAGTTAGTGAACCATAGTAAAAGTTGGTTTTCATGGCTAACTCGATGGTTCCTTGGATCGCAGTTGCACTGGTTTTGTGTTCTGTAACTCGATACCTCCCTAACTCGATGGTCCCTTCAATAACGAGTTAGGGAGAGATGACTGTATTTAAAAAAGGAACTAATATTTCATTCTTTAAAAAATCGACAAAAATAATAATAAATAAGGTAGAGATACATGCTTCTACATGTGTGGCTTCGTTAAATTTCACCTTACGCTTCACACTTAGAATAAATCACAAATTTCTGTGCAATTTCACCGAATATTGATGTTTAATTTCATCGATCAATCCATGAATTTTCCAGCTTCAGCTGTCAAAAGTATTGAATAATTCGGAGATATTTTACGAGTTTCCGGTGATTTCTTCTTCTGAATAGCGAGAACAAAATTAGACATGAAGTCCAATATATTTATATAAATATACAAAAAACAAAAACTTTAGTAGAATTCGTAATTATAAATACGCCGGCCACACCTTATGATTTCACAGATTTTCAGTGTAAATTTCGGTATATGGTAAATAGATTGATTTTCATCGAGCTTCATGTCAGTTTCACAAACTTTTGTAATATTTTAGCTTTCACCGAATTTTTGACAGTTATGTAGAAACCACTGTTGTTCCACAGAAAAATCTGTTGAATCATATTTCACAGATTTTTCTTTCATTCTAAGTGTGTTGTTTGCTTTGGAGAACTCTTTACTTTCATGAAGAAAAGATCAAAAGATTAGAAATTGAGTTGAAATATCTTCAATTAGCTATATCAAAAACCGAGAAAATGTTGGCGATTGTACCGGGAAAACCGGGGAAAAAGCGGGAATTTCAAAATGAAAATATGGTGGCCACCCTGTAGAGGAAGTGCAATCTCCTGTCGCAATCACCGCGAAGCTCTCATTTCCACTGGTCTTCCGACGTCGGCCTCACTCGACTGGTTGTCCTGACGAAGGTACGTGGGGAACATGCATTGTGTAACAGAATCAAAACGTAGAAGAAATCCAAACCGCATTAATGACCGCGCCAAGTGGAGAATTTCTAAGCCGTTCCGGACGTGAATTAAGACTTCCCCGATGGCTCTCTTCTTACGACTTCTTCTAAGAGGGGGAGATGTGGCAGGCCTAGCCTTATTTGAAATCATCTTAGTAGGCCGTGAATGCAAATTAGAAAATTAAGGGGACACGGGAGACCGTGTTTTTTTCCTATCCTTCGTCTCACTCTAACAATAATTATCAAAACTTTGTGGAAGCAAATCTCGAGTTTTAGTGAACCGATGAAGCTGAAAATTTATCGGGTTGTGCACTACATATATAGAATCATAGTGACACATTTTCGCATCTATATATGGAGTGGTTCTTGGGATTTGCTTCTTGAAATGGAAAGGTTGATTATGATGACGTCCCGTGCGGCCTTAATTGTCATTAGTTAACCAACCACCAACCAAGCAAGTTCACTAAAACATTAGCTCGTACCAACATCGTCTTTTCCTTGATAACGACTTTTGGCCTTGGTTACGGCTATAACACTCTGCAATCGATTCCTCTGAATCTCCGCAAAAGATACCCCCGAATCACCGGAAGAGTTGCTCCGAAACTCCAGAAGATTCCCCAGAATCTCCGGAGTTCTGAGAATCTAGCCGATTCCCTTCCGAGAATCTGAAAGAATTCCGCTCCGAAAGTCCGAAAGTATTTCGCTCCGGGAATTTGTAAGATTCCGCTCCGGGAATCAGGATGATTCTGCTCCGGGAAGCTGGAAGATTCTGCTCCAAGAATCTAGCAAAAAGCGGTCCGGGAATATAGAAGATTCCACTCCGGGAATATGAAACTGTGATATTTCGCTCCGGAAATATGGAAGATTCCGCTTCAGGAATCTGGAAGATTCCGTTCCGGGATTTTGGAAGATTCCGCTTCTGGGATCTCCAAGATTCTGCTCCGGGAGTCTGGAACATTCCGCTCCAGCAATCTGGAACTATCCGCGATCGTTGAAGATTCGGCTCCGGGAATGTGGAAAATTTCGCTGTGGAAATCTGGAAGATTCCGTTCCAGAAATCTGGAACATTTTGCTTTGGGAATTGTAGGGAATAGATGTAATAATTAGGGACAATGGAAATTCGCGGCAAAATTTCAGAAATTTCGCGGGTGACCCAGGCAATTAAATCAAAATTTCGCGGCTTTGTCGCGGTCCCATAGTTTTGACCATATTTAACATGCAAACGCATGTTTACAATGGCAATATTCTTTATATGTGTAAACTTAACGGAATTTTATTACATTTTTTTTTTTTCATTTTCCAAATTTAGATTATACCGTGATGCATCAATACCCGGACGCTTAAGACGAGCCATATACTTAAACACTATTTTCAACATGCTCTAGTTCAGTTTTTCAAAAATTTTGCTTCGAAACTAACAAATCGAGATCTAAGTTTGATTATAGTAGCATATTTTGTAGTGTTTATTACGATTTATTTACCAAAACCGTTGAATTTAAATTGTTCGTCGTGTTTTTAAATCCGGACAGGTGTTCAATCATGGTTTCAATAACCGGACACGCTGGAATCGAAATCCGGACATTTGTATTATTAGCACATTTACAAGGAATTTGTAGTATATATTGACCAAAACCCTGCAAATTCATGCTTATTTAACCTCTATCTTGTAATTTCTATCTCGATAAAATAAAAATAAAGCGCAAACCACTTCGCTAAACTTGATTTTAATTATCTGAATCTGTTTTGCTATATGACTTCGACTGCCTTGTAGTAATACAAGGAAAATCCACAGATATTTCACTTTATTCCACTTTTTGTGCACTATTTATACCTTATGTAATATGCAATTATGTTTCTTCTCTATTTAAAGTTTGAACACAGTTTCTTCTCAATAACATAGAGTGTAATCACTATTCGTCCGGAATTGAAAACAGTGGTTCTAACTCCCGGACAGTCATTTATTCACATAAAATAACACAAGTTTGTAATTTTTCTGACATCCTTGAAGCCCTTTACTGCGATGTATAAAGTAGAGCACAATATCAACGTAAAATAACACATTTTTCTTATATTTTAATGTTTAAAGTTTGATCACACGTTAGCTACTCATTTTGATATGGACTTGTGGATTGATGAACAACGACCGCTGATGGGGACAAGCTTGTCATTTTTATTACTTTTTGTTTTATTACAAGGATTACTAGATTGATTTTAAAGGGAATTGGATACCCAATAACTCATTTTATCAGAGAGATATAAAATTTATATTATATTAAAATAAAATAACAGTGAAATCCATGATTATTATCTGAGTGTCCGAATATTGGTCCCGTCCGGGTTTCGATGCATCACGGTAACTTTAATATTATATTATCGATGCAAAATTTAAAACACAACAAGAAAACCAGAAAACCATCCAACTTGAAACTAAATGATTAGAACATTTTTGATGGAACCTCGAATTAAAAATGAATTACCCATTTTCATAAGCAAATATCCTAATTTTAAATTCTCTAAATTTAACAAATTTCGCGGCATTTCGCGGGATTTTCGGAATTTCGCGGCTAAGGCCAAATTTCGCGGATTTCGCGGCTTCCGCGAAATCGCGAATTTCCATTGTCTTTAGTAATAATGTATAAAAAAACATTTTTACATCTATTCCCTACAGGAATCTGGAAGCTTCTGCTTCGAGTATCTGGAAGAATTGGCTCCTGGAATCTGGAGGATTCAGTTCCAGAAATTTGGAAGATTCAATTCAAGGAATCTATAAAATTACACTCCGGGGATCTGGAAGGTTCCGCTCCGGGAATCTATAGCTGCTCAATATTTGGAGATTCCATTGCGATAGAATTTCATAATTATTCAATCTTCTTCACACTTAAACGGTTTCGCCGAGAACCCAACAGCTGATATCTCGGTAATAATTTGACGATTCTCGGTAAAACTTTTACCGAGATCTCGGTAAACGTTTACCGAATCTCGGTAACGTTCGCCGAGATGTCGGCAAAAAATTCGGATTGCCGAAATCTCGGTAAAATAAGTACCGAAATTCGGCGTTAAAAATTACCGAATTCTCAGCTGTTGGGTTCTCGGCGAAAAATTTTACTGAGGTCGGTGAAATAATTTAAGTGTGTTGTTCTTCTCGTAGGTGTCGCCATGATCGCCAGCGGTTCAGCAGACTATTCCGACACCGAGCAGCATCCGGAGGCCCACCCAGACGGAGGCAGCATTCCCGAAGAAGAGCTTGACATCGGTCTGATAGTGGCTGGAGTGTTCATCACCATCCTCGGATTCGTCTTGCTTGGTAGGTATTGATCGTTTCCTATTCGCGTTCGCGTTCATCGATATCCTTTTTTCCGGTAGGTCTCTACATCAAGGTGGCCGACTGGCGCCGGCACTGCGTCTGCCCGTGCACCCTGTCCAAGAAGCAGGGCCTGGCTCGGCAGCTCCAAGGCAACAGCGGCGGTCAAATCCTGGCGCTGAACCCCAGCACCGATCCGTTGGTGTCGCACACGCAGTACGCTCCGGTTTCGGAGATCCCGACGCGCCAGGAGGACGAAGAGCGGCGGAACCTGATGCCGGACAACAAGGACTCGTGCCTTAGCAGCGCCGAGGAATCCGACCGGATGCTGGACCCGGATCCGAGGATCGTCCTCCGGCCTATTGGAGGAACTGTGGAGGATGCCTAGGGCCAAGAGACCGGGGACGATGACGATGACGACGACGACGATTGGTAAAGAGACTGGGAACGGGGAACGAACGATGGGAGCTTGAGTTGCGTTCGCGATTTGTTGCATCTCTGAAACGAAAGCTTCAACTTCTTTCTAGCGCACGAACATAGGCTTTCGTCATCGCTTATTGGACTTAGGACTTTTACAGAGTGACACACACAAACACTTTTAACGCTGCGATGAGATTATATTCTTTGGAAGAGAAGTGGTTTTTTAAATGGACGACAAGAGCGAGTGACGATCGTCAGGTCAAAAATGTCATGACATTTTATTTTTTCGACGGCTTGACGACAATTAGCGATCTCACTCATACACGCAGACACACTGACTGACATCAAGAAACGAATCGAAACTGTGGTTAGTGACTGAATCGAATTATCAAACAAGAGTGTGCGAGGCTCCAGACAAGTTGGATTTGACAAAGAACACAATGTACAACTTTTTTATAATTTTACACTTTTCACTTTTATCGCAGAGCACGCGTCCTTCTAGCTTTTACATCACTGTATTCTTTTTGGAAAACCCCCTTTGGGCGCCGGAGAAGCTACAGTTCCTTAGAGGAAATCGTTTTACTTCTCTTGTAGTGAAGCACTTTTTGTCCGATTTTTATAAGAGATACGTAAGAAGATTCTTATTCCGTCCAAGCTTGTACTTCGGTTTTGAGGTTAGATCCAGTGTTTACCCTACTTTAGATTACGTAACAGTATTTATCTCTCAATATTCCATCCACCATTTTCTGCAGACGAAAATGCTTTGTAGAGAGACTGTAGCTTCCCGCCGAGTGTCGTCCACCCAAACACTATTTAACTATATGTATTAGTCTAATTTTTAGTTTAGTGAAACTAAACGCATTTACTTGAACTTAGTTTTTAGCAAGATAGATGCCCAAGTGCATTGAACACTATAGAAGAAATATGGTATGTATTTACGTTAACGAAAGTACTTAACAAAGCATTTGTCATTCGTTTCGCCGTACAAAAAAGAGCAAGAAGAAAAAAATGTGCAATTAGATGTATTTCGTTTCCCATACGGTTATCTCATCACCTCACTCATCGCAATCTGTTCATCACATGAGAGGCAAAAGTCAAAATTTCTTCTGCTAGAGCAGAATCTCTGAAAAACAATTCGGTACCTGGTCCATGGTTCACTTATATTTTACGTTTGTGTTTGGTTACATATCTGAAGTAGAAGAAGGAGGAAAACATTCGAATAATTAGAAATTTAAGGCTAAGTGGCACGTTAAAGTTGGCATCGAAAACTGGGATAACACTAAAAGATGGTAGAAATTTAGGAGTTAACTTGATGATGAAGGAGAAGAAGATCAAAACTATTTGAACACATGCACCGAACATGTCGAGGTTAAGAAGACAAAAAAACAGTGAAAAACTATTGGTAATAAAAACTAATATAGAAATGTCATTTGTTAAGTGAAAAATAAAGTTGAGAAATCCATTAGTAAAGGTTTCGACGTTCACAAGTTTGAAGTTATCAACATCGTTGAAATCTTCATGTACGTTGGAAGCAATCACTACCTGCGAATAGTGTCTAATAACTCCAACAACTCTGTGCAGACGATTCGAATGAAGATGAACTTTCAGAGGCTTTGAAAATTATTCCAAGGGATCTGAAAGAGATTCCAATGAATTCCGACAAACAAGTGGAAGAGAATCCAAAGAATCTCTGAGATATTTTTAAACGAATCTCTGGAAGAGATTCCAATAAACATTCCAAATACTTTCAAAAAAATAAAACAATTGGTGGTCAAGTTGGGGCATTTTGATTGCATAGAGATCATTTTAGGTTTAGTTTAGTAGTTACGGTATTGACTGTCTAACGAAAAACTGGCGACGATCGACGCGCCATCATACTTCATATAACGGAGGGACGGAGAACTAACTTGTAGGTGATGTTTTCGCAATTTGGAGGTTCAAATCACCTCCAAATACTAGCGATTTTGCGGTGGGATGTTGACGTTTGATCACGAATTGGATTCCGGAATTTAAAGTAATATTTCTAAGAGACATCTTATAGCACACGCAGGGAAAATGTCGCACTTGTACTACACGGAAAAACTCACATTCCTCGGTAATTTCACTGTGCATCTCCCATCCCCCATTTTTATCATCTCGGCCCATGGCTGCTCAAAACTTCCAACGGGCTTTGTCAGTAAATCCGTTTTCATATTTTTCGACGCACTATAAATCAGGATTCGTGATCAAACGTCAACATCCCACCGCAAAATCGCTAGTGTTTGGAGGTGATTTTAACCTCCAAATTGCGAAATCATCACCTCCAAGTTAGTTCTAATACCCTCCGTTATATGAATTATGGTGGCGCGTCGATCGTCGCAAGTTTCTCGTTAAACAGTCAATAGCTATTGACTGTTTAACGAGAAACTTGCGCCGATCGACGCGCCATCATATTTCATATAACGGAGGGTATTAGAACTAACTTGGAGGTGATGATTTCGCAATTTGGAGGTTAAAATCACCTCCAAACACTAGCGATTTTGCGGTGGGATATTGACGTTTGATCACGAATCCCGTTCTCCATAAGCTCCCGAGTGAAGTGCATCCGGGTATCAATGTGTTTTGACCTTCGTGACTGACGTTCCGTTTTTACGATGTTTATGCAGCTTACGTTGTCTTCAAACACCACCATCCTTTTTGCTTGCAGTTGATATCTTCCAAGAGACGGCGGACCCAAATCAACTCCTTACACGCTTACACTCTCCCAAGAGGGCCGTGTACTGCACTTCCTTACTCGAAATGGAGACACTCGTTTGCTTTCGGCTAGCCCATGATATTGTAGCCTCACCTGATCTGAAGAGGTATCCGGTATTCGACTTCCGGTCGGTGACATCACTACTCCAGTCAGCATCGCTGAAACTGTATAAATCCAACGATGTCGTCCGATCGGACTTCAAAAACGACTTATAATTACTCGTCTTCAGCAAGTATCTTACCATTTTCTTAAGCTCCATCCAGTCAACCACGCTAACGCTTTTGCTCAAAATTAAGACGCTGGCGGCCATCTGCAATATTTTGAATGAACGTTTCCTGCTCCAGAGCAAAATATCCATTTTTGTTCTTCGTTACACGAATTCCCAAATACTGGTTCATCGCTCCAAGCGACGACAGCTTGATCTTCCTCTGCAGCTCTCGTTCAATCTTGATGATTTCCGCCTCGTTGATGCTCACAATGATCATCCACGTATATTAGCAGGAAGATGTTCTCTCTTCGCGACGAAGAATCCGTGTACAGGCAAGGATCAGCCTGCGCCTTGATAAATCCCTTGCTCATCAAAATCTTGTCGATCGTATCATGCCAAATTTTGGCGGCTTGCTTAACCTTCCTTGTGCATTGGGGTCATTTTTGGCCAATCGGCACGGTAAAAGACCTGTAACTTTGTATAGAAAAGAGATAGAAATCTGAAATTTTCTGACCTTTCCTAACTTTTGTAAACGAACATTTTCGTGCTAAAATGAGTTTTCAGCGACCTCTGGGAGCGGCGCTACAAAAAAAGTAACACATTATGCATTAAGGGTCAAAAATGACCCATGACTTTGAAACGCTCTTAAAAATCCATTTTTGAACCAATTTTCATTCTTTTAGCTTTAAATGAAAGATATGGAACTCTAGAATGGAACTCTGGACATTTCTTGTAAGTATGGCCATTCTGGACACAAGGGCACCTAGAACCTGTTTCAGAAGGAACTGGTCCATACCATATTCAGAAGTTTATATGCATGTATGGTAAAATTTTAATGATTATTAGTTATGATGTACAAGAGGACCAAGAGAACCAACAATTTAGTTTGTCCGGATGTGGTCGGAATATTTCGGAACCGGTCCGGTAGGGTGTGATGTGGACATTTTTTGACCATCATACAGTTCCATCATGCGACAGCTCAAAATTCATGATTTTTCATCCAGATCTAAGAGCCAATGCCGAATACCATACATAAATTTCGTCTTCTTCTTTCTGGCGTTACGTCCCAATCGGAACAAAGCCTGCTTCTCAGCTTTGTGTTCTTATGATCACTTTTACAATTTTCAACTGAGAGCCTTCTTTGTCAACTGGCCATTTTTGCATGTGTATATTGTGTGACGAGTACGAAGGTTTGATACTCCGGTTTTATACTCTGGGAAGTCGAAAAAATGTCCAACACGAAAAAATTTTCGACCGCTATGTCCCTCATTTTAGTCTTGCAAAAAAGCTGCACATCAACTGCTACGGTTATCTGAGTCCCCTCACCATACATTTTTATATCCAAATACTCGGAGCCGTATCATGAATTTCAGAAAATTCTGGATTGTTTATTCATATATGATTTACGTGTTAGAAACATTCGAATTTTTCCAAAACTGTGCATCAATTGCCTTATCCTACTATTGCCACCGAGGTTATAACTTATATCAGAAGTATTCATTCTTACTTCTCATTATCACGAGTCAATTCATTGCATAGTTAGTACCTAAGATGCAAGATAATATTTGTATGTTCAAAAAAAAAAAAAAAAACAATTGGGTCGACCGGGAATCGAACTCACTATCAGCATCACGCAGCAATACTGGCGCCTCTAACCACAAGGCCACGGTTTCCACAAATACGTCAAAGGTGAGCAATCTGGTTAGGAGTCGAAGGAGCATACTGAAAACAATCTCATTCGTATTCTTTTTGCTGGCAAGAGTGTATCGAGTGTTATAGTTCTCGAGAAAAATTAACCGCTGATAAATTGACGGGAAAACAACTACAAACTGTGAGTAATATATTAGTCTTCCAAATAAAACCTAAATAAACTTTTTATCAAACTAATCGTACATACTAAATGGAAACGCTACAAGTGAATTCGAGCTACACAAATTGTGATGAAATGTTCGCGAAAACATTGCTCCAAATATATTCTGGTTTCAAACATGCTATGAAAAATATAACTCCTATGTTTATAGAACTGAAGGTTATGTTATTTTCGAAAAGTTATAAAACTAAAAACGTCAGCCGGTATCGTCACAATTATTAAAAATTCCTGAGAAATTTTCTTTGAAAACATCCATACCTAAATCAAAAAGATGCTTCATGAATAACAATTTTGCTTATTGTAAACATGCAAAACGAAAGATAACCTCACCTAATAGCTGGTTAGGAATAAGGCCTCAAATATTACACAGTGTAACAACGATAACGCTCTTGCGTGTCGCAAGGGTTAAACTATGTGTGTCTAGTAAATTTTGAGTTATTCGATACCGCTCTCAGAAATGTTCCAGCACGTCACAACTTTGATCTTATCCACTAAGCATTCAGAATAGAACTTACACTTGCACGTAGTTTGATCTGAATTACACGATTGAAATGCGATAATATCGATCTTTTTAACTTTCTAGCACTCTTCATACAAAATTATTCGTTTTTTCCATATGGCAAGATTCAATAATTTTCCAAAGCATCAAAAATAACTATTGAACATCGAAAGTATTATGAACTTCGTTGATAAGTATTGTTAAACACATAAAGTTTGATATCTATGATTAAGAAAGCAAATAAATCGCTATAAAACTTTGTAAACATGCATGCAAGCTAGCTGAAATCGTTAAATGATGCATTTGTAACAGCTTATATATCGAAAACTGAACGTCCAACAATAGACTCAGCATTTTTAAATTAACCCCTCTACTAGCAGCTTCATTTTTCACCACAAAAAATATTCAAATCGCAATTACTTTTTTTTGTATTTCAATATGTTTGCACCATTTTTTTACAAGTTACCAAAAAACTCTTCAATCTTTAGGATTAGTGTCAGTTTTAACCGTTGCTCACTTGGATCCGGAGCCGTAACCCACGTAAATATTTCAGGCATGTTACGCTATTCGCATTTCGAAACGATTATTTGATGAGAGCCTGTTGTGAAAAAATTAAGCCAAATGGTACAACTGATTTTAATTTATGAGAATTTATGTTTTTGGTACCACTCCGGTCGGAAAACATCTTGAAAACTTCAAAAAACATCGTATTGTAATTTTCAGATATCTTGAAGACAACTCAACCGATTAGCATGAATTTTTCAGAGATGCTCTTTATTATTTGATACTGTATAGCCCTAATTTTATATGGTGATAATTGGCTAAAAACAAAACTACGACCAAACAAATTTTACATGGGAAGTGTCGATCTCCCAAGTAATATCGGAATATCTTGAAAGCCAGATGACTGATGGTCAATATTGCTTCTATAAATAGATGAGTTTTTGAAGAAATTGGGAAAAAAGGTGAAAAAAATATTGAGAAACAAAAAAAGTAGTCGCATTTTCAATATTTTTGTGGTGAAAAATGAAACTACTGGTAGAGGGGTTAAGTGCACAGCGGAAGTTTGGTTCTTGAAGCAAAAGTATGTTCCACAGTGTCATCGAGAAAAACTTTTTTTTTCAACGCATTATTGCAAACATAATCCACGATAACCAAATCAATGGAAAATTTATTATTTCGTATTCAAAAAATTATAACGTCCAAAGTTAGAGTAATTGCCTTCCACTGGAAATGGATACTTGCAATGGACACAATAAAATCATATTCACAGCAAATCTTTTCAATATTTATACACCCACTTCTATTAGACAGACAGATAGATACTATGGAAGTTTTTATTTTCAGACCAATTTCATTATGGATGATGATTTTGATTTTGGCTCCTCAGACGATGAAGCAGTCAATTCAGAACTTGAGGAGGAGGAAATTGAAAGTTCTTCGGAGTCTGACGATGAAACGACTAGTGATGAAGAAGATTGTTCATGGACTTCTAAGGATGGAAGTCAGTGGTCTCAAAATGTTGTGAAATCGGATTCTAAAGTTGGACGGAAGCGGTCTTACGAAATTTTGCGTACACGTCCAGGGGTAACAAGTTTTACAACTACTCGTGTCGATAATGAAGTTGATGCTTTCAAAGCTTCATTCAATGACAATCTCATAGGCCTCTTGATAGAACATACAAACGAAAAAGGTATTGAGAAATTCGGTAATAATTGGAAAATGATAGATGCTGTAGAATTTCATGCCTTTCTTGGATTACTCGTTTTGTCATCAATTTTTAAATCTAATAAAGAGCCAGTTGAGACATTATGGCACGAGATGCTAGGACGACCCATCTTCAGAGCAACAATGTCAGCACGGAGGTTTAAAGATATTTTGGCAATGATTCGAACTGATGACAAATCTGATCGACCTTGTGATACTAGGGGATCTGGTATTCGAGAATTTTGGGATATGTGGAACGTTCAACAGTCGCTTCTCTTCACGCCCCACGAAGTCCTTACGATCGACGAACAGCTAGTTCCCTACCGTGGAAGAGTTTTTTGTAGGCAATACATGCCCAATAAGCCCGCGAAATACGGGCTGAAGTTTTTCAACTCTTGTTGCAGTCTAACTGGATACGTACTACATTCCCAAATTTACATGGGAAAACGGTCAGACGGAAAAAAAAGAAGTAAATCAAGGGCAACGTGTAACTGAAGATCTATTGCTGAACAGATCATATGAAGGTCGAACTGCAACTATGGATAATTGGTCCACCTCGTTGCCTGTGGCCAAGAGTCTTTTGAAAAATAAAATCGGTATGGTCGGCACCCTTCGCAAGAACAAAACGTGTATTCCCCCTGCATTGTTGGTGACAAAAGGGCGAGAAGCATATTCATCTCTATTTGCGCATACCAACGATGTGACATTAGTGTCATATATTCCTAAAAAAGGAAAAAATGTAATTTTGCTAAGTACCGTGCATCATGATCAAAAAGTTGACTCAACGACAGAGAAGAAAAAACCAGAAATCATCAAATTTTACAACAAGAACAAAGGAGCAGTGGATACTGTAGATCGCCGAATTGAGTCGTATTCGGTAAAACGCGCAACAAAAAATTGGAAAACCGTAGTCGTGTATAATAGCATCGACTTGTCGCTAAACAACGCATTCGTCCTGTATGATCAGATCTTTGAACGATGGAGTACGGCACTCAATCGGAAACGGATTTTTCTTGAAAAACTAGGAACCGCACTGCTGTTTCAACAAACAGCCCGCCGAGAGCGGGTTCCAAGAAACCAGTTTTCAGCTGATATAGTTCGAGCTTCAAAAGCAGAACTAGAAGGCAAAGTCGGACCGTCCAACCCGCCGGTGCCAACAGATTCAAATGCAAAAAAAAAGAGAAAAAAATGTAGTTTCTGCGAAAATTCACATAACAAGCATACCACAAAATGTTGTCAATGTGGTAGCCATACATGTAAGATCCACACCTACACACTTTGTCCCAAGTGCAAAACTGACTGAATCAGAATATCACGTTATTTCTGACTGAAATGTAACCCTTGCGAAAACGATTGAAAAGTGCATACAGTCATCAGAAATTTTATCCAAATTTTACTAGGATTAAATTTAACCCACATTGTTTCAAAATATAATTTTAAATAATAAACCCTTACTGAAGTCTTTGAGAAAAAACGTCTTACCAAACTAAAAAATTTGCCGGATTTTTTTCCTGAAAACATTTATCAAAGAATCTTTGCAAAAAAAAAAAATCCCGTAATTAATTCCGAGAGGAATCCAGAAATATATGTAAAAACAATTTCTGGACGAACTCTAAGAGGTTATCTATAGATGAATCCATGCAGGAACACATTGATGAATTCTTAGAAACGTCCCTGAAATAACCCTTAGTAAAATCTGAAATTATCTTCGGTGATTTTCCTGAGTTATCTATAAAGGAAATCCAGGAGGAGTAAATTGAGAGATTCACAAGCAATTTTATCCCAAGAGTAACTCCCAAAAAAATCACAGAGGAACACCCGGAAGAATTCCAGGAGGAACTCCCGCAAGAATTTCAGGAAGAAACTCCCGGAACAATTCTAGAAGGAACTCCCAGCAAGAACTCCTGGAAAAATCCTAGGAGGAACTCCTAGAAGAATTCCAGGAAGAACTATCGGAAGAATTCCAGGGGGAAATCCCGAAAGAATTCCTGGAGGAACTACCGTAAGAATTCCAGGAAAAACTGCCGAAAGAATTCAAGGAGGAACTTCCGGAAAAAAAATAAAAAGGAATTCTCGGAATAATTCAAGGAGGAACTTCCGGAATAATCCAAGGAAGACCATCTAGAAGAATTCCAGGAGGAACTCTTAGAGAAATCCCAGGAGGAACTCCCAAAAGAATTTCTGGAGGAACTCCTGGAAGGATTCCAGAAGGAACTCCTTGGAGAATCCCAGGAGGATTTCCTGAAAAAGGGAAACCCCTGGAAGAATTCCAGAAGGAACTCCTGGAAAAACCCCAGGAAGAACACCTGGAAGAATATCAGGGGAAAATCCTGGAGGAATCCCAGAAGATACTTTTGGAAGAGTCCCAGGAGGAACTCCTGGAAAAACCCCAGGAGGAACTCCTGGAAGAATCTCAATAGGAACTCTTGGAAAAATCCATGGAGGAACACCTGGAAAAATCCCAGGAGGAACTCCTGCAGGAATCCAAGAAGATACTCCTGGAAGAAGCCTGATAGAATCTCAGGAGGAACTCCTAGAAGAACCTCAGAAGAAACTCCTGGGAGAATCCCAGAAGGAACTCCTGGAAGAACCCCAGGAAGAACACCTGGAAGAATATCAGGGGAAAATCCTGGAGGAATCCCACAAGATACTTCTGGAAGAGTCCCAGGAGGAACTCCTGGAAGAACCCCAGGAGGAACTCTTAGAAGGATCCCGGGAGGAATTCCTACAAGAACTCAAGAAGATACTCCTGGAAGAAGCCTGGAAGAATCTCAGGAGGAACTCTTAGAAGAACCCCAGGAGAAACTCCTTGAAGAATCCCACGGGGAACTCCCAGAAAAATCCCAGAAGGAACTCCTGGAAGAACCCCATGGAGGAACTCCTGGAAGAATATCAGGAGAAACTCATGGAAGAATCCTAGAGGGAACTCCCGGAAAAATCCCACGAGAAACTCCTGGAAGAACCCCAGAAGAAACTCCTGGAAGAATCTCAGGAGGAACTCCTGGAAGAATTCCTGGAGGAACACCTGGAAAAATCTCACGCGGAACTCCTGGAAGAATCTCAGGAGAAACACATCGAAGAATCCCAGAATGAACTCCTGGAAGGACCCCAGGCAGAACTCCTGGAAGAATATCAGGAGAAACTCCTGGAAGAATCCTAGGGGTAACTCCTGGAAGAGTCCCAGGAGGAACTCCTGAAAGAACCCCAGGAGGAACTCCTGGAAGAATCCAAGAAGATACTCCTGGAAGAAGCCTGGAAGAATCTCAGGAGGAACTCTTAGAAGAATCCCTGGAGGAACTCCTGCAAGAATCCAAGAAGATACTCTTGGAAGAATCCTGGTAGAGTGTTAGGAGGAACTCTTAGAAGAACCCCAGGAGAAACTCCTTGAAGAATCCCACGGGGAACTCCCAGAAGGAACTCCTGGAAGAATATCAGGAGAAACTCATGGAAGAATCCTAGAGGGAACTCCCGGAAAAATCCCACGAGGAACTCCTGGAAGAACCCCAGAAGAAACTCCTGGAAGAATCTCAGGAGGAACTCCTGGAAGAATTCCTGGAGGAACACCTGGAAAAATCCCACGCGGAACTCCTGGAAGAATCTCAGGAGAAACACATGGAAGAATCCCAGTAGGAATTCCTGGAAGGACCCCAGGCAGAACTCCTGGAAGAGTCCCAGGAGAAACTCCTGGAAGAACCAAAGGAGGAACTCTTAGAAGAATCGCAGGAAGAATCCAAGAAGATACTCCTGTAAGAAGCCTGGAAGAATCTCAGGAGAAACTCCTGGAAGAGTCCCTGGAGGAACTCCTGGAGGAATCCCAGGAAGAATTTTGGAAAGAATCCCAGGAGTAATCCCAGGAGGTGCTCCTGGAATAATCCTAGGGGGAATTTCTGGAAGAATTCCAGGAGGAACTCCTGGAAGAACCCCAGGAGGAACTCCTGGAAGAATATCAGAAGGAACTCCTGGAAGAATCTCCGGAGGAACTCATGGAAGAATCCCAGGATGAACTCCTGGAAGAATGCCAAGAGAAATCGCAGCTAAAATTTCTAAAGGTATTCTTGATATCCTGTTCAAATTTATGTATTTTCTTATATGTTTGAATTTTGACTCGTCGAATGTTAACTATTATAATGTGAAACTGCCCAGATTTGACCGTAAAAAATCCGCTGCTTATCCGGACTTTATAAATTTCCAGTTTGGTGTGAACATTTACGAAACATTAAATAGTACCATCATCCAACAGCTCAAAATTCATGATTATTCATGCAGATCGAAATGGACACTACTCCGTAAATGTTCACACCAAATCCTATATGGAGTAGTGTCCATTTCGATCTGCATGAATAATCATGAATTTTGAGCTGTTGGATGATGGTACTATTTAATGTTTCGTAAATGTTCACACCAAACCCTACTGGAACCGGTTCCGGAATATTCCAGACAAAACCATTCGGTTGTTCGTGACGCAATAAAAATCATGAAAATTGATGCGTCGTACCATACATGCGTATGCGTTTTTGTATATGATTTATACCAGTTCATTTTGAAATAGTTTCCAGGTTTCCTTGTACCCAGAATGGCCAACAATTTCGAGAATCTTTTTGGATTGGAAATTTTCTCGATTTCCCTAGTTTGAGTATCTTTGTACCTGCCACACGATATTCACGTGCAAAAATGGTCAATCAGCAAAGAAAGTTCTCAATAAATAACTATAGAAGTTTTCATAAGAACACTAAGCTGAGAAGCAGGCTTTATCTCGGTTGGGGCGTAACGTCAGAAACAAGAAGAAGAATTTTATATTTGATTTTTGGCATGGTGGCTATTTAGATCTGGATGAAAAATCATGAATTTTGAGCAGTCGCATGATGGTACTATATGATGGTCTGAAAATGTCCACATCACACCCTACCGGATCCGGTTCCGGAATACTCCTACCAAATCCGGATTAATCTAGTTGTTGGTTCTCTTGATACTCTTGTAAATCGGATTGAAAAACCATGAAATATGAACCGTCATCCACTATCTTGTGTATAAACTACTGAATATGATATGTACCATCCCCTTCTGAAACAGATTCCAGGTGTCCTTGTGCCATTGTGCCCAGAATGGCCACACCCACAAAAACTGTCCAGAGTTCTATTTAAGGATGTTATACCTTTCATATGACGCTAAAAGAACGGAAATCGGTTCAAAAATGAATATTTGGGAGCGTTTCAAAGTCAGGGGTCATTTTTGACCCTTAATGCATAATGTGTAACTTTTTCTCAATGCATTAGGAAGGTTAAAATAAAAAAGTTTGGTCAGTCAATCTACTATATCTTCAGTTAAGTGCCTTTAAACGGTAGTTGGGGTAGATTTCGACCATAATAGGATTCCGAGCTGATTCAGATTGAAGCAATAGGATTCCACATAACACAAACCAGAACATAATGTCCATTACAAAATCTTGGTTTAAATTTCCACATAGTTATATGTGGGATTTTGGCAGAATACCATGCGAGTTTTTAACAACCTTTTAAGAAGGATACCTTGTCAGTTCTGGAGGGTGTCCTCACACTCTGGATCGAATGGCAGCTTATTCAAGAATCAGATCGAATATTCAGCACAACTCTCACAACATTCCAAACCAGGTTATTAGAAAATTATTTGACATTGAAATGAGAACAGAAATGAAAAGCCATAATACAAAGTTTTTCTCGTAACATGAGCAATGTTTTCAACATTTCAAAAGAATGTTTTCACTCACTGATATGAGTTTGATTAAAGTTAAAATTTCAAGAAAGCATTAAGGAAATAATGATAACATTTACCAATTAATTCCATGTTGTAATTTTTTATAGAGATTCAAGGGGGTATCTTACCAAAATTTATTTTTTAGTGGGCGTTTTATCCCTCTGAGAATGTTCTTAAAATTTTCTGCAGTTGTATTGATAGAATTCAATTAAAAAAAACTTGGTCAAGAAGTTAAGCAAAAATATATGGATCAGCCATTATCTACAAGCATTTCTTTGGGAATATACACTATACTGATATTTCAATAGATCCCAGTGGTTTCTGCAGATTCATGTCTAGCCATATAACAGGAAATGTATCAGACTATTTCATAACTTCCGGGCTATCGGACAGTCGTCCCAAGAATAAAATTTGGTATATATGGTCTTACTTATTCAATTATTCAAAGTTTTATTAAACAGTATTATCATGAGGATATTGATGAACCATTTTTACAGAAGTCGCGCTAGAATTTTGAGTGTTATAGGTAAAATAATGCAATCTTAAAATATTGAAAAAAAAAAATAAAACTTGAGCTTCAAACAAGGGGCGTTAAAATGTCGGTTCGCCAAGAGCGCCATGAGACCACGCTACGGCTCTGCCAATGCAGAACTGGCTGACTGAGTGAAAATTCTGTGTAGGTCGCACTCATTCTGTGAGTAGCCGACGTGTTGGCCTTCGGCTGTGCGGGGATCGGTGGAAACGGAACTGGCAATCATCTCCCGCGCGGCAGCAAACAGTTGGCCGTTGGAAAGATGGGGAGTTTTCTGGGATTATTTCTAGCGAAAATCCGGAAGATGGTCGCAAATGCGATTTTTCCCCCATTTGCTTCCGCTTCGGCTATTCGAATGAAAAATCTCTGAAAAACTTCAAAATTGGAATGTTTTTTTTAATGTTTTCAGAAGCACAACAAAAATGGAAGCGAATTCCGCATCCCAAGCGTTCCTCCTCTGTGCGCATTTCACTCATTCAGATTTGCTTACCACCGTTTGCACAAAACTGTGTACAGCCCCCTTTGCACACACGCTAAACTTGTTGAAGAGCTAGTCCGCTAAGACTACGCAGATCCTAGCGAGGCTAGCCCGTCCACATCCAATTGCAAATCATAAAGAAATACAATACAGTAGATGTTTCCTTCAACTGGGCAGCTAACTGACTGATGCCTCAACCAGCAGCTGCAACACTCTTTATTCAAACCAGGTATCTATTTTTACAATTCAAAATCCTACACAAAAATTATACCTCACAACAAATCTTCCACACTTTTACCTACGACGACGTATGCTTCTCAACCGACGATTCTTCTACCTGAGGTGCGACACTACCTCTATTCCAACACTCCTCCTTAGAGTCGCAACCTCAACTCCCGATCGTCTCCTCCTGTCTCGAAACTCCTCCTCGTTCCGAACTTCGTACATGCTCCGTCATCCATCCGAGCTCCTCCTGACTTCGATCCTGTCACACGAGCTCCTTTGACCAGCCAGCTGCCATCCAGTGTCCTGTATCGCCTACGTTCCCGATAGATTCCGTCCTCCGTTGCGGCTAACCCATCCAGCCTGAGGATCCCGTACTGCGCCACGCGGCTTATGCGGCCAATCCTCCTCCAGAACGATACATGCTGTAAGAACACGTTCCTGGGCCCATAACCTGTCGGAAACCCAGGCGCAGCGGACACGGTAACACTACCGTTCGACCGGATAATATCCGTCCCGGGGTTCGCGTGATAAACAGCAAAGAAAGATTACACGGGATGTAAGTTTTTAAACAACTTTACTTTCTTGCGGACTAGTACGGACTACTATAATAACAAACATTAATATCACACATTTACAATTATGCTTCGTCAAACTTCTACATACACATACATATTCAGACACAATGTCATCGTTAACTGTCATCAAGGTACTGACACATCTCAATGATTGCTCATCTTACCAGGGGGCTGCCACTACTCTACTCCAACACTCCTCCTTAGTGCAGCCCACTGATCTTCATCTGACTCCTCCTGGATTAAAAATCTACTGCAAAAGGTAGTACACACCATCCTTCTTAACACCAACAGCTATTACAGTTTCAGCATCCATAATACGGCAATCCTTCGGACCAAACTTGACATAATAACCTTCATCAGTGATCCGGCTCACTGATAGCACATTCGTTGACAGTCCAGGTACAAACAACAACTCTCTCACTTTTATATCAACGGATTCACCTCCTAATCCGCGACCAATGATTTTTTCTTGACCGCTTCCTTTTGCTTTTACTGTTCTACCATCTGCCAAGGACACTTCTTCAGCACAAGGATTCCACCAACCCAAGCTCGCCGTAGAACTGGTCATGTGCTTTGAACTACCTGTATCGATAATCCACTTTTCGTCGACAGACTCATCACTTTTAGTCGTTATCGTAAAACACACCCCTCTATCACTTCTACTGCCTGAATCTGGATGCTGAACCGCCATCGACTTCTCTTGATCCTGCTGTCTTTTCACTTTTGCTCTTTCTTTTAGGTAGGCAGGACAGTACCACTGAATATGGCCTTCTTTCTCACATTAGTAGCATTTTCGAGAAATTCTCCGATTTTCTGGCAACACTGACGTCTTCATTACTTGCTCTTCACTCGTTTCTTGTCTTCGGTCTACACACCTTCTACGTCATTCATTCAGAAGCTTCCCCTTCACATAATCTAATTTGAGATCCTCTTCTGGACGACCTTCGAGAGCGATAACAAGCGGATTGTAGGATTCCGGCAAACTCGACAAAAGAATCGCTACAATCAAATGCTCCTTCAACGACTCTCCCATCCGTTGCAAGCGGTGGACCAACTCCGCAGCTTTCACTAAATGATCGGACATGCTTCCGTTTTCATCTAGTCGCATTGAACACAGTCGACGTAGAACATGGATCTTGTTCGACAACGATCCTCGCTCATGATAGCCCTTGAGCTTCTCCCACATCTCATTAGCACTCACAGCATCCAAAATGTGGCTCAACTGGCTATCTTCCAAAGCCAATCCAATCATCGCTCGAGCTTTCTCATCTTTTCTTGTCCACGCTGATGTTATATCCGCTGACTCCCCAGACAACCAGAAATCGCATGAATGTTCACGTTATAACTTGTTTATTCATACTAATTACATCGAACCCGCAAAACACCGTGGATAAACTCGTCAGATTGATGACCTTCCTCGCATAAAACACTTCTTTTCTGAGTTCACTTGTACATTTTGTTTCGTCTCGTACACTCGTACAAACAAAATCGGATCACTCCGTAGCAGCTGTCAAATCAACATTTGTTATCATAAGTTAAGTCGGATAAGATCACAGGTTAGTTCGGTAGAAAATTTATACACTCGCATTGTATGTTATTATTCATCACATAATGTATGCACGCATATCGCCTCCACTTTTGTACGTAGAAGGCCTTTTCGCGACATCTTATAAGTGAAATGTTCCACATACAAAGCCTCCAGGTGATTTCGTTATACGTACATTTTGGTTGTCTGGGTCGGGTTTGGTATCTTTAACAGTCGACCACAAATCTTCTCTCATCAGCATCAGCTCCATCCGGAATCTCCATGTCCCCCAGTTCGATTCATTAAGCCGATCGAATACAATTTTTGCCTCAATCATTTTCGGCCATTTTTTCAACTTTTTCGTTTCGTCTCAAAAAACCTTCCTTATGGACCACTGTGCAACGTTCTTTCTTATTCCACAACAAACTACTTCTTTTTATCAACACCACAATAATCCAATACTAGTCCATGTAGTTGTCCAGACAAACAAAACACAACAGAACGCACAGTCCAAGAAACAAAATGGAACAACTACGCAAAGTTTCTGCACAACTATTGGCGCTACAGCCAATCTCGCTCTTCCTCGAACATAAAACAATCACAAATGTCCGTAATAATCCGTATACGACACTTTTTCCAACATAACTTTCTTCAGTTGCATCATCCGGGATAAAAGAGACAATTCCTCAGATCGTCGATAAAACGCACAACAAAAATATCGCTTCTCGCTACAAACACTTTTTCATCCCACTTTCTTCGCGCATTCTGAGGCCAATCCTCCTCCAGAACGATACATGCTGTAAGAACACGTTCCTGGGCCCATAACCTGTTGAAGAGCTAGTCCGCTAAGACCACGCAGATCCTAGCGAGGCTAGCCCGTCCACATCCGATTGCAAATCATAAAGAAATACAATACAGTAGATGTTTCCTTCAACTGGGCAGCTAACTGACTGATGCCTCAACCAGCAGCTGCAACACTCTTTATTCAAACCAGGTAACTATTTTTACAATTCAAAATCCTACACAAAAATTATACCTCACAACAAATCTTCCACACTTTTACCTACGACGACGCATGCTTCTCAACCGACGATTCTTCTACCTGAGGTGCGACACTACCTGTATTCCAACAAAACTTCCTCCGCTCAAAAATGAGTGCCGAGCGCACAAAATCGGCCTCTCTTCGTGCAAATTTTGGCACATGTTGGCATTTTCAATATTATTGAAAAAAGACAAGAAAAACCATGAAAAATAATCAATTTCACCCGAAATTACGGTACATGTAAACGTGTAAACTTCAAAACGTCAAAACCTTATAACAGCAAGAAAAATGTGCTTTTCTATGGAAAATAAGACATGCCTCGATATTTACCCATTTATCAATAGTTTGGTCATGAGAATCAATAGTTTTCATTGTTGGAGTAGATTCGTTGAAAGATTTCCAATCGATCGGTGCAAGAAACATGAAAATCTATCCGGGCGTTAGTAAATTATTAACAGTCAAAATCTAACCACTTTTCGTGACGCGAGCGATTTATCGTTTTTCGAAATTGTACCCCAGTATGTTACCGTAAAACGTTATCCAACGTCAAAAGGCGCAGAAGCTCCCAACATTCCAAATTTGAACAGGCTAGGGTTTGTTCACAAATTTCATAACGCCTAAAATGGCCTTTTTCGATACCCACACACCCCCTCGTAACACTTTTTGTATGAATATTCAATAAATTTTGTATGAGCCGTAACATCACGAGGACACCCACCCGAATCTATGACAAAAGGTCGAAAGACAAAAAGGTCGAAAGGACAGAAGGTCGAAAGACAAAAGGTCGAAAGGACAAAAGGTCGAAGAACAAAAAAGGGTGACAAAAGGTCGAAAATCTATTTTCAAAGAAGGAAAAATTTCCCACCATGCAAATCATTTTCGACCTTTTGTCCTTTCGACCTTTTGTCCTTTCGACGTTTTGTCTTTCGACCTTTTGTCCATAATACCAACCCACCCACCCCCTTCAGCGTTATGAAATTTATGAATGAGCTCCTACTGCGATTCATATTTCTCCTGAACATCACAACGCTCCAACAGTTGATTCGCCTGAATGTTTGCAAACCACATTACTTCAGCAAGCTTCCATTGCGTTCCGCGGTACGTCGCTAGTGCATCAATTTGAATCGCAACCTATCCGCACCACTACACATCCATTTTCACCTGCGCGCCGCCGCAACCTGGAACCCACCTCCACAAGGGAACTTCCAGCACACGCTTGTCTTGTTTTGAATTTCGCTACGCGACGCCGCCGCCGTCACCTCGATCAATTTTTATCTCGACGTCGTTGGCGGTGCCCGACGCGTTCTCGCTGTTCGGTTGTGCAGTTCAGTACCGATTTGTATTTTGACGCGTACGCTTTGTCGGAACGTTTTGTTGCGGGAGCGTTATATTTTGGGTGTGTAAACGCGCGCGCGCTCGCCTACTAGGTTCGGATACCTCGGAGTGTGAGAGATAAGAAAATCTGTGGTGAGGAGACGGTGAATTCTGGCGTTCAATCAACGCCAACTTTGATTGTCGCGATTGCGACAGCAGTGACGAGAGTGACAAGCGACGACGAGGGGCAATTGTTTGCGCCTTGATTGAGCTTCGAGGGGTGTGTTGTGTGTGGTCGCGGTAGGCTCAGATTTGAATTTGTACCTAGAGAACGGAACAATAGAACACGAATACGGGTGTGGGTGCAGGAGGCTCAACCAGAGAGTGATTCATGAGTCACAGAATTTTGCGTTTTTTGAATGGGACTCGCGCGCGGAAGAGGTGGAGTTCGATTCTTGGTTCGTGTTTTGTGATTGAAGTTTCGTGTGGAGTTTTTCGACGGCGATGATCGCCGCATTATAATAGGCAACAATTACGCCCACACATATGCGAGAGGATTGCTGTTGTTGTTGAGCCGTTTCGTTGATGGTTGGATAGAATAAAGTCCGGACCATTGTTGGGACACGGAACACGAAGGTGATTGAAAAGGGAGGATTAGGGGAAGTCGGGGCGATTTTGCCGATCGGAATGAGCATCTATAGAATACTACAAAACTTATTGATATTTCATTAGAAATGCAGTCAACTCTCTCTTACTCGATATTTCGTATCTCGATATCGAGTTAGAGAACCATAGTAAAAATTGGATTTTCATGGTCCCTTGGATCGCAGTTGCACTGGTTTTGTGTTCTGTAAGTCAATACTTCCCTAACTCGATGGTCCCTTCAATATCGAGTTCTTTTTCTTCTTCATGGCATTAACGTTCTCACTGGGACTAAGTCTGCTTCTCAACTTAGTGTTCTTATGAGCACTTCCACAGTTATTAACTGAGAGCCTTCTTTGCCAAAGTTGCCATTTTTGCGTATATCCTGTGGCAGGTACCGATGATACTCTATGCCCAGGGATGTCAAATAAATTTCCATTACGAAAAGATCATGGACCGAGCGGGAATCGAACCCAGACATCTTCAGCATGGCTTTGCTTTGTAGCCGCGGACTCTAACAACTCGGCGAAGGAAGACCCTTATCTATCTAGTGTATTAATCTACGAATTGTTAGAAATCATGCAAAAATCCAAAGATTTGATAATATTTTCTGCATTTTTATCAATTTTCCTCTAAGGTGGCCCACTGTCCCCTACGACTCGGGGAAGGGATCAATCCCTGCAGGCAAAAGTGACGACGGAACGAAATTTCGGGTTTCGGTTTTTGTGGGGTGTCGTTCATCAGCAGTGACCGACCATCAAGTTAAGGGTCGACTCGTTGTTTATTGCTGACGCGGAAGGAATTCCCGCTCGCAATCCAAGTAGGTGCCGTACAAAGTACAGTGGTAGAAGAAGCAAAACTACAAGAAGAAGATAAAAATACCTGATCGCAGTAGTCGCACGCAGCAGGTCATTCCAAAGGAAGTGCAAAGTTCCGACCCAGCTGTGTAAACGGAAAACGAGTGCAAAGCCTACTGCGTAAGAAACGGGGTGGAAGGAAGAAGGAGAAGGTTTGAAAGGTGCGACACAGAAATCGATGGAGAATAAGTGAGTGATAGTGGCAAGTGATTGCTTTGGTGGCACACGAAGCAGATTAAGTTGCGGGGGTGGCCAACGTGCGTCAATATTTATATGCTAATGGAAACGTGAGACGGGCGAGTTCGAGGTCGTCTGAACGAAAATAACTTCGGGCCAAATCAATTCGGGGAACGTGGAAGAACATCGTTTAACGCAAGAGAACAGATAAGCCGTCTTTCGATTCGAGATTGA
The DNA here is from genome assembly GCF_002204515.2 of Aedes aegypti. Taxonomy (NCBI): domain Eukaryota; kingdom Metazoa; phylum Arthropoda; class Insecta; order Diptera; family Culicidae; genus Aedes; species Aedes aegypti. Next base: position 15,309,662 of record NC_035107.1, read on the forward strand.
TTGGAAGAGACGATTCCAGGAAAGAAGCTAGCATCACAATGAACGCCAAGGAGAAGGACAAGGATCCGCAACCGTCGTTCAGCTTCATAAGGGTGAGTAATCGTACACATTCGATCATATCTTGATTTCTGGTAGCGATGAAGGTGGTTTCTCCACTTCGAAAAGATTAATCACCATAGGCTGCCATTTCGACCAAACGGACATGGCCGAATCATACTTTATCAGCTTTCGTGTAAAGACTTGACAAGAAATGAAATAAAAATATCTCTCTAGGAGGAGTTTCCTATTTTGCCACAAACAAATTTCGAAAACTCAAGAAATGGTCAAGAAATTTCCTACAGTGAGCTCCATTTGAAATGACATTTCTTTTCAACTGCGTACTGCGATCGAAGAAAAATGCTTTTCTTGAGCATTTCTTGCAAGAAATTTCCCACGCATCGATATAGGCGATTACTTTTCTGTTGAAGTGCATACATCGCTTATAGGTTGTGATATTTTTCGTTATAATTTTAAATCCAAATGTCCACGTATTTTCTTGTAATGCTCTCGAATTTTTTCGGTGAATTCCTTCGGGAAAAAGTCTCGAGACGAATTATTGGATTATTTAGTAGTGTAGCTTTGTAGGAGTTCTAAGCTTCCTTGTAAATGATTTTGATGAAATCCATATATTGCAATAATTGCAAATTATTGATGGACTGTGAAGCGAAGTTTCTGGCACAAGACTAGAATACTAGTTGATTAATTGGTAATATTTCAAGCCAATTTTCCTATAATAAAGTTTTTCAATTGTGAAATTATTAACTATTCAAAAATTGAAATCATCTTAAATTTTAATTTTCTTAGTTGTTTTTTCTGACGTATTTGGAAAAACTATTGCTTGTATAGTTTCTGAGAAAAAGGGAAGCATTCTTTCAGAATTATACCATGATTTTTTAACAGGCTCTTAGAGAAATTTCTACAAGAATCAATGAAAACATATCTGCCTATAGGCATATCTGCCTATATTTCATTGAAATTTTCTGTAATTATCCATACCAAAATCACCAAAGTAATTCTATGTAACACTTCTGTTTTTTTTCCGAAGATTCTTTCCTAATTTTCTTGATTTCAAGAAATACCTCTAGTAAACGCTCAAAGAATTCTTCAAGAAGATTCGTGAGAAGCTCGAACAGAAGTTCCTCTGAAATACTTCCAAGAGATTTCTCTAGGTTTTCTAAATTATGTAAATATCCATCCTGTTTCGCACTCGAAATCAACTCGGATTTTATTTTTATAATTACAAAATTACAAAACGGCGTAAGTAAGATTTTCAACTTTCATGGCCTAACCCCTACTTACACCGCTCTGTTATATAAGGAGACAAAGTGACTTAACCACGAATCGAAACAAAACACTACTTGAGTCAATTCTACACTGGTAAAAAACATCGTGAGTAATTGGATAAAACGCTGTGGGGTCAAATTTCAAACTTCAACAACAAACTTCCTGACAGTTTCAAAAATAGTTCTGGAGTTCATACTTATTTTAAGATGAATTTTTGCTTTAATTTCTAGTTCACTAGATTAGTGCTTCTAAAAACTTGAAGCATGACAAATTCAAACAATTTCAAACTTCAAATTTCGAATTTCAAGCATAAAGTTTTAAACTTTACATGAAAGATTCCAATCCCTGCTTTAAATTTCAAACTCAAATTTCAAATTTTAGGTTTCAAATTTCAAGCTACAAATATTAAATCGAAATCAAGCTTGAAATTTGAAATGTAAAACTTAAACTTTTCAAATTTCAAGCGAAGAATTTCAATTCAAAGCTTCAAATTTCAGTTATTATTTACTCATCAATTTTCACATTGATTTTTCATGTGTAACATCTTAAATTTTAACTTCGATCTCAAAAATCAAGGTTCAAATTTGAAGCTCTTAACTTGAAGTTTGAAGCCTAAATTTTGAAATTTGAAAGTTAAAATTGGAGATTGAAGCTTGAAATCCAGAAGCATAAGTTTCAAACTCTAAATATGAAATTTCAGGCTTCAAATTTTGGTTTTTAGCTGCAAACTTCATATTCATAATTTTGTGTTTCAACTTCAAATCTCAAATTTTTATTTTAAGTTTTTTTTTATCTCAATCTTTAAATATCAATTCCCAAGCTTCAAATTTCATGTTAGCTTCAAATCTTTGCTTCAAATTTCACCTTTTAATCTTAAATTTTAAGCTTAGAGCTGATTTTCTTCACTATTCCATGGCCTACTAATTTTGAATTTCATCTGAATAAGAATTCTCTAGAATAGCCTACTCCGATGAAGTCTCTTACTTAGCCGACGTGCTTTCTTTAATCATTCTTTAATTTCAACCTTCAAATATCAAGCGAACTTCAGGTTTCGAATTTCGAGATGCAAACATCAAATTTTGAGCTTCATAAATTTGAAGTTTTAAGCTTGAACTTCAAAATTTTTATTGTCAAATTTAAAAATGTTAAGTTTTTAAATAGCGTCTTAAAGACTTGTCCCAATTTTAGTACCGAACGGTTAAGTTTAAGGTGGAAATAGATGTTCACTCAATTTCTCGGTGTTTTCCGTTCGTTTTAACCCAAAAAACAGGTTTCATCCGGTTTTTGAGATTTTGTGTTTAAACTTTTGAGTGTATTTTGTTTTCCGCGTCCCTTTTGTCGAGAATAATACATCAAATGTCAGATAGGAACAAATCCCAAAAATGATAGTTTTAACCGCACAATTTTTTAGCGTGCAGTGCTAAAAAGTTTAACCCTTATGGTGTTTTGTGTCGACTAAGTGATCGTCAAACATGATCAAAAGTGTCAAGTTTCAAATTTGGACTCATTTCTTAAATTAAATTCTGTTGTGTCATTTAATAAGATTACGAAATTATCAAAATTTTTAGGACCCTATTGCATTCTTCAAATGTTAAATCTCAAGCCTGAAATTTCAAATTTCAACTTCAATCTCTAATTCCAAATTTCATGCTTCAAAATTCATATTTCTAATATCAAATTTCAAACTTAAACGCTTCAAGCTTCAAATTCCAAATTTCAAGCTACAAAGTTTACATCTTATGCTTCACATCTTAAGCTAGGTATGCTGTTCGGCTCAAGAAAAGTAAAATTTCTACTCAAGAAATGCTCAAGAAATTTTCTACAGTGAGCTCCATTTGAATTGTTTCAACTGCGTACTGCCATCAAAGAAAAATGCTTTTCTTGAGCATTTCTTGCGAGAAATTTCCCACGCATCGAGATAGGCGATTACTTATCTCTTATTACTGAAGTGCATACTTCCCATTAAACTCCATGTATCAAATGTCAAATTTCATCATCAATCTTAATTTTCAAGATTCAAGCTCTAAATTCGAAGCTCTAAATTTGTAATTCGAAGTTCTAAATTTAGGAGTTAGGAATCCGAAATTCGTATCTTGAAATTCAAAAGATAAAGCTTGAAATTTGGAATCTTCAAATTCAAACTCCAAATATCATATTTCAAGCTTCTAATTTACAGTTTCATTTCAAATTTGAAGCCTCAGATTTGAAATTTTTGTATCGAATTTCAAATTTCCAGTCAAAAATATCAAGTTTCCAATTTAAAGCTTCAAGCTTCAAATTTTAAGTTTCAAATTTCAAAACGCATGCTTCAAATATTTAAATTAAAGCCTTGATTTTCAAATTTCATGCTTCAAATTTTAAGCTTAGAGCTGATTTTCTAATTTTCTGAATTTGTTTCAGAAATCTAACAGATGTTTCTTCATTAATCCAGGGCCTACCAATTTCCGAGTCAGTATTTTCTAGAAAAGCCTACTTGGATAAAGCCTCTTACTCATCCACCTGAAATGACATTCCTTAATCAGTCAGAAGGGCACTTACGACGACCAGTTTATTGCTCGTTGATGATTGCACAAATCCCATAAATGTGCGACGTTTGTTTTCCTAGCCCTGCTGGAAAACAGGTTTATTGTAATTGTAACACCTCATTAAGTAAATCCCTTCGTTTGTTAGTTCTCTGATATCTTATTTACCCGGTCGAGTAGAATCGAGATAAAGTTCGCTCAACCGCTCTCGTGTGTCAATAATTACGGATGAGATACGGCTTGTGGGGTGCAATCGCACGTGAACGCAGTGAATCATACTCGGCGTTTAAGGTGAATGTTAATCGAAGCCATTCCTCAAATTTTCAACGTAAAACGCGTGAAAATTAAAAAAAAAAATCAATAAAAAACGCAAAAATGAAATTTTTTTCATTGCACAATGATCGGAAAAATACGAAGTTTTATCGCCTTAATTGATGAAATATGTAATCTAAATATGTTATTTGGCGTTTTTATTGTTTCAGAAGGGGTTATTCACATATTACGTAACTTTTAAAAAAAAAAATTTTTTTATTAAAAATGTAATCAAATTTGGCTGAAAGCACAAATTTTGTTTGTAATTTAACGAGTTTGATCAAAACATGTATGAAGAGTGGTTAAATATATTTTATATTAACTTTGTATGAAAAATATCGTCAAAATGTATGAAAATATTGAATTATTCAAATAGCTCTAACTTGCAAATCAACAAATTTCAGCAAAAAATTGAAACGTTTTTTGTAAGATCTAAGGATGCATTTCAAAGGGCAATATTCGAAATGGCGGCGACATGACGCGACAAGAGTTGTTTTTCATGTTCAAAATCATCAAATTTACTAAAGTGTAATATTGAACAATATTAAAGCTTCAACCAAATATTTGTTTCCATCCTTATGCTCGATAAAAGTGTTGAAGTACAAGCTTTCAGATAGTGCGTAACTTTGGGAAAATATTGCATTCCTTAAATATGAGTTTTGTACTTTATTTTATTGTTACATATTTCAATTTTTTGACTTCTGTAAGTTCGGCGTCATAAAAGTCAAAGAAATTTAAATTTCAATTCAATTTCAATCAGGAATCATAATAATATAATGCATGAGGTATATTTTAAAATGATAAAAACCATAGAAATATCAAAAAAGTGTTTTGGTAGTTTTGGCTGCTCCTTTATATGGAGCCCGACCATTGTGCATTGAAAGACGAATCACATAATGGCAGCTCACTTTTACCTATAAATTTGAGCAGTTTTGGTTTGGGTTTATTCACAAATTTCATAACGCCAAAAATGGCCATTTTCGACACCCACCCACCCCCTCGTAACGCTTTTTGTATTAATATTTTACAAATTTTGTATGAGCTGTAACACCACGAGAACACCCACCCACCCCCTTTAGCGTTATGAAATTTGTGAATGGGCCCTTTATCCTGTACAGTTTGTTTACGAATTGCAAAGGAGGCCATGGTGCGAGGATGAACACTACACTGAACAAAAGCTCCTACCTTGAATTGAATGATTTGTAATTCACATTGCTACAAATCTTCATATTCATTATTTTGATTACTTTTCATTACTTATTTTCAATTAGATTACTTTTAAATCAGGAAATAGAATGCAATGAAGATTGTTTACATTTGTGTGTGATAATCATACAATTTTAAACTTATTTTATTTCAATATAAATCATTTTTCGACTGTTCTTGTTTGTGTCTGAAAATAGGTATGGGGCTCGGATGAGGCAAAAATCATACAGTTGATGGCGGAAGATTTCGTTCAGTGTAGGTTGTCTGGACGAATATGGATGAACTTCCAGATGGAAGTTCTTAGATGCTGTATTGTCTAGATTATTTATTTTTAAATTTTCTAATATTTTTTTTATTTAAATTCCGAGGCTCGAATCGTATTGAAAATTAAATTTTGGAGTCAATTTTTAAGCGAATGATCAATTAATAAAGTTTCTAGATTGAGTAGCTCTCTGGTTCATTAGATAAATGTTCTTAAAAACTTGAAGCATGACTTCGATCCATCTTCACCTTAATCCCGGACGAGATCTTCCGATGGCAATTACCTTCCTCGGGCTCAATCACTCATTGGGAAAAGTACCAACGACTGGGGACAACTTTTGCCATCATCCATCGATCGATTACTACTCAGAATGCAGACTCTTGCTCTAGCTTGATGGTAATCAAGTGATGGATTGTGGTTCTGATCGAGTTGACTGTCCTCCAGCCGACTGCTACATAAATTATGCATTAGAAGCGAATTCCTCGAAGGAACCCAGTGAATCAGAAGAAACTTGCGTTTCGCTCCTATCTTGGCTGCCAACCAGTGCAGAGTCGTGTCAAGTAGAGTAATTATGGCGGTGAACGCTTGGTGATTGCGAAATACGTGCAATTAGTCAGCCTCGGTGATGATTTGGAGAGTGTGCTGAGCAGCTCCCCGATACGCAATAGATGCAGTTGACTTTTCTTATCTTGGTATCGAAGGAATTATCGAGATAACGTCCAAATCATTACTACTTTCAACACCTTCTACGTCAGCGATGCATTGTTATCTTTTCCAAAGATTCAATTAAACCGTTTTCCGAGATTCGTTGGAATCTCTTATCTAGATTCTTTAGAATCTCTTTTCTAGATTTCGATGAAATCTCCTCTGAAGATTTGTTAGAATCTCCTCTGAACATTCGTTAGAATCTTTTCTAGAGATTCATTGGAATCTCTTCTGGAGATTCGTTGGAATCTCTTCAGAAAATTTGTTGTAATTTATCCCAGAGATTCATTGGAATCTTTTTCAGAAATTTATTGGAAGCTCTTCAGGAGATTCGTTGAAGTCTTTTCTGGAGAGTCGTTGAACTCCCTTCCAAAGATTCGTTAGGAATTATTTCAGAGATTCGTTGGAATCTCTTGCAGAGATTTTCCAACTTTCTTGGAGCACTTTGCTCCTACTTTAGGAGCGGTTTGAGGGGTACACTGAACTCAAGCAAATTGAACGCTCTGTGGCACTAAATCCTACTGCAATAAATGCAAACGGAATGTCGCTACATTGTGTGAAAAGATGTTTACATTTAGCAGACGAGAATACAAAGGCCGTCTGTGCTTTAAGTGGCTGCCTACAGCTTGTGTGATTTACAGCTTCCACGAGTTGCGCTAGGAATTACCAAGCTGGACGTATGCAATCAAGACATTCTTTATCCCACTATAAAGCTAAATCAAAGCAAGCGATGATGTGTCTATGATTTAATTGACTGGAGACATGAAAGCTGACGCCATACTTGAACGCGCTCTCAGCTAAGCGCAGGCTTTATCTGCTCACGTGCCTTCAATCAAATCATCACTCGAAGCTCTATCATCGCCTTCGCCGCCTCGACTCGAGTGGAATCCTTGAACCGGAAGCCCCCGTGGATTATTGTTGTCCACCTTTGGTTGAAGTTGTCACTGTCGAGACGACTCGCAAACACGTGCTTCGCTCAAGTTGCGATTGGGTTGTCTCGAGGAGTTTCTTGAATTTTAAACGCAATTACTCACTGCCGATAAATGGAACGAAAGTGCGACTTGCGGCGACACGAACGCTATAATTTCCCATTGTTGTCATCGTCGTCGGTGGGTGACAATCGTATCGTTTTATTCGCGGTGGGTAAACTCTTTTCCGTGTTTGCTCCCGCTAAGAACAGTGAACTTCAACGGCCTCGCTTTGCGTACACAGACACTTGTCTCTGGAAAGAGTCGTCATCGAACAGATCGTTGAAATCTACTGTTTCAGTTCGATAGACGGTTCCGAAGTCGACCTTTTCGAGTCGTGATTCATCTTCATCAATCGATGTGAGAACAATCTTTAGAAAAGGCAACATCGAAGTAGGCTCTGAGTCGTGACCTATTGGGACCAGAACGAAGATGAGCCGTTCTATCAGAATGGAGCCCTATAACAGCGGAGGTAGATCCAAGTCGGCGTTCTGTGCTTTTGTCGCGTTTGCATATCTCCGTTTCACCAAGGCCTACTAGGTATCTCGCTTATGGAATTCGTGACGACTGAGCAGCGATGGCAGCGAAGTAATGAAAACTGAAGATGCGGCATCTCCCGTCCCAGAGGCATTCCAATCGCATCATTTGCTGAAGAGCCTCGTCGTGTGTTGTCAATTTTAAGGTGTGTCGTCGCGCTCGCATCACGAGAAGGCTAATTCGAGACGGTAATTTTCGAACCAACGGCGAGTTCAACCTCTGCAGTACTGGGTGACGATATCGATTTTCCCAAATACTTTAACTTTGTACACGTTTGATCAATTTTTATCCAATGTGCACAATAAATTGCAGATGAATTTTATATTTGATTTAGAGATTTGAATTTTTAGAACTGTTCGTGGTTCCAGATCTGAGCCGAATTACTGTGACAAACTAATTTTCATACTATTCGGTTACTCCTTACATCTCTGAAATGTAGGTCATCTTGTCGAAATTTGTTATTCATAGAATTTTGGTCAAGTCTGGTCCATTTTTGGCCTTTTTGGCCTCTTAGTGCAATTATTGACAAATGCCCGCTCTAGGCCTTTGTGGTCACCAATATTACCAACAGGATATTGTCCAGAAATTGCTCATGGACTTCTCTAAAGTATTTTGAAGTCCTCTAGAAATTCATGCAGATGATCTCTCAAGATTTAAGATTTTTTGCCAAGATGTCTTCAAGAACTCTTTGATTATATTTTCAGGGGTTTCAACGAATTTCTTCAGAACTTGGGCAAAGAAGTATTTTAGGATTTCATAAGAAATTTGTATAGACATTTTTCTATTAACTACTCTAGAAATAATTACGAGAATTTTCCAGGATTTCCTATTGAATTTTCTTCTGAGATTCTCCTAGAATTTCAACAAGGATTTCTCAAAAAACATCAAGAGCTTCCTCAACGGATTATTTTAGAGATTCCTCCTGCAATTACTCTAAGAAGTCCTCAAGAAGCTTCTCCAGGTTGACCTAAGGATTTCCTTCACAAATTTCTTAAGGGTTCATTCAGCAATTCGTACTGGAGTTCCTTCACAGGTTCTGACAGGTTTTGGTTCAATAATTAATCCAGGGATACTTTCAAAAAGTTTTTCGAAAATTTCTACTGAGTGGAATTTGAAATAAACTAATAATGTGATCCATAACTTTTTCATTGGATTTCTATAGAGATTCATCAAAGGTTTTCATCGAGTTTTCGTCAAAGAATTTGTACAGGGACAACGCTAGAATTTTCACGAGAAATTATTTCGTTAATTCCTCCGAGTATTCCTCCAAGCATTCCTCTAGGAGTTTGTCTAAGGATTTCTCTATATTAAGCCACTGGCTGCAATATTACTACACAATTCTGCATGAAAACCTTACAAACATTTTATAATATCATTGTATGTTCATAAAAAATAAGGTTTCTGTACAGTATTTGTATTGAAATCTTAAATTACCTGTAAGAAACCTTTGCAACGGTAGCATACAATTTTTGCAATAGGTCTTGTTTTGGGTGTAAGAATGCCTACAGTTAACTCTCCAAAAACTATTCCAGTTGTTCCTAGAATCACTTCAAGGTGTCTTCCTGAATTCCACAAAGTATTCTAGGGATTCCTTCGGAGATTTCAAGTTATTCTAGGGTTGCTTTCAGAATTTTCTCAATGACCTTATATAGAATTTTATGTGGTCAGGATAATCTCAAAATTAGTCTATCAGGGCGTCTACTACCTGGAAAAATCTGGAATGATCAGGGAATTTTATTCAACCTGGAAAAAAAAACTGGAATTCGCAGGGAATTCCGATCACCATCAGGTAAATTGTTTTGAGCCAGTTATTCATGGTAGAATAATGGTAAGCAAAGGTTTTTTGCGTCAAAACTCAGAGCTACCATTATTTGTCAGAAATTTAATCAGTAATAGATTAACGTAACATGCGGGTAGCAGGTTTTTTTTTAAAGACTTGGTGTCTATTCTAATCAAGTCAAAGTTTTTTTTTACTTATCTTGCTTGCGAATAATTATGATGCAAAATTACTTGTCATATTTCTCGAGACCAGCTGCAGGAATTATCCTAGCGGTTTCTCCAGAGATTTCATCTGGACTACTATCAGGAACTAATGCAAGGTTCTTTCCAGACATTGTTCAAGAATTCCCTCTACTAATTTTTTCAGCAATTTTTTGAAGGACGCCTAAAGGAATTCCTCCAGAATTTTCTTCAGGAAACCCTTGAGTACTTCAACGTAACTACCTCCAGTAATTTTCTCAGGGATTACTTTAAAAAAAATCCATAGGCTATCGTAGGACTTCCTTCAGATATTTGTTAACTAACTTTTCAACCAAATTCTCCAGTTGTTACTCTGGAAGATCTTTCAAAGATTCCCACAGAATTTCTTCCATGAAACCCCACAGACTCTTAACCGCTTTTGGTAAGATTTGCTCAAGGATTTTTTTTTCCAAAACACTCGACAAGAAATTCCTCGAGTGAATCCATTAAGAACATTTTAAATAATTCCTTTAACCCCTCTACCGGCAGCTTCATTTTTTACCGCTAAAAAAATATTCAAATCGCGATTACTTTCTTGTTTCTCGATCCTTTTGCATGATTTATTCAAAAGCTCTAAAAAAAACTCTCTTATTTTTAGAATATATGTCGATATTGATCATTGGTCACCTTGATCCGAAGATATTCCAAAACTCCTAGCCATAACACACGTAAATATCTCAGCAGGCTACAGAATTTTCATCGTATTAGGATATTCACTCCTCGGAATGATATATTAATGCGAGTTTGTTATGAAAAAATAAAACAATTCGCTACATTGAATCTACGCCGAATGAATAATTCGTCTCCACTGGGCTCGGTCCTGGGCCAATCGCTTCCAGTCGCCCTGAAAGTTAAGCGCCCTTAAGTCCTCCTCAACCGCAAAAAGCCATCGTGTGCGCGGCCTGCCACGAAGTCGGCGGCCTCGTCCGGGTTCTCTGTTGAATATTATCTTTGCTTGTCGTTCTTCCGGCATACGGGCAACGTGACCAGCCCAACGCAGCCTGCCGTGTTTTATGCGCTTGACAATATCCACCTCTTTATACACTTGGTACAACTCGTGATTCATGCGACGCCGCCAGATGCCGTTTTCTAGTTTACCGCCGAGTATTGTTCGCAGCACTTTACGTTCAAACACCCCGAAAGCTCTCCGGTCGACTTCCTTCAATGTGCATGATTCATGGCCATATAGGACAACCGGAAGGATCAGTGTCTTATATAACGCGAGTTTTGTTTTCGTTTGCAGGCTACGGGACTTCAGCTGGTTACGGAGCCCGTAGAAAGCCCGACTCGCAGCTGCAATACGTCTTTTCACCTCGCGGGTAACATCATTATCGCATGTCACTAGTGTTCCAAGATACACACATTCTTTGATTATAGATGAAAAGTAATTCACCATGCAATATTCTTTCCATACACTTCAAAAGGGCGTATCTGCATATCCTGTCCAAGAATTTTTCATACAAATTTGAATGCTTTGGACAATTTCCTAAAATCACTATCAGGCGTTAGATTGTTAGATATAATTGTTCGTGTATTGGTTGATAAGAAATAACTAAACATAGCATTGGCCCTTTTCAAATGTCGGTCTAGAAATTTTTATGAAAATATTTTTCAATATCTAAAACCATATAAAAAATTAAAACTACAAAATTTCATTATAATCTCTTTGTTAAAACTAGTTAAAGTGGCATATTTCGTGTGATTTCTATCATATAAATTTCAAAAAGGCGTAACTCAAAATTCTGACTAAGGATTTTTTCAAAAATCGGCCCAGAGGTGCAGAACAGCGTAAGGAATCAACTGCTGACTGCCGTTTGAATGGTATATTTTATTTGATAATAACGGTAATTGGAGCACCGTGTCCCACAGATCACTGAGGTTGACGCTTTCGTCGATTTCGCTAATCCGCTCGTCGAGCTTTTGATGGTAGTCCGCTGCTACACCATCTGCTGACAGGCGTTGGATATTGAAACGCAACGATTGTCGATTTCTAGAACTCGAAACGGTTGATAATCGCGCTCGAATTTTGCTTACAACGAGATAGTGGTCTGAGTCGATATTAGGACCCCTGAAAGTTCTAACATCGATGACATCGGAAAAATGTCGGCCGTCTACCAGAACATGTTCGATTTGGTTGCAAGGTTCGCCATTTGGGTGTTGCCAGGTGTGCTTGCGGATATCCTTGCGTGCAAAGTAGGTGCTACTGATGGCCATCCCCCTGGTGGCAGCAAGGTTCACTAAACGTAGGCCGTTGTCGTTGGTAACAGAGGGAAGGCTCTCTTTACCAATGATAGGGCGGAAGAAGTCCTCTTTTCCGACCTGCGCATTAGCGTCGTCGATGACAATTTTCACGTCGTGTTTTGGGCATTCTCCATAGGTCTTGTCGAGACATTCGTAAAACGCGTCCTTCACGTCAACGGTTTTGTCGTTAGTCGGTGCACATACGTTGATCAGGCTGTAGTTGAAGAACTTGCCCCGAATCCTCAATACGCAGATCCGCTGGTTGATCGGCTTCCACCTAATAACGCGCTTCATCTGCTTCCCGATCACTATGAAACCGACTCCGTGTTCAGCTTTATCGCCATCGCCATCGCCACCGCTGTGGTAGATGTTGTATTTAAAAGCGGTGTTAGCGATGGGGTCTACCGCTCTGAACTCACGTTCTCCAGATCTTAGCCAACGCACTTTCTGAATAGCAGCCACGCACATGCCAACTTTTCGCAATTCACGAGCCAAAAGGCTCACTCGTCCAGGTTCATTTAAGGTCCTGACGTTCCAGGTACCGAGTTTCCAATCATAGTCCTTATTTCGTTGCCAGGTCGGTTGCCGAAAATAACGTTCGTTTCTTCTTCTTTCTCCATTTTTCGTGGTGGATAATTAAATCGGTATGCTTCCTTACCGGGGTCGCGCTACCTACATCACGTTGATGGGACTGCCATCTTAGGTGTAGCTGACGTGATACAGCGTTTCATACTCAGCCGCTGGATGCCAGAACAGACGCTGTTTGAGCCGCACCTCCTGGTGTACAGACGCTCAAAACGCACCTCCTCACTCTAGCTGATGTCAGAAGGACAACAGTGCCCAGGCTGCACTACCAGCTAAGTACGCAACCCTTAGCTGGCGGTCTTTGTCATCATTTGACCCATGGAAGCGCGATGTAGGAACTTGTGAGGACCAGAGCTGTGTTGGTCGCTCCTTCCTGATTGTCGACTCACAATTTTGCAGCCCAAAAGCAGAATAGATTGGTAACCAAAAAGAGCCGTGCCGATGATCTCACCGAGTCGGCACGAATGGTCTGAGTCACAGACCCAAGTTGAATAAGATCTGTTCACTTACCGAGCAACCATCAACCGATAAGGTTTACTTGATTAGGCTTAAGCAGTGTAGAATTTGTGAAATGTAAAAAGGAAGTGGTGAAGTGTGCCTTGTGGAGAAGGACAGCAGAGTTCCGCTGTTTGGGCAGAACTTACGTTGGGTAGTTCCAGCAAGATACGCCGCTGACTGAGTCTGTCACCACACTCGGAGGCCCGGACAATGGACGAGGTTCGAAGGTACCGTCATCGCCATCCCAAAATGGTAGAAGTAGGAAGCCGACGATCAGCGTAGACGCCGCAATGGAGAAGGTCTTGGTGATCGATGGTGGAAGAAAAGGGATCCCGGGAGAAGTGAGGAAGTGAAAAGAAAAGGACTGTTTAGAGTAGGATAAGAAAGTGGGAAAACAATGGAAGTAAGGCCGGAAAAGTTCGGAATAAATGTAATAATCGTCGAAACTAGTATGACGTGAGTTTTTTTTTTATGTATGACAGTGCGAGAATATATAATGTTTTTAGGAATGATCGTGACTGTCAAACGTCTGAGAAGAAGTCAGGAGGAGGAGTCTTAATTGCTGTTTCTACATTGTTTAGTGCAGAAATCATAGAAACCGCTAAATTTAAAGAGTTCGAGCATGTATGGGTAAAAGTACACATAGCAGGCGAAACGCATGTGTTTGTGTCTGTGTATTTTCCGCCGAAAAACGCTCGTAAAATAGTTTATGAGAAATTTTACAATATTGTTGAACATGTTTTTGGCGGATTTCCTCCCGAAACAAAAGTGCATATATATGGAGATTTCAATCAACGTGATATTGATTTCTTCCCAGACGTCGACAACGAGAGCATCCTGCTGCCAATATTCGGAGAAAATGAGGCTTTGCAATTTACATGTGATACATCGGCAAGTCTAGGCCTAAATCATATTAACCACGTTAAAAATCAGCAGAACTGTTATTTAGATCTTTTAATGACGAATACTGATGAAGATTTCTGTGTGGTAAAATCATTGACTTATGGAAAAACGAACTATTTCATACAGCTATTGAGTTTTCTTTATTCGTGCATGGAAACAACAGACCTAAAGATTGCGACTTTGAAGAAGTTCATGATTATCGTTCAGCAAATTATGACAATATAAGACAGAAAATCAATCAAGTAAGTTGGCAAAATGTGTTAAGAAACGAAGAAAATGTTGAATCTGCCGTTAAAATGTTTTACAAAATTTTAAACGAAATAATACACGACGATATACACTTAATAAAAAGAAGAAGGAATCATAACTCAAAGTATCCTATATGGTTTAGTAGAGAAATCAAAAACTTGAAAAATCATAAGCAAAAGGCACATAAAATATACAAAAAATGTAAAAATGATGAAAATTTAATTAACTATTTAAATATTTGCGATCAAATAAATCTTGCCATTGATACCGCATTTGAAGAGTATAATGAACGAACTGAGCGTGAATTGAAATCATGTCCTAAACATTTCTTTAATTACGTTAAAACAAAAACCAAATCTAACAACTTTCCATCTGAAATGCACCTTGATGATAAAATTGGTGTGAACCCTGAAGAAACTTGCAATCTTTATGCAACATTTTTTCAATACGTTTACACTACTTATTTTGAAAATAACCGAGATCGTGAATATTTCTCATTTCCTCCGGAAATCCCAAATGACGTTTGCGTCAATCAAATCAAAGCTCATGATATTGTAGATGCATTAAAAAGTCTAGATGTCTCCAAAGGTGCTGGACCTGACGGGATTCCACCTGTATTTTTGAAAATGTTATCAATCGAACTTGCATCTCCGCTATTTTGGCTCTACAATATGTCTCTGCAATCAGGTAGTTTCCCTGAAACATGGAAAAGCTCATTTTTAGTGCCGATCTTTAAAAGTGGCAAAAAATCTGACATACGTAATTATCGTGGGATAGCCATTATCTCTTGTATTCCTAAGATTTTCGAGGCAATAATAAATAAAATTTTATTCGATATGGTTAAAAACAGAATAACTGATACTCAGCATGGTTTTTTTTAAGGGACGCTCAACATGCACAAACTTGCTGGAGTTCATTCATTATTCTTTGACAGCCATGGACAATGGTAAGGACTGTTCATTTTATAAAGTGGACACCTTGTGCACGCTGTATTTTTCTTATTAATCAATGAAATTTCAATCGGTTTTTTTGCACATCGTTCGACTAGTATTGTACAATGTTGTGATAATAAAAATTCTCCAAAATAATTAAATTAAATCGGTCGATTTTTTGAGGTTATCAAAATCAATGATTGTAAGAAATTGGCTGTAAAATTCGATAATTTATATTTTCTATTTTCAAAAAAGGCTTGTTTTTCGAAAGCATCATCAATCAGAAGCCTGATGGAAAAAATCAAGTTATTTTTGGAGCAACAATTTTACAGATATAATAAAATCAATTTTCCCGTATATTTTTAAAGATTTTTTTTAAAATTTGATGGGAATTGATATGAATAGAATTTTTTGTGTAAAAGTACGTCCTGACGGAAGTCCTAGTATAGTATTTATATGAAAATAACCTACGCCTTCATAGAGTTACTTAGTAAGTCCCCACGTCACATTCAAAGCACAACAGAAACACAATTGTTTTATTCTTAGAAGACCTATCAAAGTACATTGACAATCATCAAAATTGGCAACACTGCTGTAATAAAATCGATTTTATTTTCCACATATTATTTTCATAATATGTTATTCTGAGATTACCAATTGAAAAATTCGGAGAAAACTGTTTACAATTTGCTGTAGATCGATAAATATGCGTACATGATTTTAAAAGTATGAGTCTTTTTAGTAAAACTACCATAAACAGTAAAATTTATACTTAACCTTCCTGTTGCATTCGGGTCAATATGACCCGAAACCGACTTTTGAGCACTTGTAACTTTAAAACGGAACCACCTAGCGCTTTGAAACTTTGTGACTTTTCCTATTTTCTGGAAAACTGTGTTTTGGCAAAAAATCAAATTTCTAGCATGTTTCTGAAGGGCGCCACAAAAAAAGTTACACTTAAGGCATTCGGGTCATATTGACCCGGATTTGACATTGCAATTTTGTAGGTATTTTCCAGCCAAATTTCAAACTTTTTATACTCAAAAGAATCGTCAGTTCATGAATTTTATGAATTCAAGCGGTAAACTAAGATTGACCGGGTTTAACGGCTTAGAATCGGTGACAAACGGGTAAAGGTTTAGCCATTCTTGGAAGACCCCGGAAATGTGGACAATTTGCTATTCCCGTTGAAACCAGCCATGCGACATATCAAAATTTGCAGAATTTCATGTAAAAAAAACATCCGAGGTAATCTGAGCAGCCCTGGGCCATGTTTTGGCTACTCGGTGGCCAAAAAAATCGGTTCCGAAGGTTCCAGAGGTCCCAGTAAAGTGGCCAATTTGAAATTTCCATACAAGCCTGCCTTGCGACATATCAAAATTTGTAGAATTACGTGTAAAAAACATCCGAGGTAATTTGAGCAGCTCTGGGCCATGATTTGACTACTCGGTGGCCAAAAAATCGGTTCCGAAGGTTCCAGAGGTCCCGGTAAAGTGGCCAATTTGAAATTTCCATAGAATCCTGCCATGCGACATATCAAAATTTGCAGAATTTCATGTAAAAAAACATCCGAGGTAATCTGAGCAGCCCTGGGACATGTTTTGGCTACTCGGTGGCCAAATAATTGGTTCCGAAGGTTCCAGAGGTCCCAGTAAAGTGGCCAATTTGAAATTTCCATACAAGCCTGCCTTGCGACATATCAAAATTTGTAGAATTACGTGTAAAAAACATCCGAGGTAATTTGAGCAGCTCTGGGCCATGATTTGACTACTCGGTGGCCAAAAAATCGGTTCCGAAGGTTCCAGAGGTCCCGGTAAAGTGGCCAATTTGAAATTTCCATAGAATCCTGCCATGCGACATATCAAAATTTGCAGAATTTCATGTAAAAAAACATCCGAGGTAATCTGAGCAGCCCTGGGACATGTTTTGGCTACTCGGTGGCCAAATAATTGGTTCCGAAGGTTCCAGAGGTCCCAGTAAAGTGGCCAATTTGAAATTTCCATAGAAGCCTGCCTTGCGACATATCAAAATTTGTAGAATTTCGTGTAAAAAACATCCGAGGTAATTTGAGCAGCTCTGGGCCATGATTTGACTACTCGGTGGCCAAAAAATCGGTTCCGAAGGTTCCAGAGGTCCCGGTAAAGTGGCCAATTTGAAATTTCCATAGAATCCTGCCATGCGACATATCAAAATTTGCAGAATTTCATGTAAAAAAACATCCGAGGTAATCTGAGCAGCCCTGGGACATGTTTTGGCTACTCGGTGGCCAAATAATTGGTTCCGAAGGTTCCAGAGGTCCCAGTAAAGTGGCCAATTTGAAATTTCCATAGAATCCTGCCATGCGACATATCCAAATTTGCAGAATTTCATGTTAAAAACATCCGAGGTAATTTGAGCAGCTCTGGGCCATGATTTGACTACTCGGTGGCCAAAAAATCGGTTCCGAAGGTTCCAGAGGTCCCGGTAAAGTGGCCAATTTGAAATTTCCATAGAATCCTGCCATGCGACATATCAAAATTTGCAGAATTTCATGTAAAAAAACATCCGAGGTAATCTGAGCAGCCCTGGGACATGTTTTGGCTACTCGGTGGCCAAATAATTGGTTCCGAAGGTTCCAGAGGTCCCAGTAAAGTGGCCAATTTGAAATTTCCATAGAAGCCTGCCTTGCGACATATCAAAATTTGTAGAATTTCGTGTAAAAAACATCCGAGGTAATTTGAGCAGCTCTGGGCCATGATTTGACTACTCGGTGGCCAAAAAATCGGTTCCGAAGGTTCCAGAGGTCCCGGTAAAGTGGCCAATTTGAAATTTCCATAGAACCCTGCCATGCGACATATCAAAATTTGCAGAATTTCATGTAAAAAAACATCCGAGGTAATCTGAGCAGCCCTGGGACATGTTTTGGCTACTCGGTGGCCAAATAATTGGTTCCGAAGGTTCCAGAGGTCCCAGTAAAGTGGCCAATTTGAAATTTCCATACAAGCCTGCCATGCGACATATCAAAATTTGTAGAATTACGTGTAAAAAACATCCGAGGTAATTTGAGCAGCTCTGGGCCATGATTTGACTACTCGGTGGCCAAAAAATCGGTTCCGAAGGTTCCAGAGGTCCCGGTAAAGTGGCCAATTTGAAATTTCCATAGAATCCTGCCATGCGACATATCAAAATTTGCAGAATTTCATGTAAAAAAACATCCGAGGTAATCTGAGCAGCCCTGGGACATGTTTTGGCTACTCGGTGGCCAAATAATTGGTTCCGAAGGTTCCAGAGGTCCCAGTAAAGTGGCCAATTTGAAATTTCCATAGAATCCTGCCATGCGACATATCCAAATTTGCAGAATTTCATGTTAAAAACATCCGAGGTAATTTGAGCAGCTCTGGGCCATGATTTGACTACTCGGTGGCCAAAAAATCGGTTCCGAAGGTTCCAGAGGTCCCGGTAAAGTGGCCAATTTGAAATTTCCATAGAACCCTGCCATGCGACATATCAAAATTTGCAGAATTTCATGTAAAAAAACATCCGAGGTAATCTGAGCAGCCCTGGAACATGTTTTGGCTACTCGGTGGCCAAATAATTGGTTCCGTGGGTTCCAGAGGTCCCAGTAAAGTGGCCAATTTGAAATTTCCATAGAATCCTGCCTTGCGACATATCAAAATTTGCAGAATTTCGTGTAAAAACATCCGAGGTAATCTGAGCAGCCCTAGGCCATGTTTTGGCTACTCGGTGGCCAAAAAATCGGTTCCATAGGTTCCAGAGGTCCCGGTAAAGTGGCCAATTTGAAATTTCCATAGAAGCCTGCCTTGCGACATATCAAAATTTGCAGAATTTCGTGGTAAAAACATCCGAGATAATCTGAGCAGCTCTGGGCCATGATTTGACTACTCGGTGGCAAATAATCAGTTCCGTAGGTTCCAGAGGTCCCAGTAAAGTGGCCAATTCGAAATTTCCATAGAAGCCTGCCTTGCGACATATCAAAATTTGCAGAATTTCGTGGTAAAAACATCCGAGGTAATCTGAGCAGCTCTGGGCCATGATTTGACTACTCGGTGGCCAAAAAATCGGTTCCGAAGGTTCCAGAGGTCCCGGTAAAGTGGCCAATTTGAAATTTCCATAGAATCCTGCCATGCGACATATCAAAATTTGCAGAATTTCATGTAAAAAAAAACATCCGAGGTAATCTGAGCAGCCCTAGGCCATGATTTGACTACTCGGTGGCCAAAAAATCGGTTCCGAAGGTTCCAGAGGTCCCAGTGAAGTGGCCAATTTGAAATTTCCATAGAACCCTGCCATGCGACATATTAAAATTTGCAGAATTTCGTGTAAAAAACATCCGAGGTAATCTGAGCAGCCCTAGGTTATGTTTTGGCTACTCGGTGGCTAAATAATCGGTTCCGTAGGTTCCAGAGGTCTCAGTAAAGTGGCCAATTTAGAATTTCTATAGAAGCCTGCCATGCGACATATCAAAATTTGCAGAATTTCGTGTGAAAAATATCCGAGGTAATCTGAGCAGCTTTGGGCCATGATTTGGCTACTAGGTTGCCAAATAATCGGTTCCGTAGGTTCCAGAGGTCCCGGTAAAGTGGTCAATTTTCCATTTCCATAGAGTCCAACCATGCGACATATCAAAATTAGCAGAATTTTATGAAAAAATCATCTAAGCTAATCTAAACAGTAATGTGCCATGTATCAGCAATTCTGTGGCCATATAATTCGTTCCGTATTTTCAATAGGTCCCGGCAATGTAGTCAATTTATACTTTCCATAGAATTCATCCATGCGATATATCAATATCACTGCGGAACACGTTTTTGTCTCAAGCATCAAAATACCGCTATTTACATAATTATGGGTTGCTGAATCCATTGCCGTTTTCAGAAATATCATAGCACGTCTAGTTTTTGAGATATTGGCTGTTGAAAATGCTAAATTTCATTATATCAGCCAACTTGCATGCAAGTTTGCCAGCTTGTAAGGCAATATATTTGCTAAATTTGCCACAGAATCCAAACTTTATATATATAACAATACTTATCAACAAAGTTTATGATACTATCGAGACTCAAAAGTTATTTTTTGGTGTTTTAAAAAAGTATTGTATTCTGCCATATAAGAGAAACGAAGAGTTTTGTATGGAGACTGCAAGCATGTTGGAAAAATCGATTTATTCTAAATGTTATCGTGCAATTTCAACCAAATTATATCTGAAATGAAAGTTGAAGTCCTATTTCGTATGCTTGCTGGGTTAAGTCACAAAGAAGTTTGATAAATCATACTTTAAATGCTATACAAACATCAATTAAACCAGTGTTTTATACAACTTTGGCGACCTGTAGCTAACAATTGTGACGTGCAGGGACATTTCTGAGAATGGCATCAGATTCAGCTACCCCAAATCTATTAGAGACACATAATTTGATCCTTGAGACACGCAAAAATGTCATTTTTGTTACGCTGTGTATTTGATGGATTTTATGAAAGAATCACCTGATGTAATCAGTCCACTCTCCACAACTCGATATTCTTTAACCCTATAAAACCCAACCCCGCCTTTAGACGGGGTATACTTTGCAATTTTGTTTTTTTTTTTCGTAGCTAGGAAATCAAAATGATTTTGTTTTTAGCTTAAACCTTGACTCATAACACGCATATAGGAAAAGTTTTTATGACTTTTGAAACTTTTTTGGATTTTTGAAAATTGTTTGAAAAATAGTATTTTAATATAACCTACAAATACCTGGGGTTAATTTAGCGTGTAATATAAAAAATCGTATGTTTAATATTTTTATACAATCAAACTATCATAGAAGAAGAGCCTGATGGTGTGGAAATAATTCCAAACCAGTTTTTCCGTTAGTTACACGGAAAATAAAATATGCCCCAGAAAAAAAAATAATATTTTCAATTGTATTTTTTAATTACCAAAAATCAGTGATCAGGAGAGGCTTCAAGAAAAGATGAAAAAAATA
Source organism: Aedes aegypti (assembly GCF_002204515.2). Classification (NCBI taxonomy): domain Eukaryota; kingdom Metazoa; phylum Arthropoda; class Insecta; order Diptera; family Culicidae; genus Aedes; species Aedes aegypti. The sequence goes on from NC_035107.1 coordinate 15,330,890, forward strand.
GGGATGTTCAAAAATAAAAATTATAAAAATCAAAAACCAAAACTCATAAATTTCCAAATAAAAATAAATCATTGCTCAAAACGTGTTTAGAACGATTTTAGATAACGAAACATGATATTTAGATCGAAAATAAAAATTTGGGTATTAGAGTGTTAACTCGATATCCTCTATATCTCGATGGACTTTTCAGTCCCTTTAAATTTCTATACATCGTGCTCTCCAAAAGTCGATATTTCTATAAATCGATTTCTCCACAAGTCGATGTCACGTAAGAGGTAATTTTCTCCCCATAACTCGATATCTATTTGAAAATCATTCTTATTTGGGGTAATTGGATCAAATTCTTGTTTTGAGGTGAATAAATACTTGCAAGTTAAGAAGTTCAAAATTAAATGCATATAAAAATATGACGTCAGAAACAATAATAGTTTCTAAAATACTATCAGAAAAATAATATTGCTTTCTTACAGAAGTGATCTTATATGTATTGGAAATATGTACCTCAGTGGGATTCCGTTTTTTTGGCAAAATCGAAATTTTCAGTTGTCAAAAACGGAACCGTGCCAAAATCGGAACCCATTTTTTTAATATCAAGGACTATGTTATGAAGCTAAAGACCCATCATATAGAATTGTGACAGGCGTTCCATACACTTTTGATTGCTGAAATATCTTAAATGATGTTTTATAAGCTTTATGTATACTATTTGTACATATGGACCATGTGAAAACCATAATCGCATAAGTGATCTTTATTCAAGAAATGAACAAATCGTCAAAATAATGTTGGAATACAGAAAAACTATAATTTGCGGAAAATTCTCAAGTCTCAAAAATTCAAAAGGACTTTCCAGGCTGCCACTAGCAATCTCTGAATTTCGCTGTAAATCTACCCGACCAGAACCACATAACAAGATTATAAGACATTCCTATCAGCAGCAGTTAAAAATAATAGAAGTTGATAAAATTGTGCTATCAAGTTGGCTTTGTTCTCAACTTGTTATATTTTAAGCTACACATTTATAACAACATTTCTTTTATTTTTGACATCGAATTTATCAGCTTGTTGCATAGAACATCCGATGTCATGAACAGTAATATAGTTTGCAATAATTTTGTTATTTTGTAACATCCTTGCAACAATGCAATATAACAGGGTTTGTTTATTGTGGTGCAAATTTTGTTAGAATTTTTGTTATTTTAACTACAAACGGCACATGTTTTATTGAAACTGGTGATAAAAAAAATCATATCAGGGTAACACATTCTGTTATAATCTTGTTTCTTCCGTATGGTCGGGTATTCAGAATGCTCAAGATTTTGTCAGAAATATTGAAAATAAAACTGGACATCCACAGTATTCCGCTAAAAATTCACATGCCGCCTTAGGAATCTTAGGAGTTTACAATTAATCAACAGATTTTGCACAGCATTCTCAATAACTAAATATACATTCTCAAGATCCCGCAAGAAATACTCAGATTTCGCTCAGTGCTTTCAATATTCTCAGTAGCCCATCATAAAACATAGGATTCCATTAGGGTAAAAGAACTCTTAGCTCCAGTAAACGGTCGATAGGATATCATAAGGAACATTTTGATAAATTCATGCAAAATCTTGATAGCTTACGCAGTATAATCTAGCCTGAGCATCACTGATATAGAATGTTGGAACGTTTCTTAAAAAGTCCAACGTCATACAGAGTATCTATCGTGTTCATTGAAGCGTGCATCGACCTTATTGAGGATGAAGTATAGTGTAAATCCTGTTCTTGTGAATCATTGATTGCTCTAGGTATTGTCAAAATGATGGATTATACAGTATACTTGAGATATACTTGAAAACGAATCTACTTGAAATACGCAATTTATTTTATGAAATTCTATGAAAAGCTAAGAAACACGACTGTTATGCTTCTACATACGCAATACATGTCATTGCACAATAAAAATAACAGTGAACTGAAATGGTGAGTTATATACTTTTTGTTTCTCTTATGACAATACTGCTTCGTTCAAACGAGCTGTTCCAAATCTGAAGAAAACATACTTATATTAACTGTATCACCTACCGGCATACTCAAGTGGGCTTGTAATACAGCGAGAATGCCTGAGTAAAGATGTTGGAAGTCTAGTTGAGATACTCATAGAGATTAATGAGTTCGTGAAACGTTGCGAACATACGACTATCTAAAATTAAATAAGCGCGTAAGGTACTCCTAAAAGTTTAGTGATATTTGGAGGAATATCGGTGGAAATTGAGCTCTGAAATGCGGTAAGCGTAAAGCTGGCATTCTTTTCGAATGACTAAATAAAAAGACATAATAAGATTTACAAAAATATAAATTTTAATTGCATTCGAAAATATTGCCAAAAACGGATTTATTCATTCGGGAGGGGAGTGATTCAAAAATGGAGCGTGCCAAAAACGAAATCCCACTGTACAAGAATTTGTTTTTCCGATTTTGTGATTTTTTTGTGTCGGTATATTCTATAACTCAATAATTCTACATTCAAACCTCAATGAGTCGATATTGCAAGGAACCATCGACTCATGGAAATATCGAGTCATGGGACAAAAATGCTTCGGAAGTTCCCCGAGGCCATGTCCAAATGGCATTTTTCATATGGCTTGATATTTTCGTGCGATGTGAGGTTATACAGATGTTTACTATTTTCCTAGAAACTAGAACTAATGGGAAATTGAATGCCGGCGGACGCAATAATATTCGTTGGAAATCTTTCGATATATGACAATTCCCGTGAAACTGGTTACGGAAAATATAGTCAGTGATGTTTGTATTTCCAATCATATAAATATTATCCGGAGCTACCTATATACAAGTGGGCATCGAACTTTGAAATGATGTGTCCAGCAGTATATTTAGAATCATCAGATGCACTGACCATTCAATAGTAGGTTCCAGGTGTCCAGGGGAAGTGGCCGATAAGGAACATATCTGGAAAAATATCAATATGGGCATCAAACTTCAAGGTTTTCAAAGCTGATGATTCCTGAACCATTTTCACTACCACCGGCCAGTGATGCATTTGAACGCGTTCAGTTCGCGTTCCAGTTCATTTTTTTGAACGCAGCGATCAAGTAGGCTTGAACATTGAGCAGTTCAAAAATATGAACCCGTGCGAGCCAAAAAATGAACGCGATCAGTTTTTACTGATTTACGACAAAATCTAGGTCAATGTTGTGTTTTTGATATTCATTATATCGAGGGCTGTATGATTTCTATATTTATAATAAATTACGGCAATTGATAGATTCATTTCTCAAGTGGAAACTCCAATCATTATTCTGAACTGAACGGGCCGTTCTTGAGCAACGGCAAGCTCTTGCTCGTAAGTTCATTGACTACTACGTTCAAGTGCAAATTTGGCTCGGGCTCCGTTCACTTTTGGCTCGCGTTCAGTTCAAAATGCACCACTGCCACCGGCTGCCACAACCATTGTATAGTTGGCTCCAGGTACCCCAAGGGATGTGGTCAATTCAAAACATGTCCGAAAACACATCAATATGGGTATGAAACATCAAGATTTTTTAAGTTGATGCTTCTGGAAGTATTTACAAAGCAACTTGTTCCTTTAACCATTGTATAGTATGTTCCGGGTGCCTTGGGGGAAGTGGCCAATTAGGAATTTGTCTGGAATCATATCAATATGGGTATCGAACTTCAAGATTTCTTAAGGTGAGCATTTCCAAAACCACAGACCACTTTATAGCAGGTTCCAAGAGCCCCAGGGGATGTGGCCATGTTCCGAATGGGAAATTTGTGTAGAAGCTTCTGTAATCTACTATATAATGGTTATTATGGATTATAGTGGTCACATGGAACCTACTGTTTATGGTAGACGGTGATTCTAAAACTGCTTCCGGTCGAGGATCTTTTCGGGTTGGAAATTTTCTCGACTTCCCAGGGCATAGAGTATCTTCGTACCTGCCACACGATATACACATGCAAAAATGGTCATTGGCAAAGTAAGCTCTCAGTTAATAACTGTGGAAGTGCTCATAAGAACACTAAGCTGAGAAGCAGGCTCTGTCCCAGTGGGGACGTAACGCCAGAAAGAAGAAGAAAACTGCTTCCGGAAGCATGAATTTTAAAAATATTCAAGTTTGTTACCCATTTTGATATTATTCCGTGCATGGGTGGAATTGGCCACTTCTATCGGGGTACCTCTAACGTACTATACAGTGGCAATGGCAGCCAGTGGTTCTGGAAGTGTTTTCAGAAGCATCACCTTCTAAAATATTGATACCTAATACTTATATTTGGCCAAATTCCTCGGGGCACATGAAACCTACTATATATTGATCATGGCAGTTGGTGGTTCTGAAATACCTTCGGAAGTTTGATGCTCATATTCCTAATTGACCACTTACCCCAGGGCACCCGGAACCTACTATAGAGTAGTCAGTGCGTCTAAAGGTTCTGAATATGCTGCTGGGGCATCATCTTGAAGCTTGATGCTTACATGGATAAAGCTCCGGATAATATATACATGATTGGAAATACATGACTGACCATATTTTCCGGAACAAGTTTTACGGAAATGGTCATATTTCGGAAGATTTCCAACGAATCCGTATGCGTCCGCTGGCATTTAGCTTTCTATAAGTTCTAGCTTCTAGGGAACTTCACACCACACAAAAATAACAACCGACATGAAAAATGTAATTTGGCAATGACCTCAGGGAACCGGGAACACCTTCGGCGCTCGTTGGCCAATATACAGTTCCAAACTTGCCAAATTCTGTAAATTTTGATATGTCGCATAGCTCGATTGTAGGGGAATTAGGGGCATAATGGACACGTTAAGCAAATGTTCGTTTTAAGACCCTTAAATGGCAATGTTTTTAATTTACCCCCGGCTAGTTTTCAAGTTTGATGTTAGTACGACGTGCCACATTCATTCATAGTGATAAAAATCATATCATATGTCAGAAAAGCGAGATAGAAAATTGGGTCGAAAACAAGGCTGGTAAAAAGGTATCGGGGCGAAATGAACACCTGTATGAAATTTAGTTATTCCAACGTATTCAATGACTGTCAATCATTCCGATATGCAAAAGGACTCTCCCTCAATCATAATAGCTAAAAAGAACCGTTCTGGGTTCGTTACTTTGCTCAAAAATTAGATTCTTCCACGGTCTTGCTTATATGCCAATTTGAAACTGAGAAAAATTTTAAGTCAAATTTTAAAGAACAATTGAAGCAAAAAATATTTTTTTTTACCATCAAGCATTTCAAATGCATTACAGATTTCATGCAGTGAATGAACTTTTGATGAAATATGTGTATTATCAGATATTGAGAGGGTGTCCATTTCGCCCCGTATGTTCATTATGCCCCTAATCCCCCTACATAAACCATTAACTGGCCACTTTACCGGAATCTTTGGAAACGGTTCTGTGACTGCAGGGTGGCCATTTTGGCTTAAAACAGCTAGGATTACCTATAGTGTATTTTACAAGAAAATCTGCAAATTTTGATGTGTCGCATGGCTAGATTGTACATAATCCGTAAGCTGGCCAGCTTACCGGGGCCTCTGGAACCGATTCCGTGGCCACAGGGTGGTAATTTTGGCTCAGGATAGCTATTATTGCTTGAAGTTTTATTTTCATGAAATTCTGCAAATTTTGATATGTCACATGGCTGGGTTGTACATAATTCGAAAATTGGCCACTTTGCTGGGGCCTCTGGAACCGGTTCTGTGGCCACAACGTGGTCAATATGGCTTATGACAGCTAAAATTCCCTTAGATGTTTTTTATTCATAAAATTCTGCAAATTTTGATATGTCGCATGTTTGGGTTCTGCGGAAAGTGTAAATTGACCACATATCCGGATATCTCTGGTGTCTGTCTGGGGGCTCTGAGTCCTGTTCCGTGACCACCAGACAGTTCTAGATGTTCCAAATGATTGATAGTAGCAATAATTTCAGTTCTGATAGGAAGCTTCTACATATGCATCCATTTGTAAACCAATACAGATAAACTTCACGACCCCTATCGTGAAAAGCATGCCCTTACAAAAATGGCCAAACCTTGATCTGTTCGGCGTCGATTCTGAGCGGCCAAACCCGGTCAATCCTTGTGACCCAGATTCGGAAAATTTATGAACTAACGATTATTTTGAGTATAAAAACATTGAAATTTGGTTGAAAAATGCCTGCGATATTACTGTGCCAAATCCGGGTCAATATGACCCGGAATGCCTTAAGTGTAACTTTTTTTGAATGCAACAGGAAGGTTAAGACTGTGGTTTAATCTCACGATTTAGCTTTCGTTTATACTAATATAGTTTCTTTAGTAATCCAAACTAGTTTTGAACACGCTTTTTACTGTTCTCTTTTGCTGGGAGTGAAAGGATGGTGTATCAGCAAATTTGGCCATAAATGAGTAAATCACTAAAGTTACCTAATGTCATAGAATGGTGGAATATAATTGATATTTTTAAAGCTTTACCTTTAGTAGAATAGTAAAGGATACAAACATACAATTTGTTCATAAAAATAAGGATTTTTGTTTTGCGAAAAATAATGTTAAACTTTGACGGACCGCTTTTTTTAAGAGTTTTTGGAAAAACTATTTAGCTCTTCAACCAAAAGCATTTTTAAAGATTTTATATTTTTATAGCATTTTAGAATAATAGGTCAACGATACACAGAAAACCGATTACGATTTTATCAATAAATAAAAAAGATATAGCATAAACAAAGTGTCCACTTTATAAAATGAACAGTCCTTAATTACGTGGAAGCTCTCCATACAGATTTCAGTAAAGCTTTCGATTGCATTGACATACCAATGTTGCTTTTTAAGTTAGAAAAAATAGGATTTCAACCAGACCTTCTTAAATGGGTAGAGTCTTATCTTACTAATCGTCAACAAATAGTTAAATACAAAGGAGTAAAATCTATTCCAATTAAAGTTACATCGGGAGTTCCTCAAGGGTCTCACTTAGGGCCATTATTCTTTATTTTATATGTTAACGACATTTCCTTCATTCTAAAAAAAGTGAAAGCTCTCATATATGCTGATGACATGGAACTGTTTCTTGAAATAGCAAACGATGAAGATATACATACTTTTCAAAATGAAATTGATATGTTTTACAAATGGTGCAATAAAAGCCTTCTCCAATTGAACGTGAAAAAATGTAATTCTATATCCTTTAGCAGAAAGCGTAGTATACCTAACACAACAGTCTACCTAGGGAACCAACTAGTAGAAAAATGCGTAAGAATAGGAGATTTAGGAGTGATTTTAGATTCCAAAATTACTTTTATAGATCACTATAATACAATTATCAACAAGACAAACAAGATGTTAGCATTTATAAAACGATTTAGCTATAATTTTCACGATCCATACACTATAAAAACATTATACATACCGTCGTGCGGGGTGACATTGGTCCATAAGGGTGACTTTGGGCCAATATGTTTACAGCAAACTAAAACCAGAATAATGAAAACAATGTGGCAAGCTTCAAGAACAAGTTATAAATAGCCACTGGATGGTCATGGATTAGTTTTTTGCCTCCCGTGCTAGTCAAGAGATGCATCGAGGTCAAAGTCACCCCCTAGGACCAATGTCACCCCGCACGGCGGTAACCTATGTGCGTTCAATTTTAGAATACTGTAGCATAGTTTGGTCACCATTTTCATCAACCCATGAAAATCGTATAGAATCGTTCGAAAATTAGGTTGGACAAGGTTACCTCTACCATCTTGTGAAGCACGATGCATGCTCATTAATATTCAAACTGTGAAGAAACGTCGCGAATTTGCAATGGTCTCGTTCGTAAACAATATAGTTTTGCATAGTATTGACTCGATGACACTGTTGTCAAAATTAAATTTATATGCACCTTCAAGACAACTGCGAAGTCGTAGTATTTTTTATACAAACCATCACCGCACAAATTATGCCAAATTTGAGCCTTTAAATCAAATAATGTCTGTTTACAATAAACATTGCGAAACCATTGACTTTACTATGACGAAATCGGAACTAAAACAAAAACTTATGTCATATCAAAATTCGAACTAGATTAAGAAAATAACGTTTTTAAACTATGGCCGAAACAAATCTTAAAATCTTCTTTTGTCACCTTCCAGCAAAATGTGTCAAGGGGGGGGGGACAAAAAATAATAAAGTGAAAATTCAGGAAAAGTCATCATTTTTCAATTCATATATCCGTCAAATCGAAATGTTTGAATAATAAACACGACATTTTTTTATTCTTAGCATCGATCGCAAAACATTTTTCATAAAACGGCTTTCAAATTGTACTCTAGCTATTAACAATTTTAAGAAGACTGCGAAAATGTTGCACTTATATGCAACTTGAAATCATATTTAGATTATTTCAATTTGGTCCAACATGTATGTACTTTTCCCGGTCTTTTGGTTATGGAAATTTCCTTGACTTCCCTGGGTGTTAAAGGTCATCGTACCTGCCACATGATATACGAATGCGAAAATGGCAACTTTGGCACTGAAAGCTCTCAGTTAATAACTGTGGAAGTGCTCCATAAGAACACAAAGCTGAGAAACAGGCTCTGTTCCAGTGGGAACTCAATGCCAAGAAGAAGAATCCATGCAAATCATACAAAAAATCTTTTTTCATAGGCCACACTGTTACAGTAAAACAAACAAATTGAGGACTTTTAATCCGATAACACATGTTATCTCATGTAATACAGTAAAGACGAAAAACAAAACTAGCAAAAAACACGGAAAATAATGAAAATCAACACTGAAAATAAGATAATTTATTTATTTTCCCCTTCTGACTTTTTGAAAATTTTGAAGGGGGGGGGGAGACAAAAGTAAAATTTCAAATTTGTTCCGGCCTTAATATTAAGTTTAAAATTGTATCAAAATGGTCTACTTCTGATTGACGACATGAAATAAATAAATAAATAAATGAATAAGCATGCTGACCCTGTGGAAAATGTCTTAGGGAGTCGCAGGCAGGCTTCCCTCTGAGCTAGCGACAGTTACAAGGGTCTAAAACAGGTCAGTGATCTCTGTAGAATAATAAATTGAGCTCAATTTGAATTAGGTGAATTTTGTACTTTCAAAACTCCGGGTATGAATCAGAATGATCCATAAATGAATTGAATTCTGTAAATAGGCAATGCGCGATCATGCCGGGCATCCCTGAAGCAACCTCCGCCAACGACCTTCTGATAGGAGTGGCGCGTAAGTCGTTTGCAGGTAATAAAGAAACATTTCGTTCTCAGTGCGCATCGTACCTTCGTGCTGTGCGTACACGAATTCTCTCTGCTCTTGGAAGTTTTCTTAAAAACTACCTAAAGCAATAAAACAGTACTTTTCAGTGCTACAAAAACAGTACTTTTCAGTGCTAAAATTAAAAACGGTACTTTTCAGTGCTACTAAAACAGTACTTTTCAGTACTATTTTTTCTACTATTGATCCCTTTACGATCCTTGTTTGGACCCGTGCCTTCGATTTTTCGTTGGACCCGTTGGCGAAAGCTAGCGGTGGTAATCCTTCTTGGACACCGTCTAGGGAAAAAACCTCTCGAAGGTCACGTCTTTCTCGTTTATTAACTAAATATGGTATCAACAACTAACAAACGGAAGGGTGAATCTCTGAATTCACTACTTCCTTCCAAAAAAGTGGGTTTTAAAACTGTCACTACACGTGGCAAGAATGGAAGAAAGGACGCTTCCCCGGAATGCGAACTTTCTTCCAAGGGTGAAATGAATAATTGTATCGAAATGAGCAATCAGTTCGATGCTCTAGACAAATTTTCCGAACACCAAATCGAAGCAGCCTCAAGCCCAGGCTCTTTGATTCAAGTGAGGAAGCAAAGAGTGCCGCCTATCGTGGTCAGTTGTTCCGAATTTGGGGGATTTAGGCAGGAGATCTTGAACTCCATTAGGGGAATCAAGGTTTCCTTCCAAATCGCAAAGAAAGGAGACTGTCGCGTTTTGCCGGAAACTCTTAAAGATCGTGAGCTTCTTCTCAGACATCTTGAAGAGAAGAAGCATATTTTTTTTACTTATGACGACAAAACTGAACGTTTGTTCAATGTTGTCTTGAAAGGTCTCTCAAGTGACTATAAATCACCTGAAGAGATCAAAAATGGAATAAATGATTTACTTGGATTTTCCCCAGTCCAAGTAATCATTATGAAAAAGAGAACCCAATCTGGCATTGTTCGGAAAGGGCTTTCTCAAGAATTTTATTTAGTTCACTTTAACAAAAAAGAACTAAATAATATTAAAGCTTTAGAAAAAGCAAAACTTTTGTTTGATGTCCGTGTGACATGGGAACATTTCCAGAAACCTGGAGGAAATTACCAGAACCCCACTCAGTGCCGTCGGTGCCAAAAGTGGGGTCATGGTACAAAAAATTGTCGCATGGATGCTAAATGCATGATTTGCGGAGGTTCTTCTCACGCCAAAGACGTCTGTCCAGTGAAGGAAGATACCACCAAATTCATATGTTGTAATTGCGGGGCTAATCATAAGTCCAATTTTTGGAATTGCCCTTCACGCAAAAGAGTCATTGAGACTCGTGCCAGACAGATGAAAGATAATATCCGTTACGATAACGGTCGTTTATCGAACAACGCTCATTTTTCAGTTAACGATCGCTTGATCATGAATCATACCCATCAGGAAGATCATAATCATGCTCATTCACAAACTAATTTTAATCCGTCGAGTAGCCGTTCGAATCTTTCAATTTCGAATGTATCTACCCACGGTAAATCCTTTGCCGATATCGTAGCAGGAAATTTGAACTCCTCCCCTGTTCGATCCATGGGTACCCATTCTACTTGTTTCAAATCAAATGGAAAAAACCCTACCGCCACAGGTAACTCCGCTTCTTCGTCTACCGGAAATTCCAATGGGAAATCACATGACATGTCTGCATCTGATTTTAATTTTCTAACTGAACAATTGAATCTAATGATTGATGCAATGTTCAAAGCCACCACTATGACTGAAGCAGTCCAAGTAGGTGTAAAATTTACAAATCAAATTGTTATTGGATTACGTTTTTCTAATGGATCCAAATAATAATTTAAATATTTTAAATTGGAATGCTCGTTCTCTGAATGGTAAAGAGGACGAGCTGTTTAATTTTCTTACGGTTAATAACGTGCATATAGCAGTTATTACTGAAACGTATTTAAAACCTGGATCTAAACTCAAAAGAGATCCTAACTTTTTTGTTTATCGTAACGATCGAATTGATGGGGCATGTGGGGGAGTTGCAATCATCATTCATAGGCGTATAAAACATCAACTGTTTTCATCATTTGAAACTAAAGTTTTTGAAACTTTAGGTGTTTCTGTTGAAACACAGTTTGGTAAATATACTTTCATAGCTGCCTATTTGCCTTTTCAATGCTCTGGGCAGCAAGTTAATTTGCTCCAAACTGACTTGCGTAAATTGACTCGCAATAAGTCAAAATTTTTTGTCATTGGTGACTTTAATGCCAAACATCGGTCATGGAATAATTCTCAAAGTAATTCCAACGGCAGAATTTTATTTGATGAGTGCTCTTCAGGATATTTCTCAATTCAATACCCTGATAGCCCCACATGTTTTTCCTCTTCTAGAAATCCATCTACGATTGATTTGGTCTTAACCGACTCTAGTCATCTTTGTAGCCAACTGATTACTCAAGCTGATTTTGATTCTGATCATGTCCCTGTTACATTTCAAATATCCCAAGAAGCGATTCTCAATCCTATCAGCTCCACTTTCAATTATTTACGAGCCGACTGGAATATGTATAAAACGTATGTTGACTCCAATCTTGATGTTAACATTTCTTTAGAAACTAAACTTGATATTGACAATGCTCTTGAAACTTTAACAAATTCCATTGTTGAAGCCCGGAGCATTGCAATTCCAAAATGTGAAGTAAAATTTGAATCCGTGATTATAGACGATGATCTTAAACTCTTGATCCGTCTTAAAAACGTGAGGAGAAGGCAATTTCAACGCACTCGCGATCCTGCTATGAAAATTATATGGCAGGATTTGCAGAAAGAAATAAAGAAACGTTTTGCTCAATTGAGAAACAAAAATTTTGAAAATAAAATTTCTCAATTGGACCCTGGCTCTAAGCCCTTTTGGAAATTATCGAAAATCTTGAAAAAACCTCAGAAGCCAATACCGGCATTGAAAGAGGAAAACAAATTATTACTAACTAATTGCGAAAAAGCTCAAAAACTTGCTATGCAGTTTGAAAGTGCGCACAATTTTAATTTAGGACTTACTAGTCCAATTGAAAATGAAGTTACTCAGGAGTTCGAAAATATTCTCAATCAAGAGAACGTTTTCGAAAATGCCTGGGAGACTGATTTGGAAGAAGTGAGAACTATTATTAAAAAATTCAAAAACATGAAAGCTCCTGGCGATGATGGAATTTTCTACATCCTCATCAAGAAACTTCCAGAAAGTAGCTTATCATTTATAGTTGATATATTTAACAAATGTTTTCAATTAGCATATTTTCCTGACAAATGGAAAGATGCTAAGGTTGTTCCAATTTTAAAACCAGACAAAAATCCTGCAGAAGCTTCTAGCTATCGTCCAATCAGTTTGATTTCCTCCATCAGTAAACTTTTTGAAAAGGTTATTTTGAACAGAATGATGGCCCACATCAACGAAAATTCAATTTTTGCCAATGAACAGTTCGGATTCCGCCATGGACATTCGACCACTCATCAACTTTTACGTGTAACAAATTTGATCCGTTCCAACAAATCTGAAGGCTATTCTACTGGTCTTGCTCTTCTAGACATAGAAAAAGCATTCGACAGTGTTTGGCATGAAGGTTTGATTGTAAAATTAAAAAACTTTAATTTTCCAACATACATTGTTAGAATAATTCAAAGTTATCTGTCAAATCGTACACTTCAGGTTAATTATCAGAACTCCAGATCTGAAAGACTTCCTGTAAGAGCTGGTGTTCCTCAAGGCAGCATTTTGGGACCAATATTATACAATATTTTCACATCTGACTTACCTGAGCTACCTCAGGGATGTCAAAAATCTTTGTTTGTGGATGACACAGGCCTCTCCGCCAAAGGACGAAGCCTGCGTGTCATCTGTAGTCGATTGCAAAAAAGTTTGGATATTTTTTCTTCATACTTGCAAAAATGGAAGATTTCTCCTAATGCTTCCAAAACTCAACTAATAATATTCCCACATAAACCAAAAGCTCTTAATTTGAAACCTTCAAGTAGACATGTTGTCACGATGAGAGGGGTTCCAATAAATTGGTCAGATGAAGTTAAGTATCTAGGGCTCATGCTAGATAAGAATTTAACTTTCAAAAATCACATTGAGGGCATTCAAGCCAAATGTAATAAATATGTAAAATGTCTCTATCCCCTTATTAATAGAAAATCAAAACTTTGTCTTAAGAACAAGCTTTTGATATTCAAACAAATTTTCAGGCCAGCCATGTTGTATGCTGTACCAATATGGACTAGCTGTTGTAATACCAGGAAGAAAGCTCTGCAGAGAATTCAAAATAAAATTTTGAAAATGATTCTGAAGCTTCCTCCCTGGTATAGTACCAATGAGTTACATAGAATATCCAATGTTGAAACATTGGAACAAATGTCAAATACAATCATTAATAATTTCAGGCAAAAATCGTTACAATCTTCTATTGCCACGATTAATGCGTTATATGTTTAGGTTAAGTTAGGTTAAGTATATTAAAAACGTTTTTTTTTTCTCTTATAAGCAGGTGAAATCAACTCACCTGTAAAAAAACTGAACTGCTACGGCAAATGAAATGTAATATGTTGTTAACAAAATGTTAATTAAATCTTAAATTTGTTTTACCAAATTAGGATGATAGTGTTGTCTAATAACACAGAACACCTAGATATAAGACATGAATGTAATGTTTGGAATAATACTAATAAAGAAATTAAAAAAAAAAAAAAAAAAAAAAAAAAAAAAAAAAAAAAAAAAAAAAAAAAAAAAAAAAAAAAAAAAAACATTTCGTTCAGATTTTTCGGGGATTTGGCAATGTATGTAATGCTTAGCCCATTGGTAAAAAGGAAGCGTAACAATCTCTGGAAAAGCATCCAAGAATTCTATGAAAGAGATTCCAACGAATGTTTTGAAGAGATTCCGACATATCTCTGAATGAGAATTGAACGTTTCTCTGAAAGAGATGATGAATTAGAACCGTTTATAAAGGTAGATTCCGTCACCCAGCGCTGCAGAGGTTAACTTCACCCCGTTGCTAGGGACAGTGTCTCAGAGCTAAGAAGTGACTGGTCGCCCGTATCGGATAACTGTTATGCAATCCATGCGCGAATGCTGTGACTTGTGTTGGGTTGTTATGCGCGCCCAGCCAATGTTGGGCTACACAAGGTGGAGTGTTTTCCATATATGACAAAGCGGCGGGTCTGTAAGTCATCTGATGTATGGGAAAATCTCCGCCTTCCGACGAAATGACACGGAATTAACATGTCAAAATCGCAAAACTGATTGTACGCGGCCGCGGCCTTGCCAAAAATTACAAGTCCCAAACCGGATCGGGGGTCCAGACCAGATCCTCGAAGTCGTCGGGTGCGTCACGTCGCAGTAGGCTTATCTGTGTGATCAACTTTCTCTGTCCGTCCGTCTGTTATGGTCTTCGTCATCGAAGTAGCCATGCATCGGTCAATCCGAGAAGGCGAATATGAATATTTATGGGCGGCCGCTGCTTCGCACATAAACCACGCGGTCACAATCGAAGTATTGTTCCTGCTGAGGTGCATAACATTTCAACGGGCTTTGTACTTTGAGTCTACGCGACGCAAAGGAGTTAAACTCCAACGCCCGAAGGAACAGCGATAAATTTCGCAGCGTTCGTTCCGTTCATGTTTTTGTAGTTACGGTTAAGCGCTTGTTTTCGTTGGAAGTCTTGTGTCTGGCTACGGTTTGCTTCGGTTCGGATTTCAGAGGAAAATAAACACATAAACCAGCTTTTTTTTTCTACTCTGCCTCCGAGAAGTTGCGGGCGTTTGTCTAACTAGCAACAAAGATTTACAATCGTAACCGAGCGCGGGTTTGCGCGACATCAAATGATTGGTGGTTTCTGGAAAGAGTTCGCACTTTGGTTGGAAACAAATTGAGAGGTCATAAATGGGGACGGTTTCGTTAATTGCCCTCTCTCTAACTTTACTGCTCTAAAAGATGGAGGTGGCGTGGTCTAGTTTGCCATGAGGTCGCGTTTCAGTTTCGATTGAGGACAATGACGCGTGGAATAGAACTGGTTCCTAATAGGTCGTCGCGAAAAGATAAGCAGTGATTGATGGAGCTTTTTTTTCGCGAAGCTATGTGATGTGTTGAACCAAGTTCATGGGATTCGATAACTGGCTGGTTCGATAGGATAGTGGTACCAATTCATGAGCAATGGTTATTTTCTTGACCATTTTTTTTTTGTATTTGAAGTACTATAACTTTTCCTAATTGAATCGTTGAAGGTGACCGGTAATGGTAATATTCATGCTTTTCCCAATCCAACTTCCAAACAGCAAGCAACATTTCAATCATTCTTTCAAAATATACTACTCATTTAGGTAATATTCAGTAGATGATGTGGTAATATTCAGTAGATGTGTGGTGATTTAACACTTGAGAATATTTAAGTCAAAAATTAGGTGGAACTTCCTTTTTCTGAAACATTACATAGACCAACTCTTGGATTGCTCAAAAAGGCTTCGTCCATAAAGCTTGCAAGGCTTCTTCAATGAAGAAGAAGCTTAGAAGGCTTCTTCCAAGAAGCTTGGAAGGCTTCCTCCTTGAAGTTCGGAAGCTTTCCTCCAGGAAGCTGGGAAGGATTCGTTCAGAAGGCTTCTGAAGGAGGCTTTTATTAGAAGCTTCCATGAAGCTTGGAATGCTACTTCCAAAAAGCTTGGAAGGCTTCTTCCAGGGAGTTTGGAAGAAGTCTTCTAAATCATTATGTAGACAACAATTATTACCAAAAAGTCTTCCATAGGATTTTGATTCTATTTTTTTCGGATACGAAAGACAATTCCGACGCAACGAGTGCTTCAAATCCAATCACGAATATCTCGAACAATGCTCCAAACTCATCTGTCAACACATTTCCCCAATCCGGTCACGTGCGATTGCATCGGAAACGCCACACCGGAATCAACCGTGTATACAATTAAAATGCATTGTCGCCGCCATGACCCGAACCGGAAGCGCACCCATCCCTTTGACTACGCTCTGCCACTTGTTATCGCTTACAATCGTAACGACAGACTCACATAATTCACGTTGCATCCCACGTGTTCAGATTTTTTATGTTCCTACGTGGCCTATCGCCACGGTTGAATAGAGACCCATGGAAAAATCCAATCCGAAATCCATCAGCCAGAGTCAGAGCAAGCCGCGACTGACTTTATGTTCCCGGTGTTGTCGTCCCATCATGAATGCGTAATTGAGGAGGAGGAGAACGATCAGCACTACCGGTTCAGTAGGCTAGCTAGAGGAATGTATGTGCCGCGTCCGCGTACGTGACCAGCGTCGCAAAACCTACAGCGATCGCTTCGCGTCCCTTGCGTCACGAACTTCGAGGCGACGCAGGCGCGGCGAATGTTTTTTGTTTACCACTGTCACGCACTTTTCCAGATGCTGCGCAGAGGAGTGATATATATATATATATATATATATATATATATATATATATATATATATATATATATATATATATATATATATATATATATATATATATATATATATATATATATATATATATATATATATATATATATATATATATATATATATATATATATATATATATATATCTTCATATTTATTTATTTTTAACTTATCAATTTTGAAAGAGGGAAAAGCCCCTTTGAGTGATATTCTAATGAAATCTTTCTCAAAAAGGCACAAAACCTCTTTATCTTTATTCCTTTTTATCGAATAAGGTTATGAAATAATATTTATTAAATAAAGGCTCTCCCGGAATCGATCCATAGCGGAGCCAAAGATTTCCAAGTTCAGTCATCACGAATATTCGCCAGCACGCATTCAGAAGCCAATCGATTAGATGGATGAGTACCAAACTTGATGTCTCTGAAAATAAAATAAAAGAAAAAAAAAAACAAACGAGCAGTATCATACACGATAAGAAATTTCATTCAAATATTTGTATAAAATTCTCATGACAGGAAGTGAATGATTCCCCAGAATATCCCGAACTGGCACAGGAATATCATGACTTAAACTAATTATTCTATCAAGGATTGTTTCTCTAGGTGCATTAAAACTAGAACATTCAAAAACGATATGGTCTATGTCTTCATATGATTTATTACATTCACAAATATTTGAATCTGTGATATTCATGCGATATAAATGATTACTACAAATGTAATGATTTGACATTAATCTAGAATAGGAGCAAATAAGATTACGTCCAACAGGAAGACTGCGGAACCAAGGAAATATTTTTACCTTCGGACATATGGAATAACAATATCGACCTTTGTCACTTGTATTCCAAGAAATTTGCCAATCATTCATAGAATATTTTAAGAGTGATTTGGTTTGATCGTGGTCACAATTATCTTCCGCCCTTAATCGTCTTGTTCTTTTTCTTCTTAGCATTACGTTCTCATTGGGACATAGCCGGCTTCTCAGCTTAGTGTTCTTATGAGCACTTCCACAGTTATTAACTAAGAGCTTTCTTTGACAAAGTTGCAATTTTCGCATTCGTATATTATGTGGCAGGTATGATTATACTCTATGTCCAGGGAAGTCAAGGAAATTTCCATTACGAAAAGATCCTGGACCGACCGGGAATCGAACCCAAACACCTTCAACATGGCTGTGCTTTGTAGCCGCGGACTTGGCTAAGGAGGCTAAGGCTAAGGCCCCATCTTGTTCAGCTTCTCGATGAAAAGTTGATTGCTTTGCAATGGAATGCAAAAAGCTCATTTTAGACGACCATTTGGTCGGTATTCAGACAGACCTTGACTAATCTTTACAACTTAAAAATACCATCTAGTCTAGATGGTATTTTTAAGTTGTAAAGATTAGTCAAGGTAGGGTGACTATATCCGGAAGATTCATAATCAGGACATTTAGCAATTTCCTATTTTAGCTCAAATTACGAACACGACTCACTGTTCTAACAGCACTTTCAATGTTTTTTTTAATTTTTAATATTGAGGACTTGTAATGTAAGATCACGAGAGACTTATGATTAGTATGTAGTCATACCTCGTGATCTCTCGTTATCTTAGTACAAATTCTCAAATATAACAAGGAAGCCTTATGTCAATACAATATTATATCACATTTCCGAAGACACTGGGGTGTTTCTACTACGCAAGTCAAAATATATAAGTAGTCAACAAATTTATAGAATTTCATCAATGATTTTGCTGGGAATCTGACAATAATTTTCTCAAGATTTTTTTTTAAAGTACGCCGGATACCACAGCAGGAATACTTTTTGCCAGACTAGTACTTAAAATTACATCAAGTATTTTGCCAAAAATCCCCCAACAGTAATCCTTTAGGAATCTGAGGGCCTCGGAATATTAATTTGGACATCCCAAGAAATCCTGTAATAATCTCCCAGCAATTAACCCTTTCGGGACGAAGCAGCACAATTGTGCTGGACATCATTTTTTGAAATGGCTCGTACAGAGTCGGATTCACATCGAGCGTGTGCTTGAATAAGGTTCTCTTCATCGGTGCTCTCTTCTGTAAATAAAGGTGGCAGGATGCGGGTTTGTTAGCATTTTTTCACTTCAGGATGCTAGGCAGCGATGCTATCTTGCGTCTTGAGGAGGAAAAATGCCAACAAACTCACATCTTGTCACTTTTATCAATAGAAGAGAGGATCGATGAAGATAAATCGATCATGCGACTTACGCCCTTATTCTAGCACACGCTTGACATATAGTTTCTTGCCGTCATCAATTACATTAACACCTCATCAGTTACATTAACACCTCATGAAGTGCACAATTCATTCTGAAGTGTTATCACTTAGCACAATAAAAATGATTATAAAGGTGAAAAATTATCCGTCCCGAAAGGGTTAAGCGATGATTTCCAAAAAATATTGTTCAGTGTCTATTTAAGATCTCGCTAAGTAATAATTAAGAATGTCAAAACAGCCAAGTATATTCATAGAATCAAATAAAAACTTATGAGAAATCCGTCTAAAAGCTTTAAATTTTTAAGACATCATGCAAGAAAATACCGGTAGCATTCCTCGAACTATGGTTTTAGGAGAATCTGCTAAAAATCTTCCTAAGAATTCCATAAAGAAGTTAAATTTCCACAAAGAATTAGCTAAGGATCTCGCCAGAGCCGAAAAAAAATCAATCAATGTTTTTAGGAGAAATCCACCAACAATTGTCTCTGGAACCACAATTCTCCGAAACAACCGTCTTTATCCCCAAAGTCTTCAGAGTGGGCCTGGCCATGTTAATACGCAGGTATCCTGCAAATATTCATACTGTCAAGTAAATAAATCTAGATATTTCCAGGATACTTTTCAATATTGGTTGTGCAAGCGCTTAGATTCGATAAGATATTATTTAATTCCAATAGAGTTTGTATAATATTAAATTAGGTTTTCGTTAACTTATACCTATGCCACTAAACAGCTCAAAGATATTTTTTAACTCAAAAGCAAATTCGCATTTTTCAAGCGACAACGATCATTTTTGACACTCGTGTGCGGAGGGTTATTCTGAATGCTTTTCGTGAAGCGAAACACTATGAAGGATCCACCCTTTTCATTCATTCACAGTAGGCAAAGTGAAGAGTTGTATTTTTAGGCTAAGCTCCGGGTAACGGCTTGGATCATTTCAGATTGCAAGTAGTCGGAAGATTTAGCAATTGTCTAGCATAAATTTCACGTAAGATTTTTTCAACGTTTATCCAGAGGTTGTCCAAGAATTCCTTAAAAAGAAGTATTCCTCCATGAAATCCGACATGAATTCCCCTAGTTTTTTTTTAGAATTAATGTATAGGTTTTTTTTTTCAGAAAATTCTCTCAGGTACTTGTGAAAATAAATTCTTTAATGTATTGTTTCGAAAATACATGGAATTTGTCACAAGCTTTTCCAAAAGTTTAAGCAAAGTTTCCTACATGAATTACTTCAAAAATATCATAAAATTGTTCAATTATTCCAGTAAGCAATTGTATTTTGCTTCAACTTATCACGCCTTCAGGAAATTCACAACGATCTAACTGTTTTACTTCTGGAATGAGTCCAGGAATTCTTTAAGAAACTCCTTCATGAATTTGTCAAGAAATTATTCTAAGAATATCCTTACAATAATTCCTGATTGACTGTCATGGCTACATGCGAAATCCGAGATATGATTGCTTGATGCATTTCTTTAGGATTCCGTTGAAAAATTCTTAGAGGTGTTCTTGAAGGTATTTTTCGATAAATATCTATGAAAAAGTGTTCAGCATTCACTGGATGAATTCTTAGAAAAGTTATGATTGAATTTTTGAAAAAAGCTCTCAATATATTGAAATGATTCTTAGACAAATGGCTGGATTAATTTTTGAAAACAAATATTATGCAACAAATTTTGCACAAACTTCATCATAATTCCAGAAGAGTCAAGATATAATACAAGATTTAGTACTCGGTAAAATAACTGAAAAAAAATGTTTCGTTTAAATGCTGTCCTTAAGAGAATTATTTAAAATACTTAGACATTTTTTTTTTTTTTTGGAAAAATGTATGGTGAAACCGCTGAAGTAACTTCCGAAAGAATAAGATTAGAAGCATATGAATACCTCATTTTTTCCTTGGTAACATTTTGGAGCTACTGAAAATCGGAAATACCTGGACGGATTCTAAGATTAATTATTGAAAAAATTCAAAACATTCTAAAAATTCTCTAGATTGCTTGAAAGTGTTTCTAATTGATTTCCTGTTCTTACTCTTCAATAATTTTCGTTAGCATTGCTGGTAGATTTTTCATTTTTTTTTTTCTTAAATCAGTGAATGATCTTCTTGCTTAATGCTTTAACAAATTCATGATTTGTCATCATCATTCTTTTGGAAAAAAATATTTATTAACACCGGAATGAAGAGATCGGATATAAGATGATGTCAATTCACATCTATGTGAAAAGCAATAAAGTTCAAGCTGTCAACCGACAACGACAGAAGAGGTTCCAAAATTTGCCATTTAGAGCCCTACCACAATCTGTCACCAAGTGTCCGATGAAAGTCAGAACAACTTTATAATTTATGACATGGCATTCAATCACTTCTGGGTGAAAAATCATAAATTTTGAGACGTCGAAAGATACCAGTTCATAACGTTCTGGGAATGTCCCTACCGCAACTGATAAACTGATGACTATATTTTCGAAACGACCACACCAGTGGCTGAACTGAAACAATTTATACATTCTATCAAATATATATCAATAATTTCCATTTCAGAATATCGAAGATACCCGCATTCATTTTGACTTGAATCCGGAACCCATGGATCGAATTTCTTCTTACATTCATGCCGTAATAAAAATTATGGTTTTTTGCTTCAACTCATGTGAGAGAGTTTTGCTAACGATATGAGCGTGAAAATTAATTATTAACAAAAATGGCATTACGGAAAACGATTCTGTTGTCAAAACTTTCATAAGTATGTTCAATTAGGCTGTGAACCGTTTCACCTGTTCGTTTAACTATTAGTTAAAATTTGACATTTCGATAGTTATTTTCCCCTCAAATGGTTAAATTGAACTTCGCGGTCGACCCATTTGAGCTTTGACAGTCGAGTAGTTATTTCAGAACAAAGTTGACAGATGGTTAGTTATTCTCAAATTCACGGGAGCAGAAAATAACTTTTGCACTGTCAAGTTTAACCATGCTCCAGAGCAGGGTTATTTCTAACCGGAGGGGAAATAACTATCGAGCTGTCAAATTTTAACTAAAAGTTAAACGAATCAGTGAAACGGTTCACAGCCTTAGGCAACATAACAGGTCATTTGGCATAAAGTCGTTTGGTATAAAGTCAATAGGCATAAAATTAATGTGGCATTAAGTCGTTTGACATAATGGTCGTTTGGCATAATAGTCATTTTGCATAATGAGTCTTAAATCAAGGATTTCTTAAGGTGACATTCGTTTAAATCACACTGACGACATCAGCTGTTACCGTTTGTAACAATAAGCCTGTTAGTTTGTAAGTTTTTGTATTTCCTATTATTATTATTTATATGTCTCCGTGAAATTTTAAATTTAAATACTATCATGCCATAAAAACACCCCTACACCTGATATAAAAAAGTACACTACACTACAATAAAATTAGCCATAAATAAAAGTAGAACAGTTAGAGTTCAGTGGAGAAAAAAAAAAGATGAACAGACTACCCAACGGTAGAGGGAGTAGGGAACGAAGAAGGATTGAGTCGGTCTATTTCCTACGAAGATCTAATTCAAAGCGGACGTTAGAAGTGATCAGGAAGATTAAAGAAATATTACCAGGAGTTGAGAAGTTGAAGATATTTGTAGAAGGAGGATTTAAGTAAGATTAGCTGAAGCTAATAAGTGAAGTGAGGAGCATTGATGCGAATCAGGTATGCTTGTGCCTATAACCTAAAAGGTTAGACCTTAAACAGGAATATTTATGTATTTAGGGCCCGTGTAGTTTTATCCCGCAAACTACGAACGAGTTCTAGGGCAAGTGAACCTAGTTGGTTCTTCCCCAAACCCCAAGCGACCGAATCCACAGAACTCCTTGGCCGACGTTCCGGTTCCGAAGGACAGCAAAGCCGCGTGGACGGAACCCCTAGGACGGGTAGGTCCTAGTAGTTGAGTCCAACGTACGTCCATTTCCAGTACCCGTTCGGCGTTTCCACGCTGCCACCTCCACCGAAAGAGTTCCGCAGTCTACCGTACCACCATCCCTCCAGAGATCCCGAGCATACCGGCCGGTTAAGTAAAATTATAATTAATAACCACACTACACTATACACCCACCCACACAGTTATGTACATTTAGGTCAATATAAAAGTAAAATTGTGAACCACTACAGTTTTCATTACACCCATCCCAATATCCGAGGTCTGATTAGCCTACTAGAGAACTCCAGCCGACCTTGAGACCAAAGGGGTGCTCCAGATCGCGCTAGCCAAGAAAAGAGGTCCTTGACGCACCCAACCTCAAAAGGCAGGCCGTTGCTTAGCCAAGCTTGCCGAGGTCTTTGTCCTGGCAACCCACGTGTTGCCCAACCTAGGAGTAACACAGCCTTATTTTGTAATTAATTGGTACGTCGCAAAATGACACTTTATTCAACAACCCCATGCTCTTGAATAAACTAAGGCATAAAACGATTCATTGATTACCGGCAGTGGAGAAAATATTGCAAATAGCATATTATACTTTACCTAGAGATTGCCCTCCTTTCATATATATGTTATTCTTTTGAACTGTCGGAACACATTTTGGCACTTAAACTTTTGATATATTCATGACAAATTTATCCTTCTTTCAAATATTGGATGATCTTTCGAAATATAATGAAACAAGGGGTGTAAGTGACACTTTGGTCGGTTCTGAGTTAGATACATTAAAAATTTACTGTTTTAGGCTGTTCAACAAATTCGCCAGAATTTTGACTTGCTTTTTTTGTTCTCCATATAATCTGTATGAAGGCATAAATTCATAAAAAAAAACTCCTTTTTCTCAATTTCGGGATGTTTAACGTCTCCTCCCCCATGGTAAGATTTTTTGCATGAAAATAAAAATTTTATTGTGTCCTTTTTCGTAAGAAATCTCAAACTCCCCTCTCCTCATAAACGTTATTAATAAATGGCCCCTCACACCCCTTTGCTTCTAAGCTCCTCAATTATAGTCATTACAACTGTTAATTTAATTTTAAATCGATTCGTTTTTTTTTCAAAATAGACTGTTCTTTGGAGCGATTTGTTCCAATAGTATTGGTATTGAACTTCCTACTGAAATAAGAGTGACAATCTAAATATTATTCTGCCCAAGTTATCAGCAAAAAGAAAAATAAATTAAAAAGAATCCATTGCTGTAGTTTCTCTGATGATATTAAGAGCAATTTTTACTATTTTTATGTTGCAATTGTTTTTGGCGTGCAATCTTTCATTTCTTTATTAGGAAATTTTGCCTTCTTCTAAACATAGACTGTTCTTTAGAGTTATATTGTTATAAGAGAATATTTTGTGAAGCTTATTTCAATACATTTTTATATTTTGCTGTTCGAAGAATTCCTTGAATGATCATTGCTTTAAATCATGCTAATATTTCAACAATCATTTCTTATGTTAAAAACACTTGTTTCGAGATTTGCTCTAAGAAAAATATTATTCCAATAAAAAAATTTCCCATCTGTAAAAAAGGCAGTACCTTCGATTTACACTTCCCAAACAATAAATAATATTGAATTGTACGAAAATTTTGCCAGAAACTATTCAAAAATGTGTTGTTTGTTCAAGTTATGCTGTGTAAAGAATTTTTGCTGCAATAATAAAGACCTATTATCAAATCAAAGCTTTCAATATTTTGCATAATCAGATCAAATCTTCAATTATTCTGCATAAAAGTTTTTCTTTCTCTTAACAAGTCTGTCTTTATTCATGTGTACTTTTACCAAGGCACGGCTTTTTCAAGTTATGCTCTTAAATAATCCACAAAACCAGTTTGTTAATATTTCCATCATATATAAACCTGCTTTCAATCTAATTCTTTTCCGTCATAATGTGATGTTACAACAAATCTTGGAAAACTTTTGAATTTAATTAAAAACTCAGGGCTTCGTTTTTTTAATGGCTGAAATGAACAAATCGTTTTTTTTTTCAGTTCCATAAGTTAAAATATTAAAATGTACACACAACCCAAATTGCGTTCGGCACTTGTAGTCACTGTCTTGTGCTCTGAACGAATATCTCGCTTATTGAAGATTAGTCAGAAATGTTTGGTAAAAATCATCGAAAATTGCCGATATAATCACATTAACAAATTTCTTGGAAGAATATGGAAATTAGGCGTATTCCGTGGTTCAAGATGTCTTTAATTTTTTTGAAATAACTAAAAAAGTAAATACTTGTAGAAGGTTTGTCTTCATATTCGGCTTCAGCGGTCATGATTTAAGTAAACAATGACATTTTCAATTTTACCGAACGTTTTTTAGATGGGTTACCAATGTTACCCCATATCAGCTTTATTAAAAATTCGCTTAAAGCATTTTTTTAAACATGCTTAAATCTTTCAAAAATCAAAATATAGTATATCGTCAAGAGCGATAGATTCCAGTACATGATTTCATAATATAACCACTACAACATTTGCATTCTAAAATTAAATATAAAAGAAATATCGAAAAAAAAGATCAATGTTACCCCGTATTACGGTCATTAATAGTATGCTTTATAATTTAATTTAAAATATAGCGGGACCAAAAATTTAAACTCTTTAGTTTACTTAAAAATTATGTTCATGAAATTGATCTAGTTACTCCTCTGTGCACTAGTTAGATAACGCGACGCGACGCTATGACTGAAGCTTTAGTCACCCATCTTAAGCCCACTAAAGCGACTTTCGAATGTAATTAATTCTAACCTAGAAGTGCGATTGCGATCTTCTTCGGCCGGTAGAGGGCCAATGCAAATTCAACGGATCTTGCGTGCGACTATTTCGTAGACCGCACACACAAGCTGAAACCTAAATGTCACTGTAACTTTTGAGATGGAAATCAGTCTTATTGCCGGTGTTGGCGTGCAAAACAATGGCCTCGGTCCTAAATTGCCGGAGATTTGTCAGCGCGGCCGGCGGTTGTCTTTCTGCAACTGATCCCGTCCGGAGATTGTCCACTGCGGCGATTGTTTCAGAAGAAGAAGGTGCCACCAGCACCACAACTCTTTTTTCTTTTCTGCGTTTGAAATCATCTTGATTCAGGCAGTGGCAACGGTGGCAACAGCGACAACAGTGTTGCGAAAAATTCCCACAGATAATTATTGGCACACAGCAGAAACGAAGTAGGCGCTGCCCTAAGCTGGACGATTTGAAACTCCTCTGGAGATCTGCTGCACAATCACAATCATAGGCAACTGCGATCTATCGCGGAACAGTACAGCACCGGCAGCAAGTTTGACATCCATTGTTTGCACAGTAGGCGCTGGTAAACTTAATTACACCGTTTTTTTTTCTGTTGCAGGTTATCTATACCGACATTCAGTGGGACTGCTTCCTACAATCCTACATTTTTGCTTCCATTGTGGAGCTGTGTTGCTGCGAAAGTTTGCTTAAATTTATTTCTGTTTGTGCTTTGCTAACACATTTTAGGCGATTTGTTCGCCACTTTTAAATGGATCTCAAAAAAGTGAAGTGGATTTCGAATCCGATGATCTTAAAAACATGAATAGAAGGCAATTTCAACGCACTCGCGATCCTGCTACGAAAATTGTATGGCAGGATCAGCAAAAAGAAATCAAAGAACGTTTTACTCAATTAGGAAAAAACAATTTTATATACGAAATAAATGTAATGTTTGAAATGATACTCAAATTAAATGATTCACTAATCATACAAATCAGGTAGCATTGAACAGAAAATTCAAAATGATTACTTGAAACATTCCGAACTTAAAGGCCGTCCCCTCGATTCCAAATGCTGCAAGTAATCACATTACAATTTCCATTCAATGTCAACTGATTCGAATGATCCATCAATTCTCTTTTTGAAGAATTCCCAAGCAAACACTTGTTGTATAGTTCGAACTAGTCAGTGGCCTCTGGCTAAATCAAACAAAAACAAGTTTTCAGAACCACGATATCTCCACTTTCTTATCAGTACTACTTCTGGAAGCGCACATTCAACTACTTGCTGCAGTTCCTTACTCGTAGTAGCAATTCGAACAGGTGCGAACGGACGGACGAGCAGTGAACTAGTTTGCCCGGCGTCAACACTCGACGTTGTGGCTTATCGAAAATATTTGAACAGGAATCAATTGTGTTCGATCTTCAATGTAGGCCTATGTGACTGGCGGCCAAAGTCGCTGTTTATGGTCGTATTCGTCGTCGTCGTCGTCGTCGGTCAAGGTTAGATATAAGTGACTGTAGGGAACTAGTTGCGAAGAGCGCCCAAAAATAGAACATTCTTCTTAGAAGAATGGTCCGAACTTGCATTAAGGAATTTTGGATTTTCCATTAAAATTGGGGATCTCCATTTGAATGTTGTTTTATGAATTTAAAATTTTTCAACACACATTGAGTGTTGTGAGAAACTCAAATTCTCAAAACTCAAGTTTTTCATGTTCAACACAGTAGTCAAAAAATCATGGGTGATTTGGCTCATCTGTTTGACTCATTGTCTCGTATTACCACAGTTTCCTCACACAAAAGTATAATTTCTTGTTAGTCTTGGAGAATCAAAGTAATACTATCTAACAGCCCTGTCGTCGTAAAATTAGAGCTTCTTAGTCATCGCCTTTTGAGGAGGGCGTTGCTATAGCCCAGAGGTCAGTTGTACTCCCAAGCGTTAATGAGGGAGTCTCACAAGAAAGTTGTATCAAATTAATGTATATTCCAAACAAATGAGAATAAATATGCATTTGCACGTGTTTAGTTTGTGTTCAATGCTCATTCCAATAAAATGCGAATCGGAAAAACAACTATAAATAAAAAAAAATACATATATGGATAATGTCGAGTCCTCTAGATACATCGGAATATCTTCATAACCAGGGACATTTGATCAAAATTCACACAGATTCTCAAAAAGGTGAGTATTTGCTTCAACTCAGTTTTTATTTCATTTCAACAAGATAAAAACTTCATTTCAACATACTAAAAACTCATACCTTTGCTTGAAATCAAGATGGCGTCATAATTAAAAATATGGCCACCAGATTGTTTACCCAAAATTTAATATAATTCTACAGTTTACTCGAGGAAATAATCAGCGATTGAATACTTATGACTTTGTTGTACGATATACAGTACCGGACAGAATAAAGTACGCATTGGACGTTTTTCCATACAAAATGATGGAGTCTTATATCTCGGTTTCTAGTTGTCCGACTGACCTGAAATTTTCACCGCAGCTTGAAAGTAACCTCAAATTTGCTAGGCTAGAAATTCATAGTTTTTCATTAACGAACTTTTAAGTTATCACAAATCTCAAATTTCGAGAAAAATGACAAAATTTTAAAGTAAAAATAATTTTTAAATGAAATTATTTAGAGCAATATGCCCTTCTGCAAAAATGTACAATTTGATAAGACACACAAGTTTGCAGAACATCATTTTTCGGTAAAACTGATTGTTTTCAAAATATTTTCAAAATTAATTTTTGCAATTTTTTGCAAATTGAGAGATTTTCAATAATTTTAAAGATTGTGTTTCAAATGCAGTGATATTTTAATTGAGTATAATCTATGTTATGACTAGGTTGTGGTGAAAATTTCAGATCAATCGGATCTTTAAAAGCTGACATTCAGATCTTTAAACTTGACCATTTTGTATGGAAAAACGGCCAATGCGTACTTTATTCTGTCCAGTACTGTATGTTGTTTTCATAAACTTAGAAAATCGTTGATTTCTAACGGCTAATATCATTGCTCACCTAGTTTTAACAGCTGTTCTAACTCAGTTTTTTCTTAGAGAAGTTTCAAATATGACGTCCATCATTTTTCGAGATTTGTAGACCCCCACCCCCCTCTGTCACACTTTTCCAATACCTAATACATGCACTGTTACACTTTCGTAGACCCCTCAAATGATGGATGTCATTTTTAGGTGACCCCTTAGTTAGCTTTTTGATGGTGATCACAAAATTAAAAACGAATGGTGCACTAATGGTGAAAATTATTTTATTTTTTTTTTCTGATAAAATTCAAGATGACCAAATTTGAAAAGACCAAAATTGTTGCACATAGAAGCTACAACTTTCTCAGTTTAATTTGTGTTTTAGGATATATGAAAAAAAGGTACGTGATGAAATACCTGAAAAGTATCAAAAAATGAGCTTCTTTTTAAACTGCTAGCTAGCGTAAGAGGGATCCACTAGTATGTCTACTTCCCCCTAACGTGATTTCCGAACAAACAATTTCTGCAGAAATGTCATTTGAATTGAAATGAATACGCCTCAAAATGCGGCTTATGTGGAATTTCCGAACAGATTCGCCTGCAGTTCTTATGAGAAAGGCGGCCGAACAAAAGGAGGATGCCGACAATAGTCACAATTACATGAGATATTTGAAGCATTGTAAAAAACGTTTCAAACAAAATTTAAACAAACCTGTCGGTGTGATCCAAGACAGGATTGAGCAGCGCATAAATTTAACAAACATTTAGGGTCGATGTACCAATAGCCGCATAGCTAAGAACAAAAAATCATAGAAAATCGAAAAATAACGCTAGCGTCATTATTTCTACATCAGAGAAGAACTAGCTCATATGTTAAAATTCTCGTTAATAAAGAAATAAAAAAAAAATTATTTTTACATCATCTGAAAGCTTTTTATCTTGGTTTTGTGGGAAAAATATGAAAACTACGAAAACTCAAATGTTTGTATTTATTATTGCGTGTGCCACTATAGGAATACATGTGCCTATAGTAGCACTATTTCTAATTCCTGTTCCTATAGTAGCACTAGCATCACGGCGTTGGAAAAATACTTATCAAAATCGTGTTTTTACAAAACTTTTATATTTTTCCTACACAGTGTGAATCAAAAGCTTTCGATTGATGTAAAAAAAGTTCTTATTTCATCAATTATTTTGTATAATAAAAAATAGTGTCTCTCAGTAGTGCTACTATAGGAACAATAGGTTAACTATAGGTGCAAGGGAGCTCAAAGTTTAAGCAAAACTAATTATTTCGATCATTTTTTGAAAAAAATCAAGCTGTGTATAAATGGTACTTAGATTAATAGCTCCTGACCTTCATGTCAAAAAATATTTTGAAAAGATTTATAGCAAAACGGCCGTAAAAAGCCACTAGTGCGACTATAGGGGACTGTCCACTAAGGGAACACCGACCCTAGTTTTTCTGCGTATTGATCATCTTATGTTTTTTTAGAGTCCGGCGGCGGTCGTACGCCCGCAGCCGTTACAGCGAACTGACACCCGCAAGGTTAAATGAATGGAAAATCTTTCCCGCCTGAATTGAAAGCACGTGGTTTTTCGCGGAATGACAGCAGTGCGTCTATGTATTAGTAATAGATATCAGGAGTCACTGAAAACGATGAGTGTACTTGCTGTCTAGTCCATGTACTGTGCTTCCAAATTGAAAGTTCTGTATGATCAGTGAGTGCTGCGCTTATCTTTGAAGACATGGGCACATAATCGCCATAATTGGATATACAGGTATGTTCCGTTTTTATCACGTTCCGATTTTGTCACGCTCCGATTTTGTCACGTTCCGATTTCGTCAACAAATTATTCCGTTTTCATCAACACCAAAAAAATATTTTTTCTATATTTTTAAATGCTTGAAATATAAATTAAAAACTTATTTTGAAACTATCAAATGTTTTTCAATAGCCTCAGGGTTGAATTTTTGGCATTATGTTAGTGTTAGTGTGTCACCTACGATACATAATAGATGTCAAGTCATATACGATTCAATAAGGTTTGACTCCTTCCTATCCGCTAATCAATTAGAGTTTTCAAACTTAGCATGGGCTGTTGGACAAGACTGACGCATCTTTCAACAGTCGAGAGTTGCTCTGGCCACGTCCTAGCAATCAGGCTTGACAGAACTCATCTGCGATACAAAAATGAAGCGATTTTGATGTTTTAACACAGATCTTGATGATTTAACACAGATCCTCAAACGATTGGGAAGAGAGAGAGAGAGAGAGAGTGCAAAAAATAAGAGGATTTTTTCTGCTACTCTTTCTCTCTTGTTGCTATGCTCACATTAACTCACACTTTAAAAGAACTCTTGAGTGTCCCGCCCGAACAAAATAGCCCTCGCAGAGTTGTGATGGCACTCTTTTTTATGAATTTTTTCTCTGTTCTGCATCTTCGTCGCTCATTTTTCGTTGCCTCTCTGTTTATAATTGTTTCGCTCCCTCACAAAGAGGCAAGAGCAGCACGCTATTTTAGAGTTTGTCAATACTGTAAACCAGCAAATTTTTGCTGTTTTTTTTTGTGCTGTAAATTCAGCAATCGATCCAGCAATACAAAATTTTCTGGATCTTTCAGCAATTCAAATTTTCATCAAGGTTGGTTTGCTAACCATTCAGCAATATATGTTTGAATTTGCTGAATAACCCCTCAACCGGCAGTTTCATTTTTTAGCGCTAAAAAAAAACATTCATTGCCGGTAGAGGGATTAACTTGTACTTGATTATTTGTTATTTTAGTGGGATTTCTTGCTGCTTTCCAGAAATTCCGAGCCGCCAGCACTTGGCTGGTGTAAAATATAAGTATTGTTTATTTCAACATCATTTTTATGGAAATTACATAAAATTCAATTGCGTAACATGCCATTAGAATTTATTTAACAAAACCAAACATCAACACCATGTTTCTGTGCCGTTAAAAATTTCAAATCGATTGCTGGTCATCAATCATCTGGCATGTAAATTACTGAAAATCAGCAATTCCGATGGTATTGACAAGTATCCAGCAAGTAAGATTGCTGAATTCCAGTAAACAATTTCATAAGTGCTGAATATCAGTAAAATGGTGTATTGTTGAATTGGTTTCTGCAAACGAAATTGCTAGAAGATAGATCAAAAATTTGGTGTGCACCAACTGGAATTTGAGATACGTACTTACGAGATTTGGAGAGACCTCTTCTCTTTCTTATATAAAATGACATAAAAGAATTTTCGATGTGAATGTGACAGACATATATCAATGAGAATGTTGTACCTGGTAATGAATTCAAGAATGTTTTAGTAATGGCAAGGGACATGATCGAGTTAATTTTATTTTTGATAAGAGTATCGACCTTGTCATATTTGGAACATTATCTTTTATTCTTCAAACTCTATAACATTGCACAGATTATAGCAACAGCCATTGATTAGGTCCTGTTGCAAGGATAGGGGAAAGGTCCAGCAAAACTTGACAATCTATTGAAACATTTGGAATCCCCATACAAAAAATTTGCATCAAGAAAGAGGGAAAAGGACTGAAATGGGTGACAATTTGAGAAACTGTTAATACTGGATGGTCCCACGTCATGCACGTTTCTATCTCAAATTTATTGGGATCTTGATCTTTCAGCAAACATGCGTGAGGACCCAAAGTTTAATTAAGTGCTTATACCAACTGCCATACGCTCATTCGTAAAACTTAACAAAAGAAATTCTAACCAAAAAGTTCTAATTTGCTTATTCTTGTTCTGGAGTTTGTACATTTTTGTGTTTTTCATAAACCTATTCAATATTGTTTTACCAAAAAAAATCAGAACTTTAGTTCAGTTTAGTGCTAGCCTATTCGTGATGTAACGCAGAGCTAAAAGGTGAAGGTAGCACTGCTCTAGAATGGCTATTAGTGCACCCCAATCGAAGTTGGTAGTGATAACTTTAGAAGGAAAATCACCACAATCATTTTACAGAATAGATTTTGACAATTCAAAACTCAGGAAGCCATAAATATTAATTTAAGCTAGCAAATCTCTTGCAACATAACCACACATTTAATCGCTAATCGAGTGTCAAAAATGCAAAAAATGTATCTTGGCAAAAAAAAAACTCTCAGTTGATAACTGCGGAAGTGTTTATAAGAACAGCAAGCTGAGAAAAAGGCTCTTCCTCAGTTGGGATGTAATACCATAAATAAGAAGAAGAAGAAGCACAAGAATGATGATAAAGAGAAGAAAAATAAGTTGTTTCTTGTTAAATCTTTCTTGAAAAAAAAACAACAATGATTAGCGTGACCCACTTCCTTGTAGTTATTTTTATAAATATAACCTACCTCATGATGCATAGCACATTCATGCGATTATTGTTTAATTATATCATATTTCATACATTTAAATTCTAACCAAGAAAACTTAAACTATTATTGATATATCTCATTATTTATCATATTATTGATTAGAGTCTGCAATCCACCTTATTTACGAACTTATAAGAATGAACAATCTTAATGCTAATCACAGCTCCTAAACATGAATACTGTCCTTTATTATGATGAAATTGTGTATTATCCTGGCAAAACTGCAATTTTATTTTAAAATTTATAAAATATTTTGTCTAAGAAAATTATTCCGTTTTTGTCACGGTTCCGTTTTTGTCAACTGAAAATTGCCGATCGTGTTGATAAAAACGGAACATACCTGTATCTCGAGACAGACAATATGTCCGAGAAAATTACAAATGAATCGCGGCATCGGCTTAGACTGCTAGAAATATGTAAATTCTCTTATAACAAATGCTCAAGGTTTCTTAAAGCAGGACATCTAGAAAGTTTGAATCTTATTTTTCGATTAAACTAGAGGTTCATCCAAGTACATATATCGCTTAATTTTAAAATAAAATGTCGCTCTAGAAGTGATATTGAAGTGCAAAAAATTTGTAAATTGTCCTGGATTTAAAATATTATGCTTTTGTTTATTATTGTTTTTAATCATTTTTTTAATATTTTTCATTTGTTTAAGTCCAAAAAACATTTTTTTTATGTTTCTTCAGATTTTGTCACATCCCTTGCCTTAAACTTAAATTTTGGGTATATTTTGTTCCCGTGTCCCTTCCGAAATGTCCAGGCTATCGACATGATGGAGACACCATGTTCTATGGTGACAAAGGGCTCGATTGGCTTGTCAGATAGATCGGGCCCGGGACATCCTGTCTACTGCAAATCGCTGCAGTTGATATAGGGCATGTCCTCTGCCTGGAAATGACAGATAGAAACAACCCCAGTGTTAAAACTAAAACCCCTGTGGTGTTTTTGTCGACTAAGCGAACGTCAAACATGATCAAAAGTGTGAAGGTTCATTTATGGACCAAAATTTTAAATTAAAGTTTAAATATGATGTAACCAATATTTGAGCGGGAAAAATGGCTAAAGTAGTTGCAGTAACAAGCTCTTTCGTGTTATTGAATGAAAACAAGATTTCATTAAACATTTTAGGACCCTATTATTCATTACAGCAGGTTTTCAAACTCATTTCAGCAAATACCGTTTTTGATGCGTACTCTAAAATGAATTTTCGTCACTATCACATGAAAACTATTGGACCAAAATGAACAAGAATACGAACTGATTGTCTTTAGAACATATGAAATGATTTTTTTTTCTGCTTCAAAATTTCATGTATCTTATCAAACTTCAAGAGTTATTTGGATAATTCACCATTTGATAATTCGATCGATATTGTTTCATGCTGAAGTTATGTTGCAATTTCAACTTAATTTTTCTTTTCACACGATAAAGTGATTTGTATACCAAAGGAATATCAGAATTTCAGAATTCAGTTGTGACAAGGGCTTGAAATTGGTTTTCTACAGGGCGTTAATTTTCTCCTGATTACTCCAAGGTGTTTATACAGCTAGACAATTTCGATTGGTGTCCTACAGAGCGTAAAAAGGTACCTACCTGATCTATGTGGATTAAGTTCAAATTTCTGTAGAGAATTAAGATGCGCTATCGGAGACAATATCAAATTACTCCAGTGCGTTAATACAGCTCGTGTTAACTTCGTTTGATGTCATAGAGGGTGTTAAGAAGCAGCTGATCTAACATTAACTCCAAGGCATTTGAACAGCTTGACAATTTTGATTAATACCATACAGGACGTTGATATGCATATGATCTACGTGGAATTAGGTCAATATACTTCAGAGCGTTGATAAAGTTTGAAATTTTTAATTGATGCCCTAAGGGACGATGAGATACAGCCGATCGACATATAATAAAGTCAAATTACTCCAGAACGTTGATACTGCTTGGAATTTTCAGCTTATGTCCTATAGGTCTGACCTAAATGAGACATGGTCAAACTCCATGACATTAATGAAGCTTAACAATTTTGATTGATGCCATAAAGGGCGTTAATATGCAGCTGAGCTATATACGATAAGGTCACATTACTCCAGGGCCTTGATACATAATGAAATTTTCAAATGATACAGGGTATTAAGACCTACATAAGACAATGTCAGAGTACTCTAATGCATTTTAGAAGCTTGTATTTTACAATTGATATCCTTCAGGGCGTTAAGATGCACCTAATCTTCTTGAAATAAGGTCAAATTACTCCAGGACGTCGATACAGCTTGGAACTTTTAATTGTTTCTTCAGCACCGCTTAGGCCTTAAACCTGGTTTAATCGTATGGGTAAACGTGGTTTACGGCTAAAGCGAAGGTGAAGAAATCGGCCCTTAGGGTGTTAAGGCGCACTTTATCTACATAGGATAAGGTCAAATTTGTCGTAGGTACCGTTTAGAATTTGCAATTGATCTTAATCAGGGCGTTAAGATGCAGCTGATCCACAAAACACAAGGTCAAACAATTTCAGTGTGTTGAAGCAGCATGGAAATTTCGATTGGTTTTCCAAAGGGGTTTTAAGATTCTCCAGCTCTTGCAAATATATAGGTGAAATAAAGTCAAATTATTCACGGGCGTTGATAGTTTACCAATTTTAATTGATGTTGGACCAATTTTAATTTGGTACAGGACGTTCAAATACACCTGATCTATTTGGAATACGGTCAAATTTCTCCTGGGTGTTGATACATCCTGTAATTTACAATTGACGTTCTACAGGGCGTTAAGATGCATCTAATCGACAAAGGATAAGGACAAATTACTCCAGGGCGTTGATACAGCAATGCATTTATTAAATGAGATCCTACAGGGAGTTAAGATAGAGCTCATCTATTTGAGGCAAAATCAATTCACTCCAAAGCGTTGATACAGCTTGACAATCTCGATTGAGCTATGAGGTGCGCATGATCTACATAGGATAAAGTCAAATAACCGTAGGGGTTTGATACAGCAATAAAAATTCGAGTGATTTGTTATAGGGCGTAAAGATGCTTCAGATCTCGCCAAGATCTTTGTGGAATCTTACTCCAGAGCGTTGATACAGCTTGGAATTATCAAATTTAGTCCTAAAGGGCGGTCACATGCACCTGATCTACATGGAAAAAGGTCAAAATAATCCAGGGCGTTGATCCAGCTTAGAGTTTACAATTAATGTTCTACAGGGTGTTAAGTTGTATCTGATATCCATGTATATCAGATACAACTTAACGCCCTGTAGGACATTAAGCTTAAATTACTCCAAAATGTATCAACGCCCTGGAGCACGTAGATTTCGATTGATTTTCTACAGAGCGTTCAGATGCTCTAGATCTCGCAAAGATTTGTGTGGATTAAAGCCAATTGTTTTCAGGGCTTTGATAAAGCTAGGAATTATCAAATGATTTACTGAGCGTCAAGATGCACCTGATCTACATGGAATAAAGTCAAGCTACTCCAGGGTGTCGACACAGATGGATCGACTTATGTCATACAGGGAGTTAAGATGTATCTGATCTACGTGAAACAATATCAAATTATTACACGGCGTTGATAAAACTTTGGAATTTTCAATCGGTGTCCTACAGAGCGTTGAGGGGAGCAAAGTCAAAACACACCAGGCGTTTATACAGCTCGGAAATTTTAATGGATTTTCTACAAGGCGTAAAGATGCTCCACATCTCGCAAAGATATGTGTGGAATATAGTCAAATTAGTCAAGGGCGTTGGAACAATTTGAAAATTTCAATTGATATCCTACAGAGCGGCAAGATGCGCCTGATATACATAATAAGGTGAAATAACTACAAGGCGTTCATACAGATTAGAAATTTCGATTGATTTTCTACAGAGCATAATGATGCTCCCGATTTTGCAAAGATCTGTGTGGAATAACGTCAAACTATTCCAGGGCGTTGATACAGCTTGATCGATTGATGTCATACAGGGAGTTGAGTTGCACCTGATCTACATAGAGCAAAGTCAAAATACTCCAGGGCGTTAATACAACTAGGAATTCAGACCGTTAAGATGCATCTAATCTACATAGAATAAAGTCAAACTACTCTAGGGCGTTAATATAGGTTGTAATTAATTATTAAATGATATCCTACCGGGCGTTAAATGCAACTGATCTAATTGAGACAAGGCCAAATTACTCTAGGGCGTTGATACAGCTTGACAATTTCAATTGATGTTACACAGGGCGTTTAGTTGCACCTGATCTACATGCAACAAAGTTAAATTAATTCAGGTCGATGATACAGCTTGAATTTTCAACTGATGTCCCAAAGAGCGTTTAGAAAAGCTTCTTAGTCGTCGACTAAGCGCCACTAAGCAGGACGACAGGGCTGCTTTCTAACGTAAAGGTTTCGATTTTCTCGAGTTTTTGACGGGTTTTATGATTGAATCATTTTTGAGTGTGATTGAGTGATTTTACATGAAAAACTCAAACGTGAGATTTTTGCAGCAGATGTCTAATGAGTTTGCTCTCTCGGGAGAGCTCATGGATTGAAATTCGAGTGTGAGTTTTTCAAGATTACGTTGATACAAACATTGCAGAATTTACTCTCATTCGAATTTGAAGCACGATCAAAGCAAGCGAAGAAAAATATCCCATCAGTATCGCTTCATAAGCTTGATAAATAGGACCAGCGAACGAGAGCTCCAAAGAGAGAGCGCTGATAAAGCTCACTTTTCTCGCTCTTTAGGATAGGTGTTTTATTTTACTGACGTGATGAACAATTCTCAAACATCCTATAGCAATGCTGCCCTTCAGGTTTGGAGCTTGTTTGGTTGGATTTTATCATGCACTGTTATCCCACCGATCTAATCAGAGCTGTAGCAGAGGATGGTAAACCGACTCTCATGATGTGATGCGGATCGTGATTACTATGAATGAGAGATATTATCAGTGCTCTCCGAATTCAGTCCACAAATTCATATGTTTCTTCAGATTTTTTTCGCGTTTGACGAATCAATGAACAAATATGAGTAGAAAGAAGTAAGAGGATGAATTCATAGAGTTTTCTTGAGGAATTTTCGGAAAAATGCATTCAGGTGATCAGAAGTTTTTGCAGGAAAAACACTTGATAGATTCTTTCAAATAATTCTATTCCAAGAATGTTCTCTGGGGGTATTTAAGAAATTTTTTTTACAATTTTTGGTTGGAATCTCAGAAAGAATTAAAAACAATAGGAGGAATTCTAGCAGGATGCGTTTAGGGGAATAAACCGGAGAGGGATTTCTTAGTGATCTTCATGGAAATATCTCTGGAAGAATCTCAGTGACTATATCCAAAATAATAGCTGGAAAATGCGTGGAGACCTTGCTGAACAAATTTCTAAGTGCCAGGAATAATTTTTCAGTTGGATTCCTTGTGTAAAAGATGAATAGAAAACCTGGGATCAATACTAGAAGTGAACTTTCGAGGGCATCATGGATGTATCCCTAAGTTTCAAAAATGTTTGAAAGAAGCTCTACAATATTCCATTTTAAGAACTTAAACTTAAGAACTTTCAAGTTCTTGAAAGTTCTTCAAAGTTTCAAGAATTCTCAAATGATTCCTTGGTCAATTCCATAAAAAGTATTAGAAGATGAAAAATTCATGAAAAATTCCATAAACATTTTTTCAGAGAATATCTGTATTTATTCTAGAACTGTTCTCAAGAAAATATTCAGGATAAACTCTGTTTACTGTTTCTTCCTGAAATCTCATTCTTCTTCGAAATTTTCTAGTTCGATGTGGAAATTCTGAAATTAATAACCTCCTACCGAAATTCTTCGGAAACTCAAATCCTCAAAACTTTTGTCACCCCCTCACATTCTTTCGGAAATGCTTCTTCCATTGTTCTTTCTGAACTTCCCCAGCTGGAATAGTCGCCAAAAAGGATTTAGGGAAGAATCTTTCTTGCATAATTTTGACATGAGTTTTCAGGAAAAAATCTTCTGAAGGATTCTTGAGTGAATCTTTGAAGGAATTTGCAAGGTTTCTCTTAGATATTTTGAGGAAATCTGGAGAAACTTTGCGAAGAATTTCTGGAGAAATTTCGGGACAAATCTTTACAGAATGGTCTGAAAGAATTTCTTGAAGAATTCTTTCCGTAATGATCTGAAAAAAAAAAATCTCCATCAAATCTGTGATCACCAGTCGTTTTCTAAAGCTAAGCTCCATGTCTAGGCAAAAAAAAATCGTAGAGCCCGTTTTGGAGTAACGCCCTTTTGATTGTATTAGTTCACAAATTCAAAGCAAATCTGAGATATTTAAACGGATTTTCATTGGCCGTGATTATCAAAATTTGCTTCCAGGTTGGTTGTTTTTTTTTATAAACGCACTTTCTAAATAAATTTTCGTCCGAATAAACACCCAACGCAGGAAAAATTGCGACTTTTCCTCTTACGTAGCGATGAAGGGATATATA
The DNA here is from genome assembly GCF_002204515.2 of Aedes aegypti. Taxonomy (NCBI): domain Eukaryota; kingdom Metazoa; phylum Arthropoda; class Insecta; order Diptera; family Culicidae; genus Aedes; species Aedes aegypti. The sequence continues at coordinate 15,370,316 of NC_035107.1, forward strand.
ACTGCTGAATTCACGATAACTCACATATTGTGTTTGATTTTTCATCACATTTTAGAGGGAAAATTAAGAGGGAAAAAACTTTACTCGCGACGACTTGCACCGACTTGCTCCGACCACGTTTGAAAACAGACTTGATTGTTTGCATGACGCTGTCATCAGAATCAATGATCATGTAAATTTACGCCTTAATATCCATGAAATTGAATCATGTATTGAATTTCCATAGCATAAGGCATTTAAATTCAAATTCGCTCAATTTATTTCAAATGTTATTGTAAAAATAGGTTAACGATCAATTAAATTTTATGATAAATCAAAAGAGACATAAAATGAGGTTATAGTTCTGTTTGAGTCAACAAAAAATAAAGCATTACAAGGTTTACGTCACACGTAAAACTCATTATTTTTAAGAGTGTAGCTGTTTGTAACTTCTAGGCTGAGTTTTGAATGAAAAAATCGTCGAATTTTGAAGTCAAATAATTCATTGACCCTCTGCTGAAAACGACCAATAATACGATATTTCTCCATCAAGAGCGCCTAAAATCGAATAATTTTCCAAAGATGGTTAGAAGGAAAAAGATGAACGACTCTTTATTTTTCCATATATTTTACCGGCGACACGCTATTCAAGAACACTACTGCCATCTGTTGAGTGAAAAGCGCGTAAACATTATTTTCGGCTACATTCAAATCATCGTGTAATTAAAAAACGACGATAATAGAAAAAGAAACCAAAACAAACACGCTTAAAAAAAGTCACTCAGAATTGAAAACGACTCCCAACAAATCAGAATCTTATGAATCAACACAAAATTTGTATTATTTTTACACATGCTAAAAAAAATGATCCTGTACTGATTTCTTCTTCTTTTCCTTACATTTTATGGCATTAGGAGCTGATTGACAATATCACACAACCCCGTGTTGGCTGTGTAACTTTTTTTGAGCGTGAATTTCATAAACGAACACTTAGTCATCTTGTGGACACTAGGAGAACGTTACGTATTAGTTTGCTTTTGACTCACCAGAGCGACGCTTTTCATGTCGCCTTAAAAAGACGAGAGTCGGTTATCTTTTTCCTTCTAACCATCTTTGAATTTTCGCAAACTGCCATTAGTCTTAGCATGATGAGAGGCCAATGACTCTTTCTTGCTCATTCATTAAAAGCCACTAAAGCACGCTAACAAAATTCAAGTTGGCCTATAAAAAAGGCCAATACCTGGTTGAAAATCGAAACGATAAAACGAAAACCAAAGAAGAAAAATTGAAATATGTTTCTATACAAACGTTTACAAAAGACGAAACAGCATTTGCAAATTTCAGTTTCTCTCGTCCGCTCCAGGCATACCTTTATGCTTGAACTTACACCACTAGTAAAAAGGATTTTGTTGTACAGTCGACTCTCCACATCTCGATGTTCTACATCTCGATATCTCTCCCTATGTCGATGATTTCATAAGTCCCTTCAGTCTGCATACATTTTCACTCTCCATATCTCGATATCCTCCGTATCTCGATATCTCCATATCTCAATGCGTTTCTGTTGATTTTATGTTCTCGATTTTCTCTCCGTATGTCGATATGACCAATATCGAAGGTTACTAGACCAAAATTTTAGGATTCAAAACAAATTAGGAGCGCAAGATGACGTCTGTTTGTGTATTACTTTCTTGGCAACGGAGTGTTTTTCAATCTAGTATTCATCAAAAATGTGTTCTTTGTCTCGATCTCTCCCTATCTCGATGGTCCCGTCGATATCGAGATGTGGAGAGGCGACTGTATCTAGTGTAATTTTCCAAAACTTTCCAAAATACACCTTTGGTGAAGAAGCTTTGAGTTCTACAGGATATTTAATTCGTTCAAAAAAAAAAAAAGATTTTTCTTTTAAATTTTGAATGATTTAAAGAAGGTCCTATTGTTCCTTCAATATTTTTTCTTTTTTTTCTAAAACGAGAATGATCTTCCAGCGTCTTAAGTTGCAGGAGGAAACGTTGCGATCATTATTAGCAGTTGGTCGAAGGAAAATCAGCGTTGCAGATTTTGAAACATTCCCAACTTGTTGATGAATATTTCACCATTGATTTGTCATAAGGGCTTATCTGCATTCATCGATTTTGCTTCATCGTTGTCCTTTTTGCATTATTGTAGAAAACTGATTCACTTTTCGTAACATGTTTTCTTGCTGTAGGATATACAAGAACTAAATCCCGCGTCATGAGCAAGAAATACGGCAGATTAATTTTAATTTGGCGAAATTATTAGTGAAAGAGAGGATCGATGACGAGAGATCGCTCATGTCAGTTAGGCCCTTATGAAGGAACAGTGTTGACTTGTACTTTTTTAGATTTGGAACGGAACTGCCATCCCTTTGAGCTTTTTTGGGACTAGGATTTCATTTGTACATAATAGGATCCTAAAGCCCTGTCCCAATTTTAGTGCCAAACGCTTAAGTTTAAGCCAAAAACACATGTTTACTCAATATTTTTATGTTTTCCGTTGGTTTAAGTCCAAAAAACATTTTTTCACGTTTCTTTAGATTTTGTCACACCCCTTGGCTTAAGCTCAAATTTTGGGTGTATTTTGTTTTCCGTGTCCCTTCCGAAATGTCAGATAGGAACAACCCCAGTGTTGAAACTAAAACTCCAGCGGTGTTTTTGTCGATTAAGCGAACGTCAAACATGATCAAAAGTGTCAAGGTTCTTATGGACCCAATTTTTTGATTAAAGTTTAAACATGATATAGCCGTTATTTGAGCGGGAAAAATTGCTAAAGTAGTTGCAGTAACATGGTCTTTCGTGTTATTAATTAAAAACAAGATTTCATTAAAAAAATTTGGACCCAATTCCAGGGGAAAGCATTTTTAGGAAATTACTGTAGGAAGATTTATTGCAGACATCCTAAGAAGTATCTTTGAAAGAATCTCAGTGGGTACTTCAGAAATACTACCTGAAAATGTCTAGAGAATTGTTGGGGATGTTTTCGTAGATCTGGAATAGTTTACAAACGAATTTATGGTGGATTCCATGAAAAATAATCCTGACAATAGGGTAAAATCACCGGTTTTGGCCAGCCTAAGAGAAAATGTCAATAAAAATTAAATGGGAAGCCGTATTTACACTACAAATATGTCAAATGCAAGCTTTCAATCTATGTTATGTGTGTAGAATATCAAAACTGAGCTAAAACCATTTTTTCGCTTTGAAAATCCCGTTGGTCAATATAGGCCAATGGAACCAGTTTCGGCCAGAGATTTAACTTCGGTTCCTAAATTGGCCAATCGCATTGATTTCTCATGAGAGTGGCGAAATTAGGAGTGCCCTGGCCAAATTAGGTGTATGGGAGTTAAAATTTTAAGGAAAATCAATTGATTTTCTTATGTTTCGAATCAATTTGAACGAGTAAATGAAGGTAGCTGTATCATATGAATGTGATCTACTGAACACAAAAGGTTTCATGCTGATTGGCTATGTAAAACGGTGTATAATCCACTATGGCTACAACTGGCGTATGGCCAAAACCGGTGCTTCTACCCTACTACCAAAATACTTCAAGTGGACTTTTGAGTTCATTTAATATTCCGTTTTTTTTAATTCTCGGGAAGAATACCTGAATAAATTTTTAATATTTTTTCTGATAATTGTATAAAGAATTTTTTAAGGTATGTTTGTAGGAATTCCTGAAACGAGCTGTAGGGAATTAAACGAACAGTTCTTGGAAGAATGTCTGAAGATATTACAGGGGGTCATACACAAATTATGTCACGCTCCAAGGAGGGGGCTGGGGGGTTGATCGAAAAAGTCGAAATTTAGCGTGACATAATTTGTGTAGCATCCCTAGGAGGGATTCCCGAAAAAAAACCTATGAATTAATTACAGAAGGATTCTCTGAAGCTATCCTATTCTTCTTCAAAATTTCATAGTTTGCTGCATATATCTTGAAATTTTGAACTTGCTGGGGAGATCTCTGTCAGGTTTGTCAGAGGAATCAGTGGAATCCTTAAAGTATTTCAGAAGATCTAGTGGAATCTTCAGAGGAGTTCCTGGAAGACTTTCCAAATTAGTCTCTGTAGCAATAATTGATCAATATTTCAGCTTTTAAACTTCCAAACTGGATACAGAGATTTCTTCAAAATTGTACTAGGTTATTCATATATTTTCATCCCATACTCGGCTTTACGAAATACTTTCTTTCCTTTCAAAATCAGCCTACGAGAAATATTGTTGAAGGAATTTGAAGGAAATTGGTAACGGAGAGAAGAAAACTGGGCATTTTGTCACAGATTTCTTTTATAAATTTCAGAATTAATTCGTACTGTACTGAATGTTTATTTTCGTGGAATTATTAATTTAAAAAAAATCAAAATAAAACTTTTTAGAATTTTCTGAAAAAAATCTGAAAATCTTTGAAAAAATCTTCTTGATATTCCTTGACGAATCAATCAATTATTAGTAAGAAGAAGTAAACGGATGAATTAATATAGTTTTCAGGAGGAATTTCCGGAAGCATGCATTCAGGGAATCAGAAGTTTTAGGAGAAAACCCTTTGAAAATTTTTGGTGCATTTTTTCAAGGAATTTTAGTGTCAATTCTTGGACTGTTCTCTGGGCCTGGGGGAATTTAATGAAAACCCTGTAGGAAAGTTAGTCCTACAAAAATCATTTTGTAAAATTTCTTGAGAGTTGATAAATTGCAGAAAAAAGTTATTGCATTGGAGAAATTCCAGAAACAAGAACTATATTTACGGAACTATTGGAGAAATTCCATTAACACAGTTTTGAAAAACATTCTGGATTTATTTCAGAAATGCTCACAACAAAACTTGCTGAATCAACCTGTGGGTTACTTTAGAATTTTTCCTTCTAAAATCTATTTTTCTACAAAATTTGAACTAGAGTTCATACCATCTTACAGAGATTCTTGAAAAAGTTCAAAGAATGGATCCTAGCTAGAGGAATCACTAAAAGGTTTTGTTGTGAGATTCATGGAAAGGTTTATTTTTAAATAGGTAAGCAGTGAGCACGAGGAAAATTGCTGGAAGATTTACTAAATCTTTTCCTAAGGAAACTCCTTGAACAATTCTAAGGCAAACTTCTGCCAAAAACAAACTCCTGGAAAAATCCAGACAAAAGCTACTGGATGAATTGCAGACCGAAATCCTGGATGATCCTTGGTACTTTAATTTCGAGTGATATCGATCATTTTTCATGTGTTTTTTTGTTTGTTTTCTATGATGTTGATATTGTTAAACAACTGAATGCGGGAAATCTAGTACGACGGCAAGCCTCATTAGCTAATGCACCGAAATTTTGTAAAAAAAAAAAAATAATTTTAGTGCTGTAAATCATCAAATGAAAAATTGAGGGATCCCATTTCGGGTTGAAACTGATCACTTGTAGATGCGATTATTGTTAGTTTTTGAAACATCTCTACATACTGAATTTGAGATCCCTGAATCCGAATATGCTTGCTAAATTCTTCACAATACGATATTTATGGAAAATAGTTAACTTTCAAGAAAGCGCCTAAATGTAGGCAATTTCCAAAGTAATTTCCTTATGCCTTTCTGAAATTCAATTATTTCAACCAAATGAGCAAATTGGTAAATGTTTTGATAATAAAATCAGGATTGCGGTTTGAGTATTCTCACGAACTTTAAGACTGGTACCATGTTCAAATCCTTGTCTAGAACTAGAAGTTTATGAATGTTTTTCAAAACTACACCGCATAGGATTCTGAAATTTCATATTATTTTTATAGAAACAACGCAAAAACAAACTTAACAACACACAATTGGACAACGATTACGGTAAACGAAGTCTTTGATGGTGCTCCAGTCGAAATAAATAAGTTCGTGTGGCACGGTGTTCAATTTCACCCGAATTTACGATATAATTTGAATGGTTTCTAGCTTGAAAAAAGTCTACAACATATTTCCTACCCATTCTTCCGTTATACTCTTCCTGAAAAATATATTTTCAAGAATTTTGAAAAGATTCTCTTAGAAGCTCCTTGTGCTGGATGCTTCCCGACCAGTGGATTACAACAGAATTATTACAGAGTTTGTTACCTACTTAGATAGTCCGTTTTTGTACCAAAATATGTTATTATTTTGGCTGGTTAGTAGTTAAAATAACAAAAGTTATAACAAAATTTCCTCTACATTAAAAAAATTGAAACAAAATACGTTATAATTTAAACAAAAATATAACTCATTGTGTTATCTTCTATAACTGACATATAACAACATTTGTTAAATCTTAACATGAAATAAAACTTACCTTGTAAAAGAAATTACTCTCAATTGGATCATTAACCCCTCTACCGGCAGCTTAAGTTTTTACCGCCAACAGAATATGCAAATCGCGATAGCTTTTTAGTTTCTCGATATTTTTGCACCAGTTTTTCACAATTTCTCACAAAACTCTTCTAGTTTTAGAATCTGTGCCAAAATTAATCATTGGTCATCTGAATCCGAAGATATTCCAAACTTCCTTGGGGGACCGACGCGTTGACCATAACACACGTCAATTTCTCAGGCTACAGAATTTTTATCGTATTCGGATATTCACTCCTCGAAATGATACACTAATGCGAGTATGTTGTGAAAAAAATGAAGAAATTTGGTGCAGCTGTCTTTCAGTAATAAGCAATTTTGTTTCTGGTATCATGGTGGACAAATAAAAATCTTGAAATCTCTAAGAACCTCATATCGTAATTTTCAGATTTCTCCAAGACTACTGAACGGATTTGTATGATTTTTTTCCGAGCAGCTCCTTATTACCTGGTATTGTATAGTACACATTTTATTTTTTGGTTAAATTAACCAAAAACAAAATGGCCGTCAAAGACATTTTATATGGAGAATGTTGGTCCCCCGAGGAACGTCAGAATATCTTCAAAACTAGATCACCAATGATTAATATCGACATGGATTTCTTAACTAGAAGAGAGATCTTGTGAAAAAATGATGCAAAAATATTGAGAAACAAAAACAGTTATCGCGATTTGAATATTTTTTTAGCGGCAAAAACTGAAGCTGCCGGTAGAGGGGTTAAAATAACCAAAACGGCCGCTATGAAGTGCATAGATAGCGCCAGCGTGATCTGTGTGTTTGACAGAACAGCAATTATTTCACATAGTTAAATCCCGTATACGGTGGTGCCGCTGTTATGATGCGGTGAGTGACAAATGAGTGACCTTAAAGTGTGAAAGTTCTTTATAAGCATGTTTGAAATAATAAGAAAGCTGTTCCTAAATGCTTGGTGAACTTCTCACATGTGCTTGAATTTCTGCTTCTTAAGGCCTAGAGAGCTTCGTCAGAACTTTGAGCACAGACAAGGTAAAAACATCTTTTAGATACATGATCGTAGTTATCTTGGAAGTTCAGAAACCTTCTCCTTAAAGCCTTAAAACTTTTTGTAGAATTATTGAAAAGCTTCTAGATAGAGTTTAAAAAAAATCTCTTGAACATTGGGAGGCTGAAATCCGTACACTTCATACAAATAGTAGGCTTTTTATATGGAAAGCTCTTCTAAAAGATAAGCTAGGAATACTTCTTTTACAAGAAAGCTTCATCATGAGTTTAGAAATATTTTTATAGAAGCTTTGCAAATTTCTCTCGGCTGTATGCTTTGAGAGCTTACTATAAAGTTTCTTCCAAACGATTGATCAACATTCCAGGATCTCGGAAAGCTTTTTGCATAAGTTTCAGAAGCTGTCCCGGAGGCTTATTGAGCTTTTTCTAAAATCTTCGAAAGCATCTTGAAAATTAAATAGCTATTTTCCGACAGTTTGTAATATTTGCTATCCTAAATGCTGGTACAATTTTATTCAAAAGCTGGAAGCTAGAAAGCCGTTCTCAGAAGCTAGAAAAGCCTTCTTCGAGTAGTTTGGAAATTTTTTGAAGAAACTTGGCATTATGCCTCACTGGGACAGAGTCGGCTTCTCAGCTTAGTGTTTTTTATGAGCACTTACACAGTTATTAACTGAGTGCTTTCTTTGCCAAAGTTTCCATTTTCGCATTCGTATGTTCGATGTGGCTCGTACGATGATACTCTATGCTCAGGGGAGTCAAGTAAATTTCCATAACGCAAAGATCCTTGACCGACCGGGAATCGAACTCAGACATTTTCAGCATGACTTTGCTTTATATCCGCGGGCTCTAACCACTCGGCTAAAGCCTGATACGCTGTTGGTAAGTAATTTCTTGGCTTATCTTGAAGCATGGGAAATTCCTGCGAGGAATCGAAGTTCTTTTTTTTTCTGATCGCAGTACGCATTTGAATAGTAGTTTACGGAACAAGTTGCAGAATGATGATTTTTACAGCACGAGTCGTAAAATTATCCTACGAGGCTTGCCGAGTAGGATAATTACGACGAGTGCTGTAAAAATCGAGTTCTGCAACGAGTTACGTACAACATTTTTTGCAATTTCGTAAAAGACCACTTGAGGGTATCAGAAATTATGTCGGAATGCATTCACCATTATTTCACAATTTCTGAAAAATTGTTGTGTTATGATTCATTACGCAACCCAAAACAGTTACGTAATGAGAAAGCGTTGCGTAATGAATCATTACAGCACTGGTTTCAGTTAGGTAATGACTATTCCCGCACTGCTACTTCAGTGCAGGAAAGTAGGCCGTTTCATGACAAATTGGCGTGATGAAAAACAGCCTATTACGATGAGAAATTGCAAAAAATAAATTTCAGTTCAAACGGGACTCGCTGTCGAAAATTTCTGCGAGGAACTGGGTAGAAATGTATTTAGCGATTCCTTTTCAGCAGCAAATCAGGCTTAAGGAAGGTCCTTAGCCGAAGGAATTCCGAAATTACGGTACCTGAATTCGACGTATGCATGGACTAAAATCGCTCAAAATTTGAGGACCTATGTAACAATGAGAGATTCTCTCCTCTCTCGTTCTCTTTCAATTCAGACCAATATTAAAGCTTGTGTATTTCACTATAGATCAAACGACAATTGTCTAGTGTTTTTTTACAAAAAGACGCAACAAAACTCGCTTTTGAGTACTTAATTCTCTCCGTGCCAACTCAGCTCGCATGTCATTTAGATAGATAGGACAATAGACTGGCCCTTAAACAAAAAACTTGTAAAACTCAACGGGGCACCCCCTAGATATATGCATTGGGGTAAGAAAAAATCTCTCTCAAAATTTCAACTCGTTTGGTTGCTCCCCCAGCTGGCGCATTCAATTCGAAGTTTGTATGGAATATTCGTTCCAAATATATTGAAAATTGACCCTATGTCAGTCTTTCGTTCCGTATACTAGTTAATCGCGTTCGATTGAACCCAGAATGACAAATTCACTAGTTGATACCCTAATGAACATAGTTGCAGAAGGTTGTATCTGGATTTAAGGTCATTTTCGTTAAGCTTTCAGTTGTTGAAAGTTAGGCGTAGATCAGCACTCCCGTACAACCACACATGTGCATGCACCTTGTGCCGCAGCTCGCCCAGCGTCATAGGTGGCTATGATGCGCTTAGTGGCTACCACCCAGGTAAGTTGAAGGAATACTAAGCAATATTGCAAATCTACTTCAGATAGTTAAAACACCAACTTTCCCAATTTTAATCACCATATAACCTTCAACAATATTGTTTGCTATGGTATCAAGAAGTGATTTTGACATTCTGGGTTCAATTGAACGCGATCAACACTTTCCCTGACCCAAACAGGAGATGATGTGCTGTTTCCTATATGTTTGAGCTGAAAATCCCATATAAGCTTCAATTCAATTGCGCCAGCTCATGGAACGACCAAATGAGCCGAAATTTTCAGGAACTCTTCCTCTAACCCTAAGGAATAATCCTGGGGGGTGCCCCGTGGAATTATACAACTTTATTTTTATTCCATACTGCGCTGGGCCAGTCTAATAGGACAAACATACTCTTGCATCAACCGTTTACCTTTATAATAATATAAAGTTTCAAGGAATAAAAAAAAACAAAAAAATAGCTAACTGAACAGTGAACACTCTTTTTGGGAGCTGGTAATTGAGATTAAGAGAGATTTGCGGTTAGGGCTTATGTTGGCGACCCTATCGCCGCCAGCGCGCACCTTTCGTTCGGCAACCTTGGGTCACTAACACAGGCGACGCTAGGTTGATGACAAGTAACTATCCTAGCCGTCAAGAGTGAGTAAACACCAGAAAGAGTCGAAGAAGTTCTTACGAGTGAAATTAATCAAGTTATAATAGTCTGCCTAATTACTGAATTATATTATCCTACATCCAAACCTAAATACTAGAAAATAGATGAACTATTCGCTACACGATAATTTGGTATAATTGAAAATATAACTTAGCACTAATTAATCTATTTGAAGATAGCAAACAGAGCTCTTGAATTGTGGTTAATCTGAAACGATAATTACCTAATAAATTGCTGAGTAATCGCGGTAAGAGGACAAAAATTAGATGAACTAGAATTTCTTCCTAAAATTTACTTATATTAGCTAGATTGAACGCTAATTAAGACTGTTTGAGCGACAAATCGACGATCGAAGACCAACAAACGATTTCCAAAGGGACTAAACGTAAGTCAGATTTGTAACCTGTGAACTCATCCATTATTATACCGATTAAGGACTGTTCATTTTATAAAGTGGACACTTTGTTTATGCTATATCATTTTCATTTATTGATAGAGTCGTAATCGGTTTTCTGTGCATCGTTCAACTATTATTCTACAATGCTATGAAAATATAAGATCTCAGAAAATGATTTTGGTTGAAGAGCTAAATAGTTTTTCCAAAAACTCCTAAGAAAAGCTGTTCATCAAAGTTTAACATTATTTTTCGCAAAACAGAAATCGTTATTTATATGAACAATTTGTATGTTTGTATCCTTTACTATTCTACTAAAGATGTAGCTTTAAAAAAATGAATTATATTCCACTATTCTCTGATATTAGGTAACTTTAGTGATTTATCCAGTTATAACGAAATTTGGTGATACACCATCATTTCACTCCCAGCAGAAGAGAAAAGTAAAAAGCGTGTTCAAAAGTAATTTAGACTACTAAAGAAACTATATTTGTATAAACGAAAGCTAAATCGTGAGTTTAAACCGCGGTCTTAAGTATAAATTTTGCTCTTTACGGTCGTTTTACTTAAAAGTCTCATACTTTTAAAATCATGCACGCGTATTTATCGATCTACAGCAAATTGTAAACGATTTCTCCGAATATTTCAATGGATAATCTCAGGATAACATATTATGAAAATAATATGTGGAAAATAAAATCGATTTTATTACAGCAGTGTTGCCAGTTTAGATGATTGTCATTATGCTTTGAAAGGTCTTCTAAAAATAAAGAAATTGATTTTCTATTGTGCTTTAAATGTGACATGGGGACTAAATAAGTAACTCTATGAAGGCGTAAGTCATTTTTCATATTAATACTATATTAGCACTTCCGTCAGGACGTACTTTAAACCAAAAAAATTCAACTCATATCAGTTCCCTTCAAATTCAATTATTTTTTTCTCTAAAAATATCGGGGAAAAAAGATTTTATTATATCTGTTAAATTGTTTCCCCAAAAATATCTTCATTTTTTCAGGCTTCTGATTGATGATGCTTTTAAAGAACAAGCCTTTTTTGAAATTAAAGAATATATATTGTCGAGTTTCCCAGCCAATTTATAACATTTATTGATTTTGATAACCTCCAAAAAACGATCGTTCTAAACGTTGCTCCATATTCGTGTGAAATTTAATTATTTTGGAGAATATGTTATTATCACAACATTGTACAATACTAGTAGAATGATGTACAGAAAACCGATTGAAATTTCATAGATAAATTAAAAAGATATTGCATGCACAAGGTGTCCACTTTATAAAATGAACAGTCCTTACACTACATGGAACATATATAAACCTATAGTTACTAAGATTAAGCAATATGAATTAACTTATTATGTACACTTCAATACAGGAATATTATAATCTATCGCTACTGAACATTGAGAATTCGAGTTTCACCAAGCGGTGGTTAAGGCCCAAACGCAATGATAGCGGAACGGCAACGGAATGCGGTACCGGTTCGCCAGGATGAACCACACCATCTCGACTGAGTTGACAACGAATGAAATTGAACTAACACTGAGTCGACAAGCTTGTTGTAGTCCATGCTGGCGAACCGGTTCCGCTTTCCGTTGCCGTTCCGCTATCATTGCGTTTGAGCCTTTATAGTCACGGAAGGATTAACCCTTGAAGTACCAACGTTGGTTCGCAAACCCAACATCTTATAATATTCGTTTATTGAAGTGTACATAATTAGTTAATTCATATTGCTTAATCTTAGTAACTATAGGTTTATATATGTTCCATGTAGTGTAATCGGTATAATAATGGATGAGTTCACAGGTTACAAATCTAACTTACGTTTAGTCCCTTTGGAAATCGTTTGTTGGTCTTCGATCGTTGATTTGTCGCTCAAACAGTCTTAATTTGCGTTCAATAGGGTGTCTTGTGTCTTGTCATCCTCGTCCTCACGGAGATCGTCAAGAACACTTTTGAAGCTGCAAATGCAGAAGCTAGAGGATGAAGAAAGAATAGCAAAGGAGTTCCTAGAAAGAAAGTATGCCCTTTTACAGGAGGCAGCTAGCGAAATGGGTTCAAAAGCAAGTTCCAAGGCAAGCTCTAAGGCAAGTTCCAGTATGAGCCGGGTACGTGAATGGGTGTATGACGACAGCGCGAATCGACATGACGAACGTAGGCTGGGCTGTTCGAGATTTGAGCCACAACGGTATTCTACGCAGAATCCGGGAGCGTTAGCGGATCTGAATCATTCAGAGAGATCAACTGAGTCCAATGATGCAGGATCAACTATCCCTTGGACAAACGTATTCAGTTAAAACAATGTTCAGGAGTGCTGCAGACCCGAACAACAATACCGTGTATCCTACAGTGCCAGCGTATCACAATGTTTCTCATCGATGCGAACCAACCCATGTAGAAGGTCAATGTACTGCCGAACAAGTTCCATCAAGGTGGCGCTCCAGAAGAGAACCAATCCTCGAAACAGATGACACCGATCCCTGCCCCCTCACCCAGAAACAACTGGCGGCACGTCAAGCCATATCGAAGGAGCTGCCACCATTCTCAGGAAAGCCAGAGGAGTGGCCTATATTTCTCTCATCCTTTACCAACACGACTGCAATGTGTGGGTTTACGGACGCAGAGAACGCGGTTCGGCTTCAGAAAAGCCTGACAGGGAAGGCATATGACGCGGTGAAGAGTAGTTTGATGCATCCGTCGAACGTGAAGGGAGTTCTTGCTACACTACGAATGAGATTCGGACAGCCAGAAGCCATCGTTCACTCGCTTATAGCAAAAATTACAGCATTACCACCGTTGAGAGAGGACAAGCTTGAGACGATAATGGACTTTGCGGTGGAAGTACAAAACTTTTGTGCTATCGTGGACGCATGCGATTTAGAGGAGCACATGTACAATGTATCGTTATTACACCAACTTGTTAGCAGGCTACCTCCGTCTATCAAGTTAGACTGGGCCAGATATCGTCAAGCACTACCTAGAGTCAACCTAGCGACATTCGGGAACTGGATTTATTCCTTGGCAGAAGCTGCCAGTTCTGTGACTATCCCAAATATTCAAGAAGCTAAGTTCGAGCGGAGTGAATCGCGTCCGATTAAGAAGAGCAGTGGGTACATTAACGCGCATCTGGAGAGGAACGCAATCGAACCGAAGTCAAACGAATGTTTGGTTTGCAAGTCTAGCTGCGAGACGGTTAAGAAGTGCAAGCAGTTCTTAGAACTATCTAGAGATTCTCGATGGGCTGTAGTGCGAGATTTCAATCTCTGTCGTCGTTGCCTGGAGAAGCACTATGGAGGATGTAAGGCCCAAGCTTGCGGAAAGAACGACTGCCTTCGAAAGCATCATGAGCTGCTTCATAACGAGAATCAATGCCCGAACGATGCGTCTCCACCGACAGGTGGACAACAACACGATCAATCGTCAAATGGTTTGGCGCAGCACGAGTGCAATACTCACCGCTCTAAATCCAGCAGTTCTCTCTTCCGTTACTTGCCCGTTGTTTTGCATGGAAAGAGTGGATACGTTCACACATTCGCTTTCCTGGATGAGGGTTCAAAGCTCACACTAATGGACCAAGATCTTGCTGATGAACTTGATGTGGCCGGTGTTGAAAGCCCACTGTACCTCCGGTGGACCGGTGGCACCGAGCGGTGTGAGAAGGATTCTCGTATTGTGACTGTGTCGATTGCAGGTACGCATGATGGAGCAAAGAGGTTTAAACTCGATGGAGTACGAACAGTAAAAGAGCTACAGTTGCCACGGCAGTCATTAGATGCAGGACAGATGAAGGAACAATATCCGTACTTGCGAGGTTTACCAATTGAGTCTTACAATCGCGCCCGTCCTCGGATTTTGATCGGATTGAAGCACGCTCATGTCAGCCTTGTCCTGCAGAGTCGAGAAGGCAAGATGGAACAGCCCATAGCTATAAAAACAAGACTGGGATGGACCATATGTGGTGGAAGCGATGGTGAAAACTCTCCAAACATGGTGCATTACTCTTTTCATGTTGGCTCGCGTGACGATCATTCGGATGAAGATTTACATCAGGCAATGAAGGAATACTTTTCTCTGGACAGTTTAGGTGTGATAAAGCCAAGTGAAGTTCTTCTTTCTTCAGACGATCAGAGAAGTTGTAGAATGCTGGAGTCGCTAACCAAGTTTAATGGTGATCGTTACGAAACAGGGTTACTTTGGCGCTACGATGACATTCGTCTGCCAGATAGCCGACCGATGGCGCTCCGTCGATATCACTTGCTAGAGAAGCGTATGAACAAGGATCCCGACCTAGCCATAACGCTGAACCAAAAAATAATGGAATACATAGCGAAGGGTTACATTCGACAGCTAACAAAGGAGGAGGAGAATCATCCCGTACAACGTGTTTGGTATTTGCCAGTATACCCAGTGATCAACCCGAACAAACCTGGGAAGGTAAGGATTGTGTGGGATGCAGCAGCCAAAACTTACGGAATATCATTGAATTCTGCTCTGTTGAAAGGTCCCGATCAAATGGGTTCACTGTTTTCTATTCTACTGCAATTCCGTGAACATCGTATTGGGTTAACGGGTGACATACGTGAGATGTTTCACCAAGTAGAGATTAGAGAAGAGGATCGTTTATGCCAGCGGTTTTTCTGGAAGGATGAATACGGAGAAGTCGCCGTGTTTAAGATGTGCGTTATGACTTTCGGTGCATGCTGCTCGCCTAGCAGCGCACAATTTGTCAAAAATTTAAATGCGGAGCGATTTATTGGAAAATATCCACAAGCGGTTGACGTCATCATCAAGCGACATTATGTAGACGACATGCTCGTAAGCGTAAAAACCGAAAAGGAAGCGATCCGCATTGCAAATCAAGTCAAGGAAATACATTCCCAAGGCGGGTTCGAAATCCGAAACTGGATAAGTAATTCAACGACGGTTTTGCGATCGCTAGGAGAAGACGAAGCAAAGATAAAAAAAACTTGATCTATCTGCTGAGGTGGCTACAGAGAAAGTGCTGGGGCTGTGGTGGTGCACTGAGCAGGATACATTCACGTATAAAGTAGGCTGGACGCGCTACGATGAAGCACTCCTACAAGGTCGCCGACGCCCTTCAAAGCGAGAAGTTCTTAAGGTGCTCATGTCTATCTTTGACCCTCTCGGATTGATCGCCCATTTTCTGATCTACCTAAAGGTCTTACTTCAGGAAATCTGGCGATCTGGAGCTCAGTGGGATGAAGAAATCAATGATGCCTTATTTGCTAAATGGCAAACGTGGCTGCGGGTACTACCAGAAGTTGAAAGTGTCCAAATACCACGGTGCTATAACCTTCAAGATTTCGATCGAATAATTGAGCTACACACGTTCGTGGACTCCAGTGAAAACGGATTCGCTGCAGTATCGTATCTGAGGTTCTCCGATGGTACTCATGTGGAATGCATTCTCATCACAGCAAAAACTCGGGTTGCTCCTCTCAAATTCCAGTCTATCCCTAGGCTTGAACTGCAGGCCGCAGTACTTGGTGCGAGACTGGCACAAACCATTGCTGAATCGTTGAGCATTCGCATTACACGACGCTGTTTTTGGACGGACTCTCGAGATGTACTGTGTTGGATCAATTCAGACCATCGTAGGTTCACACATTTTGTAGCACACCGAATTAGCGAAATGCTCGATACCACAGAAGCAAACGAGTGGCGCTGGGTTCCAACGAAGGAAAACGTTGCAGATGACGCAACAAAGTGGCAAGGGCGACCAGATCTCACCGTTGGCAGCAGATGGTTTAACGGTCCCGAATTCCTCTGGAGGAATGAATCTGATTGGCCACTGCAATCCCTGTTAACCAAATCCACACAAGAAGAGCTTCGGTCCTGCCTAGTTGCGCACAATTCAACTACAACGCCGGCGCTTTGTGTGATTAACTTCTCCACCTGGAAACATCTAGTCAGTGTACTTGGGTTGGTAATCCGTTTTCCAACTAACTGTCGACGTAAGAGGCAACTTCACCCTATTCGTATCGGTCCTTTAAGTATGGAGGAGATACGTGCAGCCGAAGAAAGTCTGTTTCGTATAGCACAACGAGAATTCTTTGCTAATGAGATTCATACCCTGAACCAAGGCAAGCAGGTTTCGCGAAACAGTAAACTATTTCAATCAACTCCGTTCATCGACGAGAATGGAGTCTTACGCATGCGAGGCCGCACTGCAGGTTGTCCTTTCATTACTGAAGAAGCGAAGAACCCTATTATATTGCCCCGTGACCATCACGTAACCACACTTGTTATCCGACACTACCACGAAAAATACCACCACCTCAATCAAGCAACCGTGATCAATGAGCTTCGACAGAAATTCTCCATTCCCAGAGTTCGAGCTTCCAAGCCAAGGTGAGAATAAATTGTCAACGCTGCAAGAATAATCGGGCCTCGCCGAACACTCCAATTATGGCCGATCTACCTGATGCAAGATTAGCAGCCTATTCTCGACCTTTTACCCATGTCGGGATTGACTTCTTTGGGCCAATGGAGGTTGTCATTGGGCGTAGAATTGAGAAACACCTGTATGACTACACGAGCAGTTCATATCAAAGTAGCTCACTCCCTAAACACAGACTCATGTTTGATGGCTATTCGAAACATGATAGCTCGACGTGGAATTCCTCGGTATATATACTGCGACCGCGGAACTAACTTCGTTGGTACAAATCGAGAAATCAGCCGCATTAAAAAGGAGCTCGATCACGAGGAGATGATGAAAGAGTTTACGAGCTAAACTACCTGGTGCTTCAACCCGCCATCGTCTCCACATATGGGTGGGAGCGGCTAATCCGCAGTGTGAAGAACAGCTTAAAAGCTCTAAATCTGCCGCGACGACCATCAGATGAAGTTTTGCGTAATGCATTGACCGAAATCGAAAATACGTTGAACACTAGACCACTTACACACGTTCCAATTGAAGATGACGCATCACCAGCACTAACTCCCAATCACATTCTTTTGGGAAGTTCAAGTGGGTCCAAGCCACTAACTACAGTCGACGATAGCAGTATCGCCGTACGGCAGTGTTGGTGAGCTTCCCAGATCATTGCGAACCAATTTTGGAAACGATGGACTGTAGAATATCTGCCGGATATCACGAAAAGGACAAAATGGTTCGTTTCAAGTGCTCCGCCGGTAAAATTAGGAGACATTGTTATCATCGTTGACTCTACGTTGCCTCGTAACTGTTGGTCTACCATGTTCGCTTTGTCTATTTTTTGTTTGCAGTGTCGCCGTTTACTATCGCTGTGTTTTGATTTCGTTTCTGGGCGTAATTTATGTGGTGCGTTATTTTGCATGAAGTGAAGTTTCGTCTTTTCAAATAGTTAAACTATCAATAAGGTCAAAGTTTGTGAGTAGCTTTAAAGATACAATTTCAAGACTTATGTATGTTTTGTCAGTTTTGCTGAAAATGCAACTTTCCCCGGAAATAGCTATATTTTATGGAAATAATAAATATAAACCACGGAACTTAGTCATTCCTATTCTAGTTCAACGGTCATCCAGAAACGGTCAACGACTTCTCACGTGGCCCTAAACCGCTGGCGCCACCACACCTCGTCATTCGAAGAAAGTGAGATTATGTTACATTGGACACACACGTCTGGCTGCAATCCTAGTTGGTACCTAAGCCGCATGCGTCCAAACCACAATCATCGTATCGTGACCCTCCAGCTGTGTGCAGATTGGTCGTTTAGTTGTGGAGCTGGAAAAGTACCCACAACTGTGGCAAATCTCGCCGCCGCCGCCGCCGCCGGAGAGAAAAGTCATAAATTAGTCCTCAACTGGTAATACCTAGTCGCGCATATCCAACCCATGAGCCAGGGCGGATGTGGTCGCGTTTTTTTTCTGCCTCGGGATTTGCAATTGCAATCATCTTGAAGAAACGGGCGTATGTTGCAATCGGATATGCGCAGTCCAAGAAATCGAATGGCATTTCGATTTCAAACCCATGGGTGATGGATGTGAGGCTTATCCTGAGGTTTTTTTTCCAGTTGAGTTGCCTCGAGAACTTGGATAACTCGAAGTTCCATTGGGCGTGGAATAGAAAGTACGTTTCCTCTTTCGCCCTTAATGACCGTCGTTAGATAAGCAGGCTTGGCCGTTCTCTGACATTTTGAGGTAGAAACAAAAGAATCGCATCGGAATGTTCCACTGGTGGTTAGATAAACCTTATCTGTTATGCATCATGGGCGATCGATTCCGTTATCGCGGGCTTAAGTACGGCACAGTGTGTTTCTATAGATGCCGACTATCCGGCAAAGTCGCCTGATGATTTTATTTCGGGCGCAAAATATCCCGGAAAATCCATCAAGTAACCTGTGATTTCAAGAAATTTCGACACGTCAACCGATACGATCAACCAACATCAGTAGGCTTTCTCTGTCATCATGATGAGACAGATTTGGTATCCCAATTCGTTTATTTATGTGGGAAATAAACGTTTAAAAGTTTTGCAATTTCATGACCGGTCTAATTTAAACTGTTGCGCATTTCATTGCATCGTTTGAAAACTGTCAAATTTTGACGTCACTCCTCTGTCGGTCTTTTGTTTTCGCGAAGAAGCTCCGATGACGTTCCGCTTCTCTGGGCCTACTGCGGCAATAAAATAAACTCCGATGAGACGCCGCCGAAAAAGGAAAGTTCGTTGGTTCTCTGCTTTTTTTTTTCTACCAAAGCGGTGTGATTTGTAGCGTGGTTACGCTAGCTCTAGGCTTAAGTTAAGTGACTTCAATTATTAAAATTTTTCCTCAGCAGTCGTGTCTTGGTCGTTGGGTGCGAAGCGTGACTCGGCTCAAAGTGCGTTAACCTTGTTTAGACGGGCTTTGAGAGAGGTGACGACTGGCTTTTGTGGGTTTATTTATTATATCTATTTTTTTTTCATTCTTGGTTTCGGTTGAAGTTTGCGGAAGGTGAGTGACGAGGAAGGTTCTTACATCATGGCGGATTGCTTTTAGTTGCCATTACGTCGTAAGTGGTTAAATTGGACGTAATTGTCGTTTTAGTGGGTATTATTACATGGTAAAACCAACAGTAAAACCCCTACGGAACAGGTCGTTTAATTGATCGTATAAATTTCAAGGTGAATGAAAATTGTTAGACGGTGGTCCACAGTCGTAGCGGCAAACGCGCAGCTATACAGAAGGACCAAGTGTGGGTTCGAATCCCGCCGATCGAGCGTGGCCATCCTAACAGAAAATATATTTTATGAAGATATGGGATTTTTTTAAATTTTGATTGACCAACTGCATTTATTTCTTATGAGAGTGACGAATTTTGGAACACATTTGCTAAATTAAGTACATGATATCTACAATTGTATGGGAAATGAAATACTTTTAGTATTTTCTGGAATACTTTTGAAGATTCAATGAATGTTCATACTTATAGGTATTCCACTAAACAGCTCGAATTTTTATTATCATCTTGAAAGGTTTCTTCCGGTCCGAAAACTTTCTTTTAAAATCTATAAACGATATAATACTCTGTTTAAAGTCCATAATGCAGCACACAGACACTCAGACGGTTTGACGGTTTCTGCCTCCAATTCAGTCAAACCGATTTATGTTGATGCAACCGTTTGATCGACTGTCAAAGTTCGTTGCAACAACACTAAGTCTTTATTTCTGCGCATGTTTTGAATGATATAGTGAATATTTTTTCAAATTATGTGGCTGTAGGAGAATATTTCAACGATTTTTAGGCAATAACCGTAGTAAGGAATAGCAGAATCTTTAAATTTCAAGTACTGGAAAAAGTTGATATTTGATGAGGATTTCCAGTTATAATTCGCACCAAGTGTTCCGGCAAAACTTTACAATTATTAGGGGTCTCTGTCGGGGCTATTCTGAACAGTCATCGATATGGTAATTTCTCCAAACATTCTTTCTAGTTATTTAACTTTGGATTTTTGCCAGGCATCCATTGGTTATACTTACCAGGAATTTGATCAATAAATTCCTCTGGAAATTCACCTACAGATTTATACAGAAATTCTTCCGGGGGAAATCCTGCAGGCATACATTCAGAAATTCATGTAGGCAATTCGTCACTGATTCCTTCAACGATCAATCCCAAAAAAAAAATCCTCAAGTGATTTCTTCTGTAATTCTTAAGAGCTCACCCCAAGATTGCCTCCGAGAGTTCCTCCAGAGATTTTTGAACGATTTCATCGGGAATTTCTCTAGAAGTTAACTATATGAACTCCATCAAAATTTTTTCCAGGAATTACATCACGAATTGTTTCAGAAACTTCTATGGGGATTCGTCAAGAAATTCACCATCAGAAATTCCCTTAGGGTTTTGAGCAGGACTTTTTCAATGGGTTTTTCAATGGCTTTTTAAGGGCTTCTCCTAGGATTGCTCCCCAAATTCCATCAGAAATTCCATCAGGATTTTTTTCAGCGATTCTCCTTTCGATTTTTTTTAGTTTCTTCACGAATGCTATTCCACCAGGAATTCCTCCATAAATTCCTAAAGAGGCTGCTCAAGGCATCCCTCCCAAGAAATTACTACAGGGATTCCATCGAAAATTTTTACAGTGATTCTACTCAGAGTTTTTCAAATGATTC